>NC_053154.1:217104312-217775740 GCF_016835505.1 Polypterus senegalus | reverse complement strand
ATTATTGTTACGTGCCCTTATTACAATATGAGTATAGTAAATTGCTCCAAATATGTTACATACACACATATGGACGCTGCTGCATAATGCCTTTTTATGCGGGCAAAAATATGCTATGTTTTATGTAAGTGCATTCAAACTGTACGAAAACTCGATATAGTGCCTGTTGGTCTGTTATTGGCTTCCAGCACAGTAGGCATGATGAAGTGAAGCTTGGCTGAGATATTCCTGACCTGTCAGCCAGTTCTCTGAGAAGTGACAACAGGTAGCCAATATAAATAACAAAAAAACAAAAAGGTTCATCTGTACAAATATGCAGCACTGACCCTATTACTGTAAAAACTAACCAAAACACAGTGTGCATATTTCATTCAATATTTCTGATAACAGCTCATATTTAACAAAAGCAGCTTTGCTAGGTGCCCTTATTGCAAAATAAGTGCAGTAATAGAACAAGACACTGCTTTAAATTGACTTTTTATGTTTGCAAAAACATGTTGTGTTTTATGTATGTTCTTCCAATACTGTGGACATGATGGAGTAAAGCTTGGCTGAGATACTCCTGACCTGTAAGCCAGTTCCCTGAGAAGAGATGACAGGTAGTCAATATAAACCGATGAAAAACCAAAATAGTTCTTCAGTGCAAATACATAGAATTTGTCTGCTTAAAAGAGAACTAAAATGCAGTCTGTACATCATATTCATTGCTTCTGATGTATAAAATATTTGTCATGTCAATGCAAATTATAATAATGACTGACTGATATGAATTTTTATGTGAGTTGTCATTCAGCTGGATTGGCTACATTCCTTACTTGATCAAGGGTGTCAACATTTCCCAGTTTCTCCGAAATGTTGCATACGTATGGCTCAGAGTTGCCATAAATATCTGCATAATCCTCCCATCATGTTTACATTTTGGTGGAAATTTGTGTACGCACATTTCAAGCTGATTTTTATTGCGTCCGCAAGATTTATAAAGTATTGTTCCTGGATTGTATATATCCCTGTAAAAGCAAGTTAACTGGTTTGTGAAATCTCTTTATTCTTATCAAGATAATGTTAGCCAGTCCAGTCACTAATTCTTTAGAATATACAATAATTTCTCAGATTTTGGACTTATCATTTACAGTATTTGCAAATTTAGAAATTGTGTTTTTATAGTTTTCCACTTCATACAGCTATTAACTTATGTAATTAATTCCTGAAATATTTTTAAACAAAATTGACTGTATTTATCACCAACTGCAGAAATCAGTTTCTTCACAGAATGTAATTTTCTCTGCTACATTTACTTTGGTTACAAATACATTTTCAGTTCTGCTCTGGTAAATACAGATCACATAACTAAGAGTTACTACATATCACCTTTACCCCATGCCTACTTATTTAGCTAAAGCTTGTCTCTCTTCCTTCCATCCTGTTGTGGCTGATGTCATCAATGCATCACTCCATACTAACATTGCTCCATCTAAACTTAACACTACAGTGTTCTTTCCTGTTGTCAAAAAGACTGGACTCAATCCAGACTATTGTATAAATTATTGGCTGATTTCCAATGTCCCTTTTTTTCCAGGTTTCTTGAGTGTACAGTTGCCAGCCAATTTCAGTCTCGCATGGGTTTTCATAAGCTGTTTGAACAGTCCCAGTCAGAATTTGGTGCAAAATACAGCAGAGAAACTGCTTTGATTAAGATATTAAATGACCTGCTAGTAGCAGCTGAATCTACACATTTAAATGTACACTGCAAAAAATGAAATCTAAGCAAGTGAAAAGTACTGTAAGAATTATTGACTTGTCAAAAAACTTGTATTTACAATTATTTAGCATGTTTTGAGAAATCTTGTCAAGTAAATTTTGCTTACCCCATTGGCAGATTTTTTTGTTAAATAAAAGCAAAACAACTCTCATTTAAAGTTTTTTTTTGTTTAGTTTTTGCATATGCATTTTTTTCAGTGTACTTGTCCGTTGACCTAAAGGCTGCCTTTGATACAGTTAATTATAAATTACTTGTGGCATGGGCACACATTTGGGAATTACTGGAATGCACCCTGTCCAGTTTAAATTCTATCAATCTCAGAATTAATCTGAATAAAAGTGTACTCTTTCCAGTGAATTCTCAAGCATATAATATTAGATTAGACACCCTACCTTTTATCATTGCAGAACAGTTTAAATACCTAGGGGTAAACATCACAAGTAAACATAAAGCTTTTTATCAACGAAATTTTGCCATCTGCGTGGAAAAAAATTAAGCAAGACTTGCATAGATGGTCCACCCTTCATCTCACTCTAGCTGGAAGAATTAACATTGTTAAGATAAATATTCTTCCTAAGCTTCTTTTTTATTTCAAAACATTCCAATATACATCAATAAATAATTTTTAAGCAATCAGATTTAACAATAATCTCATTTATTTTGAACTCAAAACATCCACGTATCCAAAGAGCGACCCTACAAAGACCAAAGGCAGAAGGTGGCATGGCTCTACCTGACTTTCAGTTTTATTAATGGGCAGCAAACATACAAGCTATAAAAACCTGGACACAAATAGATGAACACACACAGGCCTGGTCCACAATAGAATTAAAATCCTGCAGTACTTCTCTATATTCCCTACTCTGTGCCCCAATAAATGCAAGTTATCGGCAATATACTGATAACTTAATTGTGCTTCACTCACTCATAATATGGAACCAATGTAGAAAGCATTTTAAGATAGAGAATCTTTTATCTGTGGCACCTCTGCAAGAGAACCACCTCTTTCAACCGTAGCAAACATATTGTAACAACTGGTAGTTGAGTATTGAAGTTCTCGGAGCTGAACTTTGCTGCGCACTTCCCCCAAGCTATCGGCTAGCGGAATGCCAGCGCCATACACGCAGCTGTACCTAGCGCATTAAGCAGGCAAACACTCGTGTCCCATACACCGCACGACCCCGAGTGTCTCTGTAAATAATTGCATAGATGGAATATCTAGCAAGACACAGCTCTGTCCTTCATAACCTCTTTAATAGAGCAGAGAGTCAAAAACAAAACTTAACACATTGCAAGGCCATTGCCAAGGTCATTCATAAAGACATCTTTCTCCATGATGGTAACTGTTACACTTTTATATAACTGGGCTGCAAATGAACCAAACCCACCCAAACTAACTTGACATAAACACATAACATCTCTAATACAAAAGAAATCGACTGCCTTGCTTAATTAACATAAAAAGTAAACTTTAAAGAAATACCCATAATGCACCAGGCTGTTAGCGCTGACTGCCGGGTCATTACATAATGCAGTTTCAAGGACTCAGACACCATTTCTGCAATATATAAAATTATTTTACAGTCCCTTCCTTTCAAAGATCCAAGAGAAGACTGGGAAATAGATCTCTTAATATATCAGAAAAGGAATGGAAAATAGCAATGCAGAGAATTCACTCAAGCTCCATATGCGCAAAGCATAAAATTATTCAACTCAAAATTATATATCGAGCACATCTGTCTTACCTAAAACTGTCCAAAATGTTTCCAGGGCAGGATCCAACCTGCGAACGCCGCAATCAAGTCCCAGCCTCACTGGGTCACATGTTTTGGTCCTGTACCAAATTAACATCATTCTGGACCAAAATTTGTCATTAGCTTTTAGACGGCCTTGGTGTCATAATCCCTCCTAACCCATTAACAGCTGTGTTTGGGGTTCTTCCAGATGGGTTTAAAGTGGAAAAGGACAAACAAACTGTGATTGCATTCACTACACTTTTGGCACGCAGACTTATCTTGCTAAACTGAAAGAATCCTAACTGTCCTCTTTTAAGTCAGTGGAAAGACGATGTTTTATACTATCTGCAATTGTAAAAAATCAAATACTCAGAGGATCTGTACAGATTTTTTATCAAAACATGGCAGGATCTAATCAATAATATTTTAGAATAAGCGTTTAAAGCACCGAGGAAGCAATTATTTCCGCATTTCTTTTTCTTCTCCTTTCATCTCTATTGCTTATCAAACTCATCAATTTAGGTATATTTACAAGCCTTAAGCTTTACCCCGTTGGCCATGCTCTCTCTCAGGGGTGAGGGTCGACTTGTTCTCAATCCTACTTTTTATAAAAATTGATTGATTTGTATGGAATGATTACAATAAAATTAATTAAAAAAAAAAAAAAAATCTATTAATCTAACAGGAATTAGTTTATCTCCACTGGTACTTTTAGATCCACCTCTGCTTCAATTTCTCATGGTGTTCCAAAGGGTTCTGTTTTAAGTCCTTTACTGTGTAATATTTATATGCTTTTTCTTGGACAGATTATTCACCCTCATGGACTCTTTATTCATTTGATACTCAATTTGTATGCATACCAGCCCATCCCATACATTATCCTCTAACCATCTGATTTGTTGTCTAAATGCAATAATGGGCAGCATTTAATTTTTAAAGCTAACTTATAATAAAAGTGAGACGTGGAACACTTCTCACAATATATCTGACCTGGCCTATAAGATTCTTCATGTGACTGATCCAATTTTTTCTCCCGGTTAGACAGCAGAATAAAATGCTGACTGGTTTAATTATTTTTTCCTTTTTGACCACTCTAGTTAAAAACACTCTTAATATAATAATTTTTGTTATGGCCGTTCTATTATGCTATTGTATTTTTAAAGGTTCTATGCAAGTCTTTATGCCACCTGTTACCAATATCATGCTAAGTTCTTCTGCCACTTGAACTGACTTATACCATTGGAGAGTTAACCTGAATCATTTGTTGAAGTAAATGATATTTGTTTTTCTAGAAGAACAAAAGATTGGATTATGAGGTAATTTTTACAGATAAATATGTTTTTCACAAATTGATTATATATTTATATATAATGACTTCTGCCCTTGTTAAATGTTACCTTTTGCTTTTAGCACTCTTAGAAAGTATTTTAATTAAAGCCTCTTGGTCTGTGACATAGTCCCATTGCTACTTCTCTGCAAGGACAAGTATTGATAAGTATGGCAAGCCAAATTAACATTTAGAGATATCTCAAAATAAATTTACTTTTTAAGATATCTGAAACTCGCTTTGAGATATTTTAAAATAATTTCCTTTACATTTTAAGATATCTGCAATACACTTTGAGATATCTCAAATGCATTTCAAGATATCTCAAATACAGTTTCAGATATCTCAAAATAATTGTGTCTGCATTTCAAGATATCTCAAATGAATTTTCAGATATCTTAAATTGACCTTTCATGCATTTTAAGATATCTTAAATGCATTTCAAGATATCTCAAAATAATTTCCTGTAAAACTGCCTATTATTTCAATGAGACTTCTTGTGTATTATAAGATATCTTTAAATGTATTTAAGATATCTTGAAATGAGCAGGAAGTGGTGTTGAGATATCTGAAAATGTATTTGAGATATCTGAAAATAGACAGGAAACTGTTTTGAGATATCTGGAAATGTATTTGAGATATCTTAAGTTGTATTGTAGATATCTAAAAATGCTATTGCGATATTGAGTGTCCTTTAAAATATATCTTACATTGCATTTTAGAAATACAATTTGAGATATCTTGAAATACATTGTTAGATATCTGAAATGGAGCAGAGACCCATTTTAAGATATCATGAAATTAATTTTAGATATCTAAAAATGTATTTCAGATATCTGAAACAAAAATGAATTTCTTTTTAAGATATCTAAATTATATTTCAAGATATCTTAAAAAAAACTTCCTTCTCATTTTAAGATATCCCAAATTCATTTTGAGATATCTGAAATGCATTTTCAGATACCTGAAAATGACTTCCTGCACATTTCAAGATATCACAAATATATTTCAAGATATCTTAATATAATTTCCTGCACATTTCAAGATATCTCAAACACATTTTCAATAACTTCCTGTTAAGGTTCACTGCCTGTTCAGATGCCCATGGTGCAGTCAGATACTTCTGAAGTTCTTAGGACTATTAGAACTGTGCTCACTGAAATAGAAAGAAATATTCTGGAAGGGTTTGTGATTGATTCTGATACTAAGAATTTACAGCAAAATCCAAAACACAACTTTGATAGAATTTCATCGGCATTACCAGAAAATATTAGAGTACAATTGAGAGACTGTTTTGAGGATTTGATACCGTGAATTGAAAGATATGATGCCAGAATCTCTCCACCAGTTATCAACAACTTTCTTGCTACGCGCATTAAAGGAGGTAAGCATCGCAAAAGTATGAATGTCATTTTAAATTAATGTTAAATAAGAAAGTAAACTGATCATTAGGGCAAACACGTTTCGTGCAGTTGAATAATATTTATGTTGCTTTATTGGTATAGTTTAGAAAAACAACTTTGACATGGAATGTCAAACTGTATTGATGCAATTTTTAAATCATAATTTATTAAAAACAATTCTCATCTTTCTTTGTGGATAATGCACACATTGACTTTCTTTCTGATCAATCATTTAACGATATACACATATAACTGCATGACTGCATTCAATTGTATTTTCTTTTGAACTGAATCACCTAGGGTTGACTTAAATTTAATACTGCATCTTGTGACATTTTTAAAAATGTTATTTTCATATTAATAACATAATGAAGACTATTTAAAATGCAGTATATTACAGTGGCGTTATTCTTTCTCAATTCAGTAGTTTAATTAAACTCCTGTGTTGCAGTATGTTGGGCCAGTTAGTTCTTGATACTTGACTCCTGAGGTAATTGTTTAATCTAAGCTGGAATCTAAAATAAATGTGAGTATGCACTGCCGCACCCCATCTACAGTCGCTTTCTTGTCCATGACCCATACTGTTCGTTATAATAGTAGCCCCATGCTGTAAAAATCATGATCATAAACTGCATTAATAAACCGGATGTATTGAAGAAAAATGCAATTAGTTCAACTTTAAGGGGTGTTAAATTTTAATATTTTTTTATTTCCATACCAACAATAAAAACAGCATTTTACCCGCGCAATTTTGAGAGTGTTGTCACTTTAAATAAATACATTTGCGGCATTTTGCTACACGTCCTAAGATATCGTAAAAACAAAAATACTTAAAAGATGCTCAACAATTTCTGACAGTCTCTGGATGAAGAGATTTTTCTGCTCCACAGCAATGAATTAAATTTGAATAGTATTTTAATGCCTATGGTTAATTGAACAAGATATATTGAATATGATTTCCTTGTTGTTTTCTTATAGTAAGTTACATTAAATACATAAGTAAATAAATAAATTTAGAGAATATTCTTAGTCCAATTTTATAGTTGTGAGAGTTCTAGCCTGTCTCAACAACACCAGGTGCGAGTATAGGAGAATTCTGAATGAGACATAACTGATTACATGATGGAATTACCTACTGTACACCCACACTGCAAAGGCCATAATAAAAATGATCCATTTTTCTTGCATCAGCATCTCTTGCAAGTGGCAGAATGCAAGAATACCTACAGGAACTCTCACATATTTCACTGTTTATCTGCAATATTTCAGAGAATTGCATCTTTTTGTGTAACCATTTTTAACTTGTTGAGTGTAGGAGTGAAATTATTTTTATTACAACACAGACTCATGCTGAATTTCTGACTATTTAACTAGAATATGCCACTTTTTTCAATTGTCCTGTCTTTCAATTTTTGTTCAGCAGTACTGGGCACAAAATATGAATGGAACAGCATGTAGTCTTGGCTCTCATTCAAACACTGCTAAATGAAAACTCTACCAGTTAAGACTGACCAGGTGACTTAATAACATATTCATGACATTGAAAGGAACCACAGTTCTAGGGGAAAAAAAGAAATGTGGGGACAACAAGCTACTCCACTGTAAAAGCACCTCAACTTTTTATCATCCTTAAGCCCAAGTCCAACGGGCTTGTTCAACAACACTATGTCATTAGTTTAAATTAATCTTAATTTCATACATTTATTTTCAATGAATACAGTATTTCAAAGCGCTTCACTTATGCAGAATATTTCGATATTGGAGGACAGTTTGGTGACAGGAGAGAACAGAAGTTTGTGCATCTGGCTAACAGATCTAGCATACAGAATTCCAATCCCACTCCTAGACAGTGTCTGTGTATTCATGTTGCCCGTTCTCTTCAGTTCTGCTCCCACAAATCCAAAAGCATGCACTTAGGTAGACTGGCTATTCCAAATTCTCCTTCTGTTAGAGTCAGTGTGGGTGTGTCCATGCATGCAGCAGTTTCTTGTGCCCAGCTCTTCAATCAGTCCCAGCCTCACCTAACCTGAATTTCATTAAGCAGCCTTCACAATGTTATGTTGTACTGCAGTGCTGACTTGAACAGGAAGATACAGTGAGAAATTTGTAATTTAAACCTGTGAGAATTTGTTATTAGATTTACACCCAACATTTCCTTATTACTTTTTATATTCATTTTTTCTTTTTGCAGTTTTCTTTTATCCAGTATTTAATGGATATGTCAAGCTTTCTTGTTTAGTCCATATTAAGTCATTCATACACAATCCATCAGTAAACACTAAAAAATGTTTATTACAGCTGAAGTTAACACATCATGACACAAATGACTAATAAACACAAACACAGCAGTACAAAAGTATTTTCAGCCTGGTTTTATACATAATGAAAATGACCTTTTTCCATGGTATATATTAGTAAATGCTGGTATTGCTGCATAAACATTTACCATTTTCAAAATGAATTCTTATTCTTTGAAATTAGACTGTTTTAGTAAATTGTTCATAAATAATGTTAGTACACATTTATTGTTAATTGACATAAAGTAGGATGCTTTATTGTTATTCTTTTAAATTGTTTCATAATAGGTCAGTTTGGTTTGCAAAAAAGTTGAAATCTCTAAAGAACAACTGAAGCTATTAATTTCACAAGGATACACAGGGAAAAGAATTGCAGAACACATAGGATGTTCTGCATCTTATATTTATAAATGTCTGAAAACTGAGGGTCTGTCACCAAGACAGAAATACAGCAGTATAACAGATAATGAACTGGATGAAGAATGCAAAAGACTACAAGCAAGTTGTCCAAATGCCGGTTCTGAGGTATACTTATTTGTTTTGTATTTTATGCACTCCATGGTTACACTCTGATGTGAAACAAAAATATATTATTAAATTGGAACACAAAATATTAAAATATCTGTTGGTAAATATTTCTGCAAGATGCTTCAGTACAGCATATAAAACATACAATTTTTAAAGTCAGTTCTACTACATGGAGTTTGCATGTTCTCCCCGTGTCTGCATGGATTTCATCTGGTTGTGGCTCCAGTTCTCTCCCACTGTCCAAAGACGTGCAGGTTTGGTGAACTGCCAATACTAAATTAGCCCTGATGTGTGTTTATGGGTTGCCCTGAGATGGACTGGCACCCAGTCCAGGGTTTGTTCCTGCCTTGTGCCAATTACTTGCCCCCCTGTGACCCAGGTCTGGATTGAGCAGGTTAGAAAATTACACTATGTAAAGTGGAAGAAAATTAACTTTAAATGCAGAATTGATGTCCACACAAAACCTCTATAACAATTTAACATAATAATAATGATGATAATATATGATAATAATATACAGTATGAATAGAACAGTAAGAAAATGTTTACTTTGATCTTTTCAAAATCAATGCAATAAACTCTGCATATAGCTATGAGTGGATTTACACAGGAAAACAAAGGACACACAATTTTTTTAAAACAAAAATAACTTTCAATTAAAATGTATTATGATTGATCCATTGTTCATTCACTTATTGAGTATTACTTTTTTGACCATTCATTCACTTTCAGACCTTTTACTCCAGTTTAGAATAACCTAGGACCGAAGAATTCCCTTGTAGCATTGTCAGCAAGGCAGGAACCTCTACCCCATTCTGGAGGACATGTTAATTACAAATTCTGCTTTTGTCCACACTCATCAATTTAGAGTGTATTTTTATCCTAACTTGTATATCTCCTTGGATATGGAAGAAAACCTATATAGATATAGATGGAATTTGCAAAATCCACAGACAGTGAGCAAGTTCACAAAACATAAGTAATTGTTAAGCTGTGAAACAACACTATTATTTATTTCTACACTACCCAGTAGAAATGAAAAAAAAAACACATAAAAATCTAATATGTTAAAGTGGTTAAAAAAGTAGGGGAAATAGTTTTATTTAAGATATATAGAAGTCCTAAACAGCTGTTTTTTATCATCTTAAGTAACAGCCCTGTGATAGACTGGCTACTTGTCTCGGGTTGTTAAAGCCCACAGCTGTAAGGGCCTGCTTGGATTAAGTAAGATTGGTAATGACTGACTGACCTTACATCATTTGTTAATGAAATTGAAAAAAATCTTTTCTCACAACAAATCAGTCAGCTTTCAAGCATAATTGTCAATCAACATTTATTTATATAGCACATTTTCATACAAAAAATGTAGCTCAAAGTGCTTTACAAAATGAAGAATAGAAAAATAGAAGACACAATAAAAAATAAACATAAGTCAACATTAATTAACATAGAATAAGTAAGGTCCGATGGCCAGGGTGGACAGAAAAAAAAAACTCCAAAGGCTGGAGAAAAAAAATTTAATCTGTAGGGGTTCCAGACCAAGAGACTGCCCAGTCCCCTCTGGGCAATTGTGAACTATATTCTACGTTTTGCAGTATTTCACATAATGTCATAGCACCAACAACAACTGCTGTGACACAATGCTGTCCCTCCCAATCCATCCATTCATTTTGTAAATCCACTTCACCCTAAGAGTCACAGGGTAGCTGGAGCCTATTCCAGTAAGCATCAGGTACATGGCAGGAACAATCCATGGATGGGTCATCAGTCCATCATAGGGTGCTCACACACACATACGTATCTGAGGCCAATTTAGCATCACCATTTACACTAACCTGCACGTCTGTTGACTGTGGGAGGAAACCCAGATGGCCACATGGAGAACATTCAAACTTCACACAGAGAGGACTGGGATGTGAACAAAGCAGCATTAACAGTCACATGAAGCTTATAAGGTAAAAGACCTGTAGGATTTACAGTATTTCTTCATTTAATGAATATCACTTTCAGCTTCATTATTGTCTTAAGTGGATCAAATTAATGTGACACTTCTTTGTTTATACAACTATATTTTTTTGCATAAAATAAGTGATATTTTTTCAAGCAATAGAAAATAGCATAGGCAATTATGTGTAACTAGCATACACCGCATAATCAGGCCGCTTTTTAAATGATTTTTAAGCACAGAGGAAAAAATAAACATTTGAAAAATCCATAATTTAATAAACCTTCCAAAGCGAAGGACGGGGTTGAACGGCGCTCGTTCAGTACGCACTGCCCGCTTATGTGCCCGCCCCCAACTCCTTACCTGAGTCGCTTTCGTCTGTGTACAGTCCACACGCACCTGTGAGTCATGTTGACTGTTAATTTTCCAAACACCGCCTCAGTCGGTTTACACGTTGATTTTTCATTGTTCTTTGCGGTTCCGGCTGCTTTTTTTTATATATAATCCAGCAAGTCACCCGACTATGGGGGGCTTTACAAAGGGCAGGGGCGTAATCAGTGTGAGCGTATGAACCGCCGCGTACTGGGAATTTCTCGTTCGTGGGGAACAATTGGAAGCCACGGTCTCCATCACGAATGGGGTTCAATGGCTTACCCACGCCGGGTAGACACACGTCGATCCATTCAGTGTAGCGCGCATAGTACTGGACATACAAGTGCATCACAGAATTTGTACGCCGACCGCTATTGGGTCGTGTAACTATTTAGCAGGCGGGAGCGTCGTTCGTTTTCGGAAATAACCAGCCAAATCGCTCCACCAACTAAGAACTGCCATGCACCACAACCCACAGAATCGAGAAAGAGCTATCAATCTGTCAATCCTGTCCGTGTCCGGGCCGGGAGAGGTTTCCTGTGTTGAGTCAAATGAAGCGAAAGGCTCCACACCTGGTGGTGCCCTTCCGTCAATTCCTTTAAGTTTCAGCTTTGTAACCATACTCCCCCCTGAACCCAAAGACTTTGGTTACCCGGTTGGCTGCCCGGCGTCATTCCCATGATCGCCTGTTGCGGGGCCTGCATTGGTGAAGCAGGTGAGACGGTAATGAAACAGAGGCACAGGGCTTATTGGTTTTTAAAGACTGCTTCCTTCATTGGGTTTTAACCAATGCACAGAACGAACCAACACACAATCGTTCGTGCGGCGCTCAGGGTGGAACGGGAGGAGAGGAGAAGGACATCCACTCCGCTCCCTCCGTCATGCTAGTCTGCTGATTTCTCGTTCAGTATACACTGCTTGCTCATGTGCCCACCTCTAACTCGTCACTCGAGCCGTTGTCATCTTTGTACAGTCCAGATGCACCTGTGACTCATGTAGACTTTTCATTGCTCTGTGCGGTTTTGGCTACCTTTCTATGTATAATCCACCAAGACACCCGACCACGGTGGGAGGGGGTTGTGTACAAAGTGCAGGAGTATCTAAGAAGACGCATGTTTGTCACGCATGAGAATTGCTTTATGTAGCGTGTAAAACAGTTTGCTATAGTGTACGCCGTCGTGCGTCGTAACCGAAAACTTGTTTTTTAAAAACTGCTCACTTCATTGTGTTTTAACCTCAGTTGTAAAGGAACGTTTTAAAGATTCCATGGGACACCCCTCGCAAACAGTGATACACGCTGCATATGGCGATTCACCTCCGCGAGAAACATGCCTCTATTAACAGTCAACGTGGGTCGGAGCTGCATGTGACCTCTACGACAGATGAATATAAATGACGCCGGTTTTTCTGTGTCGTCGAAATTGTTCAGAGAAGGCTAAAATAAGCACAGAATTAGAACTGAACACAACAGAACACCGGAACAAATATGGTTTGATAGCTTGTCCACTATATCTCACCAACATATCTGACATGAATACACAACAGTTTAGAGATAGTTTAATAGAAAATTTACAAAGAATAGGTGCATCATTTTCAGATGATGCATATATGGAGCCTCAAGAGACATTCAACCCACCTGAAATGTCTGTCCAGAATCTACAGATACTACAAGATGCTATTCAGCTTGAAACAAATTTAAAAGATAAATATGCATGTTGTGTTCAAAAGGCCAATGAGTTATTAACAGATACCCAAACATAATGTCCACTCCTTTTTGCATGTAGTATTAAAAAATTGTTCATGATTACATTGGCAAGGTCCAGCATCAACAGTAATGCATACTACATGGTAAATAGCTTGTTATAACTAACCAAAATTCATTTTTACTTTTTTGTAAAATGGTCTTACAGTTATTTATGGTAATGATTGTTGTGTGCAGAACTGAATTCTGTAAACTATGACAATAAAAAAAGACATGATTAAGCATTAAGTTGTACATTTATTTTACAGTATTATTCATTTAACAAATCCCAAACATTTTTGCTTTAATAATTTTTTAAAAAGAAAAATAAACTCTCTCTTTTTACTGTTTCCTTCACGATTAAACCAAATTACTGAGTATTACATTCTGTGACATGTGACACATAATCCACCAACTCAAAACATTTGAAGAAAATTATACATTTTTTAATGAAGTTGAATAAACATAGATGTACAATTTGTTTGTACATAAACTACACCACATTTGAATTCATTTAACAACTTATTTTAAATCAACAACTTGTACTGAAAACAATATACATTCACATATTATCATTAACAGCGAGTATATTAAATTACAATATCAGAAACATTTAAATTGTGAAAGTAAACAGGTTTCCAAATATAAACTGAGAAAACATTTATGTGCCACCTTTTGGATGCTATCAAAAAGTACATTTTTAGCATATTACTGTTGTAGTTTATGCTATTTGTTCTGTTTTAATTTTGAAGCATTTGTTTAAATGCAGATTATCGTGTTATACAGTACCTGTAAGTATCTGTAAACAAATATATGAGCTTTGGATAAACCTTAATGGAAAATTAAACTTCTGAAAAAAGTATGTTACTGAATATATGAAATATTAATGAAAATGTCATCCATACCCAAATGAATTAACTCTCATTCAAATTCATATTATCTGTTATGTCAACCTGAATTTCAGTTACCCAGTAAAAACAATATCTAAAAGTTTCATTCAAAGACATTTCAAGTGTTATTTTTGTTTTGCAATTTCATAATATAGTCATTCCAAATGCATACTCAGAATTAAGTATAGTTTTAAATTCTCTTTTAAATTCTTGAACTGATGTATAGCCAACTGGAATTTCCAAAGTGTTGCTGCAAGTATGTGCAATGGGTCGTCGCAAGCTACCGCATAACCGAATGAATGTAATATTGATTTCAGTGGGCTGTAAAGGTGAACCTGTGACAAAATGCAAAAATTTGGACAGTTCCTCAGGATCTATTGACTTATGAAATCACACAAATAATAATATGCAACTTCTTCCTCTGACCTGAGATCTGTTTCTGTTTTAAAGCATGTCAAAACACGTTCTGTAGTTGGCATTTCTTGCCAGTATAGGTAGGAAATTAAGTCAATATCTAACTGTAACCAAAAAACTGTGAAATGGGAATCTGGAATTGACTGTCATATACAGTTATTTAGGAACCCTGGTTTAATTATTAGTTCATTCTGTGCAATAAGAATGATCTGATCCTTAAGATTTATAGGTGTTGGGATACTATGCATACCATTTACAGAAAAAAATATTAAGAGCTCTTGTTTTTCAAAGTCTCTTAATATTTCAAAGTGGTTAATTGCTTTTTTTAGGAGGATTCTTTCTGAAGCAGTTACATGAAGCAGAAAGTCATCTATAAGAATGTTATTGTGAATGGTGGAGGTATTAAATACAATAGAAAGCAATGTCGACCTACAGAATCTTGGGGGTATATCTATTTAGCTGACACATATGAGACAATACTCTCCCCACAACTGTAAAGATTTCTTGTGCTTTATGATAATGATAGAGAGGTATACAAGGTACAAGAGCATCCTCACCCTTAAACCACTCAGTGAAGGCACAGTTCCAAAAACAAGAAAAAAGATCTTTGGTTAATCCGTCAAAATCATGCCCTTCTTCTCCAATAAAACATACTTGAAGCTTTTTGTTAAGGAGTTCTGCTGTTCCATAAATCCGCTGCATGTCATTCAATATTGTTTCCCTGTTTATTTTGATAATGATTTCTTCCTCTATTAATCCTTCAAGCTTTGAAAAACCTCATAAAATATAGCATGTTTTTATCAAGAAAGTGAAAAAAATTAGCTGTGGAATATATACAGTACTATGAAATGTAAGGTGCTAATCAAAATGTGAGAGCGCAGAAATTTCTGAGTCGATAGGAGGGACATAAAAAGAGGATGTCTGGCTGGAAAATACAAACGTGAGACCTTGAATTTTTAGTGGACTGATTCTTAAGAGAAAGTGTTGGAGCAAGAGTAAGGACCAAACATCACAATTATGCGAAGGGTTGTTTTTTACCAAATTTGAGGCTTAATTGATTGTTGACTGTAATTTCTTGAAATTAAAGAGATGCATTTCCTTTTCTTAAAATGTAGTCCAATGTACAGTACTCAATTTGTAAATTATAATAGTTTTGGCTAGATTTATGCATGAAGGTGACTGAATTACCCTGAGTAAAACTTACTTCTGTCAAGATGGAATCATTTTTCATCCAGTTGAGATACTTTAATCTGAACCTAACAAAAACAAAAATAAAAATAATAATGATAAAATCTGTAAGGATAACAAAATAAGTTCACAAGCACACAGCTTAACTCTGAATGTTTAAAACATTAAATATTTACCGTGGGAGTATCAGCATTTATATACTGTATATATATATATATATACACACTGTATACAGGTTTGAACAGTAATAATGCATGTATATAAACACTGTTACTGTATTTTATGCTTCAGAACTAAGTTAAAGCATTATTTATTTATTATTATTTATTATCATGTCACATAGCCATTGCCTATTTTTTCGGAAACTCTAAATTGAATTGGTATTGGTGACTGTGGGAGTGTCTGATTGGCATACTGATTAGGGTTTACTCCCATCTTTTACCTCATGCTGCCAAAAGCAGTTTCAATAAATGGATAGAATAATGTAGTAAAGAATTTTACAAAATTACATACCTGGGTATCTACTTCTGGTTGAGGTTCTGTTGTTTTCCAGCCTATCTATATGTGCCTCCTATGACAATGTTGCCTGCGCTGCCTATTAAATAAATCAGGTAAAGCAATATTCTATAAAACTGAATAAATAATTAAAAAATAAAATCATACTAATTTTTAACACTAAAATATCAATGTTATTTCTTTTATAAAGGATTATCTTATCTTTATACTGAATATAATCAATAGTGGTGTCCATAATATGTAATGAACCTTATTTAATAACATTTAATAGAATGTTTTTTATATAACAGTATCACAAACAATAAGAAATAAATACCTGATAACTTATTTCTGCATGCACTTGACCTGGAATTTCTGGTCTAAATTCTGATTCTTGTTGTGCTGTGTGTATCTGCTCCATCTTGAAAAGGAAATTTAGAAAGGAATGTGGTGTTTAAATATACAGTCATACATAAAAACAAATGTGTGGATTCAGTTGAGTGACAAAGTGTAATTAACATGCAATGAAGCACAACTGCACACTATACTTTATAAATGCTCACTTAAGATTTTGCAGAATGACAGGTTCTTCTTTCTTCAGAGAGAGTATCATATTAATCAATGCACAATTTGACATATTATAAAAATAATTTCTACCTGAATCGGTAGTGGTATGTCACGGTGAGGAATTATGAATATTTTGCCTTTCCCAGTTTTTTCCTGTAATTGAGCAGCAGTTTCAGTTTGCAAGCTATGCAAACGTCTCCCTTTCTCGGCTTTGGCAAAACTAAATCCTGTTAAGTGTAAAGGAATGTTTGGGTAGCTTTCAATAATAAACTTCTCTAACTGAAGAATTGTCCAGTTCCTATTAATGGATGATTTGCTTCCATATCTCTCTTGAGTCCCAGGTTGCTCATGATTTGGAGGACCTGAAATCAGAGAGATAATTATTGTACAAGTATGTAATGAAATTCCATAAATGATCTGCATACTGGATGAATACATAATTAATGCAATAATTTAAAACTGCTATAAAAAAACTGCATTGTGATGTTCTATTATGCACTGCTTACACAACAACTCATTTTACTCAACTGGAAGAATCTTAATCAAACTTTTATATCTCATTAGGAAGATGATGCTCTATTTTGCCTTAAATTGGAAAATCTTAGTTTGTTAACAAGAATTTCCTTTCCTTTTAAGTGTTTTTTCAGTGTGCCTCCATATTCAATTAACACACATCAGACATCTTCTGCATGGCCAGATCTATACACACACACACTGACACAGATACATACATACATACATATACAGTGGAACCCCGGGTTACGAGTTTAATCCGTTCCAGAACCGAGCTCGTAACCCAAACGAATTTCCCCCATTTAAAATAATGGAAATGAGATTAATCCGTTCCAGCCCTCCCAAAAAGTCCCCAAATATCATAAATAATGGAAAAAACATATTTTTAAATAAGAAACAAACATCAAAATACTGCATTAGTAAATATAGTTAAATAAAAGATAAACCAACTTAAGAAAATGTAACCTTACCTTGGTGGCAGACGATTGCAGTTAACGGAGAGTGGCTGAGGAAGGAGGGAGGGAGGGAGGACTAGATGACTGGCTGCATTTTCGGCACCTTCACATCAAAAAAAACTAAAACTGCACTTTCTTAACTGTACGTACGTACATGAATTGTAAAAAAATAAACTTTCTTAACTTTAAACTTAGCCTAAAACTTAACATTACGTACGTATGATTTTTTTTACGCTAATCATCTGTTTTTGCCTTTTTGGCTGCACTTTCGGCACCTTCACTTATAGCAGTTTCAGTTTTAGTATAAAGATACCTATGCAACGACGTTTGCTTTTGCCTGCTTTTTAAAAGCTTACGGAAGTGAGCCAAGCAGGTGTCATCATAATTTGCTGCAGAACGACTAGTTGCAACTTTTTCTGGATGTTTCTTTTCAATGAAACTTGTAACCTTCTCCCACATTCCCAGCACTTCTTTAATTTCACTTGTCGAAATTTCCTCTGTCTCGACCTCCTCCTCTCTACCGCTGATCTCTTGCAGAGCCTCCGTACGTTGCATGTCCTGCAGCTCAAGCAACTCCTGTGTTGAGAGTTCCTCCTCATGTTCCTCGACAAGCTCGTTGATATCACCCTTGTCAACCTGCAGACCCATCGACTTGCTGAGGGACATGATTTCATGCACTGGATCTACATCGGGCATGTTGGTCTCGGTCTCAATTTCGGTCTCGGTATCAAGACCAAATCCTTCAAAGTCCCTCGCTGCAACCGCATCAGGCCATAACTTCTTCCATGCAGAATTCAGTGTTCTTCTGGTCACTTCTTTCCACGCCAGGTCAATCATGCGTAGGCATTGCACGATGTTGAAATGTTCTTTCCAGAACTCTCGGAGTGTTAGCTCCGTATTTTCTGTCACATCGAAGCATCGTTTGAACAGATGCTTCGTGTAGAGCTTTTTGAAATTGGAAATGACCTGCTGATCCATCGGTTGCACGATTGAAGTCGTGTTGGGTGGGAGGTAGAGGACCTTTATGAATTGATATTCTTCCCGGATGTTGTCTTGGAGACCGGGCGGGTGGGCTGGAGCATTGTCGAGGACGAGTAATGCTTGCAGAGGCAGTTTGTTTTCTTGAAGATACTTCTTCACCACAGGTCCAAAGCAGAGATTTACCCAGTCGATGAAGAACTACCACGTAACCCATGCCTTTGGATTGGCGCTCCACATTCCGTGCAGTTTTTCTTTAAGAATCCTGTGAGTCTTAAAGGCTCAAGGATTCTCTGAATGATAGACTAGCAGTGGCTTCACTTTAAAGTCACCGCTAGCATTTGCACACAGTGCAAGGGTGAGGCGGTCCTTAATCGGCTTATGTCCTGGCATCTTCGTCTCCTTTGCTGTGATGTACGTCCTACGAGGCATTTTCTTCCAAAAAAGCGCCGTCTCGTCGCAAATAAAAACTTGCTGGCGGATGTAACATTCTGCCTCGATGAGCTGCGCGAAACGTGTGATGAACTCGCCAGCTGCCTTCTGGTTTGCACTTGCTGCCACGCCATGTCTTACGACAGAGTGAATGCCTGATCGCTTCTTAAATCTGTTGAACCATCCATGACTAGCCTTGAATTCTGGTTGTTCTACATCCGTAGATGTGGATGGTTCTTTCTGCTTCAGGTCATTGTAAATGATGCAAGCTTTCTCGCTTATGACTGTTTCAGTAAGCATATCTCCTGCCAACTCTTTCTCCTTTATCCACAACTAGCAAAATACCCGCGCTTCGCTGCGGAGAAGTAGTGTGTTAAAGAAGCAATGAAAAAGAAAAGGAAACATTTTGAAAATAACGTAACATGATTGTCAATGTAATTGTTTTGTCACTGTTGTGAGTGATGAGTGTTGCTGTCATATATATATATATATATATATATATATATATATAAACACACATATAAACATATATATATATATATATATATATATATATATATATATATACATATCCATACATATATACATATACACATATATATACATACACACATATATACTGTCACAAAGCTGAGACATACTCAAAGAAGTTTTGGGGCAGCCACTCTTATATTTTGGTATCCTGGCTGCAAAGTCGTTTTTTATCATAACAACAGCACTGATGTGCATACAATCGAGTCCAAAACAAGACTGAGGGTAAGGGAAAAAGGGCAGGCTTTTAAAGGGGAAGACAGGAAGTGAGGTCATGGGAATCGGGCACGTGTTAGCCACTCATTGGATCAGGCCCGGACGTGACATCAGGGGCGGCTCGGTTAGTTCTGTCTCCATTGGTTCGGTCCCGGAAGTGATGTCACGAGAGCCAGGTGGAGTCTCCCAGGGATGGTCTACAGGGAAGTGAGAAAAAGAGTCAGTGCACTCTGCCACAGCCCGGCCTGTCTCAGAACTGCCGTCACTCAAGCCCTTTAGCTGCCTCCCATGCGCACGTGTGTGACAATACATACATATATATATATATATATATATATATATCTACATATACATATATACATATACACACACAAACACATATATAAACATATATATACATACATATCTACATATATACATATACACATACACACACATATATATATATATATATATTGTCAGGGATGCCAGGGGCCATGACCCGGCCGGGACGACGGGAAGGACCGGATGTGGGTTTGCACCCTCCCTGGATCACGTGGGGGTTGCCTTCCGGGTTGCTTTGGGGGCCACGGGTACAGGGCATGGAAGCCCTACCCTGTAGGGGCCCGTGGTCACCGCCAGGAGGCGTCCCAATGCCTTGGGGACCTGTTACCTTGGGGAAGATTTATGACGGCGCCCGGAGAGCAGCCGGGAGGACAGCCGGCACTTCCGCCACGCTGGGGCGTGGCCAGAGGAGGAATGCTGGGAACACCTGGTGCTCATCCGGGTACCATATAAAAGGGGCCGTCTCCATTCATTCGAGGCTAGAGTCGGGTGGAAGGAGGACGAGGCAAGAGGATATGTGAACCCGGCCTGGACACAGACAGGCGGACAAGTTGTTTAAAACACCACACGTTTATTTACGCTAATTATTTACAATAAATGTCACTAAGACCCCAGCCAATGGTCACTCAGACCTCAGTCACGTGCACAATACCCCAAAACAATCACAGTCCTGGCCACAAATGCCTGTCTTCGGGCCGCCTCCACAGCCCCTCTTGCCTTTCCCCTCTTGCGTTCCATTCCTAAATAATTAAATGGGCAGGCTATTTCGTATCAGTGCAATATGCTGTTTGTTAAAACAGATGACTCCCGCTCTTATGTGCAAGTCTGCCTGGATATTATGAACTATTGCATCTGTTCAAGTTCTATTTAAATTTTAAATAGAAGGAATTTTTATTTAGTCGACAGAATATTATTCCGGAATAAATCAACTCAAACCTTAAATAACTCTCCATAAAAATATATCCTGTCTAAATTATACAAGTTAGAAATAAAGTAAACGTTAAAAGAACAAACATTCAAATTTCTTTACTCTTATGTAATTTTATATAAAAAATAAACTTAAATTTTAAATATCCCAAAAGATTTTGCTGTCCATAAAAATATATCCTGTCAAAATTATACAAATTCAAATATGAACATGGTGCATAACAAAACCTGGAAATATAAATAAAATGTGTTCTTTTCAGCAATAACAAATCAAATCATTCAGTTGTCTTTGCTCATATGTCATTTTATCAGAGCCTTCAGTGTGCCATTACACTGCAGCTCAATCACCTCCATCTGAATCTGCACAGGTGCAGTTTCCACATCGACGGCAAATGGGTTGCGAAACAACTCAAAATTCTTTTTTTGTTCTTCAAAGTCACCAAAGCGCCTTGCGAACTCAGTGCGCAGTGCGCTCAGTTTATCAGCAAAGTGTGTACAGTAATCCCTCCTCGATCGCGGGGGTTGCGTTCCAGACCCCCCCGCAATAGGTGAAAATCCACGAAGTAGAAACCATATGTTTGTGTAGTTATTTTTATATATTTTAAGCCCTTATAAACTCTCCCACACTGTTAACATTATTAGAGCCCTCTAGACATGAAATAACACCCTTTAGTCAAAAGTTTAAACTGTGCTCCATGACAAGACAGAGATGACAGTTCTTTCTCACAATTAAAAGAATGCAAATAGATCATCTTCTCTTCAGGAGCAGAGAATTTCAGAGAGAGAGCGCTCGCAAAGAAAAGCAAACAATCAAAAAATCAATACGTGTGCTTTTAAGTTTGCCGCAGCATTTTTTAGAGAAGCGTCAGTATCTTCTAAGCAAGCAGCCTCTGTGCAAACAGCCCCTCTGCTCACATCTCCTCCGTCAGGCGCAGAGAACGTCAGAGAGAGAGAGAGAGAGCAAGATTAAAGCAAACCATCAAAAAATCAATGTGTGCTTTTGGAAGCATATCGATAAAGCGGCATTTCTTAGAGGTGCGTCCCTATCCACTAGGCAAACAGCGTCTGTGCAAACAGCACCTCTGCTCACAGCCCCTCCGTCAGGCGCAGAGAATGTCAAGAGAGGTTGAGATAGAGGCAGAGACAAGCAAACAATCAAGCTCCGCGCGGGATGCATATCTTACAGCATTGAGGAGTTTTAGTTAATATGTAATACATGCTCTGATTGGGTAGCTTCTAAGCCATCCGCCAATAGCGTCCCTTGTATGAAATCAACAGGGCAAACAAACTGAGGAAGCGTGTATCATAAAGTAAAAGACCCATTGTCTGCAGAAATCCGCGAACAAGCGAAAAATCTGTGATATATATTTAGATGTGCTTACATTTAAAATCCGCGATAGAGTGAAGCCGCGAAAGTCGAAGCGCGATATAGTGAGGGATTACTGTATTTGGGAACACCGTTGTGCCGACTTGGTTCAACATTACTTGGCAACAGGGAAAGTGGGGCAAGTTGCACTGGTGCATTTGTGTCTCCCATAAAAGCAGCTTCACTTGAAATCACTTTGTGATTTTGCACGGGTCAAAACGTCTGCTGAAGTGTCAGATTCTTCTTTAACTCTTCTGCTTTCTGTATCTTGTGCATTGCATTCAGGTCTTTCAGGTTATCTTGATGTTTTGTCTCATAGTGCCGTCTTAGATTAAATTCTGTAATTACAGCCACATTAGCTCCACAAATGAGACATATGGGTTTACCGGCAATGTCAGTAAACATATACTCAGCCTCCCATCGGTTTTTAAAGGCTCTATTTTCAGAATCACCTTTTCTCTTCGGCATTGTGTGGGCTAGCTTCGCAATAACTTGCAACATCATAAGCTAGACTTGATTAACGCAGTAAGTGTTCGGCAAGGCAGCTGAAGCGCTGCATTATGGGATGTGTAGTTTATTGTGTTACCAGCGCTTCATATCCCCGGGCCATTAATAACAATAATATATAATATGATCTTGCGGGCCGGATATAATTACACGCCGGGCCGGATGTGACCTGCGGGCCTTGAGTTTGACACATATGGACTAAATAGAATTTGAAAAGATATAATTCAGATCGAGTTGACGCGCACTACAATACATCGAGCCTGCGTGCTATTGTGGTTTTGCCTGCGTGCCTCAATAAGTTACTCTCCCCTCGCTCTTACTTTTTTACCGTTCATCTAATGAATACACGGAGTATGGCTTTACCAAAACAATCATTGATCGCGAATAAAATATCTATTATTCATAAAGCTTCAATTAGTGATCTGTCTTTCTGTGTTAACCGCATATTTTTTCATACGTCTCAAACCAAGGGGATGCGAGGCTAAAATGAATCGTAAAGCGCGCGTACATACTCAGTGCATCCCCTCTCGGGAATCGAACCTCAGATGCCGGCGCTACTATTGCGCCACAGCGTGTGGTTTGTCTATTTGAGCGTAGCAGTGTAATTCGGTTTTTGTTCAGCACTCTTTGGAACTGTTGCTATTTGTCTGCGCACTGCGTCAGTTCACGTGAGCCGCTGAATATGGTTTTATATGTCACTCGCTCGCTTCTAATTGTTTCGCTGCCTTCTTAATTATATAATGTATGTTTTCTTCAGCTGTTTTTTGAGCTCTTCCTGGTTTTCTATGTACTGCGTGATTACGTGGGAGGCGTGATGATGTCACATGAAACTCCGCCCCCCACGGCTTTCGAGCTCAACTCCATTACAGTATATGTAGAAAAATAGCTTCCAGTTATGACCATTGCGCGTAGAATTTCAAAATGAAACCTGCCCAACTTTTGTAAGTAAGCTGTTAGAAATGAGCCTGCCAAATTTCAGCCTTCTACCTACAAGGGAAGTTGGAGAATTAGTGATGAGTCAGTGAGTGAGTGAGTGAATCAGTGAGGGCTTTGCCTTTTATTAGTATAGATAACAGCAGGTTTTCCATTTCTTCGTGGATAGCCGACCTTTGCTGTGTAATTACGGTCATGCCTTTTGCTACTTTTACACTCTTTATGGTCTCCTTTTGCTTTAGAATTGTGCATATCGTGGACGTACTGCGGTCGTAAATTTTGGCGAGTTCCATCACACGCACACCTCTCTCATGCTTTTCTATAATTTCCTGCTTCAACTCGACTGATAGCATCCTTTTCTTCTTGCTGCTGTCCTTTCCACTTCCTACCTTCTTTGAAGACATGGTTAATGCTTAATATGTATGATATGGCTCTGGGTAGAAGGGGTAGAGGTTTCTGGGTAAGAAAGGCAAAGCGTAAACTAGCGGTGACGTATCGGAGCTCGACTCGTAAAACGGGCAGGCCTCGTAAACCGGGGAGAAATTTTGCTCGGATTGCGGCTCGTAAACCGAATTACTCGTATACCGAGCTGCTCGTAAACCGGGGTTCCACTGTATATATACTTGTATATACAAGGTATATTTGCTCAACATTAGTTTTACAGGGATATGCAAATACAGTATGTAAGAAGTTAAAAGTAAGAGTTTTTGGGAGAGGGAAGGAACAAATCCACATTTGAAAGCAACTAGGTTGTCTGAAGAAATTCCTTAAATGACGAGTACAAACCTAAGCCATTTCTTGTAAGACGTGAAAGTTCTGAGGGAGGTGAAACATACTCTTCATTATGTTTCTGAAGAAGGAAAAAATTAAGTTTCCATATATCGCATTTTGATCTTCCTTTTTTCTTGTAGTATCTGGGGAAAACAAAAATTGAAATAAATGTAGCCTGTGAAGTATCTTTCTAGGAAAATAAATAATAATCTCGTACCTATCTGGAAATATATATTCTATATATATTCTCTAACTGCAGTTATTACTATTTAAATAGGACTGCCATCCACATGTTGTATACAATGATTTATAGCTTAATTTAGAGTTTTTTGTGCATATGTATTCAAGATTATACTTCAATACAAGTCCTGTAGCATTGCAATAACAATAATGATGTACAGTATATGATTTCTGAACAGCCCCTTGATAGTTGCAGCAGTGATATGTGAAAGAAATAAGAAGAAAGTCAGACTTTACTACAACAAGCATTATCTCAAGATATTACTGAATATACAGGAAATGTATTATTGCTTCTAATTTATGAAGTATGCATGTGTCATTAGAGAAAATATTTATTTTAAACTAGGTAAAAAAAAAACCATAACAATGAAAAAACGGATAGAAGGAAAAAAAACAAAAATATATGTTACTTCTGGTTTTACTGCCTTCACTCATAAACGTTTCTTTAAATGTAAAAAATATATGACTTATAATGTTGTTGACTAACTTTCGTTAGAAGTTATCATGAGTTATAAATCAATAAAACAGTCAGCTTTTTCAAGGAAAAGTAAACAGGTGAACTTTTTAATGGCCTTCGCCAGCGGTGTCCATTTAAGTGCAAGTAAGGAGCTTTGCCAGTTGAACACGTTTTCTTTTCTCTCTCTGAATATTTTCCTAACAGTGGATGAATGTTCGTTAGGCTTAATAATCAAAAACAGTGAAAACATTTTATCAATGTATACAACCAGCACTGTATACGTGGGAGTAACCTGCATATATTTAAAAATACTAAAATAATACAAACCCCCTGATAAAGGTGGTCTCCGTGCACTTCTTCTAAATAAAGCTCTAGTTTGTCTCACACAAGAAGCTGCAAAGTCATCTGCTTCTGCTACTTCTTTAGCTTCTCGAACACATGACATGGCCCGGGTTAAAACACCCTGTAACTGTTCTCTTTCTGCTGACATCAGGTTAAATAATCTTATTTTAAAAACTTATTTTAAATCAACAGCTTGTACTGAAAACAATATACATTCACATATTATCATTAACAGCGAGTATTTTAAATTACAATATCAGAAACATTTAAATGGTGAAAGTAAACAGGTTTCCAAATATAAACTGAGAAAACATTTATGTGCCACCTTTTGGATGCTATCAAAAAGTACATTTTAGCATATTACTGTTGTAGTTTATGCTATTATTTGTTCTGTTTTAATTTTGAAGCATTTGTTTAAATGCAGATTATCATGTTATACAGTACCTATAAATATCTGTAAACAAATATATGAGCTTTGGATAAACCTTAATGGAAAATTAAGCTTCTGAAAAAAGTATGTTACTGAATATACACAAGAAACTGCAAAGTCATCTGCTTCTGCTACTTCTTCAGCTTCTCGAACACACGATATGGCCCGGGTTAAAACACCCTGTAACTGTTCTCTTTCCGCTGGCATCAGGTTAAATAATCACTGGTACAATTTTCTTTTGAAAGCAGAACATAAAACACATAATAACTGGTTTCACGTCACAACATAAACAGGGTAAAATATTTAAAACAGTTAATATTTGTCTTAACTGAGCATATGCCTCATATGTCAAATAAGCAATGGAAGAAATCAGAGCATTGTACGAGTAAATTACAAAAAAACCTATCACAAGAAAGGGGATTTAATGGTACTTTTTGTTGCTATTGATTAATAGTGCAACCTTCAAAAATATGTCTTACCGTTCGAGTTGCGGTGTTATGAAGCAATGTTTCAGGCTGCTTCATATGTACATTTATGTTCAGATTAAAACGCAAATACACGTGCCACTTTATTTTAAGAAAACAGAGACAATTTTTGGTATTAGACGCGCACCAAATCGTAAAAGCTTACCATGTATTTTATGACCATCCCGTAATTGCAAACCTGCGGTTTTATACTTTCTGAACAGATTGTAATTCCAATACTTTACATAAACTCTGAATAAGACGATACAAACTGAGGCCTAGATATTTTAAGCTTTATTATGAATATTCAAACACAGAACGCTACCTAAATAAAACATGCACCGTACAGCACCCTCTGTCAACTTTAATGGGCGGAGGTATTATTAAAAAAAGAAAGTAATTTTATTACGTTACATATTTCAAGATATATCGAATTGCATTTAATATATCTTGATATGCATTTCAGATATCTCAAAATGTACAGCATATCATTTCAAGATATCTTGAAATCTATTTGAGATATCATAAAATGCTTTTTAGATATCTTAAAATAGATGCATTTTTAGATTTCTGTAATTCAATTTGAGATCTCTAAAATGCATTCCCAGATATCTTAAAATTCATTTTGAGATATCTCTAAATATTAGTGTAGCAGAATCCTGACCCCAAGTGTCCTGTTTATCAGTAACTAGCAAGCACATGAAAAATGAAACAAATCACATACGTCTGCAATTGACAAAGTGTATTTAAGACGTGTAACCAGCATCTGTAAGTCAGTCATCTCTTTCCATGTTCTGAATGGCTCTACAGTACATACAGTACATGCCAATTAAGGTATTCTTCTCATCTTAGACAGGCTTCATGATTTAACTTTGACATTTCTTATTTCCACTCCATACATCCTGAAAAAAAAACTCAGTTTTATGTGTTCATGGTTTTACTGCATCTCCCTCTAGTGAGGAACCTTGGTGCCCTTCTGTCAATTTATGATTTATGGATAACACTTCAGATTTCACACAAATGAATCCTGAGCGTACATTCCTAAGCAGCATATATCATAAAGCTACGCAACATCCAGAATTGAACTCAGTGCGCAAAATGTGGAAATTAATGAGTGAATATGTAGGTAGTAATATAAGCACACACACCACAACCACCAATTTGGACAATCTGTGTGAAGAACACAGATTTTAAGGCTGAGGCAGGTGTGTGTTTATAACCATATTATAAACACGTGTGCCATTTCCGATATCTGCAATGATCAGCAAACACAAGATATTTTTGGTATTACTTTATCATTGCCAGTTTTTATACATAGCCAAACATATGTTATTTCATCTACAGAGCAACTGAGAACAAAAATGTAAGTTCTTCACACAGAATAGCAAGGAAATATATAATTCCCAAGATATTGTGCATAAGGAAGTATTTCTGCTACACTATTAAATTATTAATAGTGCTATAAATTCAATAAGGCTATTTAATTAAATAAGGAGTTACATAAGTATATACAACAAGCACTTAAGTTGAATGTATACACATGTAAGTGCAGAAGTTGCTTATTTTCTCATTCTTCTTTTGCGCTTACCCATCCAATATTACCTCCTTCTTTCCATGGGTGTTAGGACATGCTGTTACAGCTAGTTATCTTAGATTTCACAGTTTTATTTGAATCCATATAAAGAACAATATCAATATTAACACAGTTTTTTTTCACTTACAAATCCTATCAAAGCTCCTTCAGTTTCTGACATACTGTGAAGTGGAAACTCATGTATGCTTTTATTATATTCCATCAGGACTATAATAATACTGTTCTATATGGTGCTTCATCCCAGCGACTTAATGAAATTGTAGTGCTGTATGTACAAAATGTAACTGTCAGTATTCTCCCATACTAAATTCTGGAAGCATATTACTCATACTACTATACTTATATAAGTCTTTTGGCTCTGTGTTAAACTTCGAATAGATGGCAAGATTATTTTGGTCACTTTCAAATCTCTACACAGTCTAGCCACTACAACCTTAATATTTTAATTTACTTATATAGGCCACCATATTTTCTGCATATTTTCCTAGTGTCTTCTTTTTTCAGTCCCTTCCTCTAAGCCATTTGAGGTGTCCAAGAGTTTAGTTTGAAATGCCTTGCCTTTTAATTTGTGGATATCTACAGCTTCTAAAGTATTTGAAGGTATAACTCAAAGCTTTTGAACCAACTAAGGCACCATCTTCTGGCAAGTTTCATAACTCAGGCCCTTTCTTCAGGCAAGTTACAAGGAGCCTGAGTTGCCTTGAAAGCTTGCATATTGTAATCTTTTTAGGTGTCATTTTGCTTGACTTCTTATTAAATCCATAATGGCTAACATGGTACAACACCCTAGTATTAAGGTTTAATTCAAAATCTATATTTTTCAGGAAGCTTTCTCATTGCTATAATTGTTATCATTTGTTTGCTAATTTTTATATGTGTATGCTTGTGAATACAGTATTATATATGTGTATGTATATATAGAGTTTGTATGTATTACTATTTGGCTTATTTTTTTGTCTGTATTTTATGTTTTATTTTTCTTATTTTATTTTAGTGTTGTTTGGTACATTCAAAGGTGGTTTTAAATAAAACATATTAATTATTATTATGTTGTAGTTTTGCCATGGATGTGTTCTCTGTTATATATATTTGCTGTTTCTTGCATTTTATATTAATTTCTTGGCTTGTTTAAAATGGGTTTATCTGGTTGTAGGTAGCAAGAGTGTGGATTGGCTTTATATTGCTTTTGTTCCATATCAGTAATATTTTAGCAGAGTCACATGTAGTGAGACCATTCAAATTTCAGGGCTCACTACCTTCAACGCAACCACAACGAAAGAAACAAAATACAAGAGGGGAGGGGGAACAAATCATAAAATAGAATAATTTACAACGAATAGGATGAAAATGCTCTCAATCACTTCCATATCCTGAGAAAAACAAGCAGCAACCAGATTTTTATAGTAAATGCATGCTTGGTGCTAAATTGATGCCTGCTTTGGCTTTTCTCCTCTGAAAGACATACCGCACATAGCCATGCAAAGTAGAGAGTAGATTTTTCTAAAAGGGTAAGTCGCCTTATCTTTGTGTTTAATGAAATTCTGACAATACTGTTTTAAGTTCCTGTTAAAAATCTGAGTAGATATGCATCAATATGATGGTCATGCTATGAATCAACTACCTTCTGTATGCAGAAGGAGGCAGTAGCTTTAGTATTTCACATCATGACACCTCTTTGTCTGACTGTGTGCAAATTTGAGAATATTATCCAGACTGCACTTTTGTGATTGTTTTCTCTGTATGAGAATCTGGTAGTCATTAGTTCCAAGGGAGAAGATTACTCAGTGACTCAGGTAGCGGCTGCTTAAGCTTGATATTAGTCCAGGTGCAATTCCCAGTGGATGAACAGTTAGGTGTAAGCATCTTAACTGATAATGGATGTTCATGAACAGACTCCAAGTTCTTGACCTAAAGTGCTACCCCTCAATCTGTAAAGGGTATTGCTGTAGATCATGTAAAGTGAGAATATACTGTAAGCAACATACTAGCCTATGACATAATTCAAATATCCTCCTATGGTTATATTCCTTTGTTTGCCCTACATCCTTCTGAAAAGGCATGACAGTTTTCCTGCAACCTTTATTGCTAGCATCCTGCTGTTGATATGTGCCATGAAATAGTCTAATAGTCATCTAATCTCACAATGACTCAGGCCCAATTCATCACATAACTGTACAAATTAATGAACACATCTTTGGCCCATTCTTAGTGCAACGGTCAATGGCTCTAAACAGAAACATGGGACCAATTGGTAAAAATCACCCATTTCCAGTCTACTGCAGTCTAGGACTTCTGAGCTCAATATCAGTCCAATTGTCATTACCAGACATTATAAAAAACATGATGAATGAAGTTCAGCCTATGTCAGTCATTGATTCATGGTCTGTACTATTAACCATTGATTCACTAAGAACTGCACACCTCTGCAGATGATGGAAACATTGACATAGTAACTGTGTCCATCCACCCAACCATCCGTTTTCTAACCCGCTTAATCCGAATACAGGGTCACGGGGGTCTGCTGGAGCCAATCCCAGCCAACACAGGGCACAAGGCAGGAACCAATCCTGGGCAGGGTGCCAACCCACCGCAGGACACACACAAACACACCCACACACCAAGCACACACTAGAGCCAATTTAGACTCGCCAATCCACCTAACCTGCATGTCTTTGGATTGTGGGAGGAAACCAGAGCACCCGGAGGCACGGGGAGAACATGCAAACTCCACGCAGGGAGGACCCGGGAAGCGAATCCAGGTCTCCTAACTGCGAGGCAGCAGCGCTACCACTGCGCCACCGTGCCGCCCTAGTAACTGTGTGTGATGGTAAAATAGCCAATTAAATTTTTTAAATAAAAAACGTTCTTATGTTATTTAAATAATGAATTTATATTATATCACAATAACCAATTGGAATTAGTTGTTTACATTTGGACAAAGTTAGGGGTGTGTTTATAAAAATCTAATTTAACATTTTGATACCAGCTTATTAATGGGAGTTACAGTAATATTCATAACTATCACTTTACAATAAATGAAAAATAAGGCCTGAACATTTTATTGAATTGCTGTTTCAAATACTGTTGAGAAACATGTTGCTAGAATATATAATTTGAAATATCAAAGTAACTACTGTTAGTTGCCTTGTTTGGTGCTTAGGAGATATAACTATTTAAAGCTGTAACCTTTAATTACCAAATCATAGTCTGACTGCAGTATGTCAAGGCCTTGCTTACTTTCTTTTATGTTTTAATTATGTGAATTTATTAGGTAGGACCTTCTCCTAACGCATACAGTTGTGTTCACTATCAAAAGCAACACAGATTATTTGTTTTTCATTTTTTTACCTGCAAATAAATGCTTCCCAGCTATAGACGGTAAACAGGGGATTTTTTTTCCATGTATGGCAAAAATGCTATGTGAGGGCTGCACATTTGTAGACCTAATTTTTCTCTGAGATGGTGAAATAAATTGCTATCTAGCTACTCATTGTTGCATTGCATTTTGGAGGTATAAGCACTGATTTCAGTTTGTTATATATATTTGGTAACATATAGTGATAGTAATCTCAGAAAATCCATAAGCTATTACCTTAAATTTGTAGAGGGCACCTAAAACCATGACGTTTTGCTAAATATACTGTGCTGCTTTTCAAACAGACAATGTTAAATGAATAACCTTTCATTAATTAGCATTGTGAAAGATTAAGTAAAGGTTTTGTTACGAAAGGTTACATTCACTGCCAGAAATTCTGAAAAGTGGTCAATTTCATCAACACTCAGTAGTTTACAGTGAATGTGGTTTGGTATAGTATGGTGGTGCAGAGGTTAGCGCTGCTGCCTTGTAAGTCCTGGACATTGGGTTAGAAGCCTGTCCCAGTTGCACACTAATTTTGGATTTTGTATATTATCCCTGTGTCTGCAGGAGCTTTTTTTGGTACTGCATTTTCCTATTACATCTCAAACATATCCATGTTACTTTAATCAGCTTGAGTCTGTCTGAGGTTTTCAATTCATTCTAAAGAAATGAACTGATTTTAACTGTATAATCTTTGTGATTTTAACTTTCTTAAAAGGTATATTCCACCTTTACACATGAACATTCTTTGTTTCATTTGCCATAGCCTCTTTCAATGTTTTGCCCTGAATTTATATCTGGGGCCTGGACTTTCAAAAGTTTTTTACCTTCTGAATACTAATTCTTAAAATACTTAAAATGAGTTAGAAAATGTACTATATACATTATATCATATAATGAAAAGCCCCCCAAAGATTTTTTAGTCGACAATTCAACAATTTTTTGCAGCGTAAGACTTCATTTTCAACAATTTCTTTTTTTTCTGTACACAATAGCAGGGTGTCTAAACTGTGTTTATTGCTAAGGTGCAGGGTTCAGGAGTCAGACTCAAAGCTTTATTTATGGGACAACATCCTCATTCAGCAAAGCTGTGCCTGGAATACTGTGGTATAAAAGCAAAGCGTGCCAATTAACCTGTGGATACATTTGACAAGGTGGCCTGTATAGTATTATCCATCCATCCATTATCAAACCTGCTACATCCTAACTACAGGGTCATGGGGGTCTGCTGGAGCCAATCCCAGCCAATGCAGGGTACAAGGCAGGAAACAAACCCCAGGCAGGGTGCCAGCCCACCGTAGAGCACACACACACACCAAGCACACATTAGGGACAATTTAGAATCGCCAATGCCCTTAACCTGCATGTCTTTGGACTGTTGGAGTGAACCGGAGTACCCAGAGGAAACCCACAAAGACACGAGGAGAACATGCAAACTCCACGCCATGTGTGAAGTGAACCCAGGTCTCCTAACAGCAAGGCAGCAGCGCTACCCACTGCGCCACCATGCCACCCGTATAGTATTATTATTATTATTGTCTCAGTGTGTCCCTCATAAATATTACTTTTAAAAATATTAGTTAAATTATCACGTTTTTTTACAGTTTCCATAATGTCAGGTTAAATTTTACTTAATACACCAAAATCTGCAAATGATGAATAGAACAAGCTTACAATTTCTAGACATAGTCTGGTGCTGAGCCACCATATATAATTGACAATGAATGATTTTCCTTTAAAACATGATTCATTTAACACTTCCTTGTCTTAGTCCTAGGAAGTAATACTTTTGAGATGTAACTGAACTGTGTTCTGAATTGCACTGAACTGCAGTAAAAGACATTAGTATTCAGCAGCTGCCAGCTTCTGTGAACAGTATCAACCTCTAAATTCATTTATTTTGTCAGCAGACACTCAGGGAGAGAGGGAGGGAGAAATAGAGAGTAAAAGAAATCAATAATGGCAAACGAGAATGTAGATTTTTTTTATAGATACTATATTGTTTTGCATTTTTTATGAAAAATCTGACCCTTCAAAACATCTAGGACAACGAAGGCATAAATACAAAGGCATTGAAGTTCTGAAAAATAATAACTGACTGTTAATGAACATCTGTCTATGAAAAAATCTAATGAAAATGGTTTTAAAATATAAAGTAGTATAATGAAAAGTACACCAACAAAGATGACATACTAATCACTTTTAGTGCAAATACTTTCTAGCTTGTCAAAAATCAGCTTTCACAGCATTGAGATACATTTGTAGAAAGTGGATACTTTTAAAGTTGTAATCAAAATAAAAATGTTATGTATTTGTATAAGTATTTGTTTTTTGTATTACAAAACAGAAACTGTATATTAGTGAAACAAAACAAATCTCATTTAAAATACACAGTCATGTTATCAGTGGTATCCATTGCAGCAAATGTACTGTATTGGGTAGGCAGTTTTAACATAGTCTGTTGACGGAGGCACTTCATCAAATTGTTGTCAAATGGACATGGACATCCATCAGTTCTTGAATTCAGTTTGCAATGAATGTTTTTAAACAAGGAAACACGTTTCACACTGACTGCATATACCTAAATATACCCTATATACTGATGGTGGAGTATTGTCATGGCAAATACAAAGAATGTGCCCATGATTTTGGATAATAATAGTACACGTATTAATCAAAGCAAATGCTTGACTATAGCTAAATATTGACACATACAGTATGTGATCAAATGTCCTGTGATATCTCTGGGCCAGGTTCTCAGCCAATTTGTTGGTGTACCTTCTCCAGGTATTGAAATGTTTTGCAGTACCAGCATTTTTTCTGTCTTATATTATTAAGTGCTGTACTCTTACTTGGCAAAAATAAAAGTGATATCGCCTTAAGTCCCCCGTTTCTAATATTTCATTTGGGAATTTTACATATGAATAATTATAGTTACTCTGCATACAAATTCAGATTAAAAGCAGGAGAACAATACCTCGCATGTTACATACAACCCTAGGTCAAAAAAAGAGAAATATAAGTCACAGATATTTACAAGTTAATGTGAAGGTGGGCAGCATGGTGACATCGTAGTAGAACTGCTGCCTTACAATGCAGAGACCAGAGTTCATGTCCTGAATGCTCATTGCATTGTTTTTATATTCTCCCCATATCTGCATGGGTTTGCTCTGGGTGCTCCAGTTCCTTTCACAGTCCAATGGCATGGTGGTTAGGTGGATTGGTGTTGCTAAATTGGTCCTAATATATGTGTGTGCAAGTGTGTGTGTTGTTCACCCTGTGATAGCCTGGTGCCCTCTCCAGGTGTTGTTCCTCACTTGTGCCTGGTGGTTGCTGGGATTCAGCTGCCCCATGACCCCACCTTGGGAGATGAATGGATGTGAAGGCTGTGCCTGATTCATAGCTGTGCAGTTCTATTAGTAGGTTCAACCCATACCTGTTTTTATTTTATTAATGAAAGCACAAATATTGCTGAACATTAATGACTATGTCCAAAGCCAAAGCTTTCCACTATTGTTTCATATTAATGAACATTACATTAAATGTTTGATACAATTACTATATTATTAATAACTGCTAATAAATATTTATTTAAAAAGTACTCAAGCTTTAAAACCATTGCCCTAAGGCATGTCAGGTGAACCTCCTTCTCTAGATGGTACCAATGGAATAATTTCACAGGACTAGCCCACTGTTACTGAAGTAAAATCTGCCATAAAGCAGCTGAAAGGGGCCAAAGCTGATGGAGCTGACAAAGTCATTCCAGAATGCTTATGACTAGAGGTGAGACTTCCCACAGTTGAAGGTAATTGTTCACTTTCAAGGTAATTGCAGTTCCAGTTTTCAAGAACTATTATGCCATCAGCATGTTGCTGACAATGAGAAAGATATTCAGGAAGGGGATCCGCTCACAACTGAAAGTGCAAAGGGAAATAAACATCCAGAGAGGAGGAAACCACATTCTGCCTTGTTGTGATCATATAGTTGTTTACTGCCAACTTGTGGAAGATCACATTCAGGCAGGAAATCAACACATTGCTGTGTTTATTGCCTTCTTAGCTGTGTTTGGTAGTATCTACCAAACCATTTTTTTGAAGGCACTTATTGTAGAACATGTGCCTCCACATATCATCTAACTAATGCAACATATCTACAAAGGACCATCTGGCACATTTGTGTGAAAGGTGAGATGCCAGATGATTTTTCTGTCTGCACAGGGATTTGTCAGCTCTGTATTATATCACCATAGTTGCAAAAATACAGGAATATGATTTGAGCTGTCTGAGGCCCAGTAACAACTACAGGAACATATTTATTTGCGTAGACAGTTACATTCGGTTGTGCTATAGAAAACAACTGAGTGCATTCTGGTTGAAGAGATTCCTAAGTTAGTGTATGTGCAAGCAAACAAACATCATGAAGACCAAGGAACATACTGAGCAGATCCAAGACAAAGTCTTGAAAAATATCAGTCAGGCAAAGATATAAGAACATTTTCAAGGGGTTGAATGTACCTCAAAGCACAGAGAAGACCATCAATCAAAAAATAAGAAAATACAGAACAAATGTGAAGTGACTGTCCTCCAATACAGAGTTTCTAATCAAGAAAGCAAAGCAAGGAATGTCAACAACAGTTGTAAAAGACTTACATAACAGATATTGGAGAAACTTTGAATGAGACAACAATACCATAGACACGTTATAAATTCCGCTTGCACAGAAGGGAGCTGACGTATCCCCCATATCACATATTTGGCTGGAGTTTACCCAACAATATGCAAATGACTCAACAATTTGGAAGTCGACTCAATGGACTGGAGAACAACTAAGCATTGTGCTTAATGTAAATTTAAAAGAGCATATTGCTCTGAGAAAACTATCCTTGCCGGAAAGCATAGTGGTGGCAGCATCATGCTCACAGGATGCTTCTCTGTGGCAAGGCCCAGCAAACACATGAAGATAGAAGGAAAAATTGATGAGCTAAGTACAGGAAAATCCAGGAGGAAACTGCTGGAAATCAAAAGAGTACTGGAAAACAATTTTCCAACAGCAGGACGACTTGAAACATAATAGAAAAATTCACACAGTAATGACTTAAAAAATGTAATGTCTTGGAGTGGCCCAGTCAAATTCAGGCCTCATGCCAATTCAACAATCTAAGAATAATTAAAAAAAACTTGCTGGAACTTTAGTAATTTCCCCAAAAAGAATGGGCAATACCAAGATTTGCACTGCTGATAGAAACTTACCCAAAATAACTCATGGCTGTAATTGTTGCCAAAGCTGGTCCTTCTATGTTTTAACTCTGAGAATGGTTAATGCTTAGGTCATTTATCATGTTCTCTTTTTATTTTGATTAATTTACAAAAATGTCTGGACATTTTGACATTATATAGTCAGAGGACCTCTGGACCTTTTCTAGTGCTACTATGTCCTTTTTTGTAGCCTGGAGACCAAAACTTCACCCAGTACTCCAGGTGAGGCCTCACCAGTGCATTCATTTATAATGCATTCGTGCATTATATTTACAATTGCTATTTAAAATGCTGACATGGTATCAGCAACATCCAAGTTTTTGGTTAAATCCTAAAGGTTTCCTCTAGTGTAACTTCTACTTTATTTTTGTTGGGGAAACTACTCCTTAATGTGGTTGTGACCCTAGTTTTTAAATTTCACCCTGTTCCATGCATGAATCATGCATGTAAAATGTTTCCTTACACAATAATTGAGCCTGTTTTTTTCATTTCCTGGTCATAGTAATAGCTCTCACTTTTTTCCCCATGTATTTGAAGATGTACACAACATTGTGTATCTAAGCTTAATGTTGATTCAGAATGTAATTAAGTTTGACCCCTCACCTATGATTACAGTATTTAAAGGTATGGAAAACTGTGGTAGACAACTTTCCTTACATTGCTGGGAACAGACCTGGACTGCATCCTGATGTATTACCTATGTAAATAATTGGGATGTTTTTACAAAGGCCTTGACTTTGTAAGAAAGATGGTCTACACTCTGCCTGCAGGACACCATTTATTTCCATTCAAAATATAGCAACAAAAACTGGCAACAATACTGCCTAGCTAAATATTTTGTGCCTCATCTAGGCTCCATCTCTGAGATTATAAATTGCAGACTGCTTGCTATGCCAGATTTATTTTTATGCTAACACACATGGTCACTATGTAGAAGCATATCAGAAATTACTTTCTGATACCTTTTCAAAAACATTTACAAATATAATTCAGATCACTATATACACACCATTATTTAAACTGCAAATTAAAATTATTATTATACTATTATTGATACCCACTTTAATTAAAATATTACATATTAAAGCTACAGATAAAACTACCTCTTTTAAATCAAAGCATTCAAATACATTGTTTATTAAGCATTCATTCATTATGCAATAATAAATATTTATTTTCTAATTGAAACATTTCTTATACATATAAATACCACTCCTTTAGTTGAGGATTCACTTGATGGCTTTACATAATAAATCATGCATTTGAGCCAGAGAAGCAGAATTAGCATGATTTTTGTACTGGTTTTTAATGATGGTGTATTATCACCTGTAAAGTAATTATTACAATCTTTGTGGACCTAAACTTAAACTTAACTAACAATTTTATGAATTTACAAACATCTTAGTCTTTAGTCAACGTTTTTAAGAGAGTTTACTAATTTTTATTTTAATTACCTATTAATTATGAAAAGTAATTTTAGTGATAAATATTCACATAAATGTGGAAACTGACACTGTGACTGATACAGTAGGGATTTTCAAATCCTAAAAGTCCCATATACTGTCGGATTCATACTTCAGATTTAATTACCACCCATGATGTTAATATTCAGAATGTAATTATCTCTCCTGTTAATGAAACCATTTCAGCTCATTATTTCATTACCTTTCATTTGCTTCATCACATGCCAATAAATGTTCAATTTAGAAACCAAAATTGTGAGACAGTTAAATTAAAATAATATTTTAAGATTTCTTTGCACTCTTAAAATCTTGAACCTGTGCTTGGAACATTACAAACTGTCAAAATAGCTGCTATTCATCTATGAAAAAGCAATTGGAGAAGCTATTTATTTAAAAACAAAGGTAATCAAAATGAAAAAAAAAAATCTCCTTGGTTTAATGGGAAAACGTTGATCTAAATTTGAAAGGCATAAATTAGTGCGTAAATTGAAATCGATACACTTACCAATTGTATTGAAAAGTATAAAAAATGTTTATATGAAATCTTCATTAAGACATATTCAGATTACTTTTCCAGATTAATAGAGGAAAAAATTACTAGCCGTTGAGCTTATTCAGAGCAATAGCTAAACTGACAAATAAAAACAAGAAATCTGTTTAATGATTAACTAAAAAACAAAACTTTATAGGCTGAGCAGTCAGCTAATAAATCTAGTAGCACCATACAATACCATGTCAGCCCTTTCACCTACCACCTTAATGAATAAAAATTGATTACAGCACAGGAGATTATACAACTGATTTCCAAAATAAAATAAACAACTTATGCTATAGACCCAATTCCAACTATTGTGCAATTATTATTAAATTGAATTGTCCTTGTCCTTTCAAATTAGCTGTTCTTACACCTGTGTTACTTTTCTTTACAAAGTTTTTTTAAAAAACTTAAACTATGCAACTTATTTTTTTTCTCCTAAAAAGTCTTTATGGGACATCTCAGGCTGGATTTCACAACAGTAATAGCACAGAAGATCCCTTAACTCGTGGTACAAATAATACTCTAATATCCTCCAGTGCAGGATATAGAATCTTTATTACACTTCCAGGCTTACAGTAAGTGCTGCTTTCAACATTGTGGATCACAGCATTCCAATATATAAGTCTGAGAATGAAGGTTGTCCTATCGCCCTCTTTTCTTACTTGGATTACTTTGTATTCATGAAATTATTTACAACAGTGTATGTCTATAGATAGTAGTACTTTGTTCCTATGCATAGTTAGACATGGTGCTCCATTTGGTTGACTTTAAGAACAATTGTCTTTTTATTGTATACGTTACCATTACTTAATTCAGAAACGTGATATTAATTTTCATTCTTATTGCTAAATACACATCATTGTTTATCAATTAAACAAAATGCTATTTTTGCACTTAGATCGTTAATTGATTCTTTTTATATTTATATTTTAAAAAAGAGATGATCTTTTAGTGCATGATAGCTTTGTGAAAAATCAGTTAATACAGAAACATTTGATTTTAGTCATCCGAAGTTGGAGTCAATTTAACCATGGATTTTCATCATCTTTTAAATTTACAATTTCTCCAGCTTAAAAACTTTCCAAAATTAGGACGTTTTCTGCAGGAAAAGTTTTTTTTTATTTATTTGCAATTGGTAATTGATCTGATGACATTAATCTCGTATTAATGTACTAGTAATTCAAAACATGATAGCAAGAATCAGAAATAAAACTAAGAAGTATTCACTTGTAACTGCAGTTCATACATCACTTAGATTAAGAAATGGTTTTGATTGGCCCATCTCATATATAATGTTGCAAACAGTTTAGCACCATCTTACGTTATTAAACTTATTAGCGGTTCTACTCATGGACATATACTGCCACCTACAAATGAATGCCTACTTAAAGAAATATTCAACCCAAAGAATGTTGTTTCATTCATTCACTGGTCAGCACTCCCATCTTCAACTCAAAAGCATGATTCCATGTAAAGGAACTTCTTGTTTGTTGTCTCACACTTGTTTCTAACCTTCTTTCACAATTAAATTGTCATCATTTGATTGTACCATAATCCTTGTCAAAATGCTGCTGGCCTAGGAAAGATGGAAACTGGAAATAAAAGCATTTTATATATGTGTATAGTATATGCACTTTAAAAAAATGGATTCAAATGAGTGTCTCTGCATCAGCTAGTTCGAGCCCCATAGCTTGCTCTCAGAACTGTAGGCCTCCAGGCAGCCCAAACCGCCAGTGAAACTTTGTGCTGCTACTGTGCTAATCTGTAAAGGGGTGCTAAAACAGGTAAATAAAAACTATTTCTAACATTTTTTTTACCCATATCCACAATAAACTGAGTGGCTGTGTCTACATTTTCTTTATTGCAACAGCCACTGAACTTGTCTTATCATGTCAACACATTCTAAAGGTGAATCTACAAAGACCTAAAGCAGAAAGTGGCACGGCACTAGCTAATTTTCCATTTTATTACCTGGCTGCAAATATAAACACTATAAAGGTAAGGAAATCATCACAAATTAATGAATTTATACCAGCCTTGTCAGCAATTTAAAAATTGCTGCACTTCTTTATATACTCGGCTTTACTCCTAGTAAATACTAACTTTCATCATCAGAATACCAATAATCCACCAATTGTCCACCAATTACTCAGTATGTGGAATGAATGCAGGATGCACTTCAAGGCAGTGAAGCTTTCATCTCTTGCTCCTCTACACAAACATAATCACTCTTTTCAACATTTCAAGTCTACTCTCTTATTCCTTCTCTAAGGCGGGGGATGATTTCTTATTTTGTTAGGTTATGTTTCTTTTTTTTCTTTATTTTTTAATTCTGTGGGTTTTTTCTGGAGAGAATTTATTTTTCTAGACTGAGTTATTTGTTCCATGACTTGTGCAATTTTGTTCTGCTTGATAGTACACTGTGTTACTTTCTTGACATTAAATGAAAAAATAGTGAGCAGTTTTGTTAGGATAAAGCTGATGTTACATTACATGACTTCCAGTTGTGGGGTATGTCAGACTTGCAGTTGCTGATGTCATTGCCGGATCTTGTCAATTTAAACAACTTAAAATTGCTGGGCATGTTATATTTACCGTCAGAATGCCTACATTCCAGTCCAATTATGTTCATCCTCGTTTGTGAGAGCCAATGACATTGTGCTAGATCCCATTCTGTATGAAGGGTTAACAGGTACGTCAAGTTCAGCCACATTCTTACCCCTTTTATTTTTTTTCCCATTTTGTCATGTTATGTTAAACACAAGATATCAGATGAACTTTTCTTCTTTTTGTGAGGTTCTAAACGCATGTGTTCCTTATTCCTCATTACTGCATTATATGAATTGTACCTTCAGATGAGGAGTAATTAGTTGTCAGCTCTCAAGCGCCTACAATGAAGACAAAATCACACCTTTTTAATTTTATCAGAGTGAGTCACAGACTAGATGGACTGTGTGACTTCTATTTTTTTAGACTACTCAGTGCTATGGTGTTAGTTCTAGTTTGTATGATGACAAATGACTCCAGTCCTAGCATGTCCTTGCCTAAAGCTTGTCCACACATCCATGTGAAGCCCCCACTGTTGACTTGACAGGCAACTCCATTACAATATACTCTTTAACTCATGCAAGCCTGTGCATCAATAATAACTAATAAATGACTCTGTTACTAAAAATATTCTTCCTTCTGGGAATACATTAGAAAGTATCTTGCTTGGCCTCTCACTTTTTCCACTCAAGAGGAATCAAAACACGGCCAAATCTTCAAAAATTGGTTGTGGTAGTTATACACTTTTAAAACTTCAAGGTCAATGTCCCGAAGAGTAAATTCCTGCATTTAGATTAACTGGTGATGCCCCATTTTTTATCACTATATGTTCCTTTGCTAAATATCATGTGGAGGAGTTCCTCCAATTATCTTGCACAATGCAGGCCAATGATGTACTCTTTGAGTTCAGATCCTTTGTTCTTGAACCACTGACCGTGGAAACCTTTACACTTCCCTTTTAACCTGCTTAGTGTTTTCCCTTGTAGAGTATGGAATGTTTTGCTTTATGGCTGTATGTCCTATTTGACTTTTACACACAAAAAACATGTACATTAGGCACATGGATTGGCTTTTCTCCTACGTAGATGAAAAAAACATTTTTATGCATCTGACATGCTGAGAACAGTCCATGAACCATTTTTAGGCACAAGTGATTACACTTTCTGGATATTCTCTTTAGTCAGTATCATTAGAGATTGTTTTTTTTTTCCTATGGACCATCAGTGTTAAACAAATACAACACTGAGGCTAGGTGGTTGGTCATTGTGGACTTACTGTAACATCTGTAGTGTTTCGATTGGTGATTTACTGATAGCCATGCAAAATTTTATATTGGCTTGTTACTTTTTCACTAAGTAGGTATAAAAACGCCCACTTTTCTGTCAGCTTTACTAAACAATATCTGAAGATTTGTAAGTAATTAAATGTTTCACACACAGCCATTATAACAACAACAACATTTATTTATATAGCACATTTTCATACAAACAGTAGCTCAAAGTGTTTTACATAATAAAGAATAGAAAAATAAAAGACACAATAAGAAAACAAAATTAATCAACATTAATTAACATCGAATAAGAGTAAGGTTCAATGGCCGGGGGGACAGAAAAAACAAAAAAAACTCCAGACGGCTGGAGAAAAATAAAATCTGTAGGGATTCCAGACCATGAGACCACCCAGTCCCTCTGGGCATTCTACCTAACATAAATGAAATAGTCCTCTTTGGATTTAGGGTTCTCATGGAAGGGCTTGATGAAAATGGTCACGTAGAATTCTGCCTTTTAATCCATCCATCATTGTTGGAGCATCATGAAGCTTTGAGTAGGTGGAGGTGGTGCAGGCCACCACCACAAAGAAACCGGAAAAAGAAACAGAAAAGAGAGTAGGGGTCAGTACGGCTTTTAGAGCCACCATGAACAGTTATTATGAGGAAATTGAACATACAGAGTATCAGGATTAAGTTAAATTAAGTTAAATTGAAGTTATAGAAAGGCCATGTTAAAGTAATGTGTTTTTAGCAGTTTTTTAAACTGCTCTACTGTATCAGCCTGGCGAATTCCTATTGGCAGGCTATTCCAGATTTTAGGTGCATAGCAGCAGAAGGCCGCCTCACCACTTCTTTTAAGTTTTGTTCTTGGAATTCTAAGGAGACACTCATTTGAGGATCTGAGGTTACGATTTGGAATATAAGGTGTCAGACATTCCGATATATAAGATGGGGCGAGATTATTTAAGGCTTTATAAACCATAAGCAGAATTTTAAAATCAATCCTGAATGACACAGGTGACCAGTGTAGTGACATTAAGACTGGAGAAATGTGTTTGGATTTTCTTTTTCTAGTTAGGATTCTAGCAGCTGCATTCTGCACTAGTTGCAAACGGTTTATGTCTTTTTGGGTAGTCCTGAGGGGAGTGCGTTACAGTAATCTAGTCGACTGAAAACAAACGCGTGAACTAATTTCTCAGCATCTTTCAGTGATATAAGAGGTCTAACTTTACTTATGTTTCTTAAGTGAAAAATGCTGTCCTAATGATCTGATTAATATGTGATTTAAAATTCAGATTACAGTCAACAATTACCCCTAAGCTTTTACCTCCGTCTTGACTTTTAATCCTAATGTATCCAGTTTATTTCTAATAGCCTCATTGTATCCATTATTGCTAATCACTAAAATTTCAGTTTTCTCTTTATTTAACTTGAGAAAGTTACTATTCATCCATTCTGAGATACCAGTCAGACATTCTGTTAGTAAATCAAGAGACTCGGGGTCATCAGGTGCTATTGATAAGTACAGCTGTGTGTCATCAGCATAGCTGTGGTAGCTCACGTTGTGCCCTGAGATAATCTGACCTAACGGAAGCATGTAGATTGAGAATAACAGCGGACCCAGGATAGAGCCTTGTGGAACACCATATTGGATATCATGTGTCTTCGAGTTGTAATTCCCACAACTAACAAAAATTTTCTCCCTGTCAGGTAGGATTCAAACCAATTTAAGACACTGCCAGAGAGGCCCACCCATTGACTAAGGCAATTTCTAAGAATATTATGATTAATGGTGTCAAATGCAGCACTCAGATCTAAGAGGATGAGAACAGATAAATGGCCTCTGTCTGCATTTATCCGCAAATCATTTACTACTTTAACGAGTGCAGTTTCTGTGCTGTGATTTGTTCTAAAACCCGACTGAAATTTATCAAGAATAGCATGTTTATTTAGGTGGTCATTTAACTGCATAATGGCTGCCTTCTCCAGAACTTTACTTAAGAAAGGCAGGTTAGAGATGGGTCTAAAATTTTCAAGAGCCGAGGGGTCAAGATTATGTTTCTTAAGTAGGGGTTTAACTACAGCAGTCTTAAGACAGTCTGGGAAGACCCCAGTATCTAGTGACAAATTTACTATGTCCAGAACATTATCAATTAGCACGCCTGATACTTCTTTGAAAAACCTTGTTGGTACCTGGTTGGTATTATACCATTATATGTAACGGGTATGTCTACGACTTGCCACCGCAGTGTGGCCAGTCTTAGAACTTACTTACTTAACCTTGTAGAAGGAAACACAGTAAACCTTCAAAAAACGTGTTCTCCAAAACAAACACCTTTGACACAAGGTAGTGTTATAAGGTCATACATGAATACATTCTCTGTACTTCAGGTAGTTATCAAAACAAACCACGGCACACACTTGAAATTATAACAGCTTTTAATAAAATAAAAAGCAAAAAGAAAAAAAGACTAGTCTCTATCTTGCTGTTAAGTTGTGAATATATTGTCACCAGATATGTTGTATTCTCACCTGCTTTAGCATCCTTGCTCTTAATTAGCTGTTAAAGAAGTAACAACCTTTTTTTTCATACCCTTCGGTGTTAAACTAATTTACATCTCTGTTTGACGTGACTTTGTGAATTGTTTGTATAACACCCATTTTTGTAAATGAGACTTATTAATCAAGTTGTTAAAATATATAAATGTTTATATAGTTTGTAGACACGTATGAAGGAAAATCAGAGTAAATTCTGTAAATTCCCGTAAGATGCTAAATCATTCTTGAGCTGCTAAATTGTTCCACTGAGATACTAATTCCTTCCAGCTTGATGCTTAATCTTTCTCATGAGATGAAATGGGTATACAAACTCTTTATAATTAATTGTTTTAAAGGGTGGATATTAATTATGGGACTGAGGGTCATTTTGGTGTTTGTGGAAAATGGCAAAATTAAGCAAAGTATGCATGCAAATTGATAATTGCTTACTTGCATTACACCTATAACATTGATGTAAAACTAACTGACCATTTTAAAGCACTGTATATTGTTTATAATATGGTATTACTGTTTGCATTTAAATGATATGTCTTTACTTTCACACTTTAACAAAGAATGACAAGTATAAAGAATTTCTAATCACATACTGTATACCTTGTGAATAATGTTTGATGGTTATATTGTTTTCTTATCCTATATACAGATTAGCTTTTAGACTTTAACATTCAGCTGTCCAAATGTTAAAGTAATCAGTTAATGACATTGTCTTATACAACATAACCTCACTCATTTTCTCTATTTTTCTATGTAGTGTTATGGGAATGCTGGAAACTGCTTAGTCAAATGTCAGTTAAACAGACCTTAGGGTCTTATAGGGGTATACTTGGCAACATCCAGGTTACTAAATACTAGAAGCATTGTGTGTGACACTCCTCTCCTTGACTTTTCTTAAATTGTACTGCAAATTCCCATATTATTGTAACTCTGGAATTTTCATCACAACCTGGAATACGAAGTAAACAGCCAGCACCGATTTGATGTAGGGAGAGAAAACACACATTCACACTGTGGACAGGGCAAGTGATGAGTGAAAAGCGCAATATTGGCAGATAGCCTGTTTATAACATTTTCACAGACAAGGCAGACCTGACAATGTATGCCAATACGAGAATAAACAGTGGACTTTCTTTGTAAAGATGGAAGGACTGATGCAATGTGGTACTTGGCCATGAATGAGGCCCGACTTAGAACATTAGAACACTCTAGACGAGAACAGGCCATTCAGCCCAACAAAGCTCACCAGTCCTATCCACTTATTTCTTCCAAGAAAACATCAAGTCGAGTTTTGAAAGTCCCTAACATATTACTGTCTACCACACTACTTGGTAGCTTATTCCAAGTGTCTATCGTTCTTTGTGTAAAGAAAAACTTCCTAATGTTTGTGCAGAATTTACCCTTAACAAGTTTCCAACTGTGTCCCCGTGTTCTTGATGAACTCATTTTAAAATAACAGTCTCAATTCACTGTAGTAATTCCCTTTATAATTTTAAACACTTCAGTCATGTCACCTCTTAATCTTCTTTTGCTTAAACTGTATAGGCTCAGCTCTTTTAATCTTTCCTCAAAATTCAACCCCTGTAGCCCTGGAATCAGCCTAGTTGCTCTTCTCTGGACCTTTTCTTGCTCTGCTTTGTAGTCTGGAGACCAAAACTGCACACAGTACTCAAGATGAGGCCTCACCAGTGCATTATAAAGGTTGAGCATAACCTACTTGGACTTGTACTAGACACATCGTGCTATATATCCTAACATTCTGTTAGCCTTCTTAATGGCTTCTGAACACTGTCGGGAAGTCGATAGCTTGGAGTCCACTATGACTCCTAAATCCTTCTCATAAGGTGTACTCTTGATTTTCCGACCACCCATTGTGTATTACTTCCTATGTGTAATACTTTACCTTTACTGACATTAAATTTCATCTGCCACAAATCTGCTCAAGCCTGTATGTTATCCAAGTCCTTCTGTAATGATATAATGGATTCCAAATTACAGTGGTACCTTGAGATACGAGTGCCCCAACGTACGAGTTTTTTGAGATACAAGCCATCACTAAGTCGATTTTTTGCCCTGAGTTATGAGCCAAAATTCGAAATACGAGCCATGAAAGAGCTTGTCACCACACATTCCGAGGAACTGATGACAGAGGAGGTGACAGAACTACAGACGCAGCAACATACGGAGGTTCTGCAGGAGAGCGGTATCGCGGAGGAGGTTATCTCTTAAAGTGAGATAAAGGAAGTGTTTTCAATGTGGGAAAAAAGTTTCGAACTTTAAAGAAAAGAAACACCCTGAAAAAGATGCAACTGATCGCGCAGTCGCGCTAATTAATGACATATGCCTAACACTTGACTTTATTGAAAAGAAACACCCTGAAAAAGTTGCAACTGATTGCGCAGCCGCACTATTTAATGACGCTTGCCTTTATTGAAAAGAAACACCCTGAAAAAGCTGCAACTGATCACGCAGTGGCATTATTTAATGACACTTGCCTAACTCATTTCAAAAACATTCTAAAGGGGAGGACTAAACAAAGCTCCTTGAACAGGTTTCTATTGAAATGCCCTGCGAATGAAAGTGAAAGTGTGGCAAAAAAAAACTAGTGAAGAAGAAAATTAAATTAAGTAAAAGTGAAGTGAAAGAAAAAAACATTACAATACGCTAATCGGCTTCACCAATATCTGTTTATTTCTTTCGATTCTCTTTTATGTAATAGGTTTTATTTTGTTTGTATACAATATTTGTTCATTATAAATACATTTTTCTTATGTTGAAAACATTAACAAAAAATTGGGGTGGTTTTTTGGGGGCTGGCACGAATTAATCTCATTTCAATTAATTTCAATTGGGAAAATTGATTTGAGATACAAGCATTTTGACTTACGAGCTCAGTCACGGAACGAATTAAACTCGTATCTCAAGGTATCACTGTATGTGCTAATCCACCCGTCTTAGTATAATCTGCAAACTTAACCAGCTTGTTACTTATATTCCTATCTAAATCATTTATATATATTAAAAATAGCATTGGCCCTAGCACTGACCCCTGTGGAACACTACTCTTATCATCAGCCAGTTCTGATGAGGTTCCTCGCACCATCACCCTCTGCTTCCTGTGTCTGAGCCAATTCTGCACCCATCTAAAAGCATCACCTTGAACTCCAACTTCTTTTAATTTGATGCCCAACCTCTCATGTGGCACCTTATCAAATGCTTTCTGAAAGTCCATATAAATAATATCATAAGCTCCACTTTGATTGTATCCTTTTGTTGCCTCCTCATAGAATTCCAGCATGTTCATAAAACACGACCTCCCTCTTCTGAACCCATACTGACTGTTCAGAATAACTCCTGTCCTTGCCATGTGTTGCTCAATCTTATCCTGAATAATTCCTTCCATTAATTTTCCTGTGATGCATGTTAAGCTTACTAGCCTATAGTTGCTTGGATCAGCCCTGTCACCCTTTTTATATAATGGGATGATATTTGCCATTTTCCAGTCCTTCGGAATCTCTCTAGTGCGCAGTGACTTCCTAAAAATATGTGTCAAGGGTTTATATATGTACTCACTAGCCTCCTTAAGAACACGAGGATAAATATTATCTGGTCCTAGGGCCTCATGTATAAATGGTGCATACGCACAGAAATGTTGCGTAAGAACTTTTCCACGTTTAAATCGCGATGTATAAAACCTACACTTGGCGTAAAGCCACGCACTTTTCCACGGTACCTCATACCTTGTCGTACGCAAGTTCTCCGCTCGGTTTTGCAGACTGGCGGCACCCAGCGTCAAAGCAGTGCTACTGTTCCTGTGTGGTTACACCTTATTTTATAAATACACTGAGACTGACCGCATATTGTTTATTAGTGTAACGCATCTGATTGTAATTAACTTGTAACAATATAATGGTCCAGGGAATAGCCATAGTATTCCAAATACCATAACTGCTTTAGCGTTGTTACTCTCACTGCACCTTCTTCTTCTTTCAGCTGCTCCCGTTAGGAGTTGCCACAGCGGATCATCTTTTTCCATATTACTCTCACTGCAGCATTCGGAGTATTTATATCACTGTATCCGAGTGTGAATCACAGCAGCAGCTGATCGGAAAGAGAATTATCGGTATACAGCTTCAAGGACACGCTACCTCAGCCACGGCAAAACGTTTCAAAGCCTTTCCTGTACGGACCTCGCAGTTCAGAAACAGTTTCATCCCAAGAACTCTAAACGCACTCAATCAAATGCTCCTTGTAGAACTGTTAGTACTTATAAGTACAATCACCTCACTGTAAACTTACACTATAGTTATAATATTGCACAACCTGAGACACTTTATAAAGTGCGTATTTACATATGATGACAATATCATTTTTAAGATGAAATGCAGCAAAATATTTTTATTATATTATACAGATAAAACTTTAACTTCATTTAAATAATCTATATTCTTCAGTGGGACTGGCGTGAAGGATAGAATAATTAAACATGTACTATGAAGATATTTCAGTGTTCCTTAAACTTTTTGAAGAATCGGCGCTCTAAGCTTACAGATGGCTTAACTTCTATTACAGAGCTGATTGTGTGGCGATCGGTTATTTGGAGAAAGAAAAGCAAGGAATGCAGTGGTAGCTACGGCAATATATATTGAATATAAAACAGAAAGAGAAAATAACGACACAGCTAAAAACGCATCGGCAAATTTCAACAAAAGTTAAACGTTTATGTCATGAGCACGAGGCGGCTATGCAGTGTCCGCAACGGACGTGGCCATCCACCGTGCATAAACTACCATATTGACATTGGCGGGCAAAGGAGCCACCGATTCTTTTTCTGCCCAGTGCCACCACAAGCCTAGAGCCGCCCCTGAGTACTGATGCAATAAATAATTTCATCGATGGTCGTGCACAATCGCTGCGCTGTAAAACCCATGTTTAATAACGCGCTTTAACTCTTATCATCATGAAACTGATATTACATATACATCTCAGTATTTTAGTTATTCAGAGAGCTGTAATATCACAAATGTAATGGAATCTCTCTAGTGCGCAGTGACTTCCTAAAAATATGTGTCAAGGGTTTATATATGTACTCACTAGCCTCCTTAAGAACACGAGGATAAATATTATCTGGTCCTAGGGCCTCATGTATAAATGGTGCATACGCACAGAAATGTTGCGTAAGAACTTTTCCACGTTCAAATCGCGATGTATAAAACCTACACTTGGCGTAAAGCCACGCACTTTTCCACGGTACCTCATACCTTGTCGTACGCAAGTTCTCCGCACGGTTTTGCAGACTGGCGGCACCCAGCGTCAAAGCAGTGCTACTGTTCCTGTGTGGTTACACCTTATTTTATAAATACACTGAGACTGACCGCATATTGTTTATTAGTGTAACGCATCTGATTGTAATTAACTTGTAACAATATAATGGTCCAGGGAATAGCCATAGTATTCCAAATACCATAACTGCTTTAGCGTTGTTACTCTCACTGCACCTTCTTCTTCTTTCAGTTGCTCCCGTTAGGAGTTGCCACAGCGGATCATCTTTTTCCATATTACTCTCACTGCAGCATTCAGAGTATTTATATCACTGTATCTGAGTGTGAATCACAGCAGCAGCTGATCAGAAAGAGAATTATCGGTATACAGCTTCAAGGACACGCTACCTCAGCCACGGCAAAACGTTTCAAAGCCTTTCCTGTACGGACCTCGCGGTTCAGAAACAGTTTCATCCCAAGAACTCTACACGCACTCAATCAATTGCTCCTTGTAGAACTGTTAGTACTTATAAGTACAATCACCTCACTGTAAACTTACACTATAGTTATAATATTGCACAACCTGAGACACTTTATAAAGTGCGTATTTACATATGATGACAATATCATTTTTAAGATGAAATGCAGAAAAATATTTTTATTATATTATACAGGTAAAACTTTAACTTCATTTAAATAATCTATATTCTTCAGTGGGACTGGTGTGAAGGATAGAATAATTAAACATGTACTATGAAGATATTTCAGTGTTCCTTAAACTTTTTGAAGAATCGGCGCTCTAAGCTTACAGATGGCTTAACTTCTATTACAGAGCTGATTGTGTGGCGATCGGTTATTTGGAGAAAGAAAAGCAAGGAATGCAGTGGTAGCTACAGCAATATATATTGAATATAAAACAGAAAGAGAAAATAACGACACAGCTAAAAACGCAGCGGCAAATTTCAACAAAAGTTAAACGTTTATGTCATGAGCACGAGGCGCGCAACGGACGTGGCCATCCGCCATGCATAAACTACCATATTGACATTGGCGGGCGAAGGAGCCACCGATTCTTTTTCTGCCCAGTGCCACCACAAGCCTAGAGCCGCCCCTGAGTACTGCTGCAATAAATAATTTCATCGATGGTCGTGCACAATCGCTGCGCTGTAAAACCCATGTTTAATAACGCGCTTTAACTCTTATCATCATGAAACTGATATTACGTATACATCTCAGTATTTTAGTTATTCAGAGAGCTGTAATATCACGAATGTAATGGATTCTGTGTACAGTCGCAGGAAGAGAGCCGGTTTAAGAAGCAAGTAGTGATTGACACACACAGAGCACATAGAAGATCAAATACAAAACAAAGCATTTCACGTGCCACTTTAATTACGATGTGATTTGAGAAACTGGTTAATTAAACGATTTTAAGATGACATTTATGATGTTCTACTTTAATGAGAAAATAAACTACAGTAATCCCTCCTCGATCACGGGGGTTGCGTTCCAGAACCCCCCGCGATAGATGAAAATCCGCAAAGTAGAAACCATATGTTTGTGTAGTTATTTTTATATATTTAAGCCCTTATAAACTCTCCCACACTGTTAACATTATTAGAGCCCTCTAGACATGAAATAACACTCTTTAGTCAAAAGTTTAAACTGTGCTCCATGACAAGACAGAGATGACAGTTCTTTCTCACAATTAAAAGAATGCAAATAGATCTTCTCTTCAGGAGCAGAGAATTTCAGAGAGAGAGAGGGAGAGAGAGAGAGAGCGCTCGCAAAGAAAAGCAAACAATCAAAAAATCAATACGTGTGCTTTTAAGTTTGCCGCGGCATTTTTTAGAGGAGCGTCAGTATCTTCTAAGCAAGCAGCCTTTGTGCAAACAGCCCCTATGCTCACATCTCCTCCTTCAGGCGCAGAGAAAGTCAGAGAGAGAGTGAGCGAGAGCGAGATTAAAGCAAACCATCAAAAAATCAATAAGTGTGCTTTTGGAAAAACCGCGATAAAGCGGCATTTCTTAGAGGTGCGTCCGTATCCACTAGGCAAACAGCTTCTGTGTAAACAGCACCTCTGCTCACATCCCCTCCGTCAGGTGCAGAGAATGTCAGAGAGGGTGAGAGAGAAGCAGAGACAAGCAAACAATCAAGCTCCGCGCAGGATGCATATCTTGTAGCATTGAGGAGTTTTAGTTAATATGTAATACATGCTCTGATTGGGTAGCTTCTAAGCCATCAGCCAATAGCGTCCCTTGTATGAAATCAACAGGGCAAACAAACTGAGGAAGCGTGTAGCATAAATTAAAAGACCCATTGTCTGCAGAAATCCGCAAACCAGCGAAAAATTCGTGATATATATTTAGATGTGCTTACATTTAAAATCCGCGATAGAGTGAAGCCGCGAAAGTCGAAGCGCGATATAGCGAGGGATTACTGTACACGATTAAAGTGGAAATTTCGAGATTGAAGTTGACATTTCGTGCTTTTTTTCCCCACTGTGTGCCTTTTTTTTCTCTGTACCCTAAAAAGCTTTCATATTACACTCAGACAGTGGGCTATGACTCGCCTTTTCACGGCGACTGATATCTGAGCTTTCAAGTTTCTCCAACACGCTGTCACTCGATCAACTTCCTTTTGTTGATTATACCACGGTTTAAATAAACAAATAATATATTTTTCCTTTGCCTCGACTTGGTATTCGCTGAAATTGTTATATTTTTCCCCGTGCTTTTCCCATTGTCTTTTCACAGAAGGCTGAGCTTAAGGGTGATTTGTATTGATTTGCATATTCAAAGAGGCGTAATTCTGGGAGGAGTTGGGGCGGGACATAAAGCGCGTGCACGATCGGGATTTATGGAGCGGAAGAACGTGGAAGTTGTAGTACGCACAGATTCCTGCATCTGGATTTTTCTGTGCGTAAGCACATTTCGGCTTTTGTGCTTACGCCATGTTATAGTGTGAATTCTACGCACGCCGTTATACATGAGGCCCCTGGTGATTTGTTTAATTTCATCTTATTTAATCTGAGCAGCACTTCTCCCTCTACAATTTCCAAATCCCTCAGTACCTCCTTAGTAGTCGCGTTTACCTCTGGGAGATTATCCACTTGCTCACTTGTAAACACCTCAGAAAAATGTAAGCTTTGGGCATCCGCTATTTCACTGTCTGTATCTTTTAATTCCCCTTTACTATTCCTGATGCACTTGACCTCCTCCTTGACTGTTCTTTTACTACTAAAATACTGAAAGAATCTCTTAGGGTCTTCTTTCGCCTTATCTGCTATATTCCTCTCCAACTGTCTGTTAGCCTCCCTGATATTCTTCTTAATGGTTGTATTCATGTTCTCATAACTTGGCATAACCTTGGCAGTTTTAGTAGTAACAAAATGCATGGTGTTTCTGAGTGTTAGGAGACATATATAGTTTTGTTTCACAAGATACCTTTAGCATTTGAGAATTTCAGAATGTACTTAAGTCCAGCAATGTTAACAAATCATAAGTGTAGAGTACAATTGTTTCCTTATTTCTGCAAGGAAAGTATTGATGGTGCATTGACTTGCTCAAAGGGGTTATAAAATATAAATAATGTTACACACTATTTAAAATTAAGCACAAACTATTACAGTATTAATAGTGGACAGGAAAATAATCCATTTTTGGTGAAAATACATTGCAAAGAAGAACTTGCTGTAAATATACTTGAATATGTAGAAATTTTTCTTACATAAAAAAATACTAGAAATTTGATCTTAACCACTTTTTAGATGTGTCCATGTGGTTTTAAAGAACTTATTTTAAAATGACAGTTGTCAAGAAAATTACTTATTTTAATTAATATAAAACTTTTATTTTGTTTTCTAAAAATCTGAGATTGTATGCCTAAATTATTTTGTTTGTTAGTTATTCACTGAATTTCTGCAAAAATTTAGTACCTTATTTTTTCAATTTCTGTAATTATGCTTGAGTATAGTTACCTTTTGATGTAATTATTGTGAAATAATCTCAAAAAATGGAAATTATGTCCAGAAAATGCAGTGTTTCAGGCGACATCTCTGCACAATTTGTTCCATATAAATAGCAATTAAGGGAATAGATATTAGAGTAAGATAAGCTCATAAAATCCTCAATAACAACAATTAGATCAGTTTTAGCAGTATTATCCATCCATCCATCCATTATCCAACCCACTATATCCTAACTACAGGGTCACGGGGGTCTGCTGGATCCAGTCCCAGCCAACACAGGGCGCAAGGCAGGAAACAAACCCCGGGCAGGGCACCAGCCCACTGCAGTAGCAGTAGGTAAAATTAAAATTGTCATTTGTTCCAGTACATTTTTGTATTAATGTTAATAATCATTAAGTGAATAGTACAGAATGGAAAAAAAGTATACATAGCTGCCATGCCAAAGAAAGAAAGAAAAAGAGAGAGACAAAGACAGTTATTATATGTCATTTCAGAGCTACAGGCCTTTCACTGGTTACTATGATGGGTACAAACAAGATCATTTGTTAGGAGTCACTGAGTATAAACAGGGAACTAAGGAATCACCTAGAAATGCTCATAGGCAATAGGTAGGACCATGGTACAGAATATTGGGGTAGGGCAACCTGAAAGGTGCAATAGGTGTTTAGCAAAGTTGGAAGCCACCGTTCCCAGCTCACTGGACACCCTTCAGTTTGTCTACTGCCCCAACAACACCATATCCACTGCACTTCATCTGTCTCAGACTCAGCTGGACAAGAGAGACTCCGTAAGGATGATGTACATCGACTTCAGCACAAAATTCAATACTATGCTGAGCAGGCTGGGCCTCAGCATTCCCATTGTAAACTGGATTTAAGACTTCCCGATGGAGCAGCCTCAGTTCGTCTGCATTTTCACCAACACCTCCGGAACCATCACACTGAGCACAGGAGCACCACAGGGCACCGTCCTTGACCCTATGCTTTTAACACTGGTGACACACAACTGCTCAGCAGAGTTCAGTTCGAACCAGGTCATCAAGTTTGCAGATGACATGTTGAGGGTGGGTCATAACAAAAACAATTATGTCTCAGCATACATGGAAAAGGTGTCAAGAATGGCTGCCTGGTGTAAGTGCAATAATCTCTCTCTTAATGTTGAAAAGACAAAAGAGATGATAATAGACTTCAGGAAATCCAGCACTATTCATCCACCTCTGACTGTCAACTATGCTGTTGCTGGAAGGGTTAAAAACACCAAGTTACTAGGAGTCCACATCATGGATGACTTTTCTTGGCCCCTCAACTCCAAGAAGGCTCAGCAACGTTTGTACTTTTTGATGAGACTGAAGAGAGCAGGCCTCTCCTCACCAATCTTTACCACATTCTATAGGAGTGCCAGTGAAGGTCTTCTCTCTAGCTGCCGCAATGTCTGGTACAAGAACTGTTGTTTTGGACTGTAACACACTACAGCAGATAGTGCGAGCAGCTGAGAAGGTTCTTGGTTTGCATCTGCCTCTCCTGAAAGACATTTACCAAACCCACTGCTACCAGAGCCAGCAACTTTGCGAAAGACCATTCCCACCCATTACATGATCTCTTCTCTCTTCTACCATCTGGTAAACTATATTGTAGTTTCTGCTCTGCTTCTGCAAGACTGAGTAATAGTTTCATATCACAGGCCATCAGAATTTTGAATGCATAAAAATGAATAATGTTACACTGTTGTATTGTTTGTATATTTGTTGCATTTATTGTGTATGTCTGTTTATTTTGTTGATAGTCTATTGTCTGTTTATTATATTGCTACTGTCAGGACTTACACTCATAACTTGCATTTGTCATATTTCTTTTTGGTTTTTCACTTTTGAATGTTTACTGAGTAATTTCTGACGATTCCTTAGTTTATTTAGGTTTTGACTGAGTTCCCAGTTTCGATCTGTGCTTTGTACCTCTCACTTTCTGATCATCCTCCTTTTAATCTACTCCCTGTTGGAGGCAGAACAAAGTGCATCTGTTACACATCATAGTCAGTCAGTCCACATGAAAACAATGCAAAATCAAAGAACAAAGTATAACAATAAACATAAGCTCTTTATATAGTTTTATTTATAGCATGAAAACACATTACCAGGTTAATAACATTATTGTTAAATTCACGTTAGTTTTTCTGCAAGTAACCTATACAGCCTAAAAGTTTTCCCTGTAGACCTAAATTTTTTTTTTTAGAATTCAGTTAGTGTTGATGTTCTCCAAGTGCTTATACTATATAACTGATGAAGCAAAGGAACAATGATGTTCTCTGTCCCTCTATTAGACTGGTAGGCAAACCTGAAATGGATCTATAAAACTATGAGTTTCCTCTGTCAGCTTCCTGTTTAAAAGTTTTTCAGATGATTTCATATCCAGTGACGTCAGAACTTCTGGGTAAAGCTTTAGAGTTTCTGTTTTCAGCTATTTTATAATATAGTAGGCTGTTTCCATAGACTTGGAATCTTCTGATGGTCCAATGACAAAATGAAAATAAAGAAATGGAGCTTAGCTGCTGTAAACAAGATTTCAAGGACTTAACACTAAGGTCAGGTCCAGGACTTTTATTTACTTTTAATTTTCTAAAAATGTTGTCCACATCCTTTTGAACAAAAATATCTCTTCCTTATCCAAAACTATCTGCTCCAAGCATTGAACTTGCTCAGTAAAATTAAACTCCTCAAATCTCTAGTATTCATTAAAGCCATTAGCTAAATATGTCTATGGTCATTTAACAACTCAGGCTTAATTTTCTTCATGTATTATTTGCGGCTATAGTCTAATAATGGACTTAAAAGGGGAAAATATACATGGGAACGCAATGTCTAAATCTTTCATATTTTGAGTCTTGTGTCATTTTGCCAGAATTACATTAGAATTCTAACAATTCAAATTTCTGGCAATAAAAACAACTATGGATTTATTTTCCAAACTATTGTGTTGGTCAGAGTTGACTAAAATGTATCACTATCCCAACTACAAGAAATGTAGCCTACTATGGGTGATGTTCATAAGTGATTTTTCAATATGAAGCACTTTTTGGAGATTTAAAAATCACATTTCAGGTTTATCAATTACTTCTTGAAACATAATTGAATTTAATTATATTCTAAATCTAAATTAGACAAGTACTTAAATGCATGCATTTATCAGTGCATCATTAACTGCTTATTTTGAGTGACTCACTTAAAATATATATTTACAATGATGAAAACAAGGCAGTGCCAATCACACATTCAATCTTTTGCAATCACCCCAAAAGTAGCTTCTAATACAGATCCTAGGGGGCTGCTGTGGCTGTGGTTTTTGACTGTATTCAGTTTCTTAATTAATAACCAATTACTGCTGCTAATGGAACATCCTTCTTTTGCCTTAACTTAATTAACTTGCTTTTAAGATTCAAAGCCTGTGTTTATTTTTTCCTTAACCAGTGGCCAGACAATTAGAGGTGCAAACAAAGTGAACAGATGACTATCTAACTCGGGTCTGAAATGTTCCCGAAGGGCCACTTTTTTGTGCAAATATTTTCTTAAATAAAAAACATTTCTCACTGTTAATGAAACTGTTTATTTAATGTTGAGGCTTGTTAGTAATTCTGCAACACCAGGCATTTTTAACTGTTCTTTTTTGTAAGAGCACTATTAACACATTTTGTACCCAAAACAGATCAATATTTATCAGACCTTCACTTTTTTCTTTCCAAATATTTTATTTGAAATATATGTTGCATGACAGACATGCAGGTACAAAAGGGATTGTGTTAGCTGGACATCTCTTAACTTGCTTTGTATTTCATTGTGTTTTGGCTGCAGAAATCATCTAAAATTAATGCAAAAAAGAATTTGTTTCATTAACATCAGCAGTTGATTACTAATTCAGAAAGAGGCTGAAACGAAAACCTGGGGCCAAAGCAGCTCTTCAGTATCAGAGCTTGGAACTTATGTTCTAGTAGAGTTATAGAGTTATCTCTGCAATCAATTAAGACAGCAGATGTTACTAATTATTTCATACTGATATACCGTATGTACCGTATGTACAGTTTTTCCATCTGTGTTTAGTCAATTTCATGTAATCTGGTAATGTAGCAATAAAGATAATTTCAAGCTTTGAGAAACTTTCATATGCTGGCATGTCATCCCCAGTACCATTAAAATGGCAAATAATGAGCTTAATGATACAAAGTTTTTGTTTTGGTGCCTTCAATTTGTCTTTAGATTTTGTATTTACAGTTTGTTTTTACAGTTGTAGATGTATGTTGCTGTCTGGCTGTTGATTTGTCAAGACCATCACGTACTTATCTAAAAAGATATAATATGCCCCTTTAAAATTCACTGACAAGAATACAAAATGGATGACAAGTCAGAGTCAAAGAACACTGTACCTCTGTAGTGTCACAACAAACATAATGGTGAGATCTAAAGTAAAGAGTAGTCGAGATAAGGAATCCAGTGAGAGAGAGAGAGAGAAGAAACTGGCTAAAAAAAAAAACAAGTATAAGTCCCAGAGGCATGTGCACATGAATAGCAGTTCAGCGTCACTCTTGCCAGTTCATTATTTGCAGAGCAGCTGCTGCCACCAACTGTAATTATTTAAAGAAGAGAAGAGTAATAATGAATACAGATGAATTTCCTGTAGTGTCAGCAGCAAATTTTGCTCTTTTACGTGGTTTATTTTAATGTAAAGTAGCATCTCTATGTGCTATTGTGTGCAGATGATGGCTGCTTGGATGCAATAAGTCTTGTCAGTACAGAAAGTATCTGGACAGGAATCCTCTGAGAGCAGCCCAAAGAGAGGGCAAAACGATGTTAGCACCCAGAGAGGAAATTCATATGTAGTTCCTAGCTGGTGGAACGAGCTACCTCCGTTCAAACTGTGGACTCCCTGTGCGTGTTTAGGAGGAAACTGAAGACTCTCTTGCTCCGTGAATATCTTTCTAATTAATAATCGTTTGGATGCAAGGTTCTTAGTAGGAAGAATATGGGTAACTAGTCTTGTGCTGGTCTGTTTTGCTTAGAGCTCTTCACTTGTGTTGATCTAGTTTGAAACCTTGTCCTGTAACACTTCTTTACCCAACTATGTTGACCTTTTTAGAAAGTCATTTTTGGAAAAAGGTGTCAGTTAATTGTGTAAATGTAAACGTAACATAATGAAATCCACAGGATTTACCCAAAAGAAAAGGAAGGAAGCCAGTGTAGTATATGTAAATGCTTCACACTCCAACAGAGAAAGAGAAAGAGACAAGGAGACATTTGGAGCACTGATAGATACTAGTAAAACTCCTTAAGATCTGAGGATGGTAGCACATGACCTGTTCAAGAGGGTAGGCAGTTCATATACTGCCATAAACCCCCAATCCTTTAATGGGAGGTCAAAGCTGAGGGTTGTAATAGTCTCAAGGTCCAACTAAGATGTTTTCAGTTCTTGACCCAGAAGTATAAACAAATGCAAACTGAAAGTAAAGCCATGCTGACAGCCATTTACTGATCAGTGTAAATGTACAATCATAGCTCACAAACAGGAATGCTATATTTGATAAGTTGTTGCAGCTTTACTTTTCCACTTTGTTTCCATCCATCCATCCATCCATTTTCTAACCCGCTGAATCCGAATACAGGGTTACGGGGGTCTGCTGGAGCCAATCCCAGCCAACACAGGGCACAAGGCAGGGACCAATCCTGGGCAGGGTGCCAACCCACCGCAGCACTTTGTTTCCTTTAAATGAAAATATTTCGTATTAGCATAGGACTACTTGAACACAGTGTATAGTTAAATAAAATTAACTCTGTCCTTTCACACTTAATGCATCTGTACAGTATAGGTATGAAAAGTACCATATAGGGTCCAAAAGCAAAATGTAGGAAATCATCGAAAAGACAATGAGTAAAGTGGAGAGTGAATGGGATGTATAAGACATAAGAAGTTTTCTTCTTTAAAAAAAAATAAAAAATACTGCAAGGTGGGAAACACTCCACTTGTTGAAAATTAACAGCCATCTATGACTTTAAGCTTGGTTGGGCTGTTGTTCTCTTTTGCTACCATGTACTTTCTCTTTACTTATCTGTATTTTGTAGATTTTAATAAATAAGGTTTCATTTTTACCATTTTGAAGTTTTGGTGCTTTATTTTTTTGAGTTGATGAGATCAATAGGTAACACTCCAATTTAAATTATACAAAGCATTTCATGCTGTAGTCTGGGAAAACACAGTGAAAAAAAGAAACTACCAAAGATAACTCCAGCAAACCAATCAATTCTAATAAAGCAGATAAATTAGAAAACACTACATCACAGTAGGGTCTCCTATTCAATGGAGGAAAATTCTTAAGATTCAATTGTAAATGCAGCAGATAAATGCTTTGCTTAGTATTCTAGCAATGGCAACAACAGTGACACATGAAAGTCCAAAAGTAACAATGCAACACTAATCAGGCTACTAATGCTAGCTGTGAGGAGTGTTTATACCTTCTGAAAGTATGGCACAGAGCACAGCTATTAAAGTTAATTTTGCCCTAGAATGCAGCAGGCATGCTTTGAAACAATGTACTCTTTTACCTTTATTACAAGAAATATGGACAGTTATCATAAAAGGCAACACTACTTGAGTATAGAATAAACAAATATATAATTAAATGAAATATTATTCGACAAGCTGTTCCTTATATAAAGAAAAGAAAGTAAATTATATCTTACCTCAAACAGCATGTGCACGTTAGTTCATCTGTATACATAAAATATGTTATGGGTTTACTGGTAAAGATGTTAACTTTGGCTCCTTTCACCATCTTTTTGGAGGGCACTTTATTCGTTCAGTAAATTAATTTTACATTAAATTCATTTTTTTATTTAAAGTGTTTTGAAATGAGTGACTAACCAATATACAGTGCTTCCTGAACAGACTCTCAAGGAACAAGACTGGCTAATCCAGATTTAAACACATTAATGTACTTTGTACTATTAATATTTTTCTATGTTCGAATTTTTCTCTTCTCCTGGCTGTTTTTACAAACAATTTGTCATCTGTATTGTACTTTGACTGAATCTGTGATTGTTTTTCTGCAAGGTGTTCTTTCGAAATTCCATTCTAATAACATTTATAGTGATATTATATGATGAATTTTAAATTAATGAAATACACCTGTAGGAGATATACATGAAGGTAGTTGTCTAAATATCTAGGTCTTCATAACCAGAAACTCTTGGTTAAAAGCTACAATTTATGTGATCTAAAATGTTAGGAAAATACTTACAATATTCGTATTACTGTATTTTAAAGAATGCAGTGCAACGCTCACTTTTGGTAACAGAGCATAAAGGATCAAATTACTTTTTTTTTTTTCAGTATGTGCCATGCACTACAAATATAACTTACCTGTCTCTCATTACAACTTTTTTATATTGTTCCACAACTTTTCTACATTTATTATATCAGAACTTTTGAGTTATATCATTCTAATTTACTACTAATGTTGTGCATGTTAGTGTTATTAAAAGAATGCTGCTCAGCAAAATGATGTGTCCATGGACACTGCTGTCTTATATATTATGGAAGCCTAATATCAATGAAATGTCAACTTAAAGTTTGTGGCTATACTATTCAAACCCTGCAGCTATATTGTAACATGGGTATTATAAAAGAATCCATCTAGCAAAACTTGACTTAAGAACTCACTGATACTGCATTTTCTGAATTTTAGCCATTAGGTCTATAGTTACACATAAGTGTATACATCAGTTATTTACAAGTCATCTATTGCAAGTCAATGTAGAATGAGCATCAACAGATCAATGCCAATTTCCCACTTATTGCATTGGTTTATCTTAGAATTCATTGCACCTTTATACTTTGTATTCTGCACATGTGCACAACATGTTATTGTAGGCCCCTAAGATGTAATGCTTGCTTCATACCACATTGCAACCTACCTGAAGAAAATAAATGGACTCCACTTCTTCGTGTGCACTTATTATCCACCACTTTGTACAACCATACACCTTTCACTATGTAAAGTTTCAGACATCAGGATGCACCTTAGATTTGATGGCATCTTACAACGGATGTAGCTGCATGTTGATAGTTAGTGGGTGAAACAGGAAGAGATGATGTACTGTAGGGTCTATGATCTGCAGTTACATGAACTTGGTCTTATTTGCTCTCCCTGTTGCCATTCTATTTAGCACTGGCATGTAAATTAGCTTAATCCATTAGGTTTAATCTGTATGTGAACATCAATTTTTGTTTAAAATGTTTTAAAGAACACTTCGTTATGATACAGCGCAGAAATCACAAGTCATTCTGTTTGCGGATCAGCTCAGAGATTGTGAATCTGAATGCATTTATATTCAAAACAGACAAGATGTATCCAATCAGATATCTTGTGAATGTGAAACTCATATTTATGCCAATGTGCACACTTCCAGGTAACTTGCTTTAGGAATGTGCACATCCTACAAAATTTTGACTGAAGTGAAAAACACGGCCCTTAACACTAGAATTACCAAAGCCTACGAAAAAACTCGTAGCTGTCCCACCTTAAATCCTTTCACACCTCTCCATCAATGTCTTTTGTGTTGTAAATGTGTTGATCAACACAAGAAACAAGCAGTCAGCTATCCCATCCCCCCGCCCACTGCTGCAGCTCAATTAGCAAAGAAGGTTCTCAGTGCTCAGTGTTTATCTTGGAGTGAAGTGCCTGGAGTTGTAGAGGGTAAATAATATTTCGTCATTTGGAATACATACATTTCATGTGTGTTCTGTGTCTACAATGATCTATGTAAACACATCACTAAAACAGAAATATTTTTCAGGTTTTAGTAATAATTGACAAAATGTAGACATGAAGTGTATAATGTGTGAAGACTGAAGTCCAAATATCAAATTAACACATTCACAAAAGGTACAAGTATAACAAAACAAGTGTGCTTTTATTCAAGTATATAATCGAAGAAAAAGAAGTTGTCATACGGTAACTCAATGAGATGACTGCTTGGGTGATACAGTGTATAAAAGTTCCTGACTCATAATCAAGAGGTCACCGGTTCAATCCCCAGGTCCATGAGCCATTTTTATTACTATTATATAATAAAAACATACATTTGATTTGAATCTGTAACAGCCAGTGTAAATGTTAGCATTTTTTTTCACTAGTATTCTCTCAGTTACGATCATAATACAAACCCCACACCACCTCTAATCTGGGCATAATTGTGGATATGAGTCATATAAAGTAAGTTACTATTCTTGAATTTGAGGTTAGAAAATAGGTACATTTTTGAAGGAGTGATGAGTGATGTGGTATCTAGGATTAAGGGCTGACCTTAACTGCAGATAAAAGGAGAAAAAAAGGTAGAAACACTGAAGGCAGAATTCAGGACTTGGAAAGTCTTAGTTCATTTTCATTAAATATATCCTGAAACAGTATAACACCATAAAACTCCAAAGACAAAAGAAAAGCAATCCTAATTAAATACTAATTAAAGAAAATTTGGTTCTCAGTGCAATGGCATGACTCTAGTGCATATGAGATTATTATGTTCAATAGTACACTATGGCACTATACCTCCACTACAGTGTACCCACATGACTATAAAAAAAAGAATGTAGACCTAATAAACATATCAAAAATACTGACTATAAGAACCGAAGAAATATTTTTTTTGCTCCTAGAATTACATTCATTTTAACAACCTTTCTCTCTAAGTTCCCTGTTTACTAAGATTTATTTTTAAATTAGAATTCAGGATAACATTTACAACAAACATGAATGGAAATAAATTACATTCGTAAATCTTCAGAAAGTATTATGAAAACCTGGTCAAATGTGCTTTAAAACAGTCCAGAATAGAAGCATTTGGGTTTAGAGTTGGCACTAAATTAAGCTGCATTCATACTCTAGGTAATGTGGATTTTAATCATTCAGGCTTTCATAAATTGACAATCACCTCTCTTAAAATAATGCAATCTCTCAAGAAGGTGGTAACAAATTGTGAACTGACATTTACGCTGCTGTGGTAGATGTGGATTTAGCCTTTTCTTCCACCTGCTGCAGTGATGTTCCCTGCTTACATATAGGGATGAGTCCCTCAGATAAAATCAGCCTATATGGAAATTACAATATTGAAAACTTGCCATAGCAGCTGACCCTATATTAAGTTTTTCATTTATTCTATAATTTTGCAAGAGGTGCTGTAGAACAGTTCAAATTTAACAACACATGCAAAATAAAGAATTTGAAAAATGGTGGACATACACTAACAATCACTGTGGCAGGTACAGTAATAAAAAATATAATTGTTTTAATCCAATAAGCATATGCAAAGGCATAATCAGGATGATATTAAAACAAATATAAGGAAGTTGGAAAATGGAAGGTTCAGAGAGATGTTAAAGAGTTGGAGATCCATTTAGGATACCCTGTTTAACTTGCATTGAAAAATAAGCAGAAGCTGTTTAGACATAGAGGCAGCAGATGCCAATTGCCACCATAACAAAACCAAACAATACAGCTGTAGGAAATTGGCTGTTTTCTGTGGGGTTTGTTGGTCAAATGATGACCATATTGTACAGTGGAGTTTTTATTCTTCCTGACTGACAAAAACCAAAAACATAAGCAAACTAAAACAATACTTTTGCAGAGGCCTGATTGCAAAATCCCATTGCATAATCCAAAAGGTTGTGTTACCCACAATACCTATATGGTCAGGTTAAGGGCAAGTAACATGTACTGGGAGAATCTTAACACTAAAATCCTTGAAGCCTACGAAAAAACTCGTAATCCTGGGCCACCTTAAATTCCTTCGCACCTCTCCAAGTAGCGTTTTTTAGCTTTGCAAACAGACTGCTGTCCCATCCCTCCACCACTGCAGTCACCTCGGGCAAAAAGCTCTTCCAGCTCAAGTTTTTTTTTTTATCTGGGTGATAGGTACCTGGAGTTGTATAAGGTAAATAATATATTGTTATTTGGAATACATACATTTCATGTGTGTTCTGTGTCTACAACGATCTATGTAGGATGACAGGAAATGTGAGGCAAGTAATGTTGAACACATAGCTAAAACAGAAACTTTTTCATGTTATAGTACTAATGACAAAATTTTGACATGAAATGTATAATGTGTCAAGACTGAAGTCCAAATATCAAATAAACACTTTCACAAAAGGTACACAAATCTTAACACAAAATGTATTTATGGATCATATTTCTCTTATACACATAGCCCAAAGTTAATTTCTTTCAATGTTTTTAATAATTTTGTGCATTAGCAGACTACATGTATACCTGGAAAAAAAACAAACAACGGGAGGCTTTCAGTCTCCACCTATGATGATGTGTTTTGCTTAAAAGGTTACTGTACACCTGTGGTGGGCTGTCGCCCTACCCAGGTTTTGTTTCCTGCCTTGCACCCTGTGTTGGCTGGGTTTTCTCCAGCAGAACCCTGTGACCCTGTAGTTAGGATATAGCGGGTTGGATAATGGATGGATTGGTTACTGTACACAAAGAACAAGCTAAGTGAGTAATGCATGTAGGTCTGGCAGTGACAATGGTTGATAATAAACTGGTGCCAGCAGAATATCAGGGCCTATGTTCCCTCAAAGCAGCATTGCACAGCAATTTTGAATCGTGCTGCTCAATCCTCCTCCCATGCAGTAGTTTGGAAGTGCTGCATAGATGTTATCGGGCCTTTCACTGGGCTCCCAAAACTCCACTGGGGATCCCACCACCCTGTGTTGCTGTGCTGTTTGAAATTCAAAGGGGGATTAAAGAAATTGGTTGTAAACATTAAGTACCAGCTATTCTGTTATTCACATACAAACTTGTATATATATTAATGTATATAAAGCAGAAATGTTTTAAAAGTCATATACTCACTGCTACATGTAACAGGTATTTTACCTTTTTCACATAACAGTAACAAATTTAAAACCAGCATACAACATTGTGGTGGACCATAAAAAAAAAAAAAAAATCAGAAAAGGGTGCTACAAAGACGTTAAAATAGATTTATAGGATCATTAAATATCCACACATCCATCCATTTTCCAACCAGCTGAATCCGAACACAATCAAATAAGTAATAAAAATAAGTACAAAAGTTCTGTTTGAGGACATAGCTGCAGCTGCACCAGCAGCAACAAATGCCGGATCTGTACTACACCTGTGGTGACATCAGTCTGTTAGACTAATCTTGTAATTACTTCTAAACTTACTTGTAATATGCCACATCCACTTGAGGCAGCTGTTTTTATCTTCTTTAGAGGACTATGGGAATGATCTGGAAACACTGATTCTCATCCCAACATTTCACCCTATCTTTACTGTCTTTTTGTCTTTGCTTCTGTTTCTGTTCTTCTTTCAGTTTGTGTTTTAACACTCTTGATATTCCTGGGATGATGATGTCATTAGTCTCGGTGCACAATGCATTACTATTAAGCTACTCAAGCATTACATAAATGTATGTACAGTATTGCTCAGTTTCTTGGTGATGTTTTATTTTGGAGGGAAAGATATTTTTTTGTTTTAAAATAAAGCCTCTTTGTATTTGTACAGGGTAACTGGTCTCTAGAATAAGTATAATATCCTGTTCTGCATCAACCATATCACACCAAGCTGGTCTATTAAGCTGCACAGAATTTGAATATAATTTGCAATGTTTAGCTGGGTAGTGCTTTTGGATCACAGATCCAGCATTCAGAATTCATATTATATACTTGTTGGTTGTCCTTGTGGTGTTTGCATAATCCTCCCAAGCCTAAATGCGTTTCTTCCAGGTACTCAGGCTTTTCTGGTTAGGTTAGTTACAAATTGGCTTGTACATGGCTGTGAAACTTTGACTGGCATCCTCTCTAAGTTTGCAGCCTTACAGCTAGTACTGCTGGCATAGACAGCCCCTTGCCCACCTTGATTTAGATTAAGTGGGTTTGAGAATGTTATTTATGTCTGTTTTGCAGCACTGCCTTTCAATAGTAGTCATGACTACATGGGTAGTGCCATGTAGTTATGTTACATTTAAATAATATTTATAGTTTTGAAGCACACTGTATAGGCATTGTGTCCTGTGCCTTTTGATAGTTATTAATTATTTAGACTCATTAAAATAGCATTGTCTTTGTATAAGCTCTAAAATGATGTTTATAGCTTTAAACTGTTTATACAATGTCCTTGTCAATCTACTATATAAAGGAACTGAACTGTTTTAAAAATTATAACTTTTTATGTATAAAATTTCAACATTTCTTTATTATATTCCAAACCTAGCTACTTCATTTTTATTTGAGTGAGATATTTATAGGTAAAATGTACAGTTTTCTTCCAGCAAAATCAGGCAGAAGAGGCAGGCATTCATATCATTCACTATTATGCCCACTCTTCTTTGTGTTCCTTGATCAGATAATCAGAATTCAAATTTGCAGTGAGATGGAACCTTTCCAGCATATTCAATTATGTAAATGCAGTCCCCTGTTTGACAAAATTTTAACCATTTGCCCTTACTCTGTCCAGATAAATGCATTGCTGCAATTTTCTTGTACAATCTATATCTACTAGGACTACATGTACTGTATATGTGTTTAGTTAACTTCATCTTGTAATGTATTCTTGCTAATTGCTCTGCAAGCCAGTTTTACTTTTTTAATAAAAGATATTATACAAAATAAAAATGGATTTATTGATAATCATGTACTGCTCTGCTCCTTGCTTACTAAAGTGCTTTCTGATTGTTTCAGTTATGAAGAATGCTAAATAAAATAAACATTGATTTCAAAAGGAACAACCTTGAGTGTAGACGTTTGATTTTTCTCTTTTTTGGAAATCATTTTAAGTTTTTTTGAGGATTAATTGTAACATGCTAACTGAAAAAATCGGTATAGGAACTTCACCAGAAAATAAACGATATCCAGGCTTTGCAATGGCATTGGTAAAAATATCTAGAATATCAATCCTTGTAACTTGTGACAGATATGACTGTCAGTAAGGAATGATATAAGAGGGTATGTCATTTTATCTAAAGGCCATCAAATAATTCACTGTTTAAATTGAAGGCATTAATAGTGAGATTTCTCTCAACTTTAGTATGAAAATGGAAAAAATGGCTAATTCATCTCAAAGTCAATAGGTTGTATCAACATAATCAGTCAGAGGTGAGATAGTCCTTGTTATCAGCTAAAGTCAGTGTAATGGGGAAAACATTTATTTTCTGTTGACAAAAAAGTTGGATATGCATGTATTACAGCTTCTACTAGGTTTAAAGAATGACTTGAGCTGGGTATGAAAAATATTATTTCAAAAAGCCTTTACATGTGGATAAATGTGATTACTTTTTATTGAAATTGTTATATTTTTAAAAAGTTATAAATATAGACTAAAAGCAGCTATATGCTATAGGCTTAATTAAATGTTCAGGGACATTTAGTATAAAGTCAGTTAGTCATTCTCCAACCCGCTATATCCTAACACAGGGTCACGGGGGTCTGCTGGAGCCAATCCCAGCCAACACAGGACGCAAGGCAGGAAACAAATCCCGGGCAGGGCACCAGCCCACCGCAGTTAGTATAAAATCTTCCTGTTTTATTTGATTTTGCATTAGGGATAAAAGTTTGAATCTCAAGAAAACAAAACTTATCTTACCTTGTCTCCTTTATGATTATGGCAATAAATCTGTTAACAGGCATACAAAAGCAAGGATGACATTAGATTTGAGGGACACAGGCCATGCAACCACTAGTTTTAAAGTCATAAGACAAAAGGCAAAAAAAGTATTCCTCTAAGATAATGGGTCAGCCAGCTACATAGTCAAGAAATAATTCAAATAATAATTTTTAGTGAATTGGGTAGCTGGATATGACTAAGACAAGAAAAGAATAAGAAAGCTGACATCTAGTTTTGTAATGAGATAGTTGGTCAAACAAGAAAATGGGGCCAGTGCAGTCTTTTTTCTGTTGACCAACTTTACAAATGACATAAATAAGGTAGTCAAAGCTTATGTGGGTAATGGCAGCTATACAGACTAAACAAAAACACTGTCTTGCCGAAGGTTAAACAGCAAATTAAACATGTGGTGCTTTATACTAAACAGCACTAGGACCTGAGGAGCAGGACAGAAAAAAAAAACAGCTATACTGAATAAAACACACATTCACACTGCTCTGCATACTGTAGGATGGTTGGCTTGAAAGAACTGGAAAAACCCCACTTATCTACACATGGACAACCTCATGTTGAGTGAACTGATATGAAACAGAGTAATGCAGACAACTTTGGAGGTGAAAAACGAGACAAACATTGAAGTCTCTGCGGTAAATTTTTTCCCAGTACTCTGGCTCAGTTCAAAGTCCCAGGTCCCTAACCCTAAGCATAAAACAAAACAAATCAGATTTTATATATTTATGTTGAAAACAAACACATCTTCAAAGCAGGATCTTGTAGAAATGCCTCTCTTCATTTCTAGAAAAACTGCACTTAACGCCTGTTGTAATTCGGTGTTTTTTGTGAATATAGATTTGTTTTTTATGATTTTTCCACTTCCCACTGTTTTTTTAACTTGTAGATTACAATTGTGTTCTTATTTTTTATAATGATTTTGTAATGTTTTAGATTTGTTTAAAATATTCTTTGTCTTAAAATTATTTTACTGCCGTGCCATTTTGGATGCTGCTTTTTTTGGGTCATTAACACATCATTGCGATTGCTGAGGTCACTGATGTCAGAATTGTTTCTGGTATAAATATAGGGACAATTATCAAATTCAGTATCCCTAATTGAATAAAACCCTGTCAAAAGAATTAGCATTAGTTAGCCAAACAATTAAAAAGTAGAATTCTGTGTTGAACTTTGTCCTCGCATTTTCTCACAAAAACCTTTGGGCTCTGACAGCTTACCCAATCAACACCTGGCATGCTGGTCAATTACACATGTGTCCCACAAACATACATCCAAACTCCAAACAAAATATGGTATGTCATGAAACAAGTTGTACCTGGCATTTCCAAAAAATGTTAATGTTAGGAGTTTTGGAATTTGTACATCACATATCAGCATCATCAGTATGTGTTGCAGGTTTCAACTGTCATGATTCGTCATGAATGATTTTATAAATGCTATGTTACAAAAGCTTTTGAACTTTTTGCAATGTAATATTTGTATATTTCTAAAGGTAATTCTCTTATTTTTTTGTGAGGATGTAAATACTTTTGTCCTTTTCCTTATAGATGAAAAGTTAAAACAATTCACCAATTGCTTGCTCCCTTCAGTTGTGTTTTTATTTTTGAGTTTTGGTTTTGATCAGCTGTTTGTCTTGTAAAGTCTCTCCTAGATAGGTGTAAGAGCCAATCTTATAAATAAATGCTTTAAGTTAAGTTAAATTCATATTAGTGTTTGCTTAGTCATTGCCATATAAAATGGTATAGCCTTTTACCCCCTGTAAGTTGATATAGAACTTTCTTGCTATAACAAAGATACAGTGTGTTAATTGAGTCAGTTGTTGTTTAGAATAGGTCCCAGTATACAGGGACTTAAAAGACCCATTTTCGTCATAGAAATGGGATAGGTGTACAGTTTTCTGAACGTTCTTAAATTGTAACAACAACATTTATTTATATAGCACATTTTCATACAAACAGTAGCTCAAAGTGCTTTTAATTGCTTGTGCTTGTAATTGTACAGAAACATTTAGAAGTGATTTGTAACGATTAGAAATGTAACAGAATTTATAAGCTTTGAACAGAACTTCTCTTAAATAAGAACTATTTAAATTTTTGCTATTTTCTTTTTTTCTTTTTTGTGTGAACTGTTTTACTTTGAATTTAAACTAATAATAATATGATATTTTGTCTGTGGAATCATTTTGACACGTAAGGCTTTTGCTGAATCCCATTTTGTATGCTAGAGCTGCTGAACTTTGGTAATTTTGGGAAAACACAGCTACAATAGGTCATCCATTTTTCTGAGTGCCAAATGTTCAGATTTTTTGGCCCATCAGATGTCTGTATGCAGCAGCAGACTAGCTCTTGAGTGGCTTACTGGCTGCTTTTTCATTTTTGTCATATTACATGGGAAAGCTGTATTCATCCTGTGTTTTGCTTTACATAAAAGGGGCTTATGAGTTCACAGAGAGAAATTGTTTCTGCCAAATAGTGTTGGCATTAGAACACTAACATATTGGTAGTAGTTTTGGGTATTAAATATGATTTCATATCTACTCAACATTTAATAGTCAGATGCTACATCAAAGACGTTATGCAGATTAAGAATAAATTAAGTATTTTAATTAATTAACATTTACTGTACTTGATCTCTAATGTTTACCCCTTTTTATATATTGTAACAGTCTGGGAAAGAAATTGTCACTGAGGTAGTGTGTCCTAAAAAGCCATAAAAAAATGGGGCTGCTCGTAGTGCTGTGGAGTGGGGAGTGCAAAGGAGACACATCTGCCATTCTTAAGTAAAGCAGCTTCTGGGTTGCTGGGGATATGGGATATTGTAAGGAAGTTCTTTTTTTATATAAAGTTGTTAGAGAGTGTGTTTTTGCCTCAAGGGTTGTTTTAGGCCTGTTTTTTTCCTGCTTACATTTGCATTTGTCCAGTTAAGGTGGAAGAGAAATAAAACCTTTTTTTTTTTTTGGACGATTACCACCACTTGTCTGTGTGGGCTATTTTTGTGTCTGGAAAGGGACATTACAATATATTCTATACCACATTACAGAAATATGCTTTGAGGTACACTGACCATTCACTGGTGTGGTTTTGTATGTGACAATTAATGCAGTTCAATTCAACCAGCTAATCCAGTAACCATGTTGTCTTTACTACTGGGTGAAGCTGAGAGTCTTGCAATCTAGATTAGACCAGGTTTATTAATTAAATAAATATAGGATTAGGAAGGAAGGGTTACTTACATATACAGGTGCACGAGTGCCCATTTGTCAAGAATGAGCCAGAGAAGTGTACAGAAAAATCTCTCAAGAGTCTCTGGGAAAGGGAGAAAGATGGATAGAAAGAGAAAGGATATGAGAAGACGGAATAAAAAGACAAGAGTCACTAGGGCAGATATTCTCTGGTATCCCTGGAGCAAATGGAAGGTTGTTTCTGACTCCTAAAGTTATGAGGAGAGGGAAGGTAGAGCTTTTGTCTGGTAGCACAGTTGGCAAGTGCAGGAGCCACCCCCCCCAGATGATGATAGACAGGGATCAGTGGATGGTTTCTTGTTTTCAGTGTTCTTCTGTATACTGATATACCCCTTTTTGTTTAAAAATGTATCTATTTTATTTAAAAAGCTGTCACAGTCATTTGAAAAACAAAGTACAGTGGAACCTCAAAGTAATTTCCCCCATTGGATTGTATGTAAATACAATTAATCCATTTTGGACCATACAAACTGTATGTAAATATATATTTTTCAAAGATTTATAAGCACAAAAATAGTTAATTATATCATAGAATGTACAGTGTAATAGTAAACTAAATGTAAAAACATTGAATAACACTGAGAAAACCTTGAACAGAGAAAACTAACATTGCAACAGTTCACGCTATAGCCTTACGAAGCACTCACTGTAAACACTTTTTTTCATGAGTTTTAAGCGCAGGGAAAAAAATGAACATTTGAAAAATCTGTAATTTATACAAAAACTAACCATAAACAACCAAGAAAACTAACCTTGCAGGTGTTCACACATAGCCTTACAAACCGATTGCTGTCAACACTTTTTTTTAATGAGTTTTAAGCACAGGGAAAAATATGAACATTTGAAAAATCAGTAAATAAGCCGAGGTGTGTTGCTCCCATGTTCCTTCTACTTCACTGAAAAAGGACCGGTTAATGATCTCTGTTATGTTAGCGGGCCATGAGATCCCTGCTTTGTTGGACTCGGTTAGTGACCTTTGTGTTGTCAGACCTGACTGCCTCAGCAGTAAGTCCCTTTGTGGCATTGAGGCTGTGTACATGGAGATGTTAAGGACTATGAGACTGTGCTACTTCTTTTAAAATATAAGGGTTGGAACTTCAAAGTTTGGACTACCATTTCGGATTCCTGCCCATGGCCCTTGCTGATCGGCAGGAGGAACTCCCTATTCTCTAGGCTCTTAGCCAAGTTTGGGGCACCAGCGCTAGAGCTCCCTGTCAAGCTAAACGAGAGGAGAAAAGAGGAAGAACTGGTGGCCATTGGAGAAGGCCTCGAGCCTCGATTGGACCCGATCTCTCCAGTGCGACCGGGAATGACTCCTCCAATTTCCTAGAGCGGCTGACTAGCCCATTTACAACTTCCCAACTTGCAAATACAAGTGCACTACTGACCAGACGGACTTTGTGCACTTGCAGCATGCAGATAGCTCGTTAGAATATGCTTTTAAACAGGCTTGCTCCGCTAGTGACTTTTATTACCAAGAGCGTACCTCTTGGGGTTTAAAAACCCTGCACTTTCTTGAGAAAGATGGCTGCCTTTTTAGAGTGATAGATCATTTAGTGGGGGAATTTATTGAACAATTAGTTGTACCTGAAGTACATAGGGACATTCTTTTGCAGTTAGCCCAATTCTCACATCTTGGGTGGGCACCTAGAGACTAGACTAGAGATTATTTATCTAAACTATTTTATTGGTTGAATATGGGAATAGATGTTGAACGATACTGTACTTTATGTCCTGATTGCCTATTTTGGAAGTCCTCTTTAATGGGTGGGATTAGATATTGTAGACCCTCTTCCTAAGAGTAAAAATGGGTATCAATATATTCTTGTGTTGGTTGACTATGCAATGCGATATCCGGAAGTGGCTGCTTTGAAAAAAGCCAATCCTTCCACTGTAGCGAAAGCTCTGTGCAAGATTTTTACTCATTTTGGCATCCTTACAGAAATTTTAACTGATCAGGCCACACTTTTTACATCTCGAATTGTTTGACTGAACAATTTAACAAGACTATAAAACAGATGATGAGGCAAGTTGCTCATGATGACCCAACATCTTGGGACTCTGTCCTGCCTTTTATTATGTTTGCGGTGGGAGGAATCACTACAGGCGTCCACTGACTTGAGTCCTTGCCTGCGAGGCATCTTGGATGTTGTACCTGAGGGATGGACAGGAATCGGGACAAAAGCTCACAGGCCAAGCTTTGTAGATCCAGTCATTTCGTTGCAACATAGGATTTCTAAACTTTCTTCTATCGCTGTGGAGTATCAGCGACGTGAGCAGGAATCCCAGAAATGTTTATACGATAAGCGCTGTAAGCTCTGTGAATTCAAACCTGGTGATGTTGTTTTGGTTCTGATTCCATCTGACCCACACAAATTCCTAGTAAAATGGCAGGGCCCTGTCATTATTGAGGAGCGCATGGGGCTCGTGAATTACAAGGTTAGAATACTGGGCTGGCAAAAACCATACCTGATTTTACATGGTAATTTCTTGAAGGAGTGGCATGACCCACAGGGGGTTTACGTTTCCTTGGCTGCAGTTTCTCAGACCGATGTTCCCATTGGTGATGATTTGACTGACACGCAAAAGACAGAGTTGTTATCTTTGAATGGAACACTGATGTTTTTTCTGCCCTACCGGGTGTGACAAACCTTGCAAACATACAATTACTACTGAACCCGGTGTTCGGGTGCAGATGCGCCCGTTTTGGATGCCAGAAGCGCGACGAAATATTGTGCGCGAGGAAGTCAGACAGATGCTGGCATTAGGGGTAATTCGTGAAAGTAAAAGTCACTGGTCCAGTCCGCTTGTATTAGTCCCAAAACAAGATGGTTCGGTTCGCTTCTGTATCAATTTCAGGCGCTTGAATAAGGTCTCTAAATTTAAAGCTTATCCAATGTCCCATGTTGACAAGCTGTTGGAAAAACTGGGTCAGGTGACCTATACCTCCACGCTGGATCTCATGAAAGGTTACTGGCAAGTGCCTCTTAAGGCTGGCAGTTGTGAGAAAACAGCACTTGCAACTCGTGACGGACTTTATGAATTTACTACACTCCTGTTTGGTCTTCATGGCGCACCTCTAACTTTCCAGCATATGATGGATCAGATCTTGTGTCTTCATTCAGAATATTCCGGGGCATACCTCGATGATGTTGTGATTTTCTGCAGTGATTGGCAAATGCATTTAGAACATTTCCAGGCTGTCCTTGATAGCTTGAGACTGGCTGGCTTGACAGCTAACCCTAAGAGGTGTAAATTGGGTATGTCTGAGACTCATTACCTAGGTTATTCAATTGGCAGGAGTTTACTGAACTCATTATCTGATATAATTAAGTGACAGTAATTCTGTACATACTATCTATGTCTGTCTCAATAATTCCAAATATTCTTTAAAACCATTAAATACACATTTCATACAAACTACTGCCCCTGGGCTCAAGACAAGACTCGCGTTCATCTGTAGTGTTTACTAAACTTATGCCCAGAGTACTTTAACATGTTTTCAGAGATTTTACCTTCTATTGTCAAAGCCATTGCCTTTGTAGTCCCAGTTCCCTATTCACTCTAAAGTACAATTCATCACCAGAAAAACCTTTGGTACAGTACTTTTAAAACAATGTATTTTTGTATATCGCTTTTTATAAAGTTATAACTCAAAGCATTGTACTAAACTTATGGATATAGTAAAAATGACATCTTTGTACATGCATAAAATACAAATTAGGGTTAAATGCAAAGCAGAACACAGCAATTTTAAATTTATCAACATAAACAAATTGTGACCCTATGAATCCATTAATATTAATTTATAATTAAGATATAGATAGCTGACAATGGAAAAGATAAAATCAAAAACTCAATCAAAAGCATTGCTGGATAAAAAAAAAAAACCTCTAGTGGCTCCACAGTTTGTTATAACAGATAAAGTTAGACACAGCCACTGTCCTGAAGAATCTTGGCTAACTGACTGCCCACCTCCTCATGGGCATTCTACAATATTACATTAATTTATGATTTGCAATCTAAGAAGAAGATGGAATTATTTCATCTTTGGAATCCAAGTCTCCAAGTGTCCCTGCTGTCTTTCCTGTGGTCAGGAGTAATGGCTTGGCAGTATACAAGAGGTACCAAGAGCTACAGCAGAATGAGAAGAGAAACATAAAAAGAACAAAAGTTTGTAATTATCATGCTTGTAAATCTTTTTTTTGTAGCATTTTATTGATTTTATTAAAATCAAATAACCTTCCATACAAGCAAGTCAAGTTTAACAAAACTAGGTTTGAAGCAAATCAAGCCCCACCCATGAGAAAGAGAGCTAGGCCAGCAGAGTAAAACTTTAAACTAATAAAAGTAAGTAAATAGGTAAATTAATAAATGAATAAAAATAACTAGAATAAAAAAGAGGGAAGAAAATCTGCTTCCTCAATTTAAATGCACCAAACACAGCTGTTAATGGATTAGGAGGGATTGTGACACCAAGGCTGTCTGAAAGGCATTTAAAGATTTTGGTCCAAAATGATGTTAATTTGGTGCACACCCAAAATATATGGCCCAATGAGGGTGGAACTTAATTGCAGTGTTCGCAGGTTGGATCTTGCACTGAAAACATTTTGGACAATGTTTGGACAATGAAACAGATGTGTATATAATTTTAAGTTGAATAATTGTATGCTTTGCGCATATGGAGCTCAAATGAATTCTGTGCATTGCTGCCTTCCACTCCTTTTCTGAGATGTTGAATGAGAATTTTTTTTCCCATTGTACTCTGGGATCTTTGAAAGGGAGGGACTGTACAATGTTTTTATATATTACAGAGATGCTGTCTGAGTCCTCAAGACAGATCAATATTTTTTCCAGAAAAGAGGTAGGTGGGAAGGTAGGAAAATTGGGCAGGTTTTGTTTAACAAAGTTTCTAATTTGAAGGTAGTGAAGCAAATATCTTGCTGGAAAGTTAAATTTGGAGTGTAATTGTTCATAGGATGCAAAGACGTTGTCTATGCACAGATCTCTAAGTGATTTAATCCTGAATGTTTTCCAGACATTAAAAACTGCATTTGATCTCGTGTGTTACAGGAGTTGGACGTCTGAAGCGGAACGCCGTTAACAGTGGTGTTAATTTTTCTCGAGAAGGTTCTATTACATTATATGCAAGCATATATAAACATGAGCGGTAAAAAAGGGGCTCAGAAAGAAATAGAAAAGTAATCCAAAGCTACACTCAAGCCTAGACAGGCATCAAGTCCAAGTCCATCCTTAAGGTACGGCCTTACAGATGCTGACCTGGAACAGACAGGTGAAAGCACAGATCTGCTGGGACCCCGGGCCGCTGCATCTTCTCCAGTTGAGATTGAAAGTATGGGAGAGAATATGCAAGTGATGCAAGTCACGATAGCTCATTGATTCCAGAAGATTCATTGAAACTAGAAATGGCCTTAACTTCCGCATTTTCATCTATTCCTCGCGAGCCGGGAGCATCGGATATAACAGGACCTGTCACTTCAATTGCAGAGCACAAAGACCAAAATGATCTGTCCAAACTGAAGATAATGATCAGTGCAATGGCCACAGCCACCGCTCAAGACATAAAGGAGCTCAAGAAAGATATAAAGAAAGAAATAAATGATATGCTCAAGACAAACTAGAAGCTGCTGCAGGGTATTAAAGACCTGGAGTTATGTGTAAATAATAGCTTTGAGGCAGGAAGACGTTAAGCAAACATTCAAGACTCAAATTGAAACAGCTGAACATCTGGCATCTACTGCTGAAGAGGAAGCAACGACTGCAAATTCCAAATGCAAAAAACAAAATGTTTCCAGGGCAAGATCCAACCTGTGAATGTTGCAATCAAGTGCCAGCCTCACTGGGCCACATGTTTTGGGCTTGCACCAAATTAACATAATTTTGGACCAAAATCTTTAAATGCCTTTCAGATAGCCTTGGTGTCACAATCCCCCCTAATCCACTAACAGGTGTGTTTGGTGTACTTCCAGATGGACTTAAAGTGGAGAAGGACAAACAAATTGTGATTGCCTTTACTACACTACTGTAAGGTGACCATCCGTCCCCGTTTTCCGGGGACAGTCCCCTTTTTTGGACAACTGTCCCCACTCGGAAACATGTCCCCGTTTTGTTCCTGGTTTAAGATTTCATCCCTGATTTCAGCTTTTTCACTTTTTTGAATGTATCTCATCACCACAATAATTTTAACTCGGTGCGCGTGCGCAGTGTTTTGACGGAGGTTATTCTTTACCGCATCCTGCAACTTTGGTGAGAAATCACTTAATAAGCTTTCGCTTTGTACTCTGTAGTGTTTAAAGTCCCTAGTAGTGATCTATAGATTCTAAGGGAGGCACGCCGTGCTCTGCCTCTGCCTGTGGATGTGTCTACGCGTGGCTTGCTTCTGGATGTGAGAGCAGCGTGGTGGCTCTTTTCTTCCACCTGTTGTTTCTGCATTTTGGGGCTGTGATCCCTGCGATTTAACATAAGTGCTAAAAGGAATTGTCAGTTCAATGATGGGCTTCAGCGTGAATTTTCGTATTTGCGTCCGACCCCGGATGTTTCTGTTGTGATCTGCAGCATGTGTGGATCAAAGTTTTCCATCGGTAGTGGTGGGAGAACTTCAATCACGGGACACGAGGGGAGTAGTCTACGCTTCTTTAGCCCACAAACCCAACCCCCCCCCATGTTCCTGCCGTTTTGGCCATAAAAATTCTGGTCACCTTAAATGCTGGCATATAGACTTACACTATCTTGCTCAACTGGAAGAATCATAACTTTCCTCTTATAAGTCAGTGGGTAACTTATGTTATACAGTGGACCCTTGACTTACAAACTCAATTCGTTTGCGAGGGCTGGCTGTAACTCAAGTTGGTTGTAAGTCAAGACTATTTTTCCCATAAGAAATAATGGAAATACCCATAATGCGTTCCGAACCTCCCACTGCAACACTTACTTAACCTTTTCATAATAAAAAAGGGTTGTATAATGTGCATAATTTACCAAAACACCAGTAATTTTTCTAATGTACTAACCACAAACTTATAAAAATGCCTAGCCTACCAGAAACAACAATTTCATACTGTACTCACCATTTAATTTGACATCTTTGAGCTGCATGAAGGGAGGAGGAGGAGAATGAAACGGAAGGTGGTTATTGTTTAAAAGGAGCCTCCTTATGCAAATCTTTTCTTTGTAAAATTGTCGAGTTGGTGGATTTCGACATGCTGTACATATTAGCGAGATCGGTCACACGAACACCACTCTCATATTTCCGCACAATTTCCTTCTTCGTTTCGATTGTGATCGCTTTCTTTACCTTGGTTACCTTCTCTTCCTTCCTTAGCAATTATGCGTCTTGCTTGCCATGGTCTTAGTGAATTTATATATATATATATATAGTGTGAACTGGGACCCGGACACAGGCAGACGGACAACATAGTTCCACCACACACCGTTTATTTACAAGTAATATATACAAATTCGTGCTCACAAACCCCAGTGCCTCTTGCACCGATTCCCCAAAGTCCAGGCCACACTCTCAAGTCACTGTGCCTCTCTCTTGACCGCCTCCCGTCCTCTCTCCAGCTCTGTCCTCTTCCACCCGACATCTACTATTGACTGAAGGGAGGCGGCCCCTTATATGGGAACCCGGATGGGCTCCAGCTGCTTCCTGGCACTCCCTCTTGGACACACCCCTGTGTGGCGGAAGTGCCGGCTGTGCACCCGGAAGCCATCCGGGTGTCTCCTGTCTTCTTCCCCACAGCACTTCCTGGTGTGGCGGAAGTGCTGGGCTCCAGGGTTCCTCAGGCACCTGGGCACCGCCTGACGGTGGCCACGGGTCCCTACAGGGCTGGGCTTCCAAGCCCTGTACTCGAGACCCCCAACATAACCAGGACAGATGCCCTCTCGCGGTCTGGAGGAGGCACAAGCCCTCCTCTGGTCCTCCTGGGCGTCCCGGCCGGGCTCTAGCCCCGGCAGGGGACCACAATAGATAAATCACTGCACTGACCAAAATTACGTCCACAAACACTTCTATCTGGGCTCCGACTGACGCTTACGAACACTCTCGGCTGTTTGTTTACAATCGCACAAGCGGATACACGTGACCGCATTCAGGTCGTAACGCAAGACGTTGGTCGTAAATCACAACAAAAATTTTGGTTGTAAACCAGGTTGTTCGCATGTCAGGCCGGTCGTATATCAAGGGTCGACTGTATACTATTTGAAGCTGTAAAAATCGAATTCGCACTCAAAGGATCTGTACAAAACTTTTTCAAAACCTGACAGGATATAATCAATAACATTTTAGAATAAGCATTTAAATTGAGGAAGCAGGTTCTCTCCCTCTCTCTTAATCCAATTATCTTTATTCATTTAATAATTTATCTATTTACTTATATTTACTAGTATAAAGTTTTACACTACTGGCTTAGATGTCTTTCTCAGGGGTGGGGGTTGATTTGTTTCAAACCTTTTTTTTCGTAAAACTTGAGTTATTTGTATGGAATGTTATTTGATTTTAATAAATCAATACAATTTTTTTTTAAAAAAACTACATTTCAGAGGGTGGAAAAAGGTGGTTCTTGTACTGAGGTGCCACAGATAAAAGCTTCCCTATCTTAAAATACTTCCTACATTGGTTCCATATTTTGAGTGAGTGAAGCACATTTGGGTTGTTAGTATATTGGCGATGACTTGTACTTATTAGGGTACAAAGCATGGAATTTAATAAGTACTGCAGGATTTTATTTTTATTGTGGACCAAGCCTATGTATGTTCATCTGTTTGTGTCAATGTCAATGTTCAGGTCTTTATAGCCAGTATTTTTATTGCCAAGTAATAAAGTTGAAAGTTAGGTAGAGCCATGCCACCATCTGCCTTGGGTATTTGATGATAAAAGGGAAGGTGTCCAATCTAATATTGTGTGCTTGAGAATTCACTGGAGAGAACACACTTCATTCAAATTAATTCTGAGACCAGAAATCTTTGAAATTCTGTTAGTGCTGTTAGGACTGCAGGCACAGTAACTGGATCTGATATATACAGTACAATATAATCTGCACATAGAGAAATTTTCTGTTCAATTCCTTCTCTGATAATCCTCTTTATCTCATAAGCATTTCAATAGTAAACTGCCAGTGGCTCAATGGCGATTGCAAAAAGCAGTGGTGACAAGAGGCATCCTTGGCTAGTACCACATTCTAGTTTGAAGTAGTGTGAATTAATGTTGTTAATGCAAACTGAAGCCTCTAGACTGGTATACAGTAGTGTGATCCATGCACAAATGTTTGGGCCCAACCCAATTTTCGGCATTGTAGTGAAAAGGTAGTTCCATTCAACCATGTGGGTGAATATATTACATTAAACAGGCGTCGAAGAAATTTGAAGCTAAGTGTCTGCCTTTAATTAATCCAGTTTGGTCTTTGGGACTTTGGAGAGTATCTTAACATCATTATTCAGAAGTGAAATTGGTCTGTCTGATGTACATTGTAATAAGTCCTTATTTTGCTTAGGAAAGATGGAAATTAATGTTTGGCGAAAAGTTTGAGGTAGAATTTTATTGTTTCTAGCTTCTGTAAATGTTGCTAATAAAAGGAGAGCTAGCTTAATTGAGAATTTTTTTATTAAATTTGGCAGGGTAGCCATCCAGGAATCTGAAGTGAGTTTATAGCATCTAGTAATTCTGATAGTGCCAGAGGTTTATCCAGTTACTCTGCCCTGAGGGTATCTATTTATGGTATTTGTAATGCATCCAGAAATGCATTAGTTTGTACCTTATCTTCTTTAAACAAAGTAGAATATAAGGACTTATAGTAGTCTCTAAATCTGTGCATCATATTTTTATGGTCATTAACCTCCTTGGACTGATACACCACACATTCTGTTAGTCTCCATCTGTATTGGTGATTGCTGGGATTGCACTGCGATCTTCCTGCTCGTGGATTTTTGATCCAAGAAATGATTATCTTTTTCTCCATGTTCATAGTAATGATGTCTTGATTTAAAAATGATCTGTCTGATGAATTGTTCTGTTTCATTAGTTGTCAAGAAGTTGAGTTCTGAATATAGAGCCTGTCTTTTCTTATGAAGTTCCTCATTTGGACTACTGGCGTGTTCTTGATCTATTCTGGTAATTTCACTGATTAGCTCTAATACTTTCTTGATTTCTAATTTACTTCTGTGGGAAAGATTTGAGCTAATCTGTCCTCTTAAGAAATCCTTCAGGGTTTCCCAGAGTATTCCTGCAGAAACCTCTGATGATGCATTTGTCTCTAAAAAAAATCGATTTGCTTGGATATAAATTCTGTACAGTTCTCGTCTGCTAGTAAAAGTGGGTTAAGACGCTAGCTGCAAGATTTGTATGTGGGGCATAATGATTTTAGCTCCATGGTCAAAGGGGCATGGTCGGAGATAACAATAGTGTAATCATAGGCAAGAAGTTGTTATCTACAAAGAAATAATCAATTCTTGAGCAGCAATGATGCACTGCTGAGTAGAAGGAATGTGCTCTTGAGTTTGGGTTTAGAAATCTCCAAGGATCTGATAAGTTGTGATCAGTTACAAACTGTGTAATTGTCTTTGCAGTGTTAGACGTCATTGACCCTGTGGCAGGAGACCTATCTAGATCTGGATTTAAAACACAATTAAAGTCCCCAGACATTATAATTTCATGAGTGTACACATTGGGTATGGATGCAAATAAATTTTGGATGAAGTCCCTATCATCCACATTGGATGCATAGATATTTATCAAAATCACTTTACAGTTAAATAAATTACCCATGACAATCACATATCTCCCTTCAGGATCAGATACTACATCTGATACTACAATGATATTGTTCTATGTATAAGTATTCCCACACCTCTAGTTTTCATTGTAAAGTTGGAATGGAATATTTGGCCAGTCCAGTCTCTGTGCAGCCGAAACTGATCCTTGCTTAAAGTAGGTCTCTTGTAGAAATACTATTTTAGCATTTTGCACCTGTTAGGTCTGTTTCTCTTTAATTTGTGATCCAGGTCTTTAACATTCCAGCTCACAAAGTTAACTGTTTAGTCATGGAGACATTGCTTCTGAACTTTTGTTGTAATTTTGTACTCTTAAGATAAGATAGCTTTGACCTTAATTTCCAATTTTCCCTGGAGTTATTGCCTTGAATCCTATTGTTACGTTGACACTTATAATATAAGGATTAAAAGGATAGATTAGAGATAGCTTGCTCTCTTTCTCTCCTCCTCATTTACCGGATATATTATTGTGATTCAGTTTTACAGTTTTTTCACTATATTTGTCAATGTCTGAAGACCAGTAACTGCAATCACTATTGCAGGTTCAGCTTTATTTTGTTCTCAAACTGGCTTTACTGCTTTTGTTTCCACTGCATTGTGGATTTTGTTACCTTTGCCGAGTAATGCTTGACACTAATGCTGTTGGCACTTTTACAGCCTGTGTAATCCTTGGGTCTTAGGTGAGACACATCTATACCGTTGCCCAAGTGATGCTTGGGACTAACGCTTTTAGCCTGTGTTTATAGCCCGAGTGATGCTGAGGTCTAACGCTAAGGAGGTTAATTAAATTATTATATTCATATATATATCCATATACTGAAGTACAACAGAAGCAAGGCAGACCAACATGTAGTCTCCTATTTTTTGGCTGTAAATGCAGAATTGTGTTGATTGTGTAAATAGTGTAATCCTGAGGGGGTTCAATTTAAAGGGGATACCGGGGAAATATTTTGATGTAGCAACAATGCTTAATTGTTTGACTCTTCCACCTACAGCCAAGAAGATCATGGTGTGGAAGGAATCAACTAAACCTTCTTTCACTCCACATCCACCGTTTCCAATCTGCAGTTCTTTTAGTTGGAAGCAAAACACAGTATGATCATTAGTAATGAACAGAAGGGGAAGGGGATACCTTTTCTTTGATTTCCAAGTGCCTAACAGCAATAAAGTTTTGCCACTTTGAAACTTTTTTCAATTTTTTTTTTGTTATAACTACAACAATGAATATGCTTGGAACCTGTGGGTAAATAAATAAAACATCATTTGCTTATATTTCATATTTATCAAACAGGCTTGCATTTATGATTTGTAAACATAAAAGGTATTATGACATAGCAGCAGCACCTGGCAGTATTTTGAATATCATATCACTTTGTTCTGCAAAGCAAGCAGGGGGCACAGCCCCCTAGTGAATAAAATTATACAAACAAACTAAACTGCAAACAAATTATTTACATTACCTTCCACAATGATTAAAGCTGTGTTGAATGCACTATACAAAGTGATGAGGTGGAAATGCTATCATCTATCCAGCTACCTTTCAGGAGGCCATCTTGAGCATGCATAACAATTTCAAGCAGATATCCCCTTGCTAAACTTAATGCCACTGGGCAAGAACAACAGTGTTTCTGCAATTTAAATTTGAAATGACGAACTAAGTTGTCAGTGCAGTCTTGGATGTAGTCAAATGTATTCTAAGATGTTTTAGCATGTTTTATTTGTGGCATAAAGGAATCAAAACAGTGTACACTTTAGGAAATGAAATGTCAACAAGGAAACTTCATCAATGACAGACTTAAAAAGTGTAAACAGCTAGTCAAAGATCTATCCACAAGTATGGCCTGAAGAATGTTTCTTTTTAGCTTTAGTTGAAGTACTATAAATATCAAAATCAGGTCATAAAAGTCAGAGGAGTGGCAGCTGTATAAATTGCCACAGCATATACTTGGCACAAAATTGAACACAATTATCATCTGTCAGATGTTTTAAGCCCTCGACAGTTTTGAAGTATCTAACACTCTGCTCTGTCTTCCATTCTTCTGCACTTTTTTCTGCATATTTTGGCTTTGAGTTTCTCATTGGATATTCTTTGGGGCAGCTTTCATTAGTTAATAGTATGTCTGGTTAAATTATTTAATTGTATGTTTTTGTAATTTATACTCCATTTACTTTACAATTGTAAACAACAAAAAATATTCACTGGAGGACCCAGCATGATTAACAAAAGTGAAGCACAAAGCAGTAGTATGGAAATTTAATCATAATCTGTTCTGTATTATCATGTCATCTTTATCTTACCTGCTATGTTTGAGTTGTACAGAAACAGGGAGAGTAACATGTGGTCCTTGGCCCATTCATTGTAACCACTACAAAGATGTTTGGTTTCTAGTTCTTAAGAAGAAAAAAAAACACTGTATGAGAGAAAAAGTTTAAGCCCAGTGAGATATGGTTTCTTTTCAACTGTCACTCCAAATTTTGATACCAGAAGCTGAGATTACAAGGAGGTCAATAAAGCATCATAGTTCCCTTATGTGAAACTGAAGTCTAAACTCTTAGTTTACTCAGAACCTTACTAATAAAAACAATGAAAGATGTCATTGGAATTATCTGTAAGTACTGTAGCTGATAGCCACAGGACCCTCACAGTAATTCCTAATCCCAGATGTTATCTTGACCAAGAACTACATTATTGCTATTACATCATGAAAGGATGAAAATCTATGTTCACTGGTGGTGGAAAAATTGTCCAAATAATAAAAACATTGGAGGTAGTTTATAAAAGCTGACAGCACTTCTTGTGAGAATATAAATTCTGTGGTAATTCACAGTATGGTTACAGAGGGGTCCATGGCGACTGCTCCATTTTAAATAAATAAATATGGCTAATGCAGAGTGTAGGTGTGTGTGGTTGCATGGTGGAGTGACTCCAGGGTGAGAATTATAGTGATCAGCTGAGCGTATATTCACGTACAGGTGCACAAGGTCAGTAGATTGCCCCATTAGTGCATCAGAGACTGTAATCAATGCCAGCACACCTGCATCCTTCAGAAGTGTATGAAGAATCTTGAGCAGGAAACAGGGAGAGAAGAATAGAGAAGAGGCAGAGCGGTTGGTAGCCCAGTGGAGTAGGAGCAAGTGGCGCTACAGGGGTGGATTGTCCTCTGCTGAATTTATAGAGGAGCAGGGTAAGATGGACGTGGTTCCCTCCTAGGGATCCAGAAGATGCTAGGAGAGCATAGTGGAAGACAGAGAGATTGCTGGCTTGGAGCTTTTCAGCAGATGCCGATGGAAGTGTGGACTGCAGCTGCAGACAAGCTGAGAAGACAATGGAAAAAGTCACACTGGGCTGAGGTGGAGAAAAGAGGGAAAGCAAGCAGAAAGTACCCAAGGGCTGTATGATTTTATTCTGGTTTTATTGTTGGATTATTTATTGAATTTAACTCAGGTACAGACACATTTTTTATGTATAATTTATTTATTTACTGAAAGAAGCACTGCATTTTGGATACTTTATTGTTTTTTGTAATAAAAAGTACTGAGCACTTTTCAACTCAACCTCTTGCTGACTGTGTGTGTCCTCATATACCCAACTCATCCTCTGTTTTGTTATTGATGGGTCCTAGTTCAAGCTGCCAGAGACCGTGGAGCCAACCCAGACTGTCACACACAGACAGGGGATTCAGACTTTGCTTTAAGGGCAAGTGGGGTACTGCCTATCTCACAGCAGATGACACTGTTATGTAAGAATAAAATAAGTAGTAAACTCACCTTAGCAAATTAACATATTTTTGAAAAGCAAGCTTAACTTAGTCATCATATTCAAATTTTCCTGTTTTCAATTATATGTTCAATGGAATATCTTAGCAAGAAAAGGTTTTTTTTTTTTTTTTTTTAAATAGACGCGTGCATAATTGTCATTGTTCCTGGAGCAAAATAGGCAATTTCTGGATTGCTTGGACTAACCTGGGACTCTGCAGCAGTCTTGGCATACCTTTGCTCATGTGTATGAATGTGAAGCCTGAGCTTTTTGGTTCTGTCTTGGGATGTTAAGGCTAGAGCTGTTTCAAATAACTCAATGAGTATTTTTTTGTGATGCAATCTAAAGAATCTGTGAACTTTCTAGATCTTGATTCACCTTGCTATCTTGGCATAGCCATCATCGTTATCATGAAACACATTAGTTACTTATCTAATATATGATTTTCCCATTGATCAAAAGTTGAAATTTATGAATATTCCTTTGCACTTCTGCTTTTAGTGTTGCGTATTTGATATTGATTGTAAATGTAAATGACAGTCTACCATTCACAAAACATTAATATACAAATAGTTAAAGACTTCACTTAATGGAATATTTACTCCCCTTCTTCAAATATTAATATAACATTTATAAAGAAAAGCATGGCTGTTCACAAAGGTATTGATGACAGATCTTTGTAAATAACAGTGGCTCTTTTAAATAACATATTTCAAACAGGACTCCATCTGTGTTCATGTTTGGTATGAAAAAACTCTGGTCACCACTTGCAAAATTTAATAACTGAATGACAAATAATATTATAACAGAGGGCTTATACATAGAGCTTGGGACTGTACTGTTTATTTAATAGATTTGTTTTTAATGTAAGGTAAACTGGACAAATGGAAGAGAGAGAAAGCTAAATGGGTTTGTTATGGGGATAGCATCTGGCAATGAAAGAGAAAAGGATACATAGGATACATGGGCATAGAAAAAGAACATGAAATAAAAGGACTTTTAGTCATATGGCTGAAATCACAGTAGGAGGTTGTGGTGATGGCAGGTGAACGTACGCCCTATAATAGAGTGTTAGTTCCTCCTGGAATACTTCCTATTGCTGTGTAAGAGACTGCTTTTACTGCATGAACAGTAATTTAACAGCAGTGATTTATAAACACCCAACTAAAAATTAATACATAAGAGATGGAAGGTTTTTCAATATCTATGTATCCAACTCTTGAATTGGCTTTCTCTTGGGCATTGTTATATGGAGCTTGCACGTAAACACAGCAAACAAACTTAAAAACTACTTATGTGGGATATCTTATTTTGGGGACTGATACAAAGGTATTCACTGTCATACAATCACAGGCACCTCATAAACAGTCATTTTTGGAGTGAACAGGCACATCTGGATTTCTGATGTTATTAAGACTATAATAAAGTTATCATATAGTGACAGTCATTCACCTTCAGCAAATCACGTTTAAATTTAGCCTCTCACATCAAAAAGCAGATACCTTCCTGGAAGAATAAAAACAAAATATGTTTAGTCCGTGATTGAAAGCTGTACAAAATCCCACAGATTTGGAATTAAAATAAACTGTTGTCAGACTTTCAGTGTAAGCAGAATATTTTAGACCTTTTGAAATAAAGAATGTAAAGTGGTTTGTCTTTATGCCTTTGAAACAAAAAACTAGTTTTATTACTTGTAAGAAATATATTATATGCTTTTATAAGTAATGTTTGTCCAGAAGAAATTAAAAAGTAAAAAAAGCTTTATTATATTGTATGCTTAGAACCATAATACAAAAATGAGATTGCATCAGGAATATTGTGTGGTCACCACACTACAAAAAGACAAAGTAATGCAAGAAGCTGTACAGAGAAGATCAAGCAAGTGCATCCTGGGACAGAAGGATATGTCCTACTCTGGCAGGCTCAGGGAGTTAAAACTCATTAGCGTTAAACAGAGGAGTCAACATCGGAACCTAAAACAGGTCAACAAAACTGGAACAAACTATCAAGTGATAAAGTTAAAGCGGTAAACAAGACATCTTTTAAAAAGAATCCAGATAAACTATTAGGATTATTTAGCTATTAGCTAACTAAATGAGCTTTACAGAATGAATGATTTTCCTTCATTTGCCAAAACCCTTATGTTTGTATATTCCAGATATGCTATGGACTTCAATCTGAGGCTACCTTTATACTTTCTGGTTTGACTTGTCAGGGAGAGAGAGTGGTGAACATTTTATAAAGTAAAATAAAAATATGTATAAATAAAATATTACTATACAGTGTCACACACGTGCGCATGGAAGGCAGCTAAAGAGCTTGAGTGACAGCAGTTCTGAGGCATGCTGGGAGCTGGCAGAGTGCACTGATTCTTTTTCTCTCTTTCCTGTAGACCATTCTGGGGAGATTCCATCTGGCCCTCTTGATGTCACTTCCGGGACCGAGCTAATGGAAGGAGACCTTACTGGCTCCGGCCCCTGTGATGTCACGTCCAGGCTCGAACCAATGTCTAAAGAGCATGAGCCTGATCCTTATGACCTCACTTCCTGTCTTCCCCTTTAACAGCCTGTCCCTTTTCCCTACATCCTCAGTCTTGTTTTGGACTCATTTGTATGCACATCAGTGCTGTTTATTTTGATAAAAAGCGACTTTGCAGCCGGGATACCAGAATATACGGGTGGCTGCCCCAAATCTTCATCTGAGTATGTCTCATTATTGTAACAACAGTATATAACTATGTAATTTTATGTAAATGGATGTTTATTATTTTTCAGATGAGAGGGGCTATTAGAGAGTAATAGGGAGAGAGAAGAAAGGCAGAAAGTTTGGAACTTGACCAAACCAATTAAATGGATTTTGTTTTAGATTTTATCTATGTTTTTTTGCTGTCTGAATATATTTAGTTATTATTTTTCTTTATTGTTGGTAAATTTTTAAACACTGTCAAATTTAGTATATTTTTTGTATGTGAAAGTAGTTATGACTAGATCATTTATTATTGTAGTTCTGATGTGATCTGTCTCACAAAGACATTGGCATGGAAATGTTTGAGACCAAGTTTATATCCAAATACTAGGTTGTCACAATGTTTCAATAGAAACTGAATCAATGAAATTTGGCTGTAATGACAATTTGTCATGGAGCTGGTCTGATTCAACCTTTCAGGTGGACAGACTGTATTCATGGAAGTTGTCATACCCATCTGCCACTAACTATTAAAAAGAGACATCTAAGTCTAGATTTTTTCCAGTTCTCCAAATAAATTACACTCCCAAACAAAATTGAATGGCACCTGCATGTACAATTACATTTTTTTTCAGGTAGCACACAGACTCTGCTTTGAGTTACCTGGGAAGTGTAAGTGTACCTAATTATTAGAACACTCAGTGTAGAGTATAAAAATTTGCTGCATCGATAATTATAAATTCATATTCTGAAACTGCTGAATGTAATTCAGGGTCATGGGTGTGGGCAGATCCAATTCTTAGTAGAATCAGATGCAAGGCAGGAAACAATCCTATCCAATGCACAAACACTCACCCATACACACAAAAATACACATACTAAATCATACAGGGAAATTTAGAGTCACCAGTAACCTAACATTTGTGATGTTGGAGGAAAACTGGTGTACCTGGAGAAAAAACCATACAAACGTGGTGAAAACATACAAACTCCATGCTGAAAGTTACCAAAATTACTGACTAGATAAATGTTTGGGCATCCTGTTTACTTGTGAAATTGAAAAAAAAAATTCAGAAGCAAGCATCAGTAGGCTTTGCGGTCTAGGAATCAAGTTGCCCAAATTGTTTTAGAACATTTCATTATTTACCACTCTGATGCTGATCTTTCTGATCACAAAAATAACAATTCTGATCATTACAATAGCAATTGACTAGAAGAATTCAAAATTAATTCAATCAATCAATCAATCAACATTTATTTATATAGCACATATTCATACAAAAAAAATGTAGCTCAAAGTGCTTTACAAAATGAATAGAAAAATAGAAGACACAATAAAAAATAAACATAAGTCAACATTAATTAACATAGAATAAGAGTAAGGTCCGATGGCTAGGGTGGACAGAAAAAACAAAAAAAAAACTCCAAGGGCTGGAGAAAAAAATAGAATCTGTAGGGGTTCCAGACCAAGAGACCGCCCAGTCCCCTCTGGGCAATCTACCTAACATTAGTCAAACAGTCCTCTTTGTATTTAGGGTTTTCATGGAAGGACCTGATGATGATGGTCATGTAGACTTCTGGCTTTCAGTCCATCAATGTTGGTGCATCATGATGCTTTGAGTAGGTGGAGGTGGCGCAGGCCGCCACCACAAACAAACCGGAAAGAGAAACAGAAGAGAGAGTTGGGGTCAGTATGGATTTTAGAGCCACTATGAATAGTTATTATGAAGAATTGAACATACAGAGTATCAGGATTAAGTTAAAGTGAAGTTATAAAAAGGCCATGTTAAAGTAATGTGTTTTCAGCAGTGTTTTAAAGTGCTCTACTGTATTTGCCTGGCGAATTCCTATTGGCAGGCTATTCCAGATTTTAGGTGCATAACAGCAGAAGGCCGCCTCACCACTTCTTTTAAGTTTAGCTTTTGGAATTATAAGGAGACACTCATTTGAAGATCTAAGGTTACGATTTGGAATATAACGTGTCAGGCATTCCGATATATAAAATGGAGCGAGAATATTTAAGGCTTTATAAACCATAAGCAGTATTTTAAAGTCAATCCTGAATGACACAGGCAACCAGTGTAGTGACATCAAAACTGGAGAAATGTGTTCGGATTTTCTTTTACCAGTTAGGATTCTAGCAGCTGCATTCTGCAGAATTGCAGAATTACAGTATTTAAGGGTTCCTCTAGAGTCTCTTTCTCTTGCACAATTTGGCTCAAAAACTAATCACATCATCATCTCATAACAGGCTTAAGTTTGGTGTTTTTCCGTACAGCTGTTTTAGCTCTAGACTGTCCTCAAGAAACTGTGACACACACACACACACCCATCATCAAAATATCGATGTTTTTGGTATCAGAGGATCCTAAAATGTCAAGATCCGTCAAAAAACCAGAGATTGAAATTTTTGACGAATCTAAAGCTTTCGCTCCTTCCCCATAGACAATAGGTTATGGTGGGGGAGGACACAAAACAATAAACAGTGCTCAATGGCACAAGAACAAATAAAAATGTTTCCCTCAGGCATTCCAATAAATAAGTTCACTACCTTTACCTGGGTTTGCAGGAACTCAATCTCCTTTGCTCTCTAGTCAACGAGTGACTTTTCCTTTCTGGCAGCAGGCGTTATTTTTGTTATTTATTTGCCTTATACAATTTCCTGTATTAGACATTTGTTATTTTTCACATACCCTTTGGGGTCAGAGCGCAGGGTCAGTCATTTTACAGCACTCCTTGAGCAATTGCAGGTTAAGAGCCTTGCTCAAGGGCCAATGGAGTAGGATCCCTTTTGGCAGTAATGGGATTCAAACCGGCAACGTTCTGGATGCCAAAACAGACCCTTAGTCTCAGAGCCACCACTCTACCCACTTTCAATTTCCTAGGACCAGAGGGAGTGGAGTCAGTTGCCCTCACTGGGTGGTTTCTTGACACAGTGGAGGCAAAGGAAGATGACACAGTTTGTGGCATTACAAACCATATGTGACAAAACATGCTATATATGCAATACATAGGTATTTTCATAACAAAAATATAGAAAAGTTTTTTTTTACTTAGAGGGAGCAACATTGTAATTTAAAGGAGGGAAGCAAAATGACATCAATGTCCTTTAAGTGTTTTTAACCTTTAAGCCACACTGTCCTTAGATATTCCTAAAATGACCTCATTGTTTTCTTTCAATTGATTCTTTTATCAGCATTAACACAGATACCCCCATTTGAGAACATTCAGCCTTGAAATATTCACTTACTCAAAACATAAATTTACACCATATATTTTGATCAAACTGGCCAATTCTCCTTATGATGTTTAAGTTAAAAAGCCAATTATTGTCAAGTAGGATACAGAAGAAAAGCAGACAATTTTTTTCATTGTCACATCTCACAAACTGGTCATCAGCTCTGTTCTCCTCGTGCATCTACACCTCTTCGTGCTACACGGTACATTTCTAATAACAAGCGTTCACTTTCCATGACATACAATATGTTGTTTCATGCCTTCTTATTTTCTTGCATAATTCCCAATATCTTAAAATGCATTACTCTACACAATCACCTACATTATAATTCTACAATAAAAAAACACATTTTTACAATTGTCGTAGTTATTTTACATTGCCAGTTTTCATCTTTGATAAGAATTACTTATACTTAAAACAATAGCTTTTATGGTGTTTTTTTATTTTAGAGTTATTTTTTACTGAATCTGTGTTTTGTTTTCGTCATATAATATAAAGTTAAAGTCTTTTCTTGATCCAAACATCCTACCTTCCAAATGTATTTCCAGAAAATAAATTAGACTCTAAATCAGTTGTTAGACACAGTTCATTTTTGTTTAACAAAGAAACATTTCAACAAGGCTGCTCTAATATTAAAATTGTATTACCATTATGAAGGATATTTTCCAATATTCAAAATTGTTGCCATTTACCAGTAGATTTTATACTTTTAGCATTTGGTAATACACTATAATGCTAAGCAAAATCTACCAGACAGGGTCTACAGGTAAACTATAACAAATGTTCACTTATGGTGCCAAAAAATGCCATTTCATTTTTAAAAGTAATTGTGACAACAAAGGCAAGAGGTGCTGTAATACTATTCTCAGATGTCTATGTGAGTGTCACAATGTGAAAGCAATTAAAAAAACTGTCCAGTGTAATTTCCACTTAGGTATCTCGCTTACATTTCCAATTAAGGCAGTTAAAAGTGGTAAATGATAAGATCACAAATGACAGCTTTCTGCTGGCCATACTGCTTGATGATGAGGGGAGCTCATTCCAAGACATGAACAGTGTGCAATCAGTTGCTAACATGGCAGCTATATTTTGCTCATTGTATAAAAATAGGCTGCAGGGCCAAAAGCATTTTAGCTACTATATCAGTGTGAACAGAACACACACAAAGAGAAAACCCCTGAGACTTCCTTTTTTGAAACCTGACAACACATTCCTTATGTGCTATTATTTAAATATACAACATATATTCAAATCACATCTTCAGTTGTCAAGGGCTGCTTTTTTATTAACAAAGCTGGCTTGACCCATCTTTTGATGGCAACCAATGAATTCTTCTACTCATGCAGTGACTTCTGAACCTAAAGCAATTTTCAAGCACTTTACAGACATGAATGAACATTTCAAAGTAAAATAATGAAGAGCAAAAATATATCCATAAAAGACCAACTGATTTTAAATGCCTGTAAAAATGTCAAAGTATATGTAGTTATAGTTTTGAAATGACTTACCTGTTGATTGATAAAGTATTTAAACAAAATTTATAAAGGTTAAGCAATGTAAACCTCTTATTTTTTGTGTGCTGTTTTTCTTAGTCCGTTTATTTCTGTAGTTCACCTTACGCTTTACAATGTTTTTATATCATACTAAACTTCTTCTTGCTATCATGAACAGTAATTGAGATAAGACATTGAAGAAGGAAAGTAAACAATGATGGAAGATTTAAAAATGTGTTATTTTATAAAAGGACAGATATCTGAAATGCTGATACCATTACATTCTGGTGGAATACCTCACTAACATTTTTTTTCTTACTGTTCTATACAGAACATGGCATCAAATAGCAGTGATGACAATTATAATAACTGTTTTAGCTGAAATGCTAAGATTATTATCATCAGTGTTTATTTTTTATTTGTAGTCTTTTCCCTAAATTTGAATAGTATATAATCATTTCCTCAGTGTTACAGTAAATCAAACTGAGTTATATATTACAGTACATTCTGAATCCACAAGCTAATTAAAATGCCAGGCTCAGTTATGGGATGCACTCTGGACCCCATGGAGGTAGCAGTGAAGGAGAGAAATAAAATAAAACTGAGTACCATTCAGAACAATACTGCACAAGCCGTCTCTGACACACTAACACTGCGGCCAATGAATCATTTAGTAGAAATGTGTCAAGAAATGCTGCTGTAACAGCCAAGTCAGAATTTTTCATTCTTTTTAATTTTCTTGCTTTATAGCAATTCTGATGTGTGTTCAGACCAAAGTGGGTGTGTGTGTGTTTATTTATTTAATTTATTTAAATAGCTTCTGTAAAAAGCCAAATTTTTCCCTGAGGGAAATAATGATCTATCTATCTATCTATCTATCTATCTATCTATCTATCTATCTATCTATCTATCTGTCTGTCTGTCTGTCTGTCTGTCTGTCTGTCTATCCTTGTTTATTGTGTCACTGGAGAATGATGATGTGTTGTACAATGGTTGGACTTGCTAGAATTTCACTTTCACATGACAATACTCCAAGACATAGTTACACTGCTACTACTACTTCTACTATTACAGCTACTACTGCCATCACTACATTGTGTAGTAGCAACCTAATTAAACATATAGTTTGTGTTTTTTGTGTTTTAAAAAAGGTAAGCTCAGTAGTTTAGAGCATGAATAGAGGCATACATCCAGCCACTTTCACTGGAAAATGTGGAATACGCATTCTGAATCACATACAGAAAAATCCTGCAGTCCAAATTCAACTAAATTAAAGGGGCAGTGGTCTGGCCCAATGGTAAGTGCTATATCTCACAGCTAGCTTCAGGAATCCAGTTTCTAATTTCATATATATATATATATATATATATTAGGGCTGGGCGATATATCAAAAATTTATCGTTACCGAAATTTATGACTCTCATCGACGTCATTTTGCCCATGTCGGTAAATTCGGTATTTTAAAAAAAAAGAAAAGGCATGTGCAGGTTGGCGATGTTCATGTCCCTTTAAGACGCTGTGCTACGTTACAGACTTGACGGGTGGAGTCACATGACTCTACTACCTGTAACAAGACGAGACACGGGTGAACAAATGGAGGACGATTTAAATGTTGAAGCAGCAGCGAAAGGTAGAGCTGGTGGAGGAGGAAGAGGAGACGCTTGTTAACAAAAAAAATGCATCATCAATCGTTTGGCAACATTTTGGATTCAACAAGGATGATATTGATCAAAAATTGTTAAATGTAAACTCTGCAAAAGACTGTTGCGTCAAGTCAAGGTAACACAACCAACCTCTTCCACCACCTGCAGCACAACCATGTGATTCAATTCGAAGACATAAAAAAAGCTCAAAGCGAGAAGAGATTAGGAGGACCAGCAAAAACGTCTTCCTCCACCAGGCAGCGGTCAATAACCAAGCATTTGCTAGTACTCAACTATATGAGCGAACTTCAAAAGATGGCAAGAAATCACAAATGCTATAGGCTACCACATAGCAAAAGACATGGCTCCTATTGCTACAGTGGAACGCAACGGGTTCAGACACTTCATGAAAATAATTGACAAGAGATACGAACTCCCATCACGAAAATATTTTTCAAAAACTATCATTCCCAGCATGTACAGCACAGAGAGGAAAAAGGTTGCTGCTGAATTGAGATACGTTAAGCACGTTGCAGCCACATCCGATCTCTGGTCCAGCCGCACAATGGAGCCGTATATTAGTCTCACAGTTCATTACATCGACAACAAATGGGAGCTGCGTACCAGAGTGCTCGAGACGGCCTATTTTCCATCTGATCACACGGGGGAGATGGTTGGACAGGGGTTGAGAGCGATGCTGTCTGCATGGGACATCAGTGAAGAGGACCTTGTTGCTATAACAACTGACAATGGCCCAAATATTGTGAAAGCTGTCAAGCTCAATAAATGGACACGGGTGCAATGTTTTGGGCACAGGCTGCACCTGGCAGTCGGTAAGTGTGTACATCTTAATATATTTGGGTGGTGACATCTGGTGTGTTTTAAAGTGACTTTAATTCTGTGTGTCATATTCAAAATTGAAAGTATTAATGTTTGAATAATGTTTATATAGGCATAAAATACTTAAGACTGCTGAGCAGCAGTGTATCCAGAAAGTTTTACAGAAGACTTATTGTGAGCCAGTGTTGATCATGTTGTGCTGTGAAATGTAGCAAAATACATGATTTTTAAAATGTTTTATTACTGTGCCAACCCTTTTAATTTTGTAAATATGGTCTGAGAGGTCTTATTTAATTCTTACTTTATTTTGCTTGCTTTATTTGAGAATTAGACCATGAATTGGGGTGATGTTGGGTGTGAAGATTTGGATAGATATGCTACCTCAAGGCCTTAGCAGAGATAGGCCTTTGTCCATGATGGCATTACATTTGCACAATCATTGTTTACTTTGTGAATAGCCAATGTGAAACATATTTATTATTAAACTATTTTGTTTACAAGGGATACACATTTTTAGAGAGCATGGTTACATATTGTATCCTACACTTTTTATTTTGTTCAGTTAATAAATCTTAACCACTAAAAGTACTTACTACTATTGTCTTCATTTATTTTCAGTGACATTTTACAGTCCTTTAAAGTGGTAATAATATAATTGCAATGAATAGGTCTAGGGGGAATAATATTATCAAAATAACTGGAGGAACTATGCTGCCTGCCACAGCCCCATCAAATGAAAAAAAAAAAGTTTGTTTTTGGCACTTGGGGTGGTTATCGTCCATTTATCGTTATCGAGGTTAACTGCTCAATTTATCGTGATATTGATTTTAGGCCATATCGCCCATGTTTATATATATATATATATATATATATATATATATATATATATATATATATATATAGTGGAAGGTGACACAGACAGACGGACAACGGTTTCTCACCCAACACACCCATTTATTATATTTACAATTTACAGTCACGTGCACTCCCCAGTGCCTCTTGCACCGATTCCCCAATGTCCAGGCCTCACAAACTTTGTGCTTCTCTCTACTGGCCGCCTCCAGTCCTCTCTCCAGCTCCGTCTCTCTGCCACCCGACTTCCGCCCATGACTGGAGGGAGGCGGCCCCTTAAATAGGAACCCGGATGGGCTCCAGCTGCTTCCCGGCATTCCTCCGTAGCCACACCCCAGTGTGGCGGAAGTGCCAGCTGCGCACCCGGAAGCCATCCGGGTGTCCCCTGTCGTCTTCCCCCCAGCACTCTCGCCGCTCCCGGGATATTCAGGCACTGGGGCACCGCCTGGCGGTGGCCACGGGTCCCTACAGGGCTGGGCTTCCAAGCCCTTCACCCGAGGCCCCCAACATAACCAGGGCGGACGCCCCCTCGCGGTCTGGAGGAGGCACAAGCCCTCCTCCGGTCCTCCTGGGCGTCCCGGCCAGGCTCCAGCCCCGGCCGGGTACCACAATATATATATATATATATCTATATATATATATATATATATATATATATGCAGTATATATATATATAGTACCTACTAAATACACTACTACCTACTATACACACATAGTACCTACTGAAGGGCTGATGACCAAATCAAAACAGATCTCTGCAAAGTGGTCTAAATTAATAAAGAATACAATTAGTTTGTGTTTTGTATAGGCATTCAGCCCTTTCAAGTAAGTATTCAATAGGTAAACCTTTGGCAGCCATGATAGGTCTGAGTGTGTGTGCAATGGTCTCTCTCAGTGATATTTCAGTTCTGATATTAATTGTAGTTTTAGCTTTTAATTAAATTAATGAATTAATTTCTATTTTGTTCTAGTCTTCAGTGGAGTCAACAATTTTTATTTGTATTTAGTTCTGTATTTCAAATTTTAGCTTTTATTTTATTTAGTTCTGGCTTTTTTACATAATATTAGTACAATTTTAATTTTTTTCTGTTGCAAGACCACAAATGCTGGCCTACACATATTTGAATGCCAGTTATGTTTCAGTCAACAAAATACACTCACAGTTCATAATGCCGTTAAACACAACTTGACTATCAATGATCAAACAGATTAAGTGGCCTAATGAGTACAGTCAGCAAGATCAAATCTTTCAACCCAAGAAACCAGTCTGTGCATGCACGTTGCTGTTAAGCTTTAAACAAACACGCATTTTGAAAGATTATTTCATGTTGCAACAACGTCCATTGCACAGATAGCCACACAGTGAAAATATTCGCTTGACTAGAGTCTGTAATGCAGGTGCACAGACAAGGTCCTATCCACTGGTGCCAGCAGACTGTATATTGACGATTTCTGCTGCCAGTACTGAAGCTGTGACGTGCGGTGATGTTTCCGGCTGGTGAGGCACAGACTCCTTCAGAGTCAGATTTACAAATATATGAACCCAAAAGAGTAGCTTAGTCACTATTCAATTGGCAGCATGCACATTGACTACTGGTTATGTTTCATATCTCATCAGCATTCTTTACACACACATAGGTAAGGTACATATTTGGCTAAGAAAGAACGTTCCATTTATAGCAGCGACAGAGAGTGGACAGAGCGCATTTGCTATGCACCCTCCATGTGTTCTAAATTTGTCGTTGCAATTTCACAATTCGGGGCGGCACGGTTGTGTAGTGGTAGCACTGCTGCCTCGCAGTATGGAGACCTGGATTTGCTTCCTAGGTCCTCCCTGCGTGGAGTTTGCATGTTCTCCCCGTGTCTATGTGGGTTCCCTCTGGGTGCTCCGGTTTCCTCCCACAGTCCAAAGACATGCAGGTTAGGTGCATTGGCGATCCTAAATTGTCCCTAGTGTGTGTATGTTCTGCGGTGGGTTGGCGCCCTGCCCGGGATTTGTTTCTACCTTGCGCCCGGCGCTGGCTGGGATTGGCTCCAGCAGACCCCTGTGACCGGGTAAAGTGGGTTGGAAAATGAATGAATGAATGAATGAATTTCGCAATTCAAACTCATTCAATACAAGTGAAAGTATAGAGTGGTGTACAAAAAAATGGATTTCAATTTTGACCTTAATTGAAATATTTAGTTGTTTTTAAAAGCTTTTAATTCTGATGCTATAATCAATTTTAATACAGACTATTCAACTAAAGGAGGAGGAGGAAGAAGTTAGGAGCAAACACTGATATAGCGCTTTGCTGCACCCACCACACAACAAACCAACTCAGGATCCAGATTAGGACCTGAGTGCAGCCATGCAATTGATGGATAATAAGAAAAACAAAATAATATTTTATTTAAGGTCAAAATTTAGTTTTTAAATATTGGATTTTTTTTTTCTTAGTCTAATCCCATTTTTTATAAAATTGAAAACCGTTTATAGTCTAAACCTTTAATTGTGAATGAAGTCCATGTGCCGATCCTTCTCCACAAAAATCTCTGTCACATTTTTGTAAAAGTCCTTCCCTTTAGTTTTAAAAAACTCTTAATCTTCCATTTTGGCAGTCAGTCAAAATAAAAAATAAACAGACCGCTGCATTGCACTTGACTTTCTGATATCGCTAACTTATTGGCGGTGAGAGTCTCTGCGTAGAACAGTAGCAACAAGCACCTGTTGGACTTCAGTGCAGGCACAGTATTGTCTGTCTCAACTTGTGCCTTTTCACTGTGGTTTTATGTCCTATCAGCAAGACAAAATATGTCACACACATTCATTACAGATATTAGCCAGACTGTGGAAAGTCAGGTGTATAATAAACGTGCATATAATTGCATGCATCAACCTCGGCTCATCCGCACCTTGCATTTCTCCTCTGTATTTGATCAGGAAATGCACAAATTCAGCGAATTTGACTATAAAAATGATTTTAATTATTAGAATCATACAGCCCAGTGGACAAATGTATTTTATGTTATCATTATTAGTTTTTTTTACTTTTCATGATGACAGGTGTGACCACATGTCCCTGTATAAAGTGCAGTCATGGTACCAGCGAAGTGCCAGAGTCCCACTAAGCACTTATCCAGCTGGCCCAGCACTGAAATTCCGAGACTCTTTTCTTCTTCTTGCATGCTACATTTGCTTTTATCATCATCTGCACTGTAATTAAAGCATTTCCACACATACTTTTTGTTGCTTTCTACCTACAAAACTCTCCATTGTCACCCAAACGTGCTTAATGCTTCAAGCCGATGAACCAAATGTGTGCAACAAATAAACAACGATCTTTTACGGAAGTTGTGCCACGTGACTATAGTAAGCCTACGGTACAAGATCACCGCATAGTAAACAGCGCAACGTAACTGAACGCTCAGGGCGACCTACAAACAACCCCTCTGCACAGCTGAACCGGACTGATAGAAAATGCTATTGCTATTTTTTTTGTTTTACTCAATTTCCGTTCTCGTTTTAGTTTGTTCACATATCACTAATTTTTATTTTTATTTAGTTTTAGTTTCTCTGTTTACCTTAATTTCAGTTCTCGTTCTTGTTAAACAAAAAACAATATTTTTAGCTCTAGTTCTCATTTTCGTAATGAAAATATCAATGCTCTCTCTCTCAGCTTTACACATATGAACACTGCATTTTTTCCCATTTTGTTTTGCAAAACTGCTCATGCTCAGTGAGGCTGCATTGGGATCGTGAGTGAACATCTCTTTTCAACTTCATCCCCAGATTCTCAATTGGATTGAGATCTGGGCTCTGACTTGGACTCCAGGACATTAACATTGTTTTTTGTTAACGCCATTCCTGCGTAGCTTTGGATTTACGATTGGGGTAATTGCCTTGCTGAAAAAAGAAATCTTCTGCCTAGCTAAAAAAGACATCTTCTCAAAGGAGCAACTTGCAGAGTACATCAGGTTTTCCTCCATGATTCGCCTGTGTTTTACTGCATTCATTATACCCACTACTCACAAACCTTCTAGAGACTGCTGCAGAGAAGCATCCACGTTATTTTACAGATGAGATGGTGTGATTTTGGTAATGTGCAGTGTTCAATCATACTGTTTATTCTGATTGCCTGAAAGTTTAATTTTGGGCTCATTGGACCACAGTACCTTCTTACAGCTGAGTTCAGAGTCTCCCATAAGCCTTCTGGCATTTAGAAGTCATGTGCAATTTTTTAGCAGTAGCTTTTATTTTGCCACTTTCCTATTAAGGCGCGTCAGGTGACACTCCATGGAAACATCTGTTGTATGCACAATTTCTCCAATCTCTTTCACTGTAGCTTATAACCCCTTCAGAGTTCTGGTAGGTTTCTTGGTGGCCTCTCTCACTGGTCTTCTTCCTGCTTGATTACTCATTTTTTTTTGTGGACAGCTTATTCTAGGCAGATTTAGAGCTATGTCATGGTCTTTCTTAATGATTGCTTTAACTCGACTCCAAGAGATATTCAATGAATTGGATATTTTCTTGTATCCATCCCTTGGGATGTACTTTTTCAGTTCTCTATTTCAAAGAGTTGCTTGGAATGCTCTGTTTGAATCAGCACAAGTTGAATCTTTAACATACAGTTGCTCCATTGAACTAGTAATGGGACTTCTAAAACAAATTGGCTCCACCAGTGAAACTTTGGTAATGCCATATTAAAGCAAATGTATATTTATTGCACTTATTTTTAAAAAAAAAACAACTTTTTTGTCCCAAGAGTGATAAATGCAACCATGTTTTTAGAATTTCTCTGTTAGGTTAGGTTTTTGAGTGATGTGCAACTTTAATATGAAAATGTATATTTAAATGCTTACTAAAATGTCAATTTCACAGTATAACTTGGATTTAGTCATTTTTAATTTTCTGCTCTACTTTGCCTCAGGAATGCTTTTCTTGAGAGTCTAGCAGTAGTCAGTCAATATACTGGGAATTCACTTGCCATGTTAATCACTGACCACACTGAGGTTTTTTTTTTTGTGATCAAATATTTAATGAAGATTAAATAAGAGTAACGGATAATAGAAACAATAACAACCAACTGCTGTTGATTTCATTATATAAAGTCAAAAGTAATAACAGTAAAAATATTATTCCACCCCAACCCACCCACAAAATTTTCCCTAATAAAAAGGTAAAAAGAAAACAGCCTGAATCAAACATAGAAGGGAAATCCAGTTCAAAACTCAAATGAGGCAGGATTTAAAAACCAGAAAGATCGATGGCAGCCACTGGCCATCTAGCTCTGCAGAATTTCCACTAGAACATGCCATTTTGTACTATACGAAGTGGATTACCCATTCATCACCCCTGCTGAGAGTTCTGGGAGAGTTGGATTGAAAAAGGAAGCTTGCCATGATGCAAAGAAGATAGAAACATCAGATTTCCAGGAAGAAGCTAAGGATATATTTACAGCCTCTGCTGGATAGACAAGATAGAGAGAGAAACAGATTTGAGGTCCAATAAGAGAGATATTTCAGGAAGGGAAGGGATGTTAATATGAAAAACAGCTGAGAGACATTTAGAGATGGACAACCACAAAGCAGAGACTGGCGACTGGCCAAAACGTATGCTAGAAAGTACCTTGGATCCTCTTAAAGTAGAAGGGACAACAGGGATCAGTGGATAGACCCATAGCAAAATGCTTTTGGGGAGTAAAATAAATGCAATGAATAATCCTAACTTGAATGTTTGTAGGATTGGGATTCTTAGATAAAAATGAAATAATACTGAAATAGATTTCCAAGAAAATGGTGGTGTATAGGGAAGGTCCTGCTGCTAAATTGGAGGGAATTGGTAAAGATCAATATGAGGCTTTGCACAGAGGAGCATATATAGATGCCACAGGTCTCGTGGTAAAGGATAGAGGTTTCCAGAAATTGTGACGTACATGGGAGCAGAAGATATGAGAATATGGCAAGTTTTGAGAACAGACCTTAATTGCAAGTAAAAGAAAAAAGAAATGGATGGAATTCCAGCAGTGAATGTCAGGGACTAGAATGTCCGATGCCCACAATCATTGAAAATGTCACAAAAGTTGAAATGCCTAGGGAGGCCAATGAGGAAAATGAAATGGGACAACCGTCTATCTGCAAAGCAGGATTGTTGAAGATGGGAGTGTACCAAGTGCCATTTGAGGAAGTAATCCAAACACTTCTGCACCACAAACGCAACATATAGAAAACCCAAAGTTCTCACTTTTTGGCACATGATTTCAGTTTAATTGCTGTGAAGGGTAGAATTAAAAAAATCTAGTGGCAGCTGTAGTGGATTCGGTGGGAAACCAGGACAAAGGAGGGATTAGCCTGCTCCAAAATGGGCACAGAACGAAAGTCCAATTTTATAGCTCAAAATTTGGCAAAGAGACTTTGCCCTCAACTGCACTTTTTCAAGGAAAGTGTCCAAGTGATACTCAAAGAAAAGAAGCTTCAATGACATATTGCACCTCATTGTTTGGCATGACTTGAGAAGGTCACTCACTATTTTAGGACGTCCTGAATAAAAGATTTGTTCACACACTTTTGAAGCTCTACCAAGCAGCTTACTGAACTTCATAAACTCTTCTTTAAGTTCATCTCTTAACACCTCTCTGATATGGGAACGTAGAAGAATGCCTTCCATAATCTTAGCATTGTAGATCTAGGAAATTTTTGTATCCGTTTTGTTAACAAAGTTTTTCATAAGTTCAAGTCTACTAACCTAAGCCTGATATTTGGACTCAGCATTTTAAAGTATGTTTAGAACCCTTGGGAAAAAACTTTCTGACTTGTGATATTTTGTTTTTTTATATAGTCAAACTTTGGTCACAGTGCTGCATGAGAGACAGGAATTTCCAAGGGAAAAATAACTTTATTGTTGAGAGGCATGAACAGTCTCAAGACTTTATTCAAAACAGGAGTTTTTCTTTAGCACTCAAACACACAAGATACAAGTAGAGATGCAAGAAATCATCCTGTTTTAGCTCTTTTCTTCAGATTGGGAGAACACAAAGCCTTCTTTCTCAAGCAGGTTCAGAGGCTCGTAAATAGTGGCTGGGGCAGACACAGTTTGGAGAAGAAAGGAAAGGAGAGTGAGCCAAAAGGGTAGGTCAGAGCTCGGATTTTAGATGTTTTAAACATTATGCGACAAGCACGTTATATTGTAAGAATGCAACTGACCCTGCAGAGGGCAAAACAAGAGTATGTTTGTCTCCCATTGAACTACTGCCTAATAGGGAGTTTTCGAAGGGCAGTTGTGCTAGTTGGTTTACTGTTTAACAGAGTGGCAGCATGCAGCTGCTGCCAGCGGGCAGGAGGAATATGCAGCACACCAGCTACTGAGCTGTCTTTGTGCAGATGGCTAATAGGTGGTGACAGCAGCCACAATATTTGTAATTAATTTAGACCATTTTGCAAAGATCTGCCTTCACTTTGACATTAAAGTTTTATTTTCTGTTAATCAGTGTCAAAAAAGTTCAATGAAGTGCACTGTGACTCAATGATGTATATAAACCAAATTATGAAAGCTTCCAATGGGGTGAGCAAATGAGGGAGAAGAGAACCAAAGTTCAAAAAATGGAACAAAAATGAGTATGTAGTGGCACAACAGCTGCCTACCTATTCTCAGTGACTTTTCAAAGGTTTAGGCTCTCTCCAGCAGGTCTGTGTCTGTTCGTTCCATCATACTTGGCAGCGTTCCCTCAGACTGAGACACCATCTTCTGGGAGCCCTCAAATTTATGTCATCCTGACTGAAAGATGAGTAAATGAGTTTATCATGGAGTTGGCTTAGGTGCCTTCATTAGGAGGCTTCTTGGAGATATGGTGGAAAAAAGAGACTGTATTTTTAGCATTGGTGCCCCCTTTTGCCCCGGTGGGGTATTGCAAACCATGTATGAGCCTGTAAGGATCCTCAGACACCCATGTGTGACACTCTATGTATAGTGTGTTATTCTGCATCTTAAAAATATATTTCTTAGCAAAAACTGTTAAAGATTGCACATACAAATACTTCCCTGGTTGTTTATTAAACAAAAGTTTAAGATTTTCATTGGAAATCATACTAATTTTTTATTTGCTTCCAGTGCAGGAAACTGTTAAAGTACAGTTAGATAAAACAACCCTTAGGGTTTTATGCATGTGGGCCCATAATCCAATTTAGTTATTTTTTTTTGCAAATACTCAACTTGGGTCTGTTCAAGCTACGTATGCTGCAAACCTTTTCCAAATTTCTTGGGAACTTAACACTAGAATTACCAGAGCCTACGAAAAAACTCCACCTCCAGCTTCTTAAAATCGTTCACAGCTCTCCACCAGCGTCTTTTGTCATCTAAATGTGCTGATAAAAATCAGGCTGCAAGCAGCTGGCTATTCCACCCCCCCACTGACTTAGAATGTGCACAAACTTCTGCCAGCTCATGCCTTGATTGATTTTCTAGGAGTGAAGTGAAGTTTTAGAGTGGAAATAATAGATCGTTGTTTGGAACACACGCATTTCATGTCTGTTCTGTTTCTACAGTAATCTGTGTCAACACATTGTTAAAACAGAAACGTTTTTTATATTCTAGTAGTAGATGACAAAATGTAGGCATAAACTATATAATGTATGAAGCCTGACGTATCCAAGAAATACTTTCACAAATGATACAAATCTAACACAACAATTGCGCTTCTATTCAAAAATATAACTGCAGAAACAAAAATCCACCTTAACATGCGACATTGACACCTGTTTATTACGACTGTCTCTGTGGTGCAATAGAATCAGCTGCTGACTGGGAATCATAAGGTGAGCTTGTCCGTGCCAAATAAATAACATTCGACGTTTTGAAGAAATCAATTTATGACACGATTTACCTTTATTTATTTACTTACTTCCTAAAGCCTAAAGTCACAAGTAGTGTGCAGAAGGCATGCTCAAAAATGTGTGTAATGCCACGAAAAGTACCTGCTGACACTTTAGTATGCAAGCAATGGTATGTGCATTCTTGCTCCGATGTAGAAGGGAGCTGAGTTTACCTCTGTTACAGCGCGTCTATGTGAAAAGATGCGGGGGTGGGGTGTGTTTGGGCTCGTGAACGAGGCTGAGATAATAAAACTGACTAAAACAAAAAAACAAAGCTAACCTTTACAAGTATCATAAATCACCTCGGCTGTTACAGACTGAAATCAAATGTATGTTTTTATTCTAAGATAGTAGGACTAAGAGCAGTTTACTTCTCAAAACAGAGTGGTGCAGGATCGAACTCGCGACCTTATGATTCCCAGTCGGCAGCTGATTCTATTGCTCCACGGAGACAGTTGTAATAAACAGGTGTCAATGTCTTATGTTAAGGCGGCTTTTTGTTTCTGCAGTTATATTTTTGAATAGAAGCGCAATTATTGTGTTAGATTTGCATCTTTTGTGAAAGTATTTCTTGGATACGTCGAGCTTCATACATTATATAATTTATGCCTGCATTTTGTCATCTACTAGTAGAATATAAAAAACGTTTCTGTTTTAACAATGTGTTGACACAGATTACTGTAGAAACGGAACAGACCTAAAATGCATGTGTTCCAAACAACGATCTATTATTTCCACTCTAAAACTCCACTTCACTCCCAGAAAATCAATCAAGGCATGAGCTGGGAGAAGTTTGTGCACGTTCTAAATTGGTGGTGTGATGGAATAGCCGGCTGCTTGCAGCCTGATTTTTATCAGCACATTTAGATGACAAAAGACGCTGGTGGAGAGCTGTGAACGATTTTAAGAAGCGATTTAAGGTGGGTTGGATTTAAAAGTTTTTTCGTAGGCTCTGGTAATTCTAGTGTTAATTAGTTCAAATACATTACATAGTGTGAATATATACAGTATTTACTGTATTTCCAAGAACAATTGAATTAAGTGCTTTTTATCTTCTTTACATATTGAATTGATTGCTGTATTAAATTTTGCAAAAATTAGAAGCTAAATTGCATTGGTGAGCTGTTTGTGTTGCCAGTGGGTGCTGGGATTGTAAGGCCCTTGTAAACATACTTTAAATTGTTTAATATTCCAGAGCCTATTACATCTTTAAATATCCATAATTTGATCTTAGGCACTGGTGGCATGTGTTTTTAAGGTAAAGTATAATATTTATGATAAATCAATCTGTATTTTGTAGGTGTCTCTTCATATGGAATTCACTGTCAAGTTTTAGGGCTATTTCAGCACATTTTTGAGAATGTTTTTACTGTCTTAAATAATTATTCTTGTCTTTCTATGTGTTGGTATTTCTTTTGGCATTTGCAGCATTGCATGCCAAATATGACACTAGGAAAAGCATGAGTATTGTGGAGAGCAGGATTCCTATATCTGATCTTGCTTAAGTGAAAGCAAGGAGTGACTTGCTGAATTGTGGCAGATTTGTCGATAAACTGAAGGAAAAGAACAAAGAAGTAAAGAAGTTAAAAGTAAGAATATCTTTTGAAGGATGAAAAAGGATTTTAAAAAATCATGTGTGTAGTAAGAATTAAAACAAGCAATATTTGGGGTCTGGAAAACAAAGCTGACTTAGTATTCAGTATAATCCAGAGACGGTTAGTGGGGGTGAGGCAAGGAATTTAAATATAGTCTTGGTGAAATTTCTTAAAACCAAAGGTTGTTTGGTATCTTTGGTTTTGACTGTAGTTTTGCTTTATTGAGAAGTTTTCACTTAGGGTGGTACATTGGCTCAGTAGTTTGCACTGCTGCCTCATGGATCCGGTGTCCTGGTTTTAAAACCTGTGCCTGGTCCTTGTCCCAGTGAATTTGAAACATTCTCCCTTTGTCTGTATTGTTTTACTCCTGGTACCCCAGTTTTCTTCCAATATTATATTAAGTTTTGAATGTCTCTATAGTATTATAATATTAGACCTATATTACTTCTAAAATTGTGTTATCTGTCTAAGACAGGTTGAGATCTAAGTAATCAATGTAGAACTCATGTTTTTTCATTTAATAAATGATTTGTCTATTTGGTCTATAACAGGGTGGGCAATGTCGGTCCTGGAGAGCCGCAGTGGCTGCAGGTTTTTGTTCCAACCCAGTTTCATAATAAGGTCTGCAGGTTTTGCTTAAATGTTCTTCAACCCAGTTTCATAATAAGAAGTTGATTACTGCTGATGAAGAACTTATTGCTTAAATGACATTTTGATGCTTCAGTTCAGTGGTCTCATTTTGTAAGGTTCCCCACCCTTAATTGCTTATTTCAGTCTTAAACAGCTGTATTCACTGTTTTAATGGCTCCTTATTAGCAATAAGATGTAAATGACAAAGCAATCAGCAGTTCACCATCTAGCTTGTTTCAATTTACATCTCTTTGTGTTCGTCATGCATTTTATGATTTATTAAAATACTCAATAGATCCCCAGTAAGAGCCACAAAGTCCGCTTTCTGTAATGCATCTAATTTTGCTTGCTTTTCAGTGTGCACAAAACCATGCTTTTATCAAGGCTTCTCGGGTAGTCGAAATGATCAAAATGTGACAGACTAAAAATCATTTTGATGATATCCTTGGTTTCGCTGCCTTCTCAAAGGAAAAATTACAGTAAATCTACGATATAAGAACCTTACATTGCAGACTAACAAGCCATAAAATTAAATTAAGGTCTGAGATTGGAAAGGATTGGTTTATAATTAAGCAATTGGGTTGGAATGAAAACCTGTAGCCACTGTGGCTCTCCAGCACTAACATTGCTCACCCCTGGTCTATAATAATATGAACCTGATGCCGTTCCTTTGTGGCAGCCTCTTTCCTCTTCAGACAGGGCTGCCCTTTATCACTGGTTCCTCACAATGTTACTCTGCTAACTGACCACTCTTATAGTCAAAGTAATTTGCTTAGTGGGATAATGCAGCAGTGGTCACAAATGCATTGGCCTGGTTTAACATCTCTCTAGCCTAGACATGTCAGGCTTTGGTTTTCCAATGTGAATGTTGATTTATCATTATTTTCATTCATCCATTGCCCAGCATGTGAGGTTATCATTCATTAGCGTTATACCTATAAACCTCGTTCACATGGTGGGTACAAGAAAGTTGCTACCATGCTGCTGTTGCTGCCGTAAAACATCAGACAACATAAAAGACTGATAAATCCATAGTTCTATTTTCTGACCCTTTTTGGCTTTTTTATTACCAGTTTTGATTTTTGTGTTCCTTCCTCTAAACATTTTGCCTATTTTAAATTTTTATTCCTAACTCTAGCAATCGGAAATACATACAGATACACAGACACTTGTTAGTTTATTAAGGTGGATAATATTAACAAATATTAACCGGTTGATTCCACATTAGGCCCTATGTGACTCTGTCTGTGTGAATTGGAACTGCCATGGACTTGTGTCCTCTCTAGGGTTGTTATCTGCCTTGTACCCAGAACCCAGATTGGGTCTGACCCCCTGCAAATCTGAATTGGTTCAAACGGGTTTCAGAATCTTATGTTCTGCTTCTCTCTTATTTACATGTCCTAGTGTAGTGATGTAATAGGGATTTTTTTGTAAAGGCATTTACTACAGTATGTGCATATCACAAAGAACATCATCTCAAAAGAGATTCACTGAATCAACAAGCTAATTAAAAAGGCAAGCTCAGTAATGGGATGCACTCTGGACCCCTAGACATAGTAGCAAAGGAGAGAATTGAAACAAAACCAGTTCCATTATGAACAATGCTGCACATCTGAGGACTTTCGACAAATGACTCATACAGCAGAAGTGTGTCAAGAAACTCTACTGGGGCTGCTTTATACCAACATCAATATTTCTGTGTAATTCCTTACTGTGACTGTGACTGCCAAGACCTTTTCTTTCCTTTATATTTTCTTGCTTTATAGTCATTCTGGTGTGTGTTTACTTATTTATTGATTTATCTAACTATGTGTTTATTTATTTAAAGAGCTTTTGTAAAAAACCAAATTCCCCCCTGGGGACAAATACAGTTCTCTCTGTCTGTTTATCTATCTACAGATGCCTAATGGGGATCTTTTATAATATCTCCGTTTTTAGTAATAATATCTATCTATCTATCTATCTATCTATCTATCTATCTATCTATCTATCTATCTATCTATCTATCTATTTTGTAATCCTTTGCAACCACATAAAACATAACTATACTCTGTTTATTCTGGCTAGAAATATTTAATAATCTGAAGTCAACTATTTTAATTATACCATCATTTGTTTTCTGCCTTTATTATTTGGTTATGTAGTAATATTAACTGTCAAGAGGCCAGATGTTTTGGAGTGGGATATGAGCAGGATGTGTCCATTTTCAGATCAGTCATTGTAGTTCCTTTTGTTATTGAGCCCAACATAGTTTAAAGGCTCTGCTTTATCTTCACATTTATTATCTTTTACATTTTTGGACTTTTTTTACTTGTTTCTTGTCTCCTAATTTTGAACCTGTTTTGCATATTCTGCTTAACAGCGTTCTGAACTAATTATGGCCATGCTTCTGCAATTTGTATTAATAAACCAATTTGCCCCTTTTACTGTTGAAATTCTGCTTTCAGACTGGACAGAAAAGACAGACACTTGACTTTCTTTGCAGTGACAAAACATAGACTGGAAGAATAATCAAATATTGGACAGTTATAGTGAAAGAAAAAAATCTTCCAAGTGGCAAGACAAGCCAAGCATCAGTACAGGGTAATAAACTCTATTTTTTTTGTTTTTGTTTTAATTGTATGCCGTGGTGGAAAGATGCAAGGGTTTTCTGACATCAGAAGAAAACTTTGTGCTTGTGGAGTACATTTTTTTGTACTTATCCTGCAGTACTAAACGTTAATTACAAAGAAGAATGCATAACCTTTAAGATGCATGAAGAGACAGCTACATTTTACCAGCTTCACTTTAAACTGCTTCTGGCACTCAGCAATGAAGTTCAACTCAGGTCATTCCTGTGCTGAAGGAAGAAAACATGGAAGTGTTATCACATATACTTGTACCTCTGCAGAACGTACATTAAGCATAAGCAAAAATATTCAGTATATCAAAATGCAGGATGTTTATATCATAGCCATTGGATTATCGTTAACTTTATAACAGAAATGAACTGTTAATGCATTATATGTTAAAATATTAGGAGATATTGTAATTTAAGTGTTCTTATTGTTGCTATTGCTTTAAAAGAATGCATATTTCATTTATTTTTATATCTTTCATAAATATTATATAAAAATGAAAGAAACACTGCAGAATGGTAAAAAGTATTTTTCTTTTATGGTTAGCTTCACTCTCTCTCAATCAAAGGGAAAATTTAAACTCACAGAGCTTGCATACTTCATGTCTGCATATAAATAGATTGACTGCTTTGTTACTGCATGGAAAGCAATGAGCTCAGAAAAGATTCAAAGTCTCAAAACTTTCAAAATCCCAGCCTACTGTTTTGACCGAAAGTTAGGAGAAACTAAATCAAAAGTATGACACACTAAGCCATAAATATGAGATATATTTTGATGTTGTTTCATTTTTGGCCAGAAATGAACTTCCATAATGTTACCATCTTGAACAAAAAAACAGTTAAATAAAAATGCTTTATATATAGCCTGCCTGTTTAACTCAGTCCAGGACATCTAGATTTCAAAGTGATCCCTCATAGCTAAAACGAGCGGGAAAGATTTTGGGTTTAACCCCCATACCCTCCCCTCTATCTCCCAAGAGTTTGGGACTGTCAAGACTGAGGAATATTTATAACAAAGTAATCACCTTAAATAAGTCAGGCTTATTTGTATAACAAAGTTAAAAATTATATCAGTTTCCACCAATCAGGATACAAATAAATATAATATAGTCTGAACATATAGCAGAATGACTAAAAAGGAAATAAAATTAAAAAGAAAGAAAACCTCTAACTTGAGTGCCACAGTCAGTGAGGCATTATGCAGACATACTGTATTTCTGATGGTATAAATGAGCCCCAGCAGCGTTTTTTGACACACTTCTGCTGAATAATTTGTTGGCCGAAAGCACTCAGTGTGTCAGAGAGAGGATGTGCAGCATTTCACCATAATGGCACTCGTCCATCCATCCATCTATTATCCAACCCGCTACAGTATATCCTAACTACAGGGTCACGGGGGTCTGCTGGAGCCAATCCCAGCCAACACAGGGCGCAAGGCAGGAAACAAACCCTGGGCAGGGCGCCAGCCCACCGCAGGTCACACACACACACCCACACACCAAGCACACACTAGGGACAATTTAGAATCACCAATGCACCTACTCAGTTTTGTTTTAATTCTCTACTTTGCTTCTAGCTCCAGGGGGTCCATAGTGTGTCTCATAACTAAGCGTGTCCTTTAAATTAGCTTGTTTATTTGGTGGATCTCTCTTGAAGTGATGTTACTAGCCCAGCACATCACAGCATAGAAAATCTTAATGGTCATTACAGAATTGTAGAAGATGTGAAGGATGGCATTACCCACGTTAAAGGAACTCATCCACCTGCCTGACTCTGAGTTTACTCCTTAACTAGGATGACTAAGTGGTACAGAAGGTAATGAACAAAATTGAAGAACATACAGTAATCCTCACAGTGCTGCCTGGTTTGTCCAGAAGAGAATAAGCCTTGTGGAGCAGACAAATAATTGTCTCCTCCACTACAATCTTTGTTCAATAGGCAAACTGCAGTATGTCCAGCTGGTCTACCACAAGAGGAACCATATAGTCCAGGACCAACCTCTCAAAGGTCTTCATGATGTGAGACATAAGTGCCACTGGTCTATAGTCATATGATGAGGAGGCACCTGCGTTCTTTGGAACAGGAACAATGCAGTATATTTTTCACAGTAGTGGAACTTTCTGGAATATTAGGAACAGACTGAAGAGATGCAAGAGGATACCACAAACTATCTATTAAAACAAAGTAATTGATCATTGATTGAATTATGATTTTTGTACTACATTGGCAGACAACATCCTCTGCAGAGGGTGCTTAAAAGGGTATGTTCTTTATTGGAGTCCATTGGACTTATTGGATCTTTTACTCAGGGGTCATTATACTGCTCACATACTTGATTTGATCTGTGTGTGAGACTCCACTATAGACAACAGCAATCTGCTTGCACTGCCTATTTTCTTTTATTGAAAAGTATGATGATCAATAACGTTTATTGTTTTATTTGGGACATACTGCATGTTTTTAATCTTTTATATTTGTTTTTTCATGCTTTTGAATATGTATTTGTATTAACAAAGAAGAAATGGTACCAGTCAAGGAGGGAGAAAGATAGAGAAATGTATAGGCCGACAAACATGGAGACAAAAGACAGTAGTGGCAAGAGCAAAGGCACAAGCCTTGGAGGGGGGTGTATGAAAAATTAGAGACAAAAGAGGGAGAGTACCAGTAATATATAGGGAGGGTGTACAGTAGGCCCTGTGAAAAATGAAAAATAGAAAGGCAAAAGGACTGGTTTAGAGTTTAGAAGAAAAGGGTGTAAATGTGTTTTGGGATCTAATGCAGAAGATCTATGAACAGGAGAGAACACCAGAGGAGTGGTGGAGCTCTGTGTTTGTGCCCATTTATAAGGAGAAGGGTGATATTCTGTATTGTGTATATTCCAGTATAGTGGGATAAAGCTGATGTCACACACAATTTGCAAAATGATTATAGAGAGAAGGCTTAGGGAGAGACTACCATAGGGGAGGAGCTGTTTGGTTTTATGCTGGGGAGGAACAACTGATGCAGTCTTTGCATTGAGACAGCTCATAGTGAGACAATGAGAAAAAAAAGAAAGGTTTGCATGGTGTAAGCTGGAGGGCTGATCGCACCCTCAGAGGACACAGACGCCCTTGGGAAAACCCCTGAAACAGTTGACAGTCTACCTTCACTTGCGCTATAACGCGTGATAAACCTCTCGTGCGGTACTCTGCTTACTTAAAAGCCTTGTATAGCGCCTGTCAGCTTTGGAACTGATTGTTTTGCTTTCCCTCTCTCTCTCAGACATTTTCTGCTCCTGACGCATACTCCTTTGAAGAAGAAGATACGTTTGCATACCTTTAATTGAGAGACAGAACTGTCATCTCTGTCAAGGAGCACGTTTAAAATCTTTAAAAGAGACAAATGTTTGTTTGCAGTGTTTGAATAAATTTTTTTCTGTCTCCTGTGTTTCTGTGCAAATCTGTGACCCAAGCGTGACAAGTGGTATCAGGAGTGGTTGCACAGATGGATGCCGAGGAGTTATTTCAAATCGCTCAGAATGTTCTGCTTCCTTACGATCCAGAGGATGGCCCGTATCCTGTTCCTGTTCAGAATGTCCCGGTTCATGACCATTGACGGTATATCCTTTTGCCTCCGCTTCCTGAAAATTCTAAGAATGTGCTGACGAAGATGGGTTTTTCCGATGACCCAGAGATGTTCCTTTTAGACTTTGAGCAAGTGGCGACTTTATTGGGATGGGACAGATGACATTGTGTAGCACCATAAGAGAGGAAGTTGGAAGAATGGAGAACAGCTGAAGATGAATAAGTAGAAGACATAAAATATCAGGTTTAATGATGATCAGGACTCACAAGTTAGCCTTTAGGGAGAACTATTGAATAGAATGTATACATTTAAATATTCTGGATAAGTGATAGCCCAGGATAGAAAACTAGATGCAGAGATAACCCATAGAGTGCAGTATGCATTGAAAAATTCTGTGATCGATGAATTAGGTTAATGGTTAAAGATAAGGTTTTTTAGACCAGCAATGATGTATGGAGCTGAGGCATGGGCAGTAAAGGGAGCATAGGAAAAGGAGTTAGTTGTGGCAGAAAGGAGAAGTTATAAAAAAGGACAGAATAATAAATGAGACAATCAGAGGTACAACAAAAGTGATATCTAACAAAATACAGGAAAATAGGTTGAAGTGGTATGGACATGTAATGAGGAGAGACGATGAATATGTGAGCAAAAGAGTGATGGGAATGGAAGTACAGAAGAAGAAAAAACAAGGGAGGCCAAAACTGGTGTGGACAAATAAAGTAAAAGAAGGAAAAGGGCTTGACTTGTAAGGAAGGGCAGAACTGAGCTGTTTGCAGAAGGTTGTTCAAGTACATTGAGCCCACACAGAAGTGCAAAAAGATGAAGAGGAAGAAGACACTTATTATCACTGATTATTTTTAACATTGAACATGTAGCGAAAATGCTGGTACAATAACAGCTTGGAACATGGGTGGGACTAGCAACAGATAAGTTTCATTGTACTGTAAGGCAGTATTTTACAACTTGGGGTATGCATATACCTGGATGTTCAGTGATACACTGACAAATGAGCAATGGCAGAAAAATGGTACATAGTCTAAAGCTGTGGAATCAATTCAGAGCTATGGTGAGGGGTGGTGCAGGTTTTGCTTGTTATTTGACCTTGAGAAACTCCACATTGTCCTTGCTATGTCATTTATTGTGGTGAACAGTGGGGATTAGTCTGGTGTCTTAGCCATTGGAGCGCACCTGCTTGGTAATGTGGCACTGTACAGGCTCTAATCTCACTCTCCACTGCTTTCAGAATATTCGAGTGCCATTAAGCTGGTACCAGGACCAACCCCTATACTGCAACGCTTTTAGAACTTTGTTGAGAATATATATATATAAGGGTGCAACTTGACCTGCAGCTTATTTAATCCAGTGAGCAGTGAACTACAAACAAGTAAGCTCTTCTGGATGATTCTATATACAATAATTTTTGTCATCGGATTAACTGTGCAATTTGTGTATTATCCGCTATGTATCAGTGATTGAAAACCGGCACAATAATAAACCTGAAACCCAATATGAAGAGAGTGATCAATTGCCAAGTACTATAAAAAAAAGAACAGAATCCTCAGTTCCATGTACTGGTAAAAAGAGAAAGTACAAAAGCAAATGCATGAAGTATGGGTTTTCATTTTGTGACAGGTGGGTCACAGACATGCCGAAGAGAGAAGGAGATGAGTCCAGGTTTCCGAAAAAATCAGCTTTATTGTTGTGAAGACAGGAAGTATTGCAAGCATTTTACAAACCGGCAGCTATCACATCCACACTCAAAACACACAGCAAGCAAGCGGTGATGCTGATGTCATCCTGCATTAGCTCCCTTCTTAAGATTATTAACAGGTAGCCTTGTTCGGAGAAAAGACAGAAAGTGAGTGCAAGGCCAGGTCAGCAGCCAGTTTTAAATGTTCCCTGCATAAACCATCTGGGCGACAGACATGTTATGTGGTGATCCTGCAAACTTGTAGTTAACTCGTCAGCAAAAAACCAGCTCCAGCCTCTTTTAGTAGAGTTTTGTGTGCACAGTTCAGTTAGGGGTGAGGTGCAGGAGTTTCACAATTTATAGGAGATGAGGAATTTTCTAAACCCCAATGTGCAGTGCGTGGGGAAGTATTATATACTCATAGCATTTCCAGTTGTGGTAATTACAAACAAAATATGCCAGCAATAGAAACAAGGAACACATTTTTTTCAGAGCCTATCGAAACATCAGAATATGATATCGTACTTGTTGTTATCTAACAAAGATAACAGAAATGTGGTTGAAGACTTGTACCGTAACAGGTACTGCATTGTTAAATGTGCTAAAAATCATACTATGGCTGAGAATTTTACTTTTCATTTTATAAAAGATGCCATTCTGTGTATGCTAAGAGTGGAGCATGTTCAAAAGATGAACACTTCCTCTTTTGAACAATACAATTTCTCAAAAAATTCAAGAAATATCTGACGATGTTGAGGTGACAGTAAAAGGTAGAATTAAAAATACCAAATATTTTGTTATTCAGGTTTATGAAAGCACAGATTTTGCTAATTTTTATATTTTGCTTGTTACTGCGAGGAATTTTTAAGACAATGAAATTGAAGAAAACCTTTTGCTTTGTTCTCCTCTGCCAAAGTGCATAAGAGATGAGGATAAATTTGATGTTACTGAATGTTATTTTGAAAAAAAGGACATTAATTGTTCAAATTCTTTTGACTACACACTGACAGAGGTAATCTATGTCAGGCAGTTACTCCAGTCCTCTTCCTCATGTGATAGTAGCCACCAATATAATCTGGAACCACTGCTGCATCCACAGGCAAAACTTTGCATCTAAGCACCTTCCTTATGAATTAAAAGTTGTACTTGAGTAAGCTGTAAAAAAGTGATTAATAAAGTCAAAATCAATAAACTTGTGACATTTCAAAGTACCGTGGGATGAGATCATAAATCTTCATTCTTCCCTGGTTCTTCATACATAAGGAAGGTAATTTCCTTCTTTGGCTGTGAGCTGTGGTTATTTGAAGACCGTCCTTTTCTACCTGCTTTCAAGTTACACGAATGTGATTCACCTCAGAGTCCTGCATACTTATTAGAGATTTTCCTACTGATTAACAAACTAAATTTGGAACTTCAGAATAGCTTGATAATGGTCTTCAATGTTTCAGACAAAATCCAATCTATGATTAAAATATGCATTTTTGGTGGTCATATATTAAAAAGGCCAAACTAAGGTATTTGAAACTCTGTACAATTTGCTACCTGAGAATAAGCTGCACCTTTCCCAGAAAGGGCTAAAATCATCTTTCAAGAAGTACTTCCCAAAACCTGAAGAAGAGAACAACTGGATTGCAAATTCCATTGAAGAACAGAACTTCTAAACAGCCAGATTATGAATCAATGAAAAAGAGTAGTTGATCAAACTTTTCACTGATACTACTTTAAGAGTTAAATTCAAAGCACTCAATATTTTCTTGTTAACTTTTGGACAGACATCAGCAGAGAATATTAAGTTAGGTTAATCCTCATACCATTTACAAATATGGAGCTGGTGGAGAGGGCTTTCTTTTCTCTTAACCTTTATAAAAAATTAATACTGCCGTAAGCCGAAAGCATGTCCAAAGTTGAGAATGTATCTTACATCACTTAAAACTGATTTCAAACAACTATGTGACTCAAGCTCAAAGACCACACTGAAAGTTTGTGTCCTGACTCAGCAGGAAAACAGATAACTAATTTCTTAAGTAAACCAGGAGATGTGTAGAAATGGCAAAACAAACAAAAATAAAAATAAACCGAATCAACTGAAACCCAGACGAGCGGAAAAATTCACAATCAAATAACATCCAATAAGCTGAAAGCCAGACAAGACAAGAAACATAATCACACAAATTTCATCTGCGGATCAGATAAGACTCAGAGCAAAAGGCTGACCTTTTATGTCATGTGCTAATTAATTCAAGGTCATGACCCTGGGCACCCAACCCCTAGAAACAACCATAACAACGGTACACAAAACGGCTCCTCTAACAGGATAAGGCTTCAAAACCTCAGTCATCAGCCTAAATCATGATAGTTTGTTGTGGATTTTCTAAAACATTATTATTTCAATTTCAAAACAAAGTTGCTATAATTATTAATAAATGTATTAATAAACTAAATGTATTCATTTTTATTGTAACATTTCATTTTTTAATGTTTGTTCTCCTTATTAATACATTGTATTTTATCCCATTATTAACCCATTCACTTCCAGTTACAACTTATAAATTTTAAATAATAACTATATGAAGTTATAAACGTTTTGCTAAATTAAGAGTACAGTTTATGGAAATGGGTTGTGAAGGGGTATGCAAGTCAAATAAAGTTTGGTAGCCCTACTCTAAGGTAAACTGAATTAACAGTTGTTTTCTGCTTTGGCTCCTGCTGTCTCTGTGCCATTTCCATTACAACTGTTACTCTTAAACAATTACAATGTTTAGTTAAGTAGAAAGTGTGTTTTAGTGGATTAAATTACTCTTTGGTCTTTTTTCTCTAATCAGAGTGTTAATTTTGCAGGAGCATATAGAGAAAAGAAAATACAACTTACTGTAAAAATAACCTGCTCAATCTTTAACTTTACATTATTTAAGTGAATGTTAACCAGGGTGTTGCTAGAGTCTTTATACACTCCATTTGTACTTTAGGATACTTTCCAGATGAATACTTTCTGTTATATTTGGAATACCTGTAGCTTCATTCTCAGCCAAGATGAGCATCCTTGAGACACACATATTACCTATATTGGTTGTGTACGGTATCCCCTCAGTGTGTGTCAATGTGTGTATATGATATAAACATGTTGCTGACACTTGTGAAACAGATAAATCCTTTATGAGTACTCCTGACTGCTCAACACGATCATCTGGGTCAGGGTTAATAACAGAAGACAACAATGTAGCACAAGCAGGGAATTAATTTCCATTTCACTGATTTCCGTTCCTAATGAGGGTCGTGGTAACAAAAATCTATGCTGCTGAGACTTGACTTCCTTAAATACAGTTTTTCAGAGGAAATTCCCAAATGAGCTGATATAAATTCTCTAGCTTATCCTGGGTCTCCTCTCCTTGGGCCACACCTGAAACACTAATTTGTCACAATGTCCACTTGACTGCAGGGTTTATTTTCCAGTGGCAGAGGTCAAGTAACAAAACACTAAGCAAAATCATACTGAACCAGTACATTACCACTGATTGACCAAATATGCATGTGTTGAGCTTGCAAAGAACTACAATAATGCAATGTATGGGCTTTTTGTTATTTAGTTTTACTGATATTTCAAAAGTAGACAAAATTGTAAAAGAGCTCTGATTTATAATTTCTGGTTATGCCAAAAAAGTTTTCAATTCTTTGTGGCATGATACATTGTGTGCATTTTCTAACAGGTTGCTGCACTTAGACTTTACTTTCTTCAAAGGCTGTGGTGAAGTGTAGGTAACAATTTCCTGAAATGTTTACATTAACTGACAATTATGTAGAGTGTTTCTTGAAAAAAACATATTTTATTGAATGCTGAAAACTGTTCTGTTTGACTGTAATAATTGTTTTCTGTGAAATAAATGTCTATAGTATTAACTTCCAAATTAGATGTTTGTCATAGTTTAATCAAGATTTTAAAATGCTAAAAAGTAAAACTGAGTTAAATGAGCAAACTATTTGGAATGAAGCAGCAAGTTATTGAATTATATTAGCTAACTATTTGGAGAGAAGCAGTAAATTCTTACCATTTAAAAAAAAATCATTTTCTCTTCTTTTTTGCATCTCAAATATATTTCATCAAACTATCCATATTCATGGCCATTTAATCCAGCTATAGGGTCCATATTAAATAAAAATGAAAGTCATTCTAAGGTTATAATGTTAGCATAGAGCCTTGCTGTTTGTTATTGTTTTGAATGTTAAGCTATACACCAATCTGAACAACTATTGTGAAGCTGGGAGGTTATTAATATTCAGAAAGAAACTTCATGATTACATCTGCTTAACCTGCTCACCTAGAACTCACATGTGAAAGAGATCATAATTGCAAAATAAAGTATTTTGCATAATTGATGCCTTTGTTTATCCAGCAACACTGTCCCTTATGTGAATATATTTGCATGTTAACATTGACTTTAATTGCTTTTTTTTTTCTTTAATGCAATTACTGGTCTCAAATTAGATGGAAAATAGTAGGTTGTTTAGCTTACAAATGGCTTTGATTTGTTTTGTTAAAACTGAGTATTTTTTTTATTCCTTTAGGTCAGCAATTGGGAACTGGCAATGAATATTGCCACCTCTCAGCAATCAGTAGATGTACACTATTGGATCAAAAATTCTGTTAGTCATATGTTATGCCTGTGTTCATGAACTGATGGACTGTTTGCTTATATGAGTATCTAGATAAGTGATAAATGAGCTGAGGGGGCTAACATGTTATCCAATGTGTATTCCTACTCTGTACTCATTAACTTGGTTTTTGCTATAGTGTAAGATCTCACACTTTGGAACTATCAACTGTTAAGTGGTCTTGTGCCCAATTACACTGTGCCCATTACTGTAACACAGCTATGTTATTGCAGTAATTAGTTTTGTGTTTTTTTTTCCTTGAGCTCAATTTTTTTTCAGAAAGTTTGTATTTTTATATTAAGCTTGGAACTAATTAAGTATTCCTTTCATTTTGGGGTTTTGTTTTGTTTAAAGATATATAGTTTACTAGCAAAATACCCGCGCTTCGCAGCGGAGAAGTAGTGTGTTAAAGAAGTTATGAAAAAGAAAAGGAAACATTTTAAAAATAACGTAACATGATTGTCAATGTAATTGTTTTGTCACTGTTATGAGTGTTGCTGTCATCAAGGATTTGATTATCATTATTTCTTTCAATCAGATTCATATTTGGAGGATGTGTTGTGTTGAAGTTATATTCCGTGTTTGTCAACCATTGTAAAGATAACAGGTTTCATTCATCGAAGTGTTCACTACCCAAATTGGTACTCGTGAATCTAAGATGTTTAACAGGCATTCCCGGTATTAAGTTGTGAATTTGCCTGCGAATATTTAGTGGCAGCATGTCTATGAACATAATTTAACCTTTCCCAGTCCCGCAAAGTCAGTTCACGTTAGCCGCTCGGAGTACATGCATCAAAGCTTCTCAGCTGTGCTTATGCTATCTCATGCGATCTCGCAATGTTCACGGCTTTATTTAATGTTAGCTCAGACCTGGCATACCAGCAATTTAAACTCCGTTACAGCAATTTTAACTCTGTTACAAAGTGATCAAAAGTCTTGTTTAAACCCTTCGTCTTCTCATTAAACTTGTATCTCACAAATATCGTATTCGTCGTGGGCATGACAAACGCCAGCGGCAGCCTGTCTATGAACTAATTTAAACTTTAGGTTTACACTATGCTTTGTTTCCGAAATTGCTGCACCTTGCTTTCTTATTGATATGTGTACAAAGGCTTGTTCAGTGTCAGAGGGTTTTTGCAGTAGCTGCACTTATGAATATGCTAAGCACAGTCTTTCACCCACGAATATTTACCTTATATGGGCAGGCACTCAATTACATGGGAGGCGTTATGATGCGGGACGCAACTCCGCCTCACACGGTGACTGAGCTGCAGGCTATGGCCATATACAGTATGGACAAAAGTAGGTTCCAGTTATGACCGTTACGCGTATAATTTCTAAATTAAACCTGCTTAATTTTTGTAAGTAAGCTGTAAGGAATGAGCCTGCCAAATTTCAGCCTTCCACCTACACGGGAAGTTGGAGAATTAGTGATGAGTGAGTGAGTCAGTCAGTCAGTCAGTCAGTGAGGGCTTTGCCTTTTATTAGTATAGTTTATTCTGCTTTTAGTTTATAATAACAAATATCTTGATAATATATTGTTATTATAATATGTTTATAATAACATATATCTTCTTTTTCAGTAGGTGTTGCTATTTTGTGTTCCCTTCTTCTAGATTAGATTACATATCAGTGTTATGAGCTAAGGGTCCCAAGGCACATAATACTCAAATGATTCCAAAAAGCATCTTCAGAAATGCTCATTAGAGGGGGATATACTGCCAAACCCCAGCTAGATAACAGGGCAAACACAAGATCTTTATAAAAATAAATGATTTTTTTAAAATAAAATGCTCTGTAGCACAAGATGCTCTGAAGAGGACAACTAGGAAAGGACAAGGCTATCCAAGGTAAACATAGTCCCAGTACAGAATAAAGAAAACAAATCATAAACAGACCACAGGTTCAAAAATCCAGAAATTCATAAATAGGCAGAAGGCGCAGGAATACGCAATAACTCACCCCCTCCAGAGCACTTTCATATTGAACTGCCAGGATCTACAGGAGTCCCAACAGATTTATAGGGCAGAGGGCAGTTCCTGGCGGTGATCAGAAGGTGGCCCCACCTCGTAGGGAACAACGTACAAAATGCATGGGACATAACCAAGGCATTGATACATAGACAAAATAAAAAACAAAGAATACAAATAATAATTGCATATTTTTACTTTGTAATGTAATGTTATGTATCCAAGCACATTTCTCCAGTTTTGATGTCACTACACTGGTTACCCGTGTCATTTAGAATTGACTTTAAAATACTACTTATGGTTTACAAAGCCTTAAATAATCTCGCTCCATCTTATATTTCAGAATGTCTGACACCTTACAATCCAAATCGTAACCTTAGATCTTCAAATGAGTGTCTGCTTAGAATTTAAAGAGCTAAACCTAAAAGAAATGGTGAGGCAGCCTTCTGCTGTTATGTACCTAAAATCTGGTATACTGTAGCTTACCGATAGAAATTCACCAGGCTAATACAGTGGAGCACTTTAAAAAGCTGCTGAAAACACATTACTTTAACATGGCTTTCTCATAACTTCGTTTTAGTTTAATCCTGATGCTCTGTATATTCAATTAATTATCATTACTGTTCATGGTGGCTCCAAAATCCATATTAAGCCCTACTCTCTCTTCTGTTCTTTTTCCAGTTTTCTGTGGTGGCGACCTGCGCCACCACCACCTAATCAAATCGCCGTAATGTCCCAACATTGATGGATTAAAGGCCAGAAGTCCACGTGACCGTCATCATCAAGTCCTTCCCTGAGAACCCTGAATACAATGAGGACTGATTGAGGTCATTTATGTTAGGTAGAATGCCTAGAGGGGGCTGGGCGGGCTCATGGCCTGGAACCCCTGCAGATTTTATTTTTTCTCCAGCCGCCTGGAGTTTATTTGTTTTTTCTGTCCTCACTGGCGATCGGAACCTTACTTTTATTCTATGTTAATTAGTGTTCTCTTATTTTAACTCTTACTTTGTCTTTTTTCTCTTTCTTCATCATTTAAAGCACTTTGAGCTGCATTATTTGTATGAAAATGTTCTATATAAATAAATGTTGTTGTGGTTGTACCTCATGGGAGTTTTGAACAAAAAGCATCTTATTCTAGCATTTGTTTTCACTTTTTGCTTTTGCCTTTATATAGCCAATTATTTTTATGCCTTATTCTTGATCTCCTGCTATGTCAGTTTTGTTTTTCCTGTTCATCGCCATGAGATTGCTATGCAGGGATGACAAGTTGTCCACAATTGCGAATGTCCCTACAAGCTTGTTTGTGTTTTATTTTTGTTGTATTTAGGTTTCTGGCCTTGAATTTTACTTATATTTTTAACTACGGTTTAACTTATTGTTTTGGCTTTGATGTCTTACATTAAACCATTCATTCTTTTGACCATTGCTTTGTTACTTTAATCATCTTCTTCTTCTTCTTTTGGCTGCTCCCGTTAGGGGTTGTCACAATGGATCATCTTCTTCCATATCCTTCTGTCCTCTGCGTCTTGCTCTGTTACACCCATCACCTGCATGTCCTCTTTCACCTCATCCATAAACCTTTGCTTAGGCCTTCCTCTTTTCCTCTTCCCTGGCAGCTCTATCTTTAGCATCCTTCTCCTAATATACCCAGCAACTCTCCTCTGCACATGTCCAAACCAACGCAATATCGCCTCTCTGCCTTTGTCTCCCAACTGTCCAACTTGAGCTGACCCTCTAATGTACTAATTTCTAATCCTATCCATCCTTGTCACACCCAATGCAAATCTTAGCATCTTTAACTCTGCTACCTACAGCTCTGTCTCCTGCTTTCTGATTAGTGCCACCGTCTCTAACCCATATAACAAAGCTGGTAACACTACCTGTAGACCTTCCCTTTCACTCTTGCTGATACCCGTCTGTCACAAATTACTCCTGACACTCTTCTCCACCCATTCCACCCTGCCTGCACTCTCTTTTTCACCTCTCTTCCAGAATCCCCATTACTCTGTACTGTTTATCCCAAGTATTTAAACTCATCCACCTTCGCCAACTCTACTCCCTGCATCCTCACCATTCCACTGACCTCCCTCTCATTTACATACATGTATTCTTGTTCCTACTGACCTTTATTCCTCTCCTCGCCAGAACATATCTCCACCTCTCCAGGGTCTCCACAACCTGCTCCCTACTATCGCTACATATCACAATGTCATCAGCAAACATCATAGTGCACGGGGACTCCTGTCTAATCTTATCTGTCAACCTGTCCATCACCATTGTAAATAAATAAGGGCTCAGAGCTGATCCCTGATGTAATCCCACCTCCACTTTGAATGCATCCATCGCTTCTACCGCAGACCTCACCCTGCCACACTTCCCTCTTACATATCCTGTACAACTCTTGCATACTTCTCTGCCACTCCTGACTTCCTCATACAACACCACATCTCCTCTCGAGGCACCCTCATATGCTTTCTCCAGGTCCACAAAGATGCAATGCAACTCCTTCTGGCCTTCTCTAAACTTCTCCATCAACATCCTCAGAGCAAACATTGCATCTGTGGTGCTCTTTCTTGGCATAAACCATACTGCTGCTCACTAATCATCACCTCACTTCTTAACCTAGGTTCCACTACTCTTTCCCATAACTTCATGCTGTGGCTCATCAATTTTATTCCCCTGTAGTTACTGCAGTCCTGCACATCCCCCTTATTCTTAAATATCCGCACCAATACACTTCTTCTCCGCTCCTCAGGCATTCTCTCAGTTTCCAAGATTCCATTAAACTATTTGGTTAAAAACTCCACTGCCATCTCTCCTAAACACCTCCATGCTTCCATAGGTATGTCATATGGCCAATCATAGCTGTCTGTACTTCCTCCTTGCTAATCCTTTGCACTTCCTGATTCACTATCTCCACATCATCCAACCTCATCTCTCTTGTTTTCTTCATTCATCAGCCTCTCAAAGTACTCTTTCCATCTGCTCAACAGACTCGCCTTGCTTGTGAGTACATTTCCATCTTTATCCTTTATCACCCTAACCTGCTGCACATCTTTCCCAGCTCGGTCCCTCTGTCTAGCCAGTCGGTACAGGTCCTTTACTCCGTCCTTAGCGTTCAACCTCTCATACAACTCATCATACGCCTTTTCTTTAGCTTTCACCACCTCTCTCTTCACCTTGCGCCTTATCTCCTTTTACTCTTGTCTGTTTTCTGCATCTCTCTGGCTATCCCACTTCTTCTTTGCATCCTCTTCCTCTGTATACTCTCTTTTTCTTCCTTCCTCTTTCCAGATGTCATGCCAAGCACCCTTCTTGCTGTTACCCTTACTACATCTGCTGTAGTTTCCCAGCTGTCTGGTAACTCTTCACTGCCAGCCAGTGCCTGTCTTCTCTTCTCCCTAAAGTCAACCTTGCAGTCTTCCTTTTTCAACTTCCACCATTTGTTCTTTGGCTCTGCCCTCACTCTCTTCCTCTTCTTGATCTCCAACATTATCCTACAGACCACCATCCTATGCTGCTTAACTACATTTTCCCCTGCCACCACTTTGCAGTCTTCAGTCTCCTTCAGATCAACTCTTCTGCATAGGATTTAATCTACCTGTGTGCATCTTCCTCCACTCTTGTACGGAACCCTATGTTCCTCCCTCTTCTTAAAATACGCATTCACCACAGTTATGTCCATCTGTTTGGCAAAATCCACTATCCTCTGACATTCTTCATTCCTCTCCTTGACACCATACCTACCCATCACCTCCTCGTCTCCACTGTTCCCTTCACCAACATGCCCACTGAAATCTGCTCCAATCACCACTTTCTGTCCCTTGGGTACACTGTTCATCACTTCTTACAACTCACTCCAAAAATCTTCTTTCTCATCCATCGCACACCCAACTTGAGGTGCATATGCACTAACAACATTCATCATCACCCCTCCAATTTCCAGCTTCATAATCATTACTCTGGCTGACACTCTTTTCACCTCCAAAACACTCTTGACATACTGTTCCTTCAGAATAACTCCTACCCCATTTCTCCTCCCATCCACACCATGATAGAACAATTTCTTCTCCAATCCACCTGGCCTTACTCCCCTTCCATTTAGTCTCTTGCACGCACAATATATCAGCTTTCCTAAACTCCATCATATCTGCTAACTCTCTCCTCTTACCAGTCATACCACCAACATTCAAAGTTCCTACCCTCAGTTCCACTCTCTTTTATTTCCCTCCTCTCCTCCTGCCTTCGGATACGACCCACCCCCACCCCCCCCTTCTTCTTCTTCTTCTTCGGCCAACAGTAGCCCAATTTCCACCAGCACCCTGTTGTCTAACAGTACTGGTGGTGGTCGTTGTTAACCCGGGGTTTGACCGATCCGGTGTGGAACTTTGTATTGTTGTCTGCATATTGATTTGGCAAAAGTTTACACCGGATCCCCTTCCTGACATAACCCTCCCCATTTATCTGGGCTTGGGACCGTAATGAAGAAACACACTGGTTTGTGCATCCCCTGTGGATGGGTTCCTCTCCTGATTCCTTATATTTTCCCCAGTGCCTTACCATTTTTGGCAATCACAGCAGGACATAGTGAAAACATTCTAAATCATTCACAAGTTCTTTATTGTTATTTTGGTGCCATCAATTTTCTGACTAGTTTTGAAATGATCTTTGATTTACATAGTGTGTTTTGTCACTTTGATCTCAGATTTGACCTTTACTAGTGTTTCTGTTAAGATTTCATCACTTGCTCCTTAATTTTTTGTGCCCTTGTGGCTTTCCAATTTTTCACCTGTTGTGAAGCAGCCATACTGTGCTCAGTCTTCTCAATAAAACAAAGAAATTAAACCAAAAAATTCTCAGAATTAAACTACTTAACCTTTCCAACCTCTATAAACATGGCCAAACTTGCCAACACAAATTTAGTCAATATGGTTCATTTCATTAGCTAATACAATTTATTGCTCCATTACCTCGTCCATATGCTTTATAACTGTTGTCAAGAGTTTTGGCTCAACTACTGTAAATTGATAAACAGACTAATCCAGACCCTTTCTAAAAAGAAATACTTCACAAAACCCTTCTTGAATGCACCTCACTTTAAAGTTCGCTGATGTTCTGTGTATTGTGATTTACTATTTAATTGAAAGAATTCTGTTGAATCAGCTTTATAAATGCTTTTGAGGTCTTTCGAGATTAATTCCCTGAGATGTTTTTCTCCACAGTAATGAAGTTTAATTCTCATGGCTTGCTTTTCTAGGGTATAGCCTTTATTCCAAGAATGCAACTGACTGCTGTTCTCTGTATTCCTTCTAGAACTGTCTTAAGTCTGTTTTGTGGCTTACAAACACTACACTCACTAATCCAGAATATGTTATCACTTATGCAAATTTTTTTCTTTGCATTTACTGGAAATGAAAATGCAGAGAGTATATCATGGTTTAGGCGTAACATTGATATATTTTAGCCTTTTTCTTTAAGAGAATCCATATTGTGTACTATTGTCTGGGTCACAACCCACATTTCTAGGCTGTAACCTTGATTTAATCAGCAACTGGCATAAAATCTTAGTCTATGCTACGAATCTTATCCAATCTGCAGATAAACTTCTTAATTTCACTTTGACTTATTATATGTTTACTCTTCTCATATTGCCTGGTGTTTACCTCATTGCATCTTGTTTGACCTTGATTTTTGCCTCAGTTTATTTTTATTTTCTATTGTTATTCCTTTTGCCTGCTTCTCCCAGTTTACTCATGAAATCAATAATCTGTTTTCCTGCTCAGTCAGGACAGAGTATATCTGATACCTCTGTAGAAAATTCTTGCATTGTCAGTTTCTCATATTTCTGTACTAACCTGCCCAAACTGTGCCTGGATTTATTTGTAATAGAAATCAGTGTATACGTAGAAATTTCACCTGGTTATGTTGTAAAGTACAAAACAGGAATGAAATAAACAGGAAATTAAAATTAAAATATATATTATAAATACAAAAAGGGAATATAATTAAAAAACATCTGTAGTCATCAGCATATAAACAAATAAATTGTGAAACACATCATATTGTTCTCTTAATTTAAGCCTGAAGGTTGTACTGTAATAACTTTGAAGATCAATTGAGCTTCTCTATGTAATAGAAACTGCATGTATGCTTATCTCACAGCTCCCTATGTGTATGATACATAGATATCTTTTATGTATAATGTTTTTATGCAACTCCAACAAAAAAATAATTTAATGACAGCTTCATTAAAGAGGAATAATTTTTATATACAGTATAGTACCTTCAATATAAGTGGATTAAATATACCACTCTCTTTTCTTTCCACTATAGTTGTCTTCATTTCATCAGAACCTGTTCCTACATGAACTACTTATGTATGTAAGAAAAAAGCATTTCATAGTAGTCACTTTTCTTCAGTAAAAAAATAACTTACTGCTAATAGTTCATTGTCACTTCTTTTTTATTCCTTAAAATTTCTAGATTATACTAAATAGGCATTGTGCTCTCTTTTTCTTTATTTCTTTCCTTATTTTTTATAACAGTAATGCCCTGAAGAGGATTCATTCCTTGAAGCATGTCCACATTTCGGGTACTAAATAATTTTGTAAAGAACACTGCCATATCTATTATCTATTTGTAGATAAAAACAACTTAAGTTGCCATCAGTTTTCATGTTTCATTTTTGAGACTTATGCTTAAATATTCAGGTTGAACAGAAATATTGCCCCTTTTAGTAAATGCAGAGTCCAAAAACACAATACTGATGGCGGTTCAAGGCTCTGTGGAGGAGATGATTGTCACGTAGGAGCATCATCCTGTGGTCTGCTATCTCTAAAATGAGATAATCCCTGCCTGATGGGGCAGATTCAAATGCCATCATTGGGTGGGCTCTTGGGGCTGTGGTAGAAAGAAGTGATAATACCATCTAAGACAGTGCCCCCTTGTGTCCTGGAGTGGTATTGCTTACCTCTGATATATACAGCAGAACCTCGGGTCACGAACAACCATGTACAAATTGGGTTACGACCAAAAAGTTCGGCAAACTTTTACATCTGTTCATGAGCACACACTCGGGTGACAAACAAGCCAGTTTCCCTTCTGGTTCATACGCGCTGATGATTTCCGCACGTGTTCAGTCTCTCCCTGTGCAGCAAGCGAACGAGGCAGAGAGCGCAAGGGAGTGAGCGAGTGAGAGACAGAGAGAGCGCCAGAGAGGGTGTGAGCAAGCGTGAGAGAGAGAGAGAGAGTGAGAGAGAGAGGTTGAGAAGGCAGTTAAAGAATGCACCGGGCTTGTTTTTAAAGAGACTGAAAGGTTAGTTTTCTCTGTTCAAGGTTTTCTCAGTGTTATTCAATGTATTTACATTTAGTTTATTATTACACTGGGCATTCAATGGTTTACTTAACTATTTTTGTGCTTAAAAATCTTTTAAAAAAATATATTTACATACAGCTCGTACAGTCCGGAACGTATTAATTGTATTTACATACAATCCTATGGGGGAAATTACTTCGGGTTGCAACCAGAGTTTTGGAACGAATTATGGTCGTGACCCGAGGTTCTGCTGTGTATATATATATATATATATATATATATATATATATATATATATATATATATAGTGGTCTATGGCGGCTTGTCATCCTGGCCAGTACCCCCAGGCTGCCAGATGGAGCTCTCCCAGCAGTATGGAGGTGCCCTGGATACCAGCTGGGAATCATGGATAATGGTGTTTTCCTCTACAGCCCTGCTGGATACCACAGGGACCAACAGAGGACGCTGCAGGGAGGCCCAGAGAGTCACATGTGCCCTATAACCCGGAAGTACGTCATAGGCAAAGCGACAGCGGAAGTGACGTACTTCCGGGATGAAGAAGATGATTTTTATCTGACCCGGAAGTGATATGAGGTCACGTGGACTGAAGGTTCAAAACACTTCTGGGTCAAGAACTATAAAAGTCTCTGAGAAACACCAGAGCGTGGAGCTGAACTGGGTGGAAGGGTGGCAACGCGTCTGGGAGTGGTGGATTGTGATTATTGATTTAGTATAGTGTTTATTTATGAGTATTGTGGAGAGGAGGGTGCTTATTTATTGCACTTTGTATTAATAAAAAGCCATTATTTTGGACTTTTATCTGGTGTCTGGTGCATAGTCTGAGGGTTCAAGAGGATGATAGCGCCCTCTATCAGTCACTATATATATATATAATGTTACAAAACTCACACAGAGTCATAGAAAGGTTTGGGGCAGCCACCCATATAATTGGTTTCCTGGCTGCAAAAGTCGTTTTTAAATGAATACTGCACTAATGTGCACATAACCGAGTCCAAGACAGAACTGAGGGACTAGGGAAACGGTGTAGGTTTTTAAAGGTGAAGACAGGAAGTGAGATCATATGGATCGGACTCATGGTCTTCAGTCATTGGTTTGAGTCCGGACGTGACATCACAGGGGCTGGGGCCGGCTAGGTCTTCTTCCATAGGCTTGGTCCCGGAAGTGACGTCAAGAGAGGCAGGTGGGATCTCCTGTGAATGGTCTACAGGAAAGGAAGAAAAAGAGTCAGTGCACTCTGCCACATCGTGGCATGCTTCGGAACTGCCCTTACTCAAGCCCTTTAGCTGCATCCCATGCGCACGTGTGTGCCAATAAATATATATATGGACTATTTAAACAGGCCATGCTGATTCTGTTTTACAAACATACATTGATTTTGTTTTAATATACAGTATATTTTTTCATTTGTTTCTATTTTTGTTTTTTGTTTATATTTTGATGATTACAGATGCTATCTAATCATATTTCCTGTTTTGTTTTTTATATATATTTTTATTTTAATTTATTGCTTATTTCTTTTCTATTTTTATATAAAAATGAAAGACACAACAGCTTGATTTATCACAGTAAGGTAGGCTAGGTCCAACACCAAAAAAGTATTATGCTGAATCATATAAAGTCAGAAATCTCACTACATGCCTTACATAAGAATTCTGGCTACAGAAGCCTTGCCATCTGTTTATTTTTCATTGCTAGGTCTGTAATTTTACTATACCATATAAAAAATCCTCTTCAAATGTTCCCTTTGCTTCCTGGTGGCTTTCAGTGGTAGTACATTGTAGTAAAGATGACTGAATATGGTCAGTATGGCCAAGTTGTGTAGAAACACCTCAGGAAAACTTGACTTTCTTTTTCGGTCTTAGATCTACATTCAAGTAGCAAGCCAAACAAAAACAAGAAATGGAGCAAATGTTAGTTGGACTATGGTTCTGTTCCTAAATAAGATTAAGGGATTAATAAAGTTAATATTATGTAGCAGCACTAACCATTATCTAGGGTTCAAATGCTGACCAATTAGTTCATCTGAGAATTTTGCATTTTCTTAATGTCTTCATGGATGTTTCTATGAGTACTTTGGCTTTCATTCTATATTTAAGATACTTACATGGCAATTCTAAACTTGCACCATCTGAGTGAGCATTGGTGTGTTCATGAGTCAGCTGTGTCACAGACTTTTACCCCATTTAAAATTTGATGTTTTGCACCTGAAGTTCCATGTTCTTGCCCCCATGAGCTGTATTAAATGGGTTGATGGTGAATGGACTGGTAGATAAAATTAACTGGAGTAACACAGTGACTCTTGATTAGTGCTGCTACCTCAGATGCCCCAAAAGTGACATAAATTGAAGTTTGCATCAAAGTTTGTATGGCATTTGTGTTAGAGTCCTGCACAGTATTTATTTTCAAGAGCTGCATGTGCAACAATTCAACCGTCACCATAACTGGAAGAATTTAGTTAATACTGTATGTGAACCAAAACATTTGATAACTAAGACCCGACCTGGTTTGTACACATCCAGTATTTATAGCTTGTTTGAATAAGAGAGCAGCAGAATTTTGAAATTTTTATATTTATTCTTCAATAAAAATAACAGGAGAGGCACAGTTGTGCAGAGGTTAGTGTTGCCCCTAGCATCCCAATTTGCATTCTGTACCCAGTAGTTTTGCAGTAAGCTTGTGATGTCTATGTGAGTATTTCTCTGGATATATACACAGATAGGTAGTGTCACAAGAATGGACCGGAAACATAAAAAAGGTTTGGGGCAGCCACCCATATATTGTTTCCTGGCTGCAAAACAGGAATAATTGTTGTACAGATGTATACAGATAAGAGTCCAGAACAGAACTGACTTTGTGGCCAAAAGATGGTAGCTTTAAAGGCCAGCAGAGGAAATGACTTCATCAATGGGGTCGGAACTGGATGTGGCGTCAGCAGTGGGGCCTGAACTGGAAATGACATCATCATTGGAACCGGTAGTGACACCATCAGTGGGGCCGGAAACGTAAGTGATGTCATCAGGGCCAGGCAGAATTTCCCATAACTGGTCTGCAGAGAAGTGAGATAAATAATGCACTCTGCCACCCCCTGGTCTGGCATGGAATTACTCTCACTCAGGCCCTTTAGCTGCCTTCCATGCGGATGTGTATGACAGTAGCTATATTGACCCTGTGTAATTGTGAGTGTATTGCAGATGTTTGTTTTAGTGGATTGTATGCTGAACAGGGACTCTAGTGTTGTTTCTTGACTTGTGTTCAGCACTGCCAGAATATGTTCTAGCTATCCATGTCTCTGAATTAGATCAAGTGAGAATGTTATGTTATGATAATAACAGCATAAGACTATGGAAGGCATAATGGTTAAAGGTATGAAGCAAAAAATGCTACACATTTAGTTACCCATTATTTATCCATATATGCATCCGTTTAAGAGGATGAAAGTTATAAAAATGTAGATGTCCTCTGGCTTTGTATTAGAATGGAAGTGGGGACTTCTCAGTTTCTGAGACTCAAAACCTATACATTTCTCAGACTGAATATTACCGTTTAACAGCTTAAACATAAAAATTGCAGAACAAATCATCTGCCTTCATATATCCTCCTTGGTGCTCTCCTTTGTTCTTTCTTCCTCAAAACGTGCATGTACTGGCCACACTTAATTTACTAGGTGTGTGATTCATTGTGCCTGGTGGTGGAATCCCAACCCATCCAAGACAGGTTACTGCTCAGCAATCAGTTTCACCACAAAAAAATCTGGATTACTTGTGACTCTCAAATGGAATAATCAGTTCTACGGAATGGTGTTGGTAACAGGTAAAAGATTTTTGTCTTCAATACTTGGTTCATATTCTTCAAATTAAATGCTATTAAACCACAATAGAATTTCATTTTATTGTACAGTATAGTCTAAGCTGTCACAATCTTAAAATAGTTTAATCAAGAATTATTCCAGAATGGCTCATTTCAATTCTGAAGGCCTCTTTCCGCATTGAACAAATGATTGTAACTAATTGAAATACTGTTAGCAGCCTCATCTTCTAGTCAGGAAATGTACAATCTAATAATCTTAAAGTTAAGTAAAAGGCAAAGTCCTCCAAACTTCACCAATCTGAATTCAAAAACTGGCCTAACTGCATGCCTTTGCCTAATGGATGCAAAGCGGAGACCCACAGCCAGGAATGCAAGGATTCTACACAAAATATATTTCATCCAGAAAACACACATAGTATCTATTTCATCATAAACTAGCCATCTTACCTGTCAAAGACAGGTCATAGAATAAAGTTTAAAATTTCTGGTATCTCTTGCTCTATGTTTACCTTCAGTATTTCTCCTTGGCATCCTCATCTGTCTGAACCTCTCTTGACTAGTAGCTCTCCCTCACTCGAGAACGTTAACATAAAGCCTGCTTCTTGGACTTCTTATCTTCTTAAAAGTGCACAAACACTCTAGCAATTTTTCTCTGTATAAAGCTCATGAAAAGCATAGTCATGTAACTGTATATGTATTTGCTTTGCATTTGCATAACTCCCACCAGCCCTCAGACTGTTCCTCACACTCTGTCTTTTCAAGGCACCTTGCTCATCTCCTGTTTGCTTTTCTACTTTCCATCTTTGAAGGGGTCTCTCTCAGCTTGCTGCCTATGCCTTTACTCCTGCTCGTGTGTCTCACACTTGGACTTCCTGTTTCAATTGCATCACCAAAGCGACCTATCACAACAAAGCCAAACTGTCCAATCAGATTACTTGGAGGAGCCAGGCACACACACAGACCCTATCATTGTATTATATAGTAGATAATTGTTCCTGTATGTATGTATTACTTTTTCTCAAAATACATTATATAAGCTGTTTAGGTATTTTATAATTGGTGAATAAAAGAATGCCCCTTAGCAAATACCTTAGCCTTGTGTTATATGTACACACCACAATACTAAAACCAGGGATCTTTACAAGTGATAGTTTGCCTGCTGCTGGGGCTACAGCTTAGTTAGTCACCTTTCCATCAGCTTCACTCAGTTTTCCACCACTGTGAGGGCTGCACAAAAGTGTCTCCTTGTGTCCGTGCAAGGTCTTTATTAGATAGAAAAGCGACACCCAACCCATTGGCAATTGCTAAAGTCAGTAAATGCAAGGTTACTTCTGTGAAGTAACAAACTTTATTTTACTGTACCTTAAACTATACATCTTTATACTTTGCAGAGTGATGAAGAAATATTTAGAATTAAGGTGCTTCAGTCTTTCCAAATAATAAAGTGTGGTCCTAATAGAACTATAAGAAACATGTCACTTATGTATTAATAAATAAGGATGTATTAAGGTAACTGAACAAATGTAATCTAATACAGACACTAAGCTGTAAGAGTGTATTCCTGTAAGACAAATGTACTAAACTAACTTTTAAGGTAGCTTTTGATATTGTATAACCAACTGTTGAGCATTATGTGTGAAATGTAAGCTATAATAAGATTCTTAAATTGTAACTGCCACATAGCCGTTGAAGTGTTGTAACCTTGATGGTGCAGAAGAATAGGGAAGTATGTTTTGCAAAGTGCTGTCTCTGTAATTGTCTTGCAAAACTAGCCATAAAGACTACTGTGCACTTCTGCACGTAATAATTTAATGTGTCATCTTAAGCTATTTGCAAACTCTGTGTGACCTCAAACTGAACTGCCATACTTCCTTTTTTTGTTTAGTAAACAAACTGGCATAAAACTGAGCTAATTTCCTTTTTTGGACAGGCTGCCTGATCCGACCAGTCAGTGGTACTGAGCTTCGGGAGTTGGGGAAAATGTCTCTCTGCTCACCAAGAATAAAGAAATTGCTTTTTACTTTAAATTGGTTTTTGTCTTCTGATGTTTTCGACATCAGCGTCCACAATAGAAACCAGACATACAACACTAGGAGTTAAATAAATGAATATTTGAGTGATTTTAAACAATGTCCACACAGAAATCATTGTCTTAGGTGGTTGAGCAGTTACAGAGTTCAGTCTTTTTGTCTTAAAATAGTTGAGAAGCTTTTGGATTTTAGGATGCTGTCACAATCTAGATATGTTTGCGGTCTTTTCTTTTGAAGCCAATAGAGATTCTCATGCTCATTGGGATGCTTTTTTAAGTGGCACGCTTTAACAATGATGTCAAAGAAAGTGCTCTCAAACCCTGCCCTTTACACCATGGTATTCCAATGAGGTAATTACAGTATATTGGAAAAGAACTGGTAAACAGCATGACACAACAAATCATATACCTTTACATAAAGCAAGAGTTTTATGATGCTAGAATTAGACAATTGATAACTTGTCAATTGTCTTGTTACTGTCCTGGAAAAAACTTTCCTCCATCTTTAAGCCAGTCAGGAGGCCCTGATGAGAATTCAGAACATTTCTTTAATTGCACAGAGTTATGCACAAATATCTCAGTCCAAGGAGTGAGCAATTAGTTAAACAATTCATCTGCTTTTATACTTTTTTTGAATTGAATCACCTTATCTAATACATCATATCATCTGACTCTTAATATGCAGAACTTTATTATTTCATCCAATCAACTATTAACACCAGTAATTTCTGAACTGTGCCAGTTCTCTCATTATTCTGAACACCACTTCAAAGTTTCGGGGATTGTTCTTTTGATCTTAGCACCACTTCAAAGCAGGTTTTACCATCTTTCTGGATGAGTGTTACTTCATTGTTTACCTAATTCCAACCTTCCAAAATTAAATTGGTAGCTTCCCTAACATAAGGCAGACAATTTATAAGCTTAAGCTTTAAGCTAAATTTACTTAACTCTTGAGTTACATAATTCATTCTCTTACTGCTTCATATAACTCATAGACTGTTCCTTAATATGCAATATGCTCACTGACTAACATCCTGCCTAAAACAGCTGCTATGTTAAACTCATGTTAAATGCATTATGTTATCCTTTCATTATAAGGTCTACATTCTTGTTTTTATTCACTTATATACTACATCTTATCTAAATAATCCTATATTTCTATATTAACACAGCACAATGACTTAAGTGTCAAAAGTCTTATTTCCACATAATGTGAAAAGAATTATTTTTACCTCAAGATAGGATCAAAAGATTTTAGTCAACATTGCAAACCAGTTGAACTAACCACAAACTGAGAATAGCTATGGGAGGATCTTTGAATATATTTTAAACCCATCAAACCACATTTTTTCACTGTACAGAGAGACCTGCTTGATGTGGAAATTGCTTTTAGTAACAGTTACCTTTAAGTAAAGGCAGAACCCTGAAAGGCCTTAATAGTAAGAAAAAACACAGTCATGGCAACACTGTCAGATGCTGCAAGGAGACAATATATTCTGTGACTGTGTTGATTGCCCCAAAAGGATAATGTGGTCACAAAACATGAAAAGATAATCTAATAAGAAGCATACAACAGTTTACTATGACTCTAGAGGCCACATGGGCAATGAGACCATGCTGCCACTTAGATTTAGTAGAGCTTCATTAGAGAACTAGCTATTTATGTCTGATGGAAGACTTACTGTAGGTGAGGGGAACACCAAGCATTATTTCATGTTGCTTTGTTGTCAAATACATGATTTGCTCTGGCTCTGGAAGTAATTCTGGATTAAAATTTGGCAAAAAATAACCATGGGCTCAAAGTATAAAACTTATCCCGAAGCAGAGAGCTTGGCGTCAGGAAAATAGTAGTTACAGTACAATACAACTTATTTTGAATAGCTCTGAAAAAATCTCAATTAACATACAAGTACAGATTATATTAGTTACTAAATACAGAACTAAAGCACATACCTGTATAAATACAAATTTGTAAAAACCTACTCAATAATTATCAAGATATCCACTATTAGAAGCAAGAGAAAGCAAAATGCATGACAGAGAAAAAGAAAAAAGTACAGAGGTGAATGTTTGGGTACATTGCTCCATTTATTAAGTGTTGGTTCAACAGCCATGTAGGAAGAGGCAGAGGCAGAGGCTTAGGTTTTCCCATCCTCGTATTATTTTGGTGTAGTAAGAATATTTTTTTCTTTAACTGTTTTTGGACACATGTACCATGTGCCTTGTCTCAACAACAAAGTATGTGACTGGTTAAGCTTTTATCTTTCTAAATGGAGTATTTTGGTATTCAATATATGGAAAATGAAAGACAAAATTCCAAATTCAAATTTATGTTGAAAGTATACACATATAAAAATATGATTCTGCCATTTCCATATCAGGAGCATACATTGTGGAGTATCTACAGGCAAAGACAGAGAACAATCATTGATAACAGGCTGACCTTTCATTACAGTACAGAAAAAATCTGTAAGAAGGGACAAAAAATATATGTTTTTTTCTAAAGAAACCAATTTAATAAAATTTTAAGATTTTTTACTTTATAAGTCTTTTATTTAATTTGTTGTTACATATGTTGGTTTGGGTATCTTAGTATAAAGAACAAAGAACAAAAATGATCTGAACAACATTGTTACCATGTTTCACCAAAAATAAGACTTATATTAATTTTTGCTACAAAAGATGCACTTGGGCTTATTTTCAGGGGATATCTTATATTTATTCATGTATAACAATATACATTTATCCAAATACAGTCATGTCATCTTCTTCTGGAATATTGTCATAACTCTCCACATTCAAACCCTGAATTCCATCCTGAGTTTCTTGCTACGCTTTTAGGTGCGTGCTTCGATGTTTGATGAATGATTCGAAGTGGTGAAGCAAAATGCCGACATACAAATGCAAGCATCGCATATTCCCCAAAGTAATGACACGATACATTTTAAAAGGCTCACATACCATCTTCTGTACTGTCTTTTTTTTTGCACCTTTACAATACCATCAGAATGTATTTGAGCCACAGAGAAAAGGAAAATAAGAACATAATGAAAATATTTATTTTGTGATTAAAGTGGAAATTTCAGCTTTAAACTCGAAATCTTTAATCCCGTAGTTTACTTTGTGATTAAAATAGACCGTTGTAAACATCATCTTAAAACCGACCAAGTTGTTAAATCGTTATGTGCTTCTGGGGCTTCCTCCTGACCTGACAGCAGCGGCAAGCAGCATCACCACACGGAACGCATTAAATTTATAATATTCCAGATCGCTACACATTTAGATTTCTTAGATTTATACTTGATATCACTTTCATCATGAAATGCATTACATTTTACAGATAAATCATTAACTTTGTTTAAATAATGAATACTGCTAATAGTTACACATACAGTATGGGGTGGCATGGTGGCAGAGCAGTAGCGCTGCTGTCTCGTTGAGTCATGCCCCTTGTGATCCCTGCCTGGAGTTTGCATGTTTTGCTGGAGGGTTTCCACAATGTGCTCAGTTTTCCATCCAAAGACATGAAGGTTTGAGGATCTGGTGAAGGTACAATGATGCCAGTGTATGATTGTGTGCTTGTGTTCACCTTGCGATGAGCTGATGCCCCATCCAGAGATTTTGTTTCTGTCTTGCGCCGATGCTGCAGAAATGGGCGCATCCCCGAATTGATGGATTTAATCATTAAACATCCTTTTCAGAGATATTGTGGCAAGGTGTCCTCGGAATTTAATGGATGTTTTGGGCACATGCGTTGCATTGCGTGAAGTATACACCTGGCCTTAGGCGCCTTACTTTTCAGCTGGCGATCTTGAGTAGGGCTTATTTTTGGGGTAGGGCTTATGTTACAGAGCAGCCTGAAAATCATGCTAGGGCTTATTTTCGGAGTAGGTCTTACTTTCAGGGAAACACAGTAACATTAGTAGTAAAATTATTCATTTGCAGCAGCCTTCTCTCAATGTGCTGTATCAAAAACAAGTTGTAAAAAAGATGATTTGATTCTGTCAGATAGTGGCCATCATCTGTTTTGAAAATATCATTTGTTGCCTTAAAGCTGCACATTTAGGTTCCTGAGGGTGAAGAACAACAGATTTAACAGCTCTTTTATCCCCAGAGCAATAAGCCCTTTCAATTTTGGTAGTGGGAAGGACTCTTCTGAGTTCTCCATAGGTCTGTAAAATTAAGGTAATGAAAAACTAGTATTAATTGTGAATAATTATTTGTATTCATGAGCACAATAAAACATAATTAAAATGTTTTCATCACATTATATTTAGGTGCAAAATTTAATAGAAATGTAATTAGCATTTAACAAATATGTATACAATATTGTTCTAAATCTATTTACCATGGATGTATTTAATCAATCTAATACTGTATACATGAACCAAAATGAAGCTGTCTTCCTCCACAGTGTTCTAAGTCAGTAAGCTGCTCCTTCAAAAATATTCAAAATACAGAAAAGATGTATACAAAAATAAACAGTACACCAATAACTACAACCCTATATATACAAGAAAAAATATTTACAATAAGCAAGGCACAAGCCGTGATGCTTGGTAAATTCAAAACACTGTTCTACCAAGTACCTTTCTCTAAGACGATCTAGTCAGAAGACCCCCTCTAGAGGCCATAACTCCTTTTATTATTCGGCACCCAAGCGCCAACCAATTAAACTGTTCAATGTCTTCCCTCCGCGGGCACGCGATGATGAGAACACGACTGCGAGAAGTGCCGTCTCCTGCCCTGCAAAAATACTATCAAAGTTCAAGCAGCCGGAGCGCGCGCGCGCGCGTGCGCACATATATATCTCTATGTCGGCTTTTTTAACTGTGTTTCTCCCTAAAGTGAAAGTAAGCATTTTTTTTTTATTTATTCCTCCTTTCCTGAGTTACAGCTCAGACAACTACGAACACGGGAACCGCGGTAAACAAATACTACGACGCTTCACACTTTCTTTTATTCCTTTAGAGTTATGAGGTCGTGGGAGACATGATGCAGGAGTGGATGACCGATAATGCCATCTCGGCCGGTCAATGGCATGGCTGTCTCTTCAGTCTACACGAGACCCACCGCAACACTCCCCAAAAGGCGCTAATATGGTCTGTCTGCATTATATAAAAATGAAAAAGGCAAGTTTCCTTTTTTTATACTTTTTTAACCTTTTTTTCTCAAACAACTGCCTCTCTCAACACCATGCAGAGGACACTTAACTAATTTTATTTAATTACTGGTAATGCCAGTAAAGCACATTACCACATGTTGGTATTAAGGAGCCCCAGTAGCGTTTCTTGACACCCTTCTGCTGAGTAATTCATTGGTTGAAAGTCCTCAGTGCTGTGTCAGAGAGAAGATGTCCAGCGTTGCTCATAATGGCACTCGGTTTTCTTTTAATTCTACAATGTGCTACTATCTACAGGTGTAATGGGTGTGTGTACAAATTTTAACAACTGTTGTGATATGTTGGCTTATTTTGTTGTATATCTGCAACTATGTCCTATGTTCTCTACTCTCCTGCAGGGATAATAAAAATCTACCTACCTATATACCAATCGAGAATAGGATCATGGGCCATTTCAAGACAGAATCAAGATGACATGCTGAATTATTTCAAGCTGACAGATAAGATTAGACAGGAGTCCCCGTGGACTATGATGTTTGCTGATGACATTGTGATCTGTAGTGATAGTAGGAAGCAGGTTGAGGAGACCCTGGAGAGGTGGAGATATGCTCTGGAGAGGAGAGAAATGAAGGTCAGTAGGAACAAGACAGAATACCTGTGTGTGAATTAGAGGGAGGTCAGTGGAATGGTGAGGATGCAGGGAGTAGAGCTGGTGAAGGTGCATGAGTTTAAATACTTGGGATCACTTGAGTAATGGGGATTGTGGAAGAGAGATGAAAAAGAGACTAAAGCCAGGGTGAAACTGGTGGAGAGGAGTTATTGTGACAGACGAGTATCAGCAAGACTGAAAGGGAAGGTCTAAAGGACGGTAGTGAGACCAGCTATGTTATAAGGGTTGGAGACGGTGGCACTGACCAGAAAGCAGGAGACAGAGCTGGAGGTGGCAGAGTTAAAGATGCTAAGATTTGCATTGGGTGTGACAAGGATGGATAGGATTAGAAATGAGTACATTAGTGGGTCAGCTCAGGTTGGACAGTTGGGAGACAAAGTCAGAGAGGCGAAATTGCGTTGGTTTGGACATGTGCAGAGGAGAGATGCTGGGTATATTGGGAGAAGGATGCTAAGGATAGAGCTGCCAGGGAAGAGGAAAAGAGGAAGGCCTAAGAGAAGGTTTATGGATGTGGTGAGAGAAGACGTGCAGGTGGTGGGTGTAACAGAATAAGATGCAGAGGACAGAAAGATATGGAAGAAGATGATCCGCTGTGGCAACCCCTAACAGGAGCAGCTGAAAGAAGAATAAGAAGAATTAATTAAAAGAACAGAATGTTCCAAAATTTAGGAATATGTGTATTACTATTGGCAACCTGTAATTATTAGTTGGTTTAGCAACCACTGATTTACTGCTTGAATGCTTGATTGGAGTAACAATTTGTTCAATTAAAAAATTAAAGTTATATGGCAACTGTGATCTCCTTACAGTACTTAGAAATTATCATGCATAAGTGAAGCTATATTTACAATTAAAGTAGGGCATTTTAATTTTAGTAACAGTAGGTTTGTGGACAAACAAGCAACATACTATTTTAGTAAAAAAGGATTTTTGAAAAAGTATGTATGCATTATTCTAGTCACAAGTCCTTACCTGCATTAAATACATTTAAATATATGATAGCAACACTAGACGCAAGAAAACATAAACTACAGTATTTGCCTAAGTGCATTTAATGTTTAATTTTCCCACCAAGGACAAATTGAAATATACAATCAGTAGTTTTATTTCAGCTAGGAGACACCAAAAAACATTGTAAAGGAATCCTTGTGGAAGTCATCCAATTGCTCTGGCACATTCACTGACACACACACACTGAATTACAGCTAAGATCCAGTACTCCTTACCATCTGTCTCTGTTTCAATTATATATTCTCCAAAGGGAAAAGAGCAAAACTTTTCTCACACACAATAAAACCCAGATGGTAATAAATTAAATTTCATACAAGCCTGATCTTCCTTAAAAAAAAAAAAATCCAACCATATTAGAATATCAGACTTATTTTTTTAATTGTATCTTAATCAAAACAGCTTTGATACATATTTAGGAGCAATTTTGGAAAACAGAACATTTTTTTAAATAAAATACATTAATAATTAAACTGAAGTAATCTGATAACATTTTATAGCAACAACTACACATTTTGGAAGTACAGCATTTACTGAATGCCTGATTGATAAAACAGTATTGCATAATTTGAAAAATCTACAAGGCAGTTTATAATGAATCAGTTTTGTTATTTGGTAATGAATGGGAAGCTTTCTTTTGTATTTTCTAAATTAGAAGTAAATTTTGGGCAACATTTGCAAGCTGTTCAGAAAGAAAAGGTGCATGTCAGAACTGAGAAATGTGTGGGAAAAAGTTTGCAAAACATGAAATTATGAAATACCAAGGCTGATACAGTCTGTGATGGACAAAAAACCTTTGTGCTTGGCTTACAAGACGGAGCAAAGCAGGGCACTTACTGTATGGATGAACACACAAATGCTTGCTCCACTCATCTGCTCATACATGGACATACATGTGCAAATACATATACTAGGTTTAAGCACCTGCAATAATACAGTGCTGAAAAAATCGTCCAGGGAATGCTGCATTATAAAGACCCAATGTGAAAAAGGGCCAAGAAAAAAACTACAAAAAATATAAATAAGGTACAAATAAAAACACACATTGAAAGAGGTTACATAGAAAGCAACACAAAGAACAGCACAAAAGTGTCAACATTGCCTCCTTACTCTGTAACCAATTCTAAGACTTCACAAGCCACTCTATCAATTTTGCTTTTCCGATCAACCTCCAAAAATGGCATATGAAGCTTTACAGGATTCTTCAGTTTCAGTTGCTCTTAGAATAAATATTTAATGAGACAATAATCTAAAACCTCAAACTACATAATTATATTGAATGACTCATTTGTGTGTGAAGCAGAGGAATATTGAAACTTGGTATCTGCCAAAGAAAACCACACTTGAACAGTTTCATTGATTTATTTGTTCCAAAGCCCTGAGTTGGATTAAATGAATTGGAGTATATTGTGTTATGCATGGGTTTTTACTTGTTTCATTTATAACAGAAACTTTAACATCTGAGGATACATAGATAGATAGATAGATAGATAGATAGATAGATAGATAGATAGATAGATAGATAGATAGATAGATACTTTATTAATCACAAGGGGAAATACACATACTCCAGCAGCAAATACTGATAAAAACAATATTAATTAAAGAGCAATAAAAGCACAGTGCAAATTAAAAAATGCAAGGTGGAGAGTGTGAGGCGGGTATCTTGTGTAATGGTAACGTTTACTCCCCCAGGTGGAACTGAAGAGTCGCATAGTGTAGGGGAAGAACGATCTCCTCAGTCTGTCAGTGGAGCAGGACAGTGGCAGCAGTCTGTCACTGAAGCTGCTCCTCTGTCTGGAGATGATACTGTTTAGTGGATGCAGTAGATTCTCCATGATTGACAGGAGCCTGCTCAGCACCCGTTGCTCTGCCACAGATGTCAAACTGTCCAGCTCCATGCCTACAATAGAGCCTGCCTTCCTTACCAGTTTGTCCAGGCGTGACACGTCCTTCTTCTTTATGCTGCCTCCCCAGCACACCACCGTATAGAAGAGGGCACTCACCACAACCGTCTGGTAGAACATCTGCAGCATCTTATTGCAGATGTTGAAGGACAGCAGCCTTCTAAGGAGGTATAGTCGGCTCTGTCTTCTCTTGCACTGAGCATGAGTATTGGTAGTCCAGTCCAATTTATCATCCAGCTGCACTCCCAGGTATTTCTAGGTCTATGCCCTCTGCGGACAATACCTCTGATAATCACGGGGTCCGTGAGGGGCCTGGGCCTCCTAAAATCCACCACCAGCTCCTTGGTTTTGCTGGTGTTCAGGTGTAGGTGGTTAGAGTCGCACCATTTAACAAAGTCCTTGATTAGGTTCCTATACTCCTGCTCCTGCCCACTCCTGATGCAGCCCACGATAGCAGTGTCATTTACACAACAAATTTTAATAAAAATAATATAAATAATAATAAAGCATTTTATTTATATAGCACCTTTCCCATGCTCGAAGTACTTCACAGGAATTCAGAAAGAACAACAGGTCATATACAACACTGGATACAAATAATATCTGCATTTATTCTAAGTAAAGATAAATCAGGATATACAAAATACAATACAATACAAGAATACAATACAAAGGTACAAATGCTATGAGAAAACCCCGACCAAATAATTTAATTTGTTGTAGAAACATAAATCTTCCTCAGAATTTAGTGATTAAACTGATAGAAGGGTCAGAAATTCAAGTTAAATGCCTTCCAGAACAAATGCGTTTTAAGCTGTTTTTTTAAAGAATGAATTGAGTCAGCTGATCTAATTAATTTAGGGAGACCATTCCAAAGTCTGGGCACTATACAGCTGAAGGCCTTGTCACCCATAGAGTGGAGGTTAGTTTTGAACACCACCAGATTGCCAGAATGAGTGGAACTTAGTGGGCAGACAGTAGCATACTGACAGAGGAGATGCTGATCTATTCTGGTGCAAGGTCATTAAAGCTTTATAGGTTATTAGTAGAATTTTATATTAAACTCTGTAAGGCACAGGGAGCCAGTGAAGCTGAAGCAGGATATGTGCTCTGTGCTCACTGTTGCTGGTTCGTGTAAGAACTCTTGAAGCAGAGTTTTGAATTAACTGGAGTTGTGATAAAAGATTAGAAGGGACACCAGCAAGTAGGGAGTTACAGTAGTTGATGCAGGATGTCATAAAAGCATCGACAAGTTTCTCAGTATTGGAAAAGGAGGGGAATGAGCAAAAACAGCATATGTTATGAAGGTGAAAGTAAGAATGTTTTTTTACACAATGAATGTGGGTAGAATAAGAAAGGCAGGAAGCAACAATGACACCAAGATTCCTAGCAAAAGAAGATGACATCATCACCAAGGGTGACTGAGAAGGAGCTCATGTTATTAATTTGAGCTTTAGTGCCAATTTGCAGGAGTTCAGTTTTATTGCAATTTAAATGTAGAGTTATATTCCATCCAGGTTTTAATTTCACAGGGGCGAGTTGCGAGCAGAGAAAGCTCTGATAAACTTTCACATTTAACAGTGAAGTAGATCTGAGCATCATCGGTATATAAATGATATCCCAGTCAAAAGCTACAAAATAATATGGCCTTCCTGAATAAATGAATTTTAAGTTGTTTTTTGAAAGAACGATTGAGTCAGCCGATCTAATTAATTTAGGAACGTCATTCCAAAGTCTGTATACAGCTGAAGGCCCTGTCACCTAGAGTGCAGGTTAGTTTTGGGCACCACCAGATTGCCAGAATTAGTGGAACTTAGTGGGCAGACAGTAGCAAATTGATGGAGGAGGTTGCTGATGTGGTCTGGTGAAAGGTTATTAAAGCTTTATAGATTATTAGTAGAATTTTTTTCTACTTTCACAGAACAGTGAAATAGATCTAAGCATCATCCACATTTAAATGATATCCCAGTTAAAAGCCACACATAATATGACCAAGGGCAAGCACGTACAGTAGATACAGAATGTCAGAGGGCTGAGGAGAAAGCCTTGAGAAGGTCCTTGTGTGACCGGTGGTAAGCTGTACCTGCTAACAAATTCTTGACTATCAGTCAGATAGGACCTAAACCACTGTAGGGAAGTGCCAGAAATAACCAGAATGTTCTCCATTCTGGACTGTAGAATATCATGCTTTTTTGACATGGCTGTATCTCTCACTACTCCAGCATTTTCCTTGAAGTTTGCTGCCTGTGCATTCTTCCTTAACAAATACAATCAAATAACAAAAACATGCTTTATGTATAAAGCACTTTAAAATTGTATTTGCAATGATTTTTTTTCTCTCCCATTCATTTGTTGTACACAAACAAAAGACAGATTGATAGGGTCTTGGTTAAAAAAACAGTGATCTAGAGGGCAAGAAGACAGTTCACAAATTGTCATTAACATGTTTAATTTTTAAAAGTATATTGTAGTCATACAAAAATATCAGTGTTCAATGTAGCTCTCCTAGCACCTAATGAACTTAAATCATACATTTATTTGATCTCAATCTGAGAAAAACTCTACTGCATTGTAGTAACAAAAAACTATGTGTGAATAGGCTGCTAAATTTAATGCAACTCTTTGTTCATTTCAAGAATTCAAACATTTCAATATTCAAAAGAGACTAAAGAGATTACAATATCCTGTTTCTATTTACATGTAGAGTAAATGCTTGATAGAAATATTTTGGGGTGTTTTAAGTGAAAAGAATTAACACATTTTCACTGTTGCCTTCATGGTGTACCAGATAAAAACATTTGCTGATAAAGTGGTGAATATGGAAAATGGATAATATCATACATATGATATCATACATGGATTGAACAGTATACTTGATCAAGGAATTGTATAAATTACCATTACACAAAAGATGGGACCACTTTCTTGATTTTTAATATTTAAATAGAACTGTCAATTGGTTAGATTTTTTCAGTCAAACCTTGACTGACTCTGCTTTAATAATGGCTGGCTCATCTTCATGGTAGTTGCAGCTTTCCTCTGCAAACAATCAAACCCAGCTACATGCCTTTTATATCAAGAAGAGTTATCATCTTTATCAAGCTTGATCACCCTCATCTCTTGAAGAAGAACCTGCTATTGTAGATGTGCTGTTAATAATGGAAGGAATCTTTATATAACACGCTACCGTGGCTGTTCATTTGTCTGTTCAGGATTTTAAATCACCTGTAGCTCGCAAATGGTTTGAAATATTGACCTGAAATTTGGTACACATATACTACATGTCGTCTCCGCTTTTGGGGGGATGATTGACCTCCAGTGTTATTCCTCTTTTTTTTTTCATTTTATTTTATTGTAAAATCAACTGTCGGCAGCGATCAGCAGGGCAGCCGTGCGGTGCATGCATACAGGCGCTGTTCTCATCCCTCCCACATTCGCCGTCACTTCCCCTACCTTTTCATATCTTAAATACTTAAGATATGCAGCTTAAGTGAAAAATTAAGGAAAGGGTACTAAGTAATGTGAATTTCCCCTTGGGATTAATAAAGTATCTATCTATCTATCTATCTATCTATCTATCTATCTATCTATCTATCTATCTAATTGCAACACAAAAACCGTTTTAATCAGTTTTAACGTGAAAAGTTGCCAACGGAAGAAGAGAAGAAGCAGGGTGTTAGGGTGGAGAAAAAAAGAGCTGCTGAGGAAGGAGCAAGCACATCAGCCTCTGAGAAAATTAATGGCAAGCGTACAGAGAAAGAGTATGGAAACTAGGAATGCTCAAGTCAAGTGTATTCACTGCATGTTATTGTGCAGTGCGCCGTTACTGGTTATAAAATAAAACACAAGTACAGGTTAAAAAACACACATTGCTACAGCTTGATAGGATACCACCAGAACTATTTTGGCTTTATGTTTCCAATTATCCACTTAATTTAGTGTTGTGCTGTTGGCATCCATCATTACACCATGTTTCCAGCACAGTAGCAGTAATGCCATTTTTCTGCATATGAACTACAATAACTTTTTGAGGATGAGTACACTATATTTGAATAGTAAGAATGTTCTTCAGCAAAGTTTGCCACTATGTGTTAAGAGTTGTTCCATGTCTCGACCTCAAAACTTTTTCTTGGTTTTGTGGTTTTTGAGGTCAAGAAATGCAGTGGTTGCATTCTGTATTGGTTTTGATGCATTTGTAACAGTGCGTCATTTTGATTTCAATTCCTTGCAAAGCCATATTACCTTGTTGTTAGTTCCTTTGTGTTGTGCAGCTGCTAGGTATGACAACTGCATCACGTAATGTCACCACCGCAACAGGAAAAAGAATGGTATTGTACATTTCCTAATCAACTGAGTTTACAGATTCTTGTAAAGAACTTTTCATGTGACTTATTCTATTATTTTGATCTTTGGTTTGTGAGGGATGGCCCATGTTCTTGCCTGGTCGGGATGCACTTGAGGTGGTAGGACAGGGGAGACAGCTTACACAGGGCTGTGTCTCCCCCAGGACACTAGAAGGCAGTGAACCCAGGCTCAGATCCCAACATGTGTGCCCACAATGCATGCCGGTTATTATAGTCATGGGGGAACAGCCTTGTAGGGTCCTGTGGGAGTCGCTGGGGGAGCTGCAAGATTTGGGAGTTCCTATTCCATAGTGCTCCAACTTCACCCAGAAATGCTTCAGAGTTGCAGCATCATGTCACTGAAAGCATTCCTGGGGATTAGATAACGCAAGCTGCCTGCCTCACATGGCCAAGCCAGAGTCAGGTAGAAGGTGGGCAGAGCTTGCATGCAATACTAGAGGAGGCAGTGACCAGTGAAAGCCAGAGAGGGAAAGGAAGACAAATAATGTGCTTAATTATACTTATGGCAGTGGTGGTTGCCTAAGAGAGTTCTCCACTATAAAAGACTCTTTGTGCCTTTAAACTTATGTCCTTGCCTGTTTGTGCTGGGTGTTTGGGGAGCTGGAGTGTCCCCTGGTGTCCACAGGTTTTAATTCTCTTTTGTTACTTGACTTTGATTCTCACCTCATGTTTTAGTTTAATGGCTTTATCTCCTTTGTGGCTCTCGAATCTCTTAGTATGTTTTTTCTGACCTTAATCTTGCATGTAGGGCTTTGCTTAATTACTCGCATTTTGACATACTGGTATCGACCTCAGCTTGGCTTTCTTACTCCCTGTCTCTTGATCCTTAATTAAAACTCATTTATGACTGCTTCTTTTTGTGCAGTCATTACAGTTCTTCTTCTAATAGTATTTAAATGTCTGCTGTAAAGTCCTTGCATTCCTAGCTAACTATAGGGAATGTTTTTTAAACTAACATCTCTAAAACATTCCCCAAATTTAAATGTTTTGAAAAATATAAAGAAAAACATTTATCAAATTAACTTTTAAAATATTCTATCTTCATCAACAAAAATCAATGCAGAAATTCATATATATTTACATAACAATTATACAGTACAATAGAGATAGGAAGGAGACAGAATACAGTATATGATCTTTAATTATGATCAGGATTCAGAAGTTAGCTTGCAGAGAGAGCTGTTGAAAAGAGTGGATATATTTAAATATCTAGGATCAGTAGTAGTCCAAGATGGAAAATTAGATGCACATGTAATCCACAGAATGCAGTGTGGATTGGAAAACTGGAAGAAGGTATCAGGAGTATTGTGTGATTGAAGAATTAAGGTGAATGTTAAAGATAAGGGATCTCATTCACGAAACATTCATAAATTAACAAACATATTTGCTCATAAAAGGTGATTTTACTAAAATTTTATGCCACATTTACAAACCATGAGTAAAACCCTGAGTTTTTTTTTATGAAACCCTATGCAGGTTCATATATAACAATCAATTGTACATTGTCAGGTGTGTGCATGTTGTCAGTTCATTACCATAATCAACACCCATCAATGTCCCAAACTTACCATATAAGGACATGGTGCTACACGTGACAAGATTCTTCCAAAATGTCAAAATCAAAAAAAGAAAGGAAAAAAAAACTTCAAAGAAGCGAAGATTGAGACACTTTTAAAAGAATTTAACAAAAGAAAAGAAATATTATTCTGTAGCGTGACTAGTGGTGTCAGTGGGTCAGGCAAAGGAATTGCTTGGAAAGAGGCGATGAATGTGATTAATTTATTCTCTTCTGATTCCACTCGTCATGTGGAGACTTCATGTTAGATGTCCAACACTCCACCTGGTCTGGAACCTGCATTCTAGAGAAGCGGGTGGAGAAGTTCTCACAGAAGTTATCACGAATCAACAGCAATTTAACCAAGCAGTTGAAGGAATAGACTCCACGCTGAAAAGCATACAAACCAGTTTAAAAGAAATAAGCAGTAGTCTGAGTGAATTATGCAAAATGTTACAAAATGGTGCCAAATGCCAAGTAATTTGCCAAATACTTTGTTGATTTCTGTTTTCAGCATTTTTAATACAGTAAGACATCTTTACCTCAGAGTCATATTAATCGGTGATGTGTCATGATTGCTGCTGCACTGGGGTTTTCATCAGCTGGCTCTTCAAGCATTGGCTGTAGGTAAGGTTCATTCTGTTAAACATGCAGCGGACATCCCTCCTTCATTGGTATATTGTGTAAAACACATCAGGCTAATATTATTTTGCACACCTTTTCAGATGAATATAAAAGAGTGCTGCTGTTTGTAACCAAGCACAGTAATCGTGCCTTCAAAATTCCATTGATCTGCTCAATAACAGCTCTTGCTGTTCTGTGTGCATTATTATAAGCCTACTAGGGAGGCACCAACCTGGCGCTTTTGCCACCCAACCCCCAGTTGTGGCCAGAATATTAGTAAAATGATTATTTATTGTAGTCAAAATCATGAAATTCTATAAATATGTAAAAGAAAAATGAATTATTATTTATCCATCCATCCATCCATCCATTTTCCAACCCGTTGAATCCGAACACAGGGTCACAGGCATCTACTAGAGCCAATCCCAGCAAACACAGGGTGCAAGGCAGGAACCAATCCCAGGCAGGGCGCCAACCCACCGCAGGACACACACACCCACACTCACACACCAACCACAACAGAGTAAAAATCATGAAATGAGAATAACATATTTACTCTCTTACCGATTGGAGTATTCCTGTTAAGCTGAGATCCACTATGCTCGATGAGTATTTATAAGAGACTAAATCCATTTGTTTTAACTGACAAAAACCATGACTTTCTTGATATTTTAGTTTATAATATTAATGGGATAAGAATCTGCAAATCTAACATCATCACATTAAAGTTCGATAAATTCTGAAAAGAATGATACCAAACATATATATGTAGGTTTTAAAATAAGCCAGATTTATAGCGTGACAAAAAACATAACATAAAAACGTCACATGAAATTGCTGCACAAAATCGTTGCACTTTTAGACTTAGGATTCTATATATAGAGAGAGTAGATTACTGTGGGATGTTTCGAGGTGTCATAAGCCATGTTTGCAATGGGTAACCCCTGTCCCCTGTGGATATAAAGAGCCTATGTATACCTCTCAGATAAATACAATTTAATCAATAGGAGAAACTTTTACTCTTACTGAGGAGCCAGCCATCTTGCACAGCTCCTTGTTCCACACATGTGCCAACAGAACTATGCTGCAGATTGAACACACATGTGTACCGCTGGGCATTCGGGCAATGACACTGAGCAGCACACACTTTACATCACATTTAAACTGCACATCGATAGAATGGAAGTGTTTTCTATTCATACATTTAAAGGCATCATTGAATAGAGCTTTGTGTGCATGTGTGCAGTCTGGTTCACCAGTGACCCTCTGTAGGTTGGCTAGCTTGTAAAACTCTTGACTGAATTCCACTTCACTTTTCTCACCATATGAGAAATGGATATAATCACGCATTAAAGTTAATATGACACTCAAGGTAGTCTGCTGCTCATAGACGACTGAAAAATCCCAGACCTGTCTGCAGTCTCCCGCTGAAATGTCCCTGTAGCCATAAAGCCAAGTGTCGACAGGACTTGCAGATGTACAGGTATGGAACAACTTCTTGTTGTTTACTCTTTTCAGAATAGGATCCATAAGAGTGCATAATGTACCAGAATGGGTCTGGGTAATCTAAAATGACTAATCAACCATTCATCATTCTCTGTTTACACATAAGCCATTGTTATGTTCATTTAAATCAGGTTCAAATAGATGCCCTTTAATAGGAACATACACTGAATTAGGTATAGACCTGTGGGATGTGTTTCCTGAGATCACCAAACTAGCATCTAATTTGACAGAGGTTTCACTGAAGGATGTGATATCCTGTAATTTATAATTCACATATTTATACAGTATATTTATTAATTTAAATTGTGTTTTGTGAAATTGTAATTCATATATCGTGCTTTTTATTGTTTACTCAAGCACTACGTTTGGTCCTGTGCATATGTAAGATTCATTCATTTTTACGAACAGACAATCCTTACTAAAACATCGACCGGATTTTATCTCTGTGAAAATATTACAAACAAAATCATTCTGCTCACGTTTCATGAATGAGACCCAAGGTTTTTAAGATAGTGGTAAGACCAACAATGATGTATGGAGCTAAGGCATGGACAGTAAAGGGAGCACAAAAGAAGAAGCTAGATGTGGTCTGCCACATCGTAAAATGAGAATGTTGAGATGGATATGTGGAGTTACAGAAAAGGACAGAATAAGAAATGAGACAATCAGAGGTAAAACAAAACGGTGAGATATATCTAAGAAAGTACAGAAAAGTAGGTTGAAGTGGTATGGACATGTGATGATGAGAGACAATTAATATGTAGGCAAAGAGTGATGCGAATGGAAGTACAGGGAAAGAGAAAGTGAGGGAGGCCAAAGAGGAGGTGGACAGATAAAGTAAAAGAAGATCTGAAGGAAAAGGGCTTGACTGGTGTTGCGCTGCAGGACTGAGCTGTTTGGAGAAGGTTGTTCAAGTACATTGATGCCACATAGAGCTGTGAAAAAATGAAAAGTAAAAAGAAGAAGCAATTATACAGTAGTTTTCATCCATCTATTTTTAAATGTGCTTTTCTAGTTCAGCATCATGTGAAACCAGCAAAATTGGGTGTAAGAAAGGAAACAATGCTGAACATGGCACACATATACACACAAACAGACTCACTCGTACCAGTCCAATTTAAAGTTAACCATTCACATGTTTTAAGTTGGTTGGACATGCAAGTTAGAATCTCACCATAGTCTGTACACATATCAATACTACTAATGCTAAATAACCAGACACCCATAAAAGACTCAACATGACTCCATACCCGTCATATTGCTTTCAGGGTATTCAAATACTTTCCACAACAGCAGATGATCTTGGAACACCCTTCTTCAGACTGTAGGTTAGAACTACTTCCACCCCTTACCTACTTACAATGTAAGTCAAAACCTATTTTTGAGAAAATACATTTTAAGAATTCACAGCTGCCAAAACTAATTTATCCACAAAATGGAAAACCCCAGGCATTGTTGAAGTATTACTCTGGCAGCACTCACTCTGTGATTAATTTAAATGAAACTGTCAGCAGCCAAAATAAATAATGTCCCCTCCAAATCAGTCCAATTATGGGAACCACCAAAAAAAAATTAATGATTTTAATGTGCCAATTTGAAAGCATGTGAAAAAAGCAGATTTCAGATTTAAGAGGATGGATTCATTTAAAGACCATGCTTTGTAATGATGTTAATTCTCATAAACTTATAAAACTGAAAATATGAAAACAATTATGTTGCATTTTCAAGGTAACATTGTGTAAAAACATTGAATAAATACATATTTGTAAAAATGAAATGATGTCACCTTAATGTTTTTTTAAAAATCTGTGTTAAAGGCAGTTGATTATGAGGTTAACTCAGATACAGGTATCTAACTTTCCGTGAAATTGTATAAAAAAGCAGGTTTTTGGTTGGATTCATAAGTAATCCTAAATTTTGTACATTTAAATAAGTAAACTGAAGAAATTCTATTTTAGCCTTTCTTTTTTCAGACACTGTGTTAGACTCAAATAACACATTTATATTTGCATAGACTCATTTAATATGAATGCACATTTTACTAATTCCAGATTTTCTAATAAATTGTTAGTAGTTGTTTGAGCCTTCACTTACAGGGATATACTTTAATTTGGTTTTTGTGAACCTCAACATATTTATTAAGCTACCATATTTTATTCATGCACTTCTGATTTTATTGGGACTTGAGGTGCACTCACTGCTAAGGAGGCCTGTAGGCTTGTAAATATCAAAAATGATAGTAATGGCTGACGTTTAAAGCACAAATTGCAAGCAACAAGTGCTATCTTGAAAGCTTTATACACTGTTTGCTCTGCTTGTAAACTTTGGTTAGATTACATAATCAGGGTTTAACTGATGCAATACCAACATCATCTTTTTGCAAGGGTAAAGCTATGATATCTGGCTGCATTTTATCTTTCATACTCCTTCTGACTATCTGACAGTTTTCATGTTGTATGGATCTTTTTTTCTATCATTCCAGACAATAACTAGAGTTGTAATAAATCAGTGTGGACTACCAAATAAATAACAACATTTTCAAACCTGCTTAATCTAAATCATGTTTGTCACGGCTGGAACTGCACTCACTTCAAGCTAATTTAGAGTCACTTATTAATTTGTCATGCATATCTTTGGGGATGTGAGAGGAAAGCAGTGTATCTATAGGAAGACCCACACAGACAAAGGGTCTACTTTTTATACTCCATACAGACAACAGCCAGGAGTGAGTGTCCAACCCAGCAGGCTAGATCCATGAGGTGGTGACGCTACCAAGTATACTGTATAATATTTTTTTTTATTTTGACAGGTGTACTGGTGAAAACAAAAGTAAAAATCAATACCACACCACTCTTTCCTGCCAGTTCCTCACTATAACAGAACTTCTTCAACTGTAATTTTGAGACAGTTACTTTGTTTCACAAACTTTTTTCCTTCACATCTGTCATAGCACAGACTGTTCTTCCTACAGTCAGAGAAATGAAGACTTTACCTCCTAATGGCATTTTACATTCTTTTAAAAGTGTATATCCTTTTAAACTTCTTTGTATGGTGACTTCTGTAGCCAATGTTGGACTTACATTCAAGGTCAAAAGAAAATAGAAGACCCCTGCAGCACCACCTACTGTTCACTTCTGTATATCTAATCAAACTGGCAAATTAGGATCAACTGTGCACCACTGTACAGATCATAGCTACACAAAATTTAGCTCTCAATTCAATTAATTTATCCAGGGAAAATAATTTTCAGTGAACCAAATACTCCCTGTCATTCTTAAAGTATGTTTTATTGTTCATGAAAACCCAGCAATGAAGTTTTGGTTAAACCGTCTGACTGGAGCACCCTTATTATACATCATCAAAAGGTATTTTAATATTATTGAATGCATTATGCAATATATAACTCACAGTTAATACAATTCAGTTCTGCAGTCCTTATTAAGAATCTGTAAATGTTGTAAGCTATTCTCCATTTTATCATAATAAATAATTTTATGGGTCCTAGCTAAAATAAATGAAAGTGCACTAGTACAGAATCAAATAAAGCAGGCACTGAAATAGTTGACTTAATGTATTAACCTGGCATTGGTCAATTAATAATACAAAAAAATAGTATTAGCGGCAGCAAATCAGTAATGTGCTGTTAGTGTCTTAGTACTCAGTCTTATAAGTAATGCCTCCATTAAGGCAAGCAGATGGACAGTAAGCTGGCTGGTAGAGACCCCGCAGGGTTGTACTTCAGTATGAAAGAGATACATGGCAGTGCCCAACAGCCATGACAGAGAAGCTCATTAACCCAGTGTCCAGCCTTGAATAAACCTGCTTTAGCCATCATGCAAAACACCAGGGATGTGGCATTAACTGACAAAGCGTTAAATTAACAAAGAGAGTAATAAAAATGGAATTAACTGTCTTTCACGCATGATAATTGAAAGTAATCTGTTCACATAAAGCAGGGCGCTGTGGTAAGCTTTCTGATTCTGCTTAGTACTGACACTAAAAAATGACATTGTGGAAAATCCAGGCTGCCAAAACAAAAAGCCTACTAGACATATTTAACCTTTCTTGTTGTAGAAGTGATTTGCTCTTCCACAGCTGCCTACTTTCAATTAACACTGTACTATATGTTACAATGTATGGTATGTTTTGTATAATTCAATATATTTAAACATAATGTAAATAATGCATTTACTTTCAATTCCTAGTAAAATATCTTATATACAGTAGATATAGGTTTTCATCTTGACTTACCCAGGCTGATAAATAAAAGTTCAAGGACAGTTTTACATGTATTTTTCTAGTCTGGTGCATAGGTTAGAAATGCTTCTTCAAAGATCCAGAGAGCTAAATACACTTCCTGGTTCAGGTACTGTCTATATAGAGTTTACACCTTTCTCTGGTGGGGTTTCTTTAAGTACTTTGGTTGTGTAATGACAACTGTTAATTTCCTGCATGCTTTTCTTTTCCCTTGACACAAACATTGTCTGATGAGATGGAAAATACATGCAAAAACATACTGTTCTACTGTTATGTAAGGTTATGGAGTAATTTATAAGCTTTACTGATGGTATCAGATTTTATTTTTGTTTGTTTGTTTAAAAGAGACTAGTACTGCCCCAAGGATATGAAAATAGCTTGGGAAGCTCATGTTTTCAAAGCACTCCTGAACATTTAACCTACTGAATTTCTGAAACACATCGGTTATTCATTGTCAGTCTTTCGGTTTACACAAAGGATTTTGATTTTGCAGTATTTTGCTACTTAAAATACCAGAAAAATTTGGGAACACATCATTTAATAAGTTTAAACTTCAGTTATAATTTTCAGAGAGATTAAGACATTTAGGAAAAATGATCAGTGCTCTGTTTTCTTATTCTATCAGATGTCTATACTTTGAATCAACGTGGATTTAATTTGACATTTTTGACAATGATCAACAGAAAACTTGAATACAAAGTGAAGACAGATCTCTGCAACATGGGTTAAATAAATTACAAGTATAAAACACAAAATAATTCATTAAATAAGTATTCTCCCTTCAATATTCATTCAATCATTTGCCACTGCTAATCTGAGACTGGGTTGCCAGTCTCAGATTACCAATAGGGCCCACACATTTGTTTCCCCAGCCACACTTGCCAACTCATATGGTAGGATTCCAAGGTGTTCCCAGGCCATGTGGGAGATATAATCTGCCCAGTGAACACAGGGTTTTCCCTGGGATCCCCTCCCACCTTGTTGTCCCTGTAAAGCCTTCATAGGAAGGCATCCATGTCAGATGCTCAAACATCATCAGTTAGCTCCTCTCACTACAGATAGTCAGCAGCTCTACTCCAAGCCTCTCTCAGATGTCTGTGCCTCTCACTTTATCTCTAAGGGATAGCTCAGCCACCCTGCACAGAAACCTCATTTCGACAACTTGTGCCCATGATGTCATTCTTTTGGTCACTACCTAAAGCTACTCTGTAATATGACACATCTATATTCTTACTGGGGTAGGCAATTGGTTGCAGAAGTTGCATAAATAGTTAAATGACTGTCTGTAGTCCAGACTTTAATTTGACTGTAGTATAAGCGCACCTGATCTGGAAGTTCCATCTTGTGGTGAGTCAGTGTTGTATGGCTACCCTAGACTAACAAGACAAAAGAACACCCCTAGTAACTCATTCAAAAGGTGATTAAAAAGCACAAGTCAGAGGATGGAGATAAGAAAATATCCAAGTAACTGACTATCTCTTGAATGGCAGTTCAATTAGACATTAAGAAATGAAAAGGGTATGTCATGGCTGTAAATAAGTCTGGAGCAGGCTGTCCACAAAAACTGAGGGATTGTGCATGAAGACCAGTGAGGGAGGCTACCAAGAGATCTCTGATATCTTTGAATGAGTTGCAAGCTACAGCACATAAGATTGGCGAGACTGAGCATACAACAATGGTTGCCTAGATGCCGCACCAGTCACAGTCTAATGGGGGAGTGGCAAAATGAAAGCCTTAAAAAAAACATACACACGACATCTTGGTTAGTTTGTCAGAAGTCACATGGGAGACTCTGAAGTCAGCTGGATGATGTTTATGTGGTCTGATAAGACCTAAATTGATCAGTCCATTAGACTAAATTCAATGTCTGGCATAAGCTAGACACTGCACATTTAAAAATACACCATTCCTATCATGAAGCATAGTAGTGGCAGTATCATGCAGTGGGATACTTCTCTGCAGCAGGCCCTGGTAGGCCTGTGAGGGTAGACGGTACCATGAACACAACAAAATGCAGAAAAATCTCAGACGAAAATCTTATGCAGTCTGCTATGCCTTGCATTTCAGCAAGATGATGACCCCAGGAATAAAGGCTACACTACACAAAAAAAGATTTATAAAGATTATAATGTCCTAGAGTGGAGAACTGACAGTCCAGTTCACAATCCAATTGAGAATTTGTGGCTGGACTTGAAAAGTGCTGTCCACTCACGATCCCCATGTAACCTGACACAGCTTGAGCAGTTTTGCAAAGAAGAATGGGAAGAAAATGGTCCAAATGTGAAAAGCTGATAAGGATCTGTCCATACAGAGAAGCTGTCATGACTGCCAATGGTGCAACTGCTAAATACAGACTTGAATGAGGTAAATGCTTATTGTAGGCAATTAATTATTTTGTGTTTTAGATTTATAAACAATTAACTGTAGGCCAATTTTCAGAGATTACAGTGAAATAACTTTCCACTATCTTCAATGAAGGCAATCATGGAGCCCAGACGAGAATACAGAACATTTCTTTATTTGCACAGAATTATGCACAAATGTGTAAGTCCATGGAGTGAGCAATCAATAATAAAATGCTTTTATACTTTTTGTAATTACTCTTACCTCATTTAACACTAGAATCCCTAAAGCCTATGAAAAAACTTGTAATCCCAGCCTTAAATCCCTTCACACCTCCCCATTCAGCATCTTTTGTTTTGTAAATATGTTGATCAGCAAAAGCAGCAAGCAGCCTGCTTTCTCATCCCCCACCGCCACAGAAAGGGCAAAAAGTTCTCCCAGTGCAAACCTTGTTTATCTGGGAGTGAGGTACCTGGAGCTGTAGAGAGTAAATAATATATGGTTATTTGAAACACATGCATTTCATGTGTTCGGTATCTACAATGATCTATGTAAGTGTATGATGACAGGAAATGCAAGAAAAGTTGAACACATACCTAGAAGACAAACTGTTAATGTTTTAGTACTAACGACAAAATTTTCAGTGTATAATGTGTGAAAGGTATAATTCAATGTGTGAATACTGAAGTTCAAATATCAAATAAACACTTTCACAAAAGGTGCAAGTATAATATAACAAGTGTGCCTTTATTCACAAATAAAATCAAAGAAAAAAAAATATGGTTAGTGTACATTGTTGGAACGACAGCTTTGGTAGTACAGTGGTAACAACAACTGACTTATAATCAACAGGTTGCGGGTTTGATCCTGGCTGCTTCCCAGAATTAATGTTTTGAGTAGTGAGCTGCTCGTATTGTTACTGTTATACAATGGCAACATACATTTGATTTGAGTCTGTAACAGCAGGTGTAAATGTATGGTACTTGTAAAGGTTAGCTTTTTTTTTTTTATTATTCAGTTTTATTCTCTCAGTCGTGTTCATGCTAGCCCTGATCTGACACTACTGTTTTCAAATAAAGATGTGCTATAGCAGAGGTGAACTCAGATGAGGACGATGATTCTACATTGGAGAAAGAGAACAGAAGGCCACAAGAAACATCCACTCACATATAAGAACAACACAGCTGCACCCGACGTAAAGGCAAAAAAAGGCACCGTTTGGATGCAGCAACAGGTCGGGCGTCATCCTGCTGGTCAGTCTACCCTACACGTGTCCTTCAATGAAAAAGCATGGCTTACAGAGCTCGCCAAAGTATCGTGCAAAGTCCAATTTGTGATTATGTTTTGTGATGGTCTTTATATAAAAACATTTATATGTTACTTATATAAAAGTCAGATCGAATGTTATTTACATTGATTTATTTATGTATCTTCCTACAAAATAAAGTCACAAGTAGACTGCAGAGCTTCCTCTGACGACACAGGCATCCTCACAAAGTACATGTGTACTGAAGTGACTTCAACTGCAGGTGGAAGCTCCTGTGGCACCCTACACAACTGTGTTTGATCTTATTGAGGAAAAGATCTTAGTTGCCCCTCGGGGGAAAGACTTTCTGAGACTAAGGTCATAAAGCTTATTAAACCGTTTCTGGACAACGGCAGAACTGTAACAGCAGTTGCGTGGAGCTTCCATCTGCAGCTAAAGTCATTCTAGTGTTTTCTAGTGTTAATACATCACATGGCTATAAATTATGATCACGTAGTTCTGATGGGGGATTTTAATGTACACATTGATGTGGAAACTGACACTTTTAGCAAATGTTTTACTTATTTGTTAAATTCAGTAGGATTTTGTCAGATTGTCAAAGGTCCAACTCATAATCATAACCACACATTAGACTTAATTATAACTTACAAAGTTGAAATTTCAAAATTTAAATATTACTCCATTAAATGTAATTATTTCACTTCTTAATTACATTTGATTTAGTTCTGCCCATGCCAACGCACTCACAGATTAAAACAAAGACAGTGCGACATCTAGATTGTAATTCTGCTTCAAAATTTATAGATACCTTGAGTAAGTCGAGTGTAATTGTGGAAAACCATTTAGATCAGTTAACATCAAATGTAAACATGGAATACAATTTAGATCAGCTAATATCACGTTATAATGTGACCTTGAGAGATGTTCTGGACACAGTGGCTCCCCTTAAAACAAAAGTGATCAAAGCACATAGAAACTCTCCCTGGTTTAATGAAAATACTCGAGCTCTTAAATTAGAGTGTCGAAAACTGGAGCGCAGATGGAGAACAACAAAGCTACATGTCTTTCAAATTGCATGGACAGAGAGTGTTAATAAATATAAAGAAGCCCTCTTTAAAGCTCGCTCAGAATACTATTCTACATTAATAGATAGCAATAATAAAAATCCTAGGTACTTTTAGAACAGTGGCTAAATTAACAAATGGAATTCAGATCAACAGTGCAAAATACCAACAGATATTAGCAGTACAGACTTTATGAACTTCTTCAATGAGAAAATTAAAAATATAAGATCCCAGATCTCAGCATCACAGTACAAACCAAATACTAGCTTAGCAGACCCTGCACATTGCATTCAGCACTTTAGTAATTTTAATCCTGTAACTCACCAGGAAGTCTTAACTTTAATTACTAAAATGAAGCCCACTACTTGTTCCCTAGATCCAGTGCCAACAAAACTAGTAAAAGTGCAATGGATGTTCTTGCATTCTATTCTAACCGTTATCAATAGTTCATTACTGCATGGCACGTACCTGATGCACTAAAAGTGTCAGTCATTAAACCTTTACTTAAAAAGTCAGACCTAGACCCACACATACTAAATAACTATCGGCCTATTTCAAATTTACCATTTCTCTCTAAAATACTAGAAAATGTAGTCGCCAGTCAGCTTCAGTCACACCTTACGCATTACAATTTATTTGAGAAATTCCAGTCTGGCTTTCGCACTGGTCATAGTACAGAAACGCACTAACACGGGTTGTAAATGACATTCTGATATCCTCTGATGAAGGAAACTCCACTGTAATTATGTTGTTGGACTTAAGTGCAGCATTTGACACCATTGACCATTCTATTTTACTGCACAGGCTAGAAAACGATGTTGGGCTTACAGGCCCCGTGCTCGCTTGGTTCAGTTCTTATTTATCAAATCGATTCCAATATGTACAGAAATGTGCTGACAGTACTCCATCATTATACACAGAAGTTCAATATGGTGTCCGCAGGGCTCAGTACTGGGACCTTTACTGTTTTCACTTTACATGCTTCCACTGGGATCTCTCATTAGGAAACATAATGTTAATTTTCACTCGTATGCAGATGACACCCAGTTATACCTTTCATTTAAATCAAATGAAGTTTCTCCGATGTTGTCTTTAATTAGTTGTGTTAGTGAATTAAAGGAATGGATGAATGAGAACTACTTGTCTTTAAATACAGATAAAACAGAGATGTTAATTGTTGGAGGGAATGACGCTGATCACAGCAATATTTTGTGTCATTTAACTCAGTTGGAATCCCAATTAATTTTACTGAATCAGCCCAATCTAGGAGTTATCTTTGACTCTAGCATGTCATTTAAAGCACATATTACAAAGTTGTCCAAAACATGTTTTTCCATCTTAAAAATGTTAGGAAATTAAGGCTTTCTAAATAAACAGGATTGTGAGAAATTAATTCATGCATTTATCTCTAGTAGGATTGACTACTGCAATGCGGTGTTCACTGGCTGTTCAAACTGTTCTCTATACAGCCTCCAGTTAATCCAAAATGCGCTGCAAGAATTATTACAAGAACAAGAAAATATGAACACATAACTCCAGTTCTTAAATCTTACACTGGCTCCCAGTTAAGTTTAGGGCAGATTTCAAAATCCTCCTTTTAACATATAAAGCATTAAATGGCCAAGGTCCGCTTACTTGTCTGAACTTATCATGACTTACAAACCTGAGCACATTAAGATCTCAAGATGCCGGTCTGCTTAGGATTCCAAGGATTAATAAAATAACAGTGGGAGGTCGAGCTTTTAGTTACAGGGCCCCTAAACTGTGGAATGGTCTTCCTGCTTCCATAAGAGATGCCCCTTCAGTCTCAGCCTTTAAATCCCGGCTGAAGACTCACTACTTCAGTTTAGCATATCCTGACTAGAGCTGCTGATTAACTGTACATACTGCATCTCTGTTGTTAGTCATTAGCATTAAAACATAAGTAACATGATAATTATATTTGAATACTAACCCTCACCTATTCTGTTTCTTTCTCGGTACCCAAATGTGGCATTGGTGCCACGCCCACCTGCCAAGTTGTTTGCCTGCCTATGGTAAAGTCATCCCTGATGGAGGATCACAGGAATCATGGGAAAGAGGGTCCTTTCAACGGAGCAATGTTTCAGCCGTGGAATGGTCAAATGGGGAGGCAGCTTGATGGATGAGGTCTCCAGGACTCTAAAAATATCCAAACCTATTATGTCATATCATCTACTGTTAAACTGCGTACTTCTAAAATTTTTATTATTATGCTGTATTAAGGATTTGTTCTGTTCTGTGTATTGTGTTGTATTGACCCCCTTCTTTTGACACCCACTGCACGCCCAACCTACCTGGAAAGGGGTCTCTCTTTGAACTGCCTTTCCCAGGTTTCTTCCATTTTCCCTACAAGGTTTTTTTGGGAGTTTTTCCTTGTCTTCTCAGAGTCAAGGGTGGGGGGCTGTCAAGAGGCAGGGCCTGTTAAAGCCCATTGCGGCACTTCCTGTGTAATTTTGGGCTATACAAAAATAAACTGTATTGTATTATATCATCTGACTCTTAACATGCAGAACTTTATTACCTCCTCCAATCAACTAATACCACCAGCAATTTCTAATTCATGTCGATTCACCCATAATTCTGAACACCAATTGTTAAGATGGCTGTTCGTTAGTCATTTACCTCATTGGTAACCTTGGAAAATTATGTTGGTATGTCCAAAAATGGTTCTTCCAGGTTAAGAGGGTTAGACAAGTTGTTAGATGTTGGACTTTATTGGTTAGGTGAGTTAGGATATTCTACAGAGATTCTGTAATGTGGATAGATATGACATTGATTGTAACTCTACAAAAAACATTTCACTGCAGGATGGATCATGATGCTATTGAGTATAAACAGGTGCAAGGATATACATTACACTTGAGCAAAATCCAGAGCCACACTATTCACTCAGTTGTATGGAAGGCTGTCTCTGTTTGATCAGACTAATTTCTATGATTTTTGTGATCAGTTACAAAGAAGGAAGGCAGCCAAATACCATTTCCCATTTTGTGTGATTGCATAGCGTGTTGTTGAGAGATAGAAGTGTTAAACTCAGTTTTACTAAGGGCCAAAAATAACCTTTTATATGAACAATGTGGGCTGGAATTATATATATATATATAATTCACTAAGGGCATGCAAGACAGAGAATGCACGCAAGACAGTAAGCCCCGCCCACCAACTGTAAGACCATGGGATACGCACGACAGGGCCAGGCCCGCCAATTCCTCTGATGACCAATGAAGGGCATTGCAAGAAGTACATACTGCGGTAGGTAGGCCAATGTTATGTTCTTGGACAGGAATGGCGGTATCTTCTTGAAAAGCAGCGTAAAACTGAATGCGATGACTGTGCATGGGGTTTGCGAGTTGACACTGAAAGGAATTGGAATGAGTTTGTAAGTGCTTCTTGAGAGCACGAGTTGTTTTGAAGCATTGCTGGCAATGTTCACATTGCATAATTCGTTCAGTGGCGTGTGATTTTAAATGCATGTCGAGATATCTCTGCAGTCGGAACGTTTTCGAACAAATTGTGCATTGAAAAACCTGTGTGGAATGCGTTTGTTCAGTGGAGTGTGTGTTTAAATGTGCTTTGCGATATTTCTGGAGTGTGAAGGTTTTTGAGCAAATGTTGCATTGAAATTCCGGTGTGAAATGTGTTTGTAAATGTTTTTCAGTAAGAAGACAGTGGGAAGGTGACGTCACATCAGCGTGGCTGCAAACAAATGTTTGTGTTAATGGATTTGCACATGGTTGAGGAGATTCGTCTTTGTAATGGCACTAGACTTTCTGTTTCCAGCATTCACCGCAATGTACTGGAGTGTAAGACTATCACATCTACTACCTCACAAACTGACCTCATTCCCCGGATTTCCCTGACCCCATCAGATTCAAATTTGCCTTTTACTTTTACATGCAGACAATTTCCTGTTACATTGGCATTTGCAATGACAATTAATAAGGCACAGGGCCAAACTTTCAAAAAGATATGCCTGTATCTGCCAAAACCTCTTTTCAGTCACAGACTATTATATGTTGCTCTCTCTAGAGTTCCATCTTTTCATCCACTGACAGTTGTATCCTCAAACCCTCCCCATTTGGACAACTGTGTCTTTGAGGAATTGTTCACACATCAATAAATAATTATACGGAACATGCTACGCCGCGGGTTGGCTAGTGTATCAATAAATGGCTACTGCCACTTTAATGTTACATAAAAGACACAGGTAAACTCCCTGCTCATTCCAATTGTATGTTCTCCTTTGGGTCCCTTTTAAGACTGTCTGCTCTCTTTATTACCTTTCCTCTACTTGGAAATTAGGAAAGCTACCAGCAGCCACAGGACTGAAATCAGCACAGAGTATACAAAAATGACTTCAGCACCAGGGCCAGCTGTAGCATTTTTACTGACTTAAGCGAAGCTTTAAAGGCTATTCTGCCCCAATTATGATATGGAATGCAAGATTAATGCAATTTTACCATTTGGTATAGTATTACTGTACCCATATAACATTTTATTTGTTGTTTAATTGGATTACAAATTGATATATATATATTGCAATATGATATGGATATATATTGTGAATATAACATATACTGTATATATATATATATGTTACATTCATGCACTGTATGCATTTTACTGAACTATTAATGTATTTTGTTTAATGAATTTAAAAATTTTTGTTAAAAGATACCAAAAAATAATAGCAGTTTACTACAGATATTAGGTAAATGAATGTAAATTTCACTTAGCATTTTGGAACAGTGTATATGTATTAAAACAAATCCACTAACACAACTATATAAATAAAATAATAATATATCGTAGGGTCTGCGCCAAGTGCCGCACTGGCTGGATTCTCTGCTCTTTACATGGATCTTTGAGGTGGCTCACTATCCTTAAAAGGACTAGTTGGAAAAAACAATGTCACACAAACTTGTCAAACTGGCTGAGTGGACTACTCTCTCACTTCACTCATGCAGCCTGTGACAAGGGCACATCAGCAGGATTGAGGAGCAATGTGTTGTCAGATGGTGCAGCAGAGATGTAGCATGCTGTACTGGCACAACTTGGGTGTTAAGTGCTGTGCTATCATGCAAATGTTCAACATTTGTCAGCTGTACACAAGCAGGCAATCCTCCTTGTGTGGAGATCAGAGGTGGGTAGTAATGAGTTACATTTACTCCGTTACATTTACTTGAGTAACTTTTTAAAAAAATTGTACTTCTAAGAGTAGTTTTACTGCACCATACTTTTTACTTGAGTACATTTGTGAAGAAGAAACACTACTCTTACTCTGCTACATTGTCCAACACTCGAATCGTTACCTTTTTTCCATTAGATACACTATATTGTATTTTTGCCGGAGAGAAGCCACCAGTGGATCTACTGGATGGCTGTTTCACCAATCAGACGTAGCAACAATAATCACAAGACTCCGTTTCACCACTGAAAATAACTACATCGTCTAGATACGCTCCCATGTATACAGAATGGGGATGCAGGATCTGGTCCATCATCCACTGAAAGGTCAAAGGTGCACCATGGAGACCGAAAGGGAGCCTTATAAATTCGAACAGTCCATCTGGAGAGGCGAATGCAGTCTTCTCACAACTGGACTCCTCCAAGGGCACTTGCCAATATCCTTTGTGAGATCTAGGGTGGAAATATACGAGGCCCACCCAAGCTTTTCCAACATGTCATCCACACACGCCATCAGGTATGCGTCAAGCTTAGAAATTTTATTCAGTGTCCTAAAATCAATTCAAAACTGAACCAAACCATCAGGTTTTGAGAAAACCAAAATAAGGCTTCACCGTTCACTTTTGCTTTCATGAATTACGCCCATCTTGAGCATCTGTTGAACCTCTTTGTGTATCACCTTCCTTGCACATGTACAGTAACACCAGGCACAGTCATGGTCTTGTATTCCGCAATATCTGTTTGGCCCGGCATGGCCAAAAAGTCATCCGAGTTTCTCTTGATTAGTGATAGCAATTCTGTCTTCTGAGTGTCAGTTAATTTATCCCCAATAGCGACTTCAGTCTGAGGGACAACTGCTGACATGACAAGGACCTGCTGGGGGTCGTGCCATGGAATTCTGACTTTATAATCCACTGGGGACATACGATCTGCAATCACAGCCCGTAATTTATGTGGATCAGATGGGATCAACACCAGTATGTGATCCCCCTGTGACGATGCGGGTTTGGCTCCATGCTCCCATCTCTGTTTGGGAGCCCTTGAACCCAACACTGTTGATAATGTTACCGAGTGAGCTAGTCAGTGAAGGCAACAAGTAAGCAAGGGGATGATAAAAAATGCAACGGTGCTTTTATTAAAACAGTCAACAAAAACAGTCAAAGTGTTCAATTAAATAAATAATGCAGTGAGTCTCAAAAATCTTCATTAAATAAATAATCCATTAAAGGAAAATGTGGAGGTTAAAAAATCAATAAATAGAAAAACAATCCTTTAAATCCAGAGGTTAAAATGTTTCTTAGGAAGCAGTATTTAAAAACAAATGACAAGCCCGGTGCTTCTTCCCTGTTAGTGTTAGCGTCTCACCTGCTTCTCCCATATGGGCCCTGCAACAGGTGAGACGCTCTCAATGCAGGTGGCCTTCTGCCTACTCCTGCTGCTACTGTCAGTCACCTTTCCGATCCTTGGCTCCGGTTGGCTCCCCCTGACAGTGACTTGGGAATTCCACTGTGACCAAGGCTCTCACACAGGGAACACTACGTCCCAAGTCCCGACTCCCGCTACCTTCCGCGGAGAGTCTTGCACCTTCCTGGTCACTCCCGCCCTTCAAAACAAACACTGCGGGAGAGACCACAACTTCTCCCAGGTGTTGGCCAAACACCCAGGCTGCCTTCAGCTGCCTGTGAGCGTTCACTCGCTCGCATCCTGCAGCACCAATTTGGTCGCTCGCTCTCTCTCTCTCCTTACTGCTTCCTGTTGTCCACCTCTGTTTCCTTCTCTTTCTCTTTACTTTCCATCTTGTTCTCTGATCTCCCCCTTCTCCAAACCGACTCGCGCTTTTTATAATGCGAGGGGCCATAGCAGCTGTAGCATGTTATCCACGGGAGCAATAACGGATGTGGGTAGTCCCTCACCTGTGCACTCGGTGAGAAATGCCCACACCGCAGATCGCCCCGTGGCTTGCTATGGCCCAATGCCCCCTTGCTAAGCCACCGCGAGAGCGGTGATTATTTATTTAAAATGGCCTTTGCTAAACGAGCTGTGGACCCGCTATACCACACCCCCTTTTTAAATTCACGGAGTTTATTCATCTTGTCATAATCATGGTTTTGCGCATCCTGCAGATGTTCCACCACAATAGAGGACAACCTGGAAATCTGTTCCTGCAGCAAAACAACTCGGTTGACAAACCTCCCCCCAGGAGGTGCTTTGCAAGTCCCTGTCCACTCTTCTTTAAAAATGTCTAATACCCCGTCCGGTCGGCAGCCAAATTGTAGTTTGAAAGGACTCAACCTGATAGAAACTTGGAGGGACTCATGAACAGAAAACAGAAGGAAGGGCAGTACTGTATCACAGGAGGTTGGGTTGTCATAGGTCTCCCGCCGTTTAGCAAACCAGCTTTATTCAACTGGAAACAGGAACAGCAAGGTTATTTATTGTAGCAGGATCTACCATTCTACTGTACACAGACACAGCAAACAGGCAGGGTCAGGTCAATGGCCAAGTTATAATATTCCCTGCATCACAAATCAGGCAACCAGTGCTTTGCGCATGGCAGAAGTCAGCTTGTAATTGTTTCTGTGGTGCTGCGAATCTGCATTTGCCTCTGCGATGAACAAGCAACCCTCAATGGACGTGGCAGTTGTGCTTCTGTGTGTCGTCCCATTGGGGAGGGTTCAGAAACAGTTCAGAAGTCTCACAATATATATAGGGTGTGGCAGATGGCCGGGCCCCATGCCTGGCGTGACACCCCTTCACTATATCTGCCAGATGGACAAGGGTGGGAAGCCCAGTATCTCCCCCTGGACACTAGATGACAGCATCCCTGGGTTACAGCAGTGCCTCGGACTCCCCCAGGGCTTCATGGGAATTGAGTTCTGTGCAACTTTGTGGGGTTCCACAGGTGACGCCAGGGGGTGCTGCACCAGGAACAACTGGCCCCTTTTTGACACTGGTTTCACTGCACCTGCAAGCACAGCTGGAGGCCAGCAATCAACCACATGGAGCACTTCCAGGTGCCTGATAAAAGGGAGCCAGAAACCACCACTCGTTGGCCAGAGTCGGGTGGAAGGAGGACAAAGCTGTGGAGGATTGGTGATGGTGAAAGAGAGGATTGTGGTGCCTCAGTGATTAGTGCTTGGGACTGTATTGTGGCTGGAGGGATTACAGGGAAGACGTGCCCTTCAGCTGAAGAAAAATAAAAGGATATATTTGTTTTACACGTGCCTCCCGTGTCGAATCTGTGTCGGGTCGGGTGCAATATAACGCCTTTCTTACACAGGATATTTTGAAAAAGCTTAATAAGGATATCCATCTTGACAGTGTTAATTCTTCCTGTTAAATTGAGATGGGGGGTAGACCATCAATGGATGACTTGTTTTTCAATGCAGAAAACAAAATTTTGTTGAAAAAGACCTTTACATTTATTTGTGATGTTTACCCCTGGGTATTCTAACTGATCTGTGTTGATAAAAGGGAAGGTATCCAATCTAATGTGGTGTGCTAGAGAATTCACTGGAAAAAGCACACTTTTGTTCAAGTTAATTTGGAGTCTAGATATCTTTTGAAATTCTCCTAGTGCTGTTAAGGCTACAGGCAGAGAATTTTTTGTGTCTGATATATATAGTACCACATCATCTGCATATAGTGATATTTTCTGGTCAAGTCCTTCTCTGATAATGACCTTTATCTCAGATGAATTTTGAAAGTGAACAGCCAATGGCTCAATGGCGATTGCAAATAACAGTTTGAAGTAATAATCCAAACTATAGCTTTGGATTGGTATACATTTGCATTTTTATCCAAATACTTGGATGCTGAAAATAACAGGTAACCATTACAACCATAAACAAGGTAAGGTGGTAATTATAATAAACAACTACAAGACAGCAAAAGAAAATGGTGTCACAGTAAAACAGAAATAATAAATAAAAAGAATTGTGAAATGAAAATACTAACAGTGTCATCAATGTATGCCAAGGAAAAACAAAATCTGGAGATTAAACAAATACAATGAAAAAAAGAGGCCAAAAACATTGTGTAAATGATTTAAACATGAACTCAGCAAAGAAATAATCTTAATTCATAACATATAAATTCATTAACTCATAAATGACATCTTATCATCTGATACAGAAAATCAAGGCTTGTGTACAGCATTTAATACTGCTACTACTGACCACAGAATGCTATTACACAGTCTCGACAGTTTAGTTAGATGGCTGGGCACACATTAGTTTGCAGAGTGATGGCATTCAGCTGTATTTACCATTAATTATCATTTTACTTAACTGCTTCTATGAGATGGAACATTGGATAAGTTAAAATTACTTGTCTTCAAATGCAGAAAAAAATGTAATGGCTAATAATTCTCCTAATGAAAAGATGATACTGATAACTCTTCCATTCTAACACTTCAGACTTTAGTTGCCTGAATCCTAATGAAATGTAGGTGTTAGCCTGAACAATGAGTTTACCTTTAGCAAAAGAACATTTACATAATCAAAACTAAATGGATGTAATAAAATTTGAAGTATAAACAGCACAGTGTTTTACTGCCAGATCACCACTGAACAGATTGGATATTAAGGAACTGCCAGTTGAGTATGTTTCTGTTATTAAGATAATCTAAGAAAGCAAGCTCTATATGCAATATTTGTAAACTATACATCAATTGCATACATTATGATTTTTTAAATCAGTTACCTTAAAATACTAAAGAAGTAAAAATTTTAAAAGAACTAATCCAAATTATAAAAAGTTAATGAGGATTTTATATACCCTACTGTGTGATAAAATCAGCAGCAAATACAATGGAATATAAAGACTAAAGGATGCTAAGCTCATAGATCCAAAGTCCACATCATGGTAAAAATGAAATTTTGGAGCAATCACATAAATAGTTTTGTGCTGAATTAATATTAATGCAAAATAGTATGCAAAAAGTACATTTTGGGTGATGTGCAATATTAAAAGATGTTTATGAAGTTAAACAGAGTGCTGACAATTATTCAGAATTACTGTACATTTCAAATCAATTAAACATGGACTTGTTCTGCACATAAATTATGCTGCAGAGTAAACCCAATTGGCACGATTTGGCTGGTCTGCTATTTCACTTGAACACAGGTTTACCACTTATCTGACACATTAGAATATAATGCAATATAATTGATTGTTGCTTCTATTCATTCTAATTAATCTTCATTTTTAACAATTAAGAATTTCCTTTGAATTGATTTTGTAATCGACCTGTCTTCCGTTGACTCTGCACTAAACCTGAAAAGTTCTTCTATTTCCTTTTCACAACAGTAAGTTAAAGATCAATAAACAATTACTGTACCAAAATGCTGGATCCCATTTACTATGTATTATATCAAATCTGTTTAGTCCTTTTCTCAAAGTTAGGTCAAATGTATTCTTATTTCTTGCTTGTAATTTTTAACATTTAATAATGTTTTAAAAAGCTCATTACATTGTGTTTAAGTAAAAGTAACTTACATTATCAGGTTTACTTTTAGAAAATTATGTTATTTGAATTGTGAATTGTGAAACTGACTTTACTCCTTACTCTAATGCACAACATACACCAATCAGCCACAACATTAAAACCACCAGCTTATTATTGTATAAGTATAAGTATTGTATAAGTTCCCTTTGTGCTGCCAAAATACCCCTGACCTGTTGAAGCATGGATTCCATAAGACCTCTGAAGGTGTCCAGTGGTATCTGGCTTTAAGACTTTAAGTTGCGAGATCGGGCCCCCATGGATTAGATTTGTTTTTCAAATACATACCACAGGAGCATGACTGTATTCAGATCTGGGACTTTTGAAGACCTGGGGCCTCATGTCTAACGCCATGTGTAGAATTCATACTAAAACATGGTGTATGGACAAAAAAAGAAATGAGCTTACGCACAAAAAGATTCATAAAATTGTGTGTAAGCAAATTTCCACGCACTTGCCCTTTATAAATCCAAAGCAACGTGAATTTGAACACACATGCATGCATCTACAACCCCACCCTGACTCCTCCCAGAATTTTGCATATTTGATTATACAAATCAATATAAATAGCCCTTCCTTTCAGTGTTTTGTTAAAAGACGATGGTAAAAGCACATATATAAAAGAAGAATTTCAAAAAGAAAGTGGTCAGATGTCAAAGTTGACATGAAAAGGCGAGTGTGTGAGTGTCATATGGAAAAACATTATGGCCAGAGAGAAGAGAAAAAGAAAACAGGGACACAGTAAAGAAAAAAGGTCTATGTCGACTTTAGTCTTGTAGTTTATTTTGTGATTAAAGTAGAACATTGTAAACTTCATCTTAAAATCGATGTTTCATTTACTACAGTTTCTCAAATCCCATTGTAACTAAAGTAGCATGTTCAATGCTTTGCATTCTATGTGTTCCCCGACCCAGTCGTTAATTATTACATGCTTCTTAAACAGGCTTTCTCTTACACCGACAGGCAGCGATCACCACACAGAATAAATTAAATTCATGATATTACAGCTCTCTAAACATTTCTAAATAATAAGATGTGTACTTGATATCATTTTCACGATGAAATGCATTAAAGCAGTATTAAAAATGTGGTGGCACGGTGGTGCAGCAGTAGCAATGACCTGGCGCCCCATCTAGAGATTGTTCCTGCCTGCCACAAGATGCTTGCTGTGATGCAAACAACCCTGGATGGAATAATATATTGCCCCAGTACTTTCTCTGCAACACGCACCAACTCCCAATTTCTGTCCTTTCATTTACAAAGTACTTTCTCTACATACACAATAACCATCTGTAATAAATGTAAAATCAACTGTAAGCTTAAAAATCTTTTAAAGAACATTGAAATGTCCTCATTATGCATGTTTAATGACTAAATCCATCCATCCATCCATCCCTCCATCCATTCAGGGCAACACCAGTCCTAGCAAGAATAGAGTTCATGGCAGGAACAGTCCCTGGACAGGGCACCATCTAATTTCTACCACTGCATCACCGTGCCAACACATGTTTAATTATTTAAATGAAGTGTGATGGTCGGCCAGCAGCAGAACCCAGCCAGGAAGCCCAAAGAATGAAAGGATTGGGGAAGGCAGCTGCTTTGGGACACTGCCTCCCCCAGGATGCTAGCTTCCATGCGGCATATCGGTGCCCCAGATTCCTGCAGGACACCATGGGATCTGGAGTTCTGCTTCACAGCCCTGCTGGGTACCATGGGTGCAGGGAGACCTGGGAGTCTCTACTTTCTACATAGCCCAGAAGTACTCTAAAGTCATGGTGACTTAACAGCATTTCCGGGTCAAGGACTATATAAAGGACTGTTGTAAACCCAGCAAACGAGCCAGAGTCTGGATGTGTAGGGCAGAGCTTGCTGGGGAGTGTGGAGGCGAGAATATTTAATTATTATTGTAGTATTGTGTATTCACTTGCCTGTTAATTGTGGTGGAAGTGCTTAAAGGCACTATTAAAGGAAGAAAGGAATTAAAGGATTTACCTGTTGCTTTAAACTGTGTCCAGATCATCTGTTTGTTGGGTTTGAAGGGGCAACAGTGACCCCTAGCATCATACAGTAGGTAACAAATATACATACTTTAATGCATTTTATTATGAAATGATATAAAGAATACAATCTAGAATTCTATACAGCACAAAGCTTCAAAAGGATAGCTCTTGGAAATATAATTCAACTAAGAAGCCAGTCATAATCACCTTCAAGGTCTGTTCTATTTAATTGAATTGAATTCCTTTATTGTCATTGTATGGTACAATGAGATTCAATATGCAACTTCTCCATAAACATATTTTCCTATAAAATGATAAAAATAATAACAATAATAGGATAAAAAGCAATAAAAAGTACATATAGTGTAGAGAGTGCACATGGTTCATAAAATGGTACAGGCTGTGCAATATTGCAGCCAATAATATTGTAGTGCAAGTTTACAGTGAGGTAATTAAAATTATAAGTACAAACAATTCTGGACTGATTGAGTGAGTTTATAGCTCTTGGGATGAAACTGTTTCTGAGCCTCGAGGTCCGTGTGTTTGCCAGACAGGAGAAGTTCAAACAGACTTTGGCATGGGTGAGTGGAATCCATGCAGATGCTGGTGGGTTTTCTGAGGCAGTTTGTGCTATAATGTCCTCCAGGGCTAGAAGCTGTATACTCTGCTGTCAGCTATAATACTTTGTGCTCTCGACTTAACCCATGCAACTGTGATTCCACACACAAATACAATAAACAGGTTAAAATACTATCTTTGGTGTATTGAGAGTAACAATGCTAAAGCAGCCATGCTGTTTGGAATAGTTTGGCCATTTTGTGCATCATTATATTTTTATGTAATGATTACATCCAAGTGTCTTAAATTTGTAAACAATATGCAATTAATTTTGGCACATTTGATAAGTTCCGCGTCATGGATGTGAATCTAAAAATAAAGGGAAACCACACAGAAACAGTAGCACTGCTTTGACACCTGGTGCTACGCGTTTGCAAAACCGAGCAGAAAAGTGCACATGCATGGTGTAAGGCTGGTGTGAAAATGCATGTGGCTTTACACCAAGTTTATTTTTTATACATCTCAAAGTGAGCATGGAAATGGCCGTGCGCAACATTTGTGAGTTCATGAGGTCCCAAGTCAACATCATGTACTCTTTGTCATGTTCGTTAAACCATTCCCAAACAATCTTTATAGTATGGCAGGGTGGCATTATCCTGTTGAAAGAGGCCACTACCCTCATTGAATACCATTGTCATGAAGGGGTGTACCTGGTCTATGACAATCTTTAGGTAGGTGGTATGTGTCAAAGTAACATCTACATGTATGCCAGGGTCCAAGGATTCCCTGCAGAACATTTCTCAGAGTATCCTCAGAATGAATCCTGTGCCATCTCTTGCCTAGATAAACGATGAACACGCACCTGACCATTCACATGATCTAAAAGAAAATGTGATTCATCAGACCAGGCCACATACTTCCATTGTTCCAATGTCCAGTTCTGACACTCACATGCCCATTGTAGGTGCTTTCTGCAATGAACAGTGATCAGCATGGGCATTGTGACCCAGCATTATAAACAGCAACTGACATGCACTGTGTGTTCTGGCACCTCTCTTGCAGCCAGCATTAAGTTTTTCAGCAATTTATGCTACAGTAGGGATCGGACCAGATGGGCTAGCCTTGGGGACCCATGATCCTGTCACTGCTTCAACATCCATCTATCCATTATCCAACCTGCTATATCCTAACTACAGGGTCACAGGGGTCTGCTGGAGCCAATTCCAGTGAACACAGGGCACAAGGCAGGAAACAAGCCCCGGGCAGGGCACTAGCCCACTGCAGCACTGGTTCAACATTAGACATCAAAACAGAGCGATCTTGAGAAGAACCAGTCTTTCAGCCAAACAAAGCACACCAGTCCAATTCACTTAATTTTTCTAAAATAACATTAAGTCCATCCATCCATCCATCCATTTTCCAACCCGCTGAATCCGAATACAGGGTCACGGGGGTCTGCTGGAGCCAATCCCAGCCAACACAGGGCACAAGGCAGGAACCAACCCTGGGCAGGGTGCCAACCCACTGCAGGAACATTAAGTCAAGTTTTGAAAATCTGTAAAGTCTTCCTGTCTATGACACTACTTGGTAGCTTATTCCAAGTGTCTATGGTTCTCTGTGTAAAGAAAAACGTCCAAATTTTTGTGTAAAATGTACCCTTAACAAGTATCTAGCAGTGTCCCCGTGTTCTTGATTAACTAATTTTAAAATAGTTTCAACCTACTGTAATAATTCCTTTTGTAATTTTAAACAGTTCTTCTTTTGCTTAAACTGAAAAGGCTCAGCTCTTTTAATCTTTCGCCATAATTCATTCCCTGTAGTCCTGTTATTAGCCCAGCCAGTCTTCTCTGGACTTTTTCTAGTGCTGCTATATCCTTTTTGTAGCCTGGAGACCAAAACTGCACACAGTACTCCAGATAAGGCCTCACCAGTGCATTATAAAGCTTGAGAATAACCTCTTCAAACTTGTACTCCACACATTGTGCTATATAATGTATCATTCTGTTAGCCTTCTTAATGGCTTCTGAACACTGTCTGGCAGTTGATAAAGCCGAGTCCACTATGACTTCTAAATTCTTCCCATAAGTACTTTCGATTTGTGTACTCAAACCTAACATTTTTACTTCCTAAATGTAATACTTTACATTTACTGACATTAAATTTCATCTTCCACAAATCTGCCCAGGCGAGTATGCTGTCCAAGTCCTTTTGTAACGATTCAACGGATTCCAGATTATCTTCCAATTCACCTACTGTATATTGGTATCATCTGTGAAAGCTTGTTACTTATATTCCTATCTAAATCACTTATGTATATTAAAAATAGCAGTGGCCCTAGTATTGACCCCTGTAGAACAGCACTCTTAACATTAACCAATTCTGATAAGGTTCCATTGCACCATAACCCTCTGCACTTCGTAATCACTTTTGGTAGGTACTGGGAACACCTGACATTTTTGGAGATGCTCTGATCCATTTGTCTAGCCATCACAATTTATCCCTTGTCAAAGTCATTCAGATCTTCACACTTGCCCATTTTTCCTGCTTTCAACACCTCACCTTCAAGAGCTCACTGTCGCATTACTGCCTAATATATTCCATTCATTGACAGGTGACATTGTAAAGAGATAATCAATGTAATTCACATCACCTGTCAGTGGTTTTATTGTTGTGGCTGGCAGCTGTATAACAATTAACTCTAACTTTCCTATGCCAAAAATTAGAACTTTTAAATTCCTTTTGTTCTCAGTTTTACTTGTTTAACTTTTCTATTCCTCTTTAATAATCCTGTGTTCAATATTCTATGTGCTGCATTATTGTAAAATTTTTGTGTTAGAATTCAGGCTTAGTCAGGGACACATAATCAGACATAAAGAGTTTGAATTCCCTTCAAGGTAAACTGCAAGAACCACGCACATTTGGCCATAGTTCAAAAATTCATTAATGGTAATTGCTAGATATTCCTGGGCTCCATTTATTTAATCCATTTCAAACTACTTTGCTTTTCTGTTTATTTAAACAAATCTGTGTCTATAAGTGTACTCATTATGTAACAATTAATTTGCAAAGTTTGCATTTGTATTTTACCTGAAAACTGTGTGCTTGGACTCAGTGAATTGTGCTATATAAAAATATACTAAACTCAATAAGCTAAATTTGCAAATACTTCCTCATAAACAGAACCAAATAATGCAAATATAGTTTTTTTTAAATATACAGTAGTGAATACATTTTTCTTAAGAATTGTCTTTATGTTTTGCCATTCAAATTTAAGTTTTCATAAATTATTAAAAAATGTGTGCCAGTTTGTATATGAGTTTGTTAATGTTATTGTTTTTAATACTACAGTCATATGAAAACGTTTGGGAACCCCTCTCAGCCTGCATAATAATTTACTTTCAACAAAAAAGATAACAGTGGTATGTCTTCCTAGGAACATCTGAGTACTGGGGTGTTTTCTGAACAAAGATTTTTAGTGAAGCCGTATTTAGTTGTGTGAAATTAAATCAAATGTGAAAAACTGGCTGTGCAAAAATGTGTGTCCCCTTGTAATTTTGCTGATTTGAATGCATGTAACTGCTCAATACTGATTACTTGCAACACCAAATTAGTTGGATTAACTCGTTAAGCCTTGAACTTCATAAGACAGTTGTGTCCAATCATGAGAAAAGGTATTTAAGGTGGTCAATTGCAAGTTGTGCTTCCCTTTGATTCTCCTCTAAAGAATGACAGCATGGGATCCTCAAACCAACACTCAAAAGATCTGAAAACAAAGATAGTTCAGTATCATGGTTTAGAGGAAGACTACAAAAAGCTATTTCAGAGGTTTAAACTGTCAGTTTCAACTGTAAGGAATGTAATCAGGAAATGGAAGGCAACAGGCACAGTTGCTGTTAAACCCAGGTCTGCAAGGCCAAATAAAATACAGGAGCGGCATATTTGCAGGATTGTGAGAATGGTTACAGACAACCCACAGATCACCTCCAAAGACATCTTGCTGCAGATGGTGTATCTGTACATCATTCTACAATTCAGAGCAATTTGCACAAAGAACATCTGTATGGCAGAGTGATGAGAAAGAAGCCCTTTCTGCACTCACGCCACAAACAGAGTCGTTTGTTGTATGCAAATGCTCATTTAGACAAGCCAAATTAATTTTGGAACAAAGTCCTTTGGACTGATGAGACAAAAATTGAGTTACTTGGTCATAACAAAAAGCGTTTTGCAAAGTGGAAGAAGAACACCACATTCTAAAAAAAAACACCTGCTACCTACTGTCAAATTTGGTGGAGGTTCCATCATGCTGTGGGACTGTCTGGCTAGATCAGGGACTGGGACCCTTGTTAAAGTCGAGGGTTGGATGAATTCAACCCATTATCAACAAATTCTTCAGGATAATGTTCAAGCATCAGTCACAAAGTTGAAGTTACTCGGGGCTTGGATATTCCAACAAGACAACGACCCAAAATACAGTTCGAAATCTATAAAGGCATTCATGCAGAGGGAGAAGTACAATGTTCTGGAATGGCCGTCATAGTCCCCTGACTTGAATATCATCGAAAATCTATGGGATGATTTGAAGCAGGCAGTCCATGCTCGCCAGCCATCAAATTTAACTGAACTGGAGAGGTTTTGTATGGAAGAATGGTCAAAAATACCTCCATCCAGAATCCAAACACTCATCAAAGGCTATAGGAGGTGTCTAGAGGCTGTTTTATTTGTAAAAGGAGGCTCAACTAAGTATTGATGTAATATTTCTGTTGGGGTGCTCAAATTTATGCACCTGTATAATTTTGTTATGAGGCATATTGCATATTTTCTGTTAATCCAATAAACAATGTCACTGCTGAAATACAACCGTTTCCATAAGGCATGTCATATATTAAAAGGAAGTTGCTACTTTGAAAGCTCAGCCAATGATAAAATAAAATCCAAAGAATTAAGAGGGGTTCCCAAACATTTTCATATGACTGTATCTTATTTTTTATATCTCAGGGTGGTTTCTCACTTTCCACATCTTCTGGTTACACTAAATTGCATTTAATTGTCTTATATGGTCTGTTTAGCATGTTTTCAAGTGTTTTACCTAACTGTAAGATTTAGCTAGGTACACAATTGAGCCTTTGTCATTACATTTTATTACAACTTTTACTATTATTTTAAATGAAAAGGAAGAATTCAGTATAAAATGTGGGTCAAAACCATTGTTCACTAAAGAACAGATTGTTTTATTAAGAAGAAAAAACAGTTTAATATTTGATACTTGCCAGTTTAAACCAGAAAGGCATTTTAATAATGGAAGTCACCATAGCACCAAATCAGCAAGTTACATAAAGCAAACAGGTTCAATAATGACAGGAGAAGTACACAGTCTGAGAGATACAGGTACATTGTGGCAAATGCTTATGTATGATAAATCATCCATCCATCCTCTTCTGCTTTTCCAAGGTCAGGTCGCGGGGGCAGCAGCTGGAGTAGAGATGCCCAGGCTTCCCTCTCCCCGGCCACTTCTTCTAACTCTTCCGGGAGAATACCGAGGCATTCTCAGGCCAGCCGGGGGACATAGTCCCTCCAGCGTGTCCGGAACACCACACCAGGGAGGCGTTTAGGAGGCATCCTGATCACATGCCCGAGCCACCTCATCTGACTCCTCTCGATGTGGAGGAGCAGCGGCTCTACTCTGAGCCCCTCCCGGATGACTGAGCTTCTCACCCTATCTTTAAGGGAAAGCCCAGACACTCTGTGGAGGAGACTCATTTCAGCTGCTTCTATTCACAATCTCGTTCTTTTGGTCACTACCCATAGCTCATGACCATAGATAACAACAACAACAACATTTATTTATATAGCACATTTTCATACAAAAGAATGTAGCTCAAAGTGCTTTACATAATGAAGAATAGAAAAATAAGAGACACAGTAAGAAAATAAAACAAGTCAACATTAATTAACATAGAATAAGAGTAAGGTCCAATAGCCAGGGGGGACAGAAAAAACAAAAAAAACTCCAGACGGCCGGAGAAAAAATAAAATCTGCAGGGATTCCAGGCCATGAGACCGCCAAGTCCCCTCTGGGCAATCTACCTAACATAAATGAAACAGTCCTCTTTGTATTTATGGTTTTCACGGAAGGACTTGATGATGATGATGATGATGATCACGTGGACTTCTGGCTTTTAGTCCATCAATGCTGGGGCATCATGGTGCTTTGAGTAGGTTGGTGGTGGTGCAGGCCGCCACCACAGAGAAACCGGAAAAAGAAACAAGAGAGAGTAGGGGTAGATAAGGGCAAGAACATAGATCGACTGGTAAATTGAGAGCTTTGCCTTATGGCTCAGCTCCTTTTTCACCACAACAGATGAATGCAGAGCCTGCATCACTGCAGACGCTGCACCGATCCGCCTGTCGATCTCACGCTCCATTCTCCCCTCACTCGTGAGCAAGACCCCAAGATACTTGAACTCCTCCACTTGGGGCAGGATCTTGCCTCCAACCCTGAGAGGGCACTCCACCCTTTTCCGGCTGAGGACCATGGTCTCAGATTTGGAGGTGCTGATTCCCATCCCAGCCACTTCACACTCAGCTGCAAACCGATTCAGAGAGAGTTGAAGGTCACGACCTGGTAAAGCAAACAGGACAACATCATCTGCAAGAAGCAGTGACCCAATCCTGAGTCCACCAACCCGGACCCCCTCAACACCCTGGCTGTGCCTAGAAATTCTGTCCATAAAAGTTATGAACAGAATCTGTGACAAAGGGCAGCCCTGGCAGAGTCCAACTCTCACTGGAAATGGGTTCAACTTACTGCCGGCAATGCGGACCAAGCTCTGACACCAGTTGCACAGGGACCGAACAGCCCTTATCAGGGGGTCCGGTACCCCAAACTCCCAGAGCACCCCCACAGGATTCCCTGAGGGACACGGTTGAATGCCTTTCCAAGTCCACAAAACACATGTAGACTGGTTGGGCAAACTCCCATGCACCCTCCAGGACTCTGGTAAGGGTTTAGAGCTGGTCCACTGTTATGCGACCAGGACGAAAACCACACTGTTCCTCCTGAATCTGAGGTTCGACTATCCGATGGACCCTCCTCTCCAGAACCCCCGAATAGACTTTTCCAGGGAGGCTGAGGAGTGTGATCTCTCTGTAGTTGGAACACACCCTCCGGTCCCCCTTCTTAAAGAGGGAGACAACCACCACAGTCTGCCAATCCACAGGAACTGTCCCCGATGTCCATGCAATGTTGCAGAGACGTGTCAACCAAGATAGTCCTACAACATCCAGAGCCTTGAGGAACTCCGGGCGTATCTCATCCATTCCCGGGGCCCTGCCACCAAGGAGTTTTTTGACCACCTCGGTGACCTCAGTCCCAGAGATGGGGGAGCCCACTTCCAAGTCCCCAGGCTCTGCTTCCTCATTGGAAGGCATGTTAGTGGGATTGAGGAGGTCTTCGAAGTACTCCCCACAACATCCCGAGTCAAGGTCAGCAGCGCACCATCCCCACCATATACAGTGTTGACACAGCACTGCTTCCCCCTCCTGAGATGCTGGACAGTGGACCTGAAGCTCCTCGAAGCCGTCCAAAAGTCATTCTCCATGGCCTCCCCAAACTCCTTCCATGCCCAAGTTTTTGCCTCAGCAACCACTGAAGCCGCATTCTGCTTGGCCTGCTGGTACCTATTAGCTGCCTCCAGAGTCCCACAGGACAAAAGGGTCTGGTAGGACTCCTTCTTCAGCTTGACAGCATCCCTCACCGCCGGTGTCCACCAACGGGTTTGGGGATTGCCGCCACGACAGGCACTGACCACCTTACAGCCACAGCTCCGGTTAGCTGCCTCAACAATAGAGGCACGGAACATGGCCCATTGGGACTCAATGTCCCCCACCTCCCTCGGGATGTGGTCAAAGTTCTGCCGGAGGTGGGAGTTGAAGCTACTTCTGACATGGGATTCTGACAAGATTTGTTTTTCTCTTCAGTTTATCATAGTTACAAGATCATTACTTTTTTTAGGGATATTTATTTTCTTTTTAAGTCTTGCAGTTATGATCCCCCTGTTATTTCTGACCATACTCTTTTTTCCCTGGAACTTAGAACATGAAACACTATTAACTTATGTTTTCATTGAAACTAATATATTCTTGAAGACACCTGCCAGAATATTCCAGTAAACTATTAAAGATTAGGAGACAAATACTATTTTATGACTGACATTAAAAAAAATAAACAGAAAAAATAAGGACAATGGAATTAATCATGTCTCTGAATTTAATTAAATGGAGTGCCCCCTGCTGGCCACAAAACCTCTATTATATTAGTCCCATTGTTGTTACCTATTATTATGGAAGTTAAAAAAGAGAAGTTCCAACCTACCACCATTACTTAAATCACATCATAATTTACCATGAACAACTAGAAAAGACTAATTAGACTACATACATTAATCAACATTATTGCAAAAAACATATAGTATATTTGAAACAAAAGTCACTGAATACTGGGAAATACATAAAATGCTTTACTTATTAAAAACAGAAATGCAACAGCCTGAAGGGTTTATGTGTAAAGATGATGAATAGACCCTTAATGCTGTCAAAAACGCAGGGTGATGCTACATCTCTAAAAAAGTTGCAAAGCTACAAGCTCAGACGAATATCCATCAGACTTTTATAAAAACTGTGAGGGACAGCCAGCATTCCTTACCTGGCCGAGACTCCCCCAAAATGGAAGGACAGGGGAAGACAGCATTCATGTGGCATTGTTTCCCTCAGACTGCTAGGTAGCAACTCCCCTGGGTTGCGGAAGCACTACGATTTCCTACAGGGCATCATGGGAACTGGAGTTCTTGGACTCAGTCCTGTTGGGTCCCATGGCCAGAGGGTACTGCGGAGACTGGCAAGTCCTAATTTGTCAGGTTCTTACCTCACTTGGAACTGCTTCCAAGCTACAGCTTCGGAATACCGGAAGTGCTTCTGGGTGTAAAATAAAAGTAGCTACCTGCCACTGCTCAGAAGCCCAAGTCAGGAGGAATGAGGACAACACTTCCGTGTAAGAGTGGAGGAGGCAGTGAGAGAGAGAGAGAACAGAAGACAATGTATTGCTGAGTACTGTATACTGTGCTTTGTACTGTGGCTGTGGTAGAAAATACTTACCAGTAAAGTGTTTCTTACAATATTGGATGCAAATTCCTCTTTCTTTATTTTACACTTGTTTCTGAGCCTGTCAGTGTTGGGTGTTTGGGGAGCTGGAGTGCCCCCTGCTGGCCGCAAAACCTCTCTTTTAAATTAGTCCCATTGTTGTTGCCTATTTTTATGGGACCTAAAGAAGAGAAGCTCCAACCTAAAACACTACAAAAATGTCCTTCCTACTGGCCAATCTCCCTATTGCATACCAAACTTAAGATTCTGTAAAAAAGTAATTTTAAAGTAAACAGTGCTTTCTTCCATTGCTTCCTAGGATCAAACTAAATGTGTGCTTTATACTTCTGACCCATACAAATCACTTTTATGTGTACCAGAAATTGTAGATATTTTCTATAAAACCTCAGGTTTCAGCATTAATTTGAATTATAGTATATTTTTTTCCACATCACTTTAAATTTCATTCATTTTCTTTCACTGTCTCACAACAGGTTTTACTTAAGTGCATAGACGTTGTTACTAATTTAAGTAATGTTTTTTTCTATATGGACTGGCAAGTTAATTGATTACCTGCTGTAGCTCCAACATCTCTAAAACATGTTGTCACACACGTGCGCATGGGAGTCAGTTAAAGGGCCATAATAAGAGTAATTCTATGCCACACCAGGGGGTGGCAGAGTGCACTAACTCTTTCTCTCGCTTCTCTGCAGACCAGTTATGGGGCATTCCACCTGGTCCCGATGACGTCACTTCCAGTCCTGGTCCCCAATGATAACGTCACTTTCAGTCCCGCCGTCTGTGACACCACTTTCTATTTCGGCCCCCAATGATGACATCACTTCCACAACTCCCCTTCCTTGTGCCAGAGAATCAGTTCTGCCTTGGTCTCAAACCTGTATGCACTGTACATCCTTTAAAAGTAATTTTGCAGCCAGGAAATAATACATACATGGCTACCCCACATCTTTTTCATGTCTCCAGTCTATTCTTGTGACAATGTAGTCTTGCAGCAGGCAACTTTAACACTCTAATCTAGTAAAGGTTTTAATATTAAGAATTTAGTGGATCTTTAAATATTTAATGTTTCTGTTAAATTTCTCAACAAAAATTTAAATTCTTTCTACAGTACATATGCTGATAAATTGTTGTATATATTTTTTCATGGGTCAATATCAGATTTCTTCATCTGTCCTTAAGGCTGTAACAAAGAGACAAGAGAAGATGATAAATCTTTGGGGCACCATGAAGGTTAACCCCAGTATATTCAAATAAAACACGAGGTATAGCGAGTTGAAAAAGAAAAGAAACGTTGCGAAGTCACAAGTCTTCAGCAAGACTGTCTAAGATGGCGTTGCTTCCAGTGATAAAGGTTCTGGACAGGAAGAGATGGGTCCAAGCGGGTGGAAACCAGAAGTGACATCACAGGTGTTATGGTTGATGATCTTCTGGTCTGCGCAGAGAAGAGTAGAAAAGGCATTAGTCGAAAGCATTCTCTGGCTTTCGGAGGAAGATTCCAATTAGCTCTTAAATTGTTCCCTATGCGCACACATGTGACAAGCCCTAATACTAGAAGTCATAGCCCTGGTTGAAATTCTGTATGTTTGCTTTAAGTAGACATTTACAGATGACCTACTAGAAGTAGGAACGCAATTTGTAGCACTGTGGTTTTTGATTGGACATATGCAAATAGTTCAGGCAAGCACAAAGATCTCTTTATACTTTACAAGAATAATGTAGTGGTGCGGTCACATTAGGTGAAATAAAAAATGGTTCATTGTTATGTGCCATTATGTTTTATTATGGCTCATGTAAATTGTAACATTACAACATTTAATTTTCACATGACTACATTTTTTTCAAATGATCATTTAGTTGGCTGTTGATTAAAAAGATTTGGAAAAGCATATGGGAATCACAGTAGCACTTTGTTGCAAACCTTTTGTGGTACTTATATCTAACACCAAACTGCTAAGCACTAAAAAAAAAATCCAGTTTTGTAATGTAAAACTGCATAAATTAATTAGAAAATAACCATTCTTTAACAGAAAAAACTATTGACTATACAAATTAATACTCATTACTTCTTCACGTTGTCTTTTTTCTGTATGTGAGTAAAATACTTCATTCATGTTTTTCAATGATTTGTTTTCTTATAAGGGAAAGCCTTGAGCCTGATGATAATTTTAGGTATATATACTACATGGAAATGAAGTGCTGTTGCCATCATGTGGTAAAGATGAAAGAAGGGAAGTGTTAGGAAAAGAATAACTGGAGTGAGCTTCAGAGAAGTGTCATACCACAAAACATTTAACAATTAACAGGTATATACAGTACCTATCTAAGTGAAGAGCTTGAAGCTACTTCTACGTTTGTTTGTTTTTATATTAATGTTTCATGGCATCTAAATTAGTAAACTGGCATGAAAAGTAAAGGAGTAAAGTAAGTACAGGTTATGAAATATTTTTTACAACTGTTTTATTTTCACAATAATAAATTACTTCAAGCAAAGGTATATGTGAAGATATACATCAGTGTAAATTCAACAGTGAGCTTACATGTGTTATTAGTACTAAACTACAATAGGTTTAAAACTTTTAAAACTCCTCATACTATGGATATATTTAATATACGTCATGAAGTATAATCTTATTAAATGCATTCCTGTTTTATAGCAATGTTACAGTTTTATATGTTAGCACCCTAACTGCAGCAAATGTATAAATGATTAACTTAGAATGTTTAAATATATATTCTGAAACTCCTTCAATTATATATTGTTAAAATTATACTTTATACTTTATAAAATTATACATTATACTTTAGGGGGTTACCCTATTTTTGTTTCCCTCTATCACTTACTGTACCTTTGCCTTGTTTGCATTTTGGTTTGTGTTCTTGGTGGTTTTGTGGTTAACTGCCTTCAATTGTGTCTTGTGTTTACAATGGTGGAAACTTACATTGAATTGGGACTCTTGGCTGCTGCGGTCATTAGGGCATCTGCCTGCCACTAGATTTTTTGCTGTGGCATGCCATACTTAACTGCTATGTTCTTCAGACCCTCTTTGTTGTAAGCTCTGGCCCAGTTTAAAGAATAGCTGTTAAGCTATTTTTCTGTGAATTTTGTTACATTTCTTGAATTTCTTAATTATTCCTTGTTCTTTATATTGTGTAGTTGTTTATTTCTGGCCTTATCTGATTTAAGCTATTTTTTTATTAGTTTTTTCTTTCTCTTTTTTCAGTTTACTTCATTTAATTCATGGTTAAAATTTTTTGTAAGTTTCCTTTTTGTTGTTTCTGATATTATTATTTATTTTATTCATTCAAAGTATTATTTTTGTGACCAGATTTGCGAATGTTATTTTTTTTACTTTCTCATTTAGTTATTATCATAACAATAAGTAGTCACAGCATTCCTGTGAAAAAAAGGACCAAGGATAAAGATGGTAAACATGAAGAAGAAACTGAGATGACAAAGCATAGGCCATTACTAAAAAGAAAAAACATGAAGCATCAGAGCTGAAATGGCTATGAAAAGTCATATTCAACAAAAAAGAAACAGGTCCGAGTTTAAACTAAAGTATTTGCAAAACGTTTTCTAGATTTATGGGTAAACCTGGAAATATTTACAAAAGATCAGAAATCACAACACTGAGTTTTGAATAATACCCATCCTAAAATGTAATTTATATATACATATAAATATGCATATATATGTATATATATATTGTGGTAGATAGGGGGCGTTCTCGCTCCCTTGAACCCCTGTCCATGACTCCAAACACCAGGTAAAAGTCCAAAATTCAACTTTATTAAATTGCCACAGTGCACAAAGCACCCCCTCCTCCACTATTCTCATATAAATCACAAATAAACACAATAATCCAATCCTCCACTCCCAGACGTGTTGCCACCCTTCCACCCAGCTCAGCCTGCCATCTGGGAGCTCCCACAGTCCTTTTATATCTCCTGAACCAGAAGTATTCCTAATCCCCAGTACATGTAACTGTCAATCACTTCCTAGCCAGGTACAAGTTCTTTTCTTCACCCCGGAAGCACATCATTCCTCTTGTCCACGTATGCTTCCGGGGCCTAGGGAAAATATCCATTACTCCTCCCTGCAGCGTCCCCTAGTGGCCCCCATGGCATTCAGCAGGGCTGTGCATAAAAACTCCATTGTCCATGACGCCCTGCTGGTCTATTAGACAAAGAGAGACCCTTCACTGTCTGCACACCTCTAGTTTTACAGATGACCGGTAGCGGTGTCTTAAGGACCGCCTCGCTACAGGAGCCAGCACTATTCAGCTGCCCTGGCTCGATCGTTCCTTCCTCTGACCGGTCAGTCATCGTAGCAATCTCCTTTGTAGTATATGCAGTGTATTGGCACCCGCTACTTATTAAACGCGGGCCCAGATCACACCGCGTCCCTCTATTATATACGATACGGGTCTCACTTACCTGTATCGCCGCATCATTCATCTCAGGAGGCTCCCCACCAAATCGCCGCACGTAAGCCCTCACCTTCTCTAATGGCGCTTTGGCTGCAGCTCCCAACTCCCTGACGATCTTCTCAATACTCGTCAGGACCTGTAAGAAAATAAGTACGGGCTCGATCAGCTTTTCAAGCTCCCGTACGTTAATATTATTTACTTCGGTCGGCAGGAGACTTGCTTCCTTGTTCGTCTTACCTGCAGACTGGGAGCCAATGAGCACGTCCGCTTCTGGCATGTGCTCTGACGGGTCTCGCGGAGACTTCTGGGATTTGGAGTTCTCTGAGGGTCGGGCTGCCTTCTTCGGCGAACTGTGGTCTGTCTTTAATATTTTTGTGACATCCCGATCAGCCATTTCCCGACCCTCCTTACCTTCTCATGGGGTGAGCGGTGCCTCGCTCGCCTCCCCCTTCCCCTTCGGAATGTCCGAGTCCGTTCCTTCAGGCTCGAAGGCGCAAACAGCGAAACGCGGACCTCCTCCTTCCCAGCAAGCATCGGGTTTGTTGTCGTGTCCCTCCTCGGCTACCGTTATGCGGAAGTCGTCTCCTAGGCGCACTGGCTTCGACACAGCAGGCTGTCGTCTTCGGGGCAGTCTCCTTTTTCCCTCGGAGCCTCCAGGTGATCATCTCTGAGGTACATGCATGGGACAAAGTGAGTAATAATAAATGGATTGTTATTAACGTTCCCGGCACGTACCTCAGAGCGCTCGATGAATCCTGGAGGTTTCTCCGGACTTATAAGGCCGCTCCTTGACTCCTCCCGAGCATCGGCCATTGCACCTAAGGCGCTCCCGCTGGCGTTGTCGCTCTGTTTGCCCTTCCTTTTACCCATTTTGTACTCGGAATTTTTTGGGTTTTGGCGATGCTGTGGTGATTCCTGACTCCGTAGTCTTCTCGGGGTTCACTACCCACAGAAATTTTTGATTCAGGTCCTCCGCTATAGATTCTGGAGTATCCTGCCGACTACGCTACTGTGGTAGATAGGGGGCGCTCTCGCTCCCTTGAACCCCTGTCCACGACTCCAGACACCAGGTAAAAGTCCAAAATTCGACTTTATTAAATTGCCACAGTGCACAAAGCACCCTCTCCTCCACTATTCTCATATAAATCACAAATAAACACAATAATCCAATTATGCTCCCAGACGCGTTGCCACCCTTCTACCCAGCTCAGCTCGCCATCTGGGAGCTCCCACAGTCCTTTTATATCTCCTGACCCGGAAGTGTTCCTAATCCCCAGTCCATGTGACTCTCAGTCACTTCCGGGCCAGGTACAAGTTCTTTTCTTCACCCCGGAAGCACATCATTCCTCTTGTCCACGTGTGCTTCCAGGACGTAGGGAAAAAATCCATTACTCCTCCCTGCAGCGTCCCCTAGTGGCCCCCATGGCGTCCAGCAGGGCTGTGCATAAAAACTCCATTGTCCATGCCCTGCTGGTCTTCTGGGGACCTCCATGCTGCAAGGAGGGCTCTACCTGGCGGCTTAGGGGTATTGCCCGGGATAAACGGCCGGCCATCCTCCACAATATATATATATATATATATATATTTATATATATATATATCTGTGTGTGTGCTTTACACTCTTTCATTCAGCACAAGCAGGCTCAGCAATGTCAGTTATTAACACTACTATGCAACATAAAAGGTGAGAACAGTGTGGAGAAATGGAAAAAAAAAGCAAAAATAAGCTTTTTTGCATTTTTCATTAATAAAATAATCAGAACATACACAACAAAAATGATTTGAATAGAAAATGATCTGAATTCACAACACTGAGTTTTGAGTTATCCCCATTCTATTATTAAACTATATATATATATATATATATATATATATATATATAGTCACACACGTGTGCTTAGGAGGCAGTCAAAAAGCACAAAGGTGAGTAAAATATCGCGAGATGACGGGATTGCGAGATTGTCACATGGTGCTTACCTGAACCTCTTCTGTCAACAGAAAAACCGAAGACAATTAATCTCTGCTATTTCTGGGTTTCAAAATGGCCACCATGACATCAGTTCCGGCAACTCACCATGACATCACTTCCGGCTCCTCCCCATGAAGTCACTTCCAGCTCCTGAATTCAACCTCATTTCCTGCCAACCATTTCCTGTACCATTAATCCACTACTCTATATAAATTTCATTTTTGCAATTGTACTTTGTCATCTGTTACTGAATAAGTACTTTTAATTGCATTTTGCATCCTTTTTCTTCCTTTCTCCACAGTGCAACATACGGGGATGATTCCCAAACTTTTATTTTTGTGGATTTTCTTCTTTATATGGTTATTATTCCAATATATATATATATATATATATATATATATATATATATGTAACAGAATAAGATGCTTCTCACACCCTTGTACCCTCAGACTATACGTCAGACACCAGGTAAAAGTCCAAAGATGATATTTATTATAATAATAAGTGCACAAAGCACGCTCCTCTCCACAATTCACAATAACAATAAACCACAATAATAAACAATCCTCCACTCCCAGACGCTTAGCCACCCTGCCTCCCAACTCAGCTCATCGTCTGGGAGCTCCCACAGTCCTTTTATATTCCCTGACCCGGAGGTGTTCCTTCCCAACAGTCCACAAGTCCTTATTCCTTCCGGGTCAGGGTAAATAATGTTTTCTCACCCCGAAGCCGTCGCTCTTCCTATGACGAACTTCCGGGTCATAGGGCATGAAGAACTCTTGGTCCTCCCTGCAGCTCCCTCTCGTGGCCCCATGGCATCCAGCAGGGCGGTGCATAAAACTACATGGTCCATAATGCCCTGCTGGTCTTCTGGGGACCTCCATGCTGCAAGGAGGGCTCCACCTGGCGGCTTGGGGTATTGGCGGGGTACATGGCCGGCCATATCTTACAGTATTCCCCAGCGGCAATTATAAAGATTCGGAGCGGCCTGCCCCGAGAGGGAAGTCTTCCTCCAAGAGGACGCGTCATCCGGGCTCTGACTGCGCTTGCCCTGTCCTCGAGCAAACCTTGGGGGGACGGTGTACCTCCTGTCTCCCCGGGGACATTGGCGCCACTCGTGACCCGGTCGCTGGCAATTGTAGCACCGACGAAGTCCTCCTGGTTGGCTCTTTTCCCGAGACCTGAAACATCTCGGGAACTCGGTCAGCTCCACCCTTTCCCCCGCCAAGGAGGGTTTTCTGGCCGCCTCGCTGCTCTCCGCCCTTTTTCCCACCTTGTCAGGAGACCCACGGTGTATTTCGGGGATCTCCTGCTTACTCTGTCGGCGACAGCTTGAGTCTCTCTATTAGAGAAAGAGAGCCTCTTTGCTGTTTGCATGCCCGTTGACTTTAAAGAAACCAGAGGCGGCGTCTTCAGCACCGCATCGCTCCGAGACAGCACTTTTCAGCTGCTCTGGTACGATCAGTGCTTCCACCGCCCTTCTGTCATCACACCACACTCGTTTGTAGGGCTCGTAGTGACTTGGCACCCGCTACTAATTAACCGCGGGCCCGTCACTCTGTGTCCCTTATTCTGTACGGTACCGTAAAACTCACCTGTACCGCCAAATCAATCATAATGGGAGACTCCTGACCAAATCGCCGTAGGAATTCATCCACCCTCCTTAAAGGCGCCGCCGCTGCTCCCAGATCCCCAGTGATCTTCTTTATTGTCTCCACCACCTGTAAAATTTGTGCACGGGCTGAAGCAACTTTTCCAGCTCGTGCACGTCCAAAAAGTTACTTAATTCACCCGGAGGCATGCTCGAGCCATCATTAGCCTTACCCTCCGGGTGGGAGCCAATAAACACGGCCGCTCCTGGCGTGCTCAGACAGGTCCCGCAAGGGAGCCTGGGATTTGGAGTTCTTTTCGGAGGACCGCGGTGCCGCTTTTGGCTGACTGTGATCCGTCTGTATCAATTTATCGACGGACCGATCAATCATTTCCCGGACCTCCTTACCTTTTTGTAGGGATAGCGGTACTTGATCGCCTCCCCTTTCCCCTTCGAAAACTCAAGTCCGTCTTTTCTTGGGAAGCCACAAACAGCTGGATACGGAACGTCACCTTCCTGGAATCCCTTGTGGTAGGTCACGTGTCCTCGCCGCACCCGTAATGCGGAAGTGCTTCGGGTTACTCGTTTGCCTGAATGAGGCGTGCCATCGCCTTCGGTCTGTCTTCTGCCTCCGCAGAGCCTTCGGATGGACATCTGGGAGGTATGTACATGGGACATCATGTGTTAATTTAAAAAGATTATTCAGTACATTCCCCGTACATACCTCGTCGGTGACGTCCTCCTCCGGAAATCTCTCCCGAAATGCGTAGCCGCTCCATAGCTCCTCTTGGCGCAGGCAATGCCGGCGCTAGACCTCCGCTGTTGCTGGCGCTCTGCTTTGTCTTCTTCTTCCCATGACGGACTTGATAAAGATGAGGTTTCTGGCGATTTTTCTGTGTGTGTCGTGGCGCTGTCTTCCGGGATATTCTGTCCACAATAAATTTTTAAATTCAGGTCCTCTGCCAAACTGACGGCCAGAGAATCCTGCCGAGCGCCAATTGTAACAGAATAAGATGCTTCTCACACCCTTGTACCCTCAGACTATACGTCAGACACCAGGTAAAAGTCCAAAGATGATATTTATTATAATAATAAGTGCACAAAGCACGCTCCTCTCCACAATTCACAATAACAATAAACCACAATAATAAACAATCCTCCACTCCCAGACGCTTAGCCACCCTGCCTCCCAACTCAGCTCATCGTCTGGGAGCTCCCACAGTCCTTTTATATTCCCTGACCCGGAGGTGTTCCTTCCCAACAGTCCACAAGTCCTTATTCCTTCCGGGTCAGGGTAAATAATGTTTTTTCTCACCCCGGAAGCCCGTCGCTCTTCCTATGACGAACTTCCGGGTCATAGGGCATGAAGAACTCTTCGGTCCTCCCTGCAGCTCCCTCTCGTGGCCCCATGGCATCCAGCAGGGCGGTGCATAAAACTACATGGTCCATAATGCCCTGCTGGTCTTCTGGGGACCTCCATGCTGCAAGGAGGGCTCCACCTGGCGGCTTGGGGTATTGGCGGGTACATGGCGGCCATATCTTACAATATATATATATATATATATATATATACACTAGCAAAATACCCCTGTCTCTCATAATCGGTTTGAGTTTCATGGTTTGTTTCAATTACATTAGTATTTGCAGGACTTGTTGTGTTGAAGTGACATTCGGCATCTGTCAAGTGTAAGCATACAACCGGTTTCATTGATAACTTTGCATCCAGCTTTTAAGAGTTAAAACATTCATAAACATCAAAGTGTCCACTACTCAAATCGTCACGTTTGAATCTAAGATATTAGATTGGAGGTTGTCCAAAGGTGTAAAATATTTGCCCATTTTGGTACACTTGAAAGCGACAACTGAACAATTCAGCGGCAGCCATCAACTCACAGGCAGAACCATAGATGAAGGGCTTAAGCATTTCACTCTTATAGTGCTCCTGTGTAGTATAATTATCTCCTGTACCGTCATCAGTCCACACCTTGAACCTGTCCCAGTCATTCAATACATAAGACACAATGTTCCTCCGGATATCAAGAGTGAGCCTGATATGGCCATGCAATATGTAACACAGAGAATGGAAAAGGCAGACGCCATCTGCAGGAATGGAAACCACTCGGTAAGTGACAGTTCTTTGATCAATGGTGATCACCTCGATAGACATGTTAATGGAGGTACAGTTGGAATGATAAAGGAAATGGGTACCTGAACAATGTAAAGTAAGTCTAAAATACCTACACAATAACTATAATCGTAATAAATGAACAATAAAACAGCGGAGAAGCCGTGGATTAAATAAAAAGGCTGTAGTTATCAGCAGGGAGACGTGAATCCCGTGGCGAAGCAAGGAAGGTAATGTAGAGACTGGAGCGACAGACAGCCTTATATAGGCAGGCAGCCAACAACGTGGGAGGCGTGGGGATGGGGGAGCCTACGCCGCCTCACACGGCGACCGAGCTGCAGGCTATGGATGTATATATGTACGTAAGTAGGATTCAGTTAGCGTTGGGAACCTGCGTACCAAATTTCTTGAAGATGGGCCTATAAGTAACAAAGACCATTGGAAAGTTCAATATGGCGGGCGACAGTGGCGTCATACCAGCGAAATAAGTACGTACATCGGTTTCGGTTAGCACAGGGAAGCCGCCTACCAAATTTCGTGAAGATGGGACTATAAATAAGAAAGTTTAACATGACGGACGTTGTCGACCGTTATGACCGTTACGCGTAGAATTTCAAAATGAAACCTGCTTAACTTTTGTAAGTAAGCTGTAAGGAATGAGCCTGCCAAATTTCAACCTTCTACCTACACGGGAAGTTGGAGAATTAGTGTAACTTGTTCATGTTAATTGCAGTCTCAGTTGTTAAAAAATATTTTAAAATTAGCATCCCACATGAAAATATAACGATCTCATTAACTGACAGTGCATACCAATTTATAAATTTTATGTTCGTTTGAGGTTAAAAAGAAAAGAGTAATAACAGATTCCCCAACGGGGAATTGAACTCAAGTCTTTGAGGTACAGTAGACATACAGTAGACATTCGATGCTGGCAGCTTCTCAAGCTTACCATTTTGAGTAGAGAGCTGCTATTATTGTTAATATTATACAATAAAAACATACATTTGATTTGTGTCTGTAACAACTGCTGCAAATTTATAGTGCTTGTCAAAGTTAGCGTTTTTTTATTCAGTTTTATTCTCTCAGTCGCGTTCATGCTCACTCCGATCTGACACTGCTGTTTTCAAATAAAGACGCGCTATAACAGAGGTGAACTCAGATCGGAGAAAGAGAACAGAAGCCCTCCCCGCAAGAAATTTCCACGCACATATAAGAACAATGCAGCTGCACCATGCTTTTATTGTATAATAGTAACAATAAGAACAGCTCACTACTCAAAATGTTTATTTTGGGAAACGTTAAGACTCGAACCTAGAACCTTCTGAATTGGAATCAGCAGCTCTAACCAGTATACAACCCGAAAAGTCAGGACAAGAAGCAATACTAACCTGATTTCTTTATCTTCGGTTATAGTCTGGGGGGGTGGGGGGAGTGCATTTGCTGTGTTATACTTGTATCTTTTGTGAAAGTGCTTATTTGATATTTGGACTTCAGTTTTCACACATTATACACTTCATGTCTACATTTTGTCGTTAGTACTAAAACATGGAAAAAGTATGTGTTGAACATTTCTGTCATCCTACACTTACACAGATCTTTGCGGACACGGAACACACGTGAAATGCATGTGTTCTGAATAACAATATATTTTTTAGACTAGGTACCTGACTCACTGATAAACAAGGCTTCATTTGGGAGAGGTTTTTTGCAGTTTCTCTGGCGGTGGGGGGGATGGTATAGCAGGCTGCTTGCTGCTTGGGATTATCGACACACAAGACAAAAGATGCTAAATGGAGAAGTGCGAGTGGATTTAAGGTGGGCCAGATTTACGAGTTTTCTTGTAAGCTTTGGTAATTCTGGTGTTAACAGAATTCAAGGTTCAAATGAATGCACTTTAGTTCACTGATTCACCTTGTAACAAATAGCATCTTTCAAGGGGAAAAAGAGGAAGAAGAAAAAGAAGAATCAATTGCTATCTTCAGAAGGCTCTTTGGAACTGGTCTGAAACACCTAGACTGCCACATGACGATATGCTAAATTTCACAGTTTTTGTTAGAAATGCCTGTCCATCCCTAAAATAACCACCAAGAAGTAATGGTATCACAGACAACTCCCTTGAGCCATGTTCAAAATATCAAAGATTGATTTTTTTCCTCTGCCTAGAATATGAATTAAAAGCATACACTTTTAGAAGTGCATTCAGAACAGAAAGCAGGATCTGAACCCATGACAATGTAAGGTCATTCCAAACTTTATTTCAGTTCACTTTTGTTTCTTTAAAGGTCACAATAACAACACATCAAATTGGGCAGACAAAGGCACCCAGTCCTTTGCAAAAATTTCCTTCTCCTACTGAGAAATTCTCACTAATCTTAGGCCAGTCGAGAAATATTGTTTTTGTTACATGCCCTGGATCTGCCCCCAAGTCTTTTATAAAAAAAAGCTATAAAGATCTTTGAGGTATATAAAGATCTCCACCAAAGTCACAGTCCTGGGAGACATCAGCCAGGACATGAAGGAGACTTGCTTAAAGCCTTCAAATACAGTGGCTTTCTGCATATATAGTAGCCTGCCCAAGTCCAGGAAGGATACACAGTTTTTCATTTCCTTAGAATATTATTTAGAAAAAAGCAAATGAAAGAAAATGGGAGTTTGATATTTTATTATCACTCACAAGACAAACAAATTTACATTTTCTGTATAAGTGAACACCTCACACATTGTTTTTGTGTAAAGTAGGCTGGTCGTATTACTGTATATGTCCATTAAATCCCATTGCTTGTCCTCAAAATACATTCCATATTTTTAAGGTTTTAAAAATGTGTTATGTTTTTAATCATGTACATTTTGCCTTGGTTTTACTTGACAGGCTTTTGTGGTGTACAGTGAGCACCAAAGTGGCTAGACTGAATGCTTTTTCTTTAATGAAGGTACATGTGCAGACATCCATTATTCTTTTGCTGTTATTTGTGAAAAGCTCACAGCAGGCAAAAGGAAGCTGACTCGCTGCTGAATATCAACGCTGAGGTCATGTAGAAAAGTGATTGGATTTGCAGATTGACTTGTTTGTCATAGTATGACATTTATACTCTGGTTATAAATCTATTAATTAAGGTCTGTCTTTGTATTCTCTTGTCTACATAACACTATATACAATGTACTGTAACTAAATATAAATACTGTACTTCAGACATGCAAGTTTATATTTATTTTATATACAGTATGTATATACAGTTCATCTGAAAAGTATTCACAGCGCATCACTTGTTATGTTACAGCCTTATTCCAAAATGGATTAAATTCATTTTTTTCATCAAAAGTCTACACACAACACCCCATAATAGCAACGTGAAAAAAGTTTACTTGAGATTTTTGCAAATTTATTAAAAATAAAAAAATTGAGAAAGCACATGTACATAAGTATTCACAGCCTTTGCCATGAAGCTCAAAATTGAGCTCAGGTGCATCCTGTTTCCCCTGATGATCCTTGAGATGTTTCTGCAGCTTAATTGGAGTCAACCTGTGGTAAATTCAGTTCATTGGACATGATTTGGAAAGGCACACACCTGCCTATATAAAGTCCCACAGTTGACAGTTCATGTCAGAGCACAAACCAAGCATGAAGTCAAAGGAATTGTCTGTAGACCTCCGAGACAGGATTGTCTCGATGCACAAATCTAGAGAAGGTTACAGAAAAATTACTGCTGCTTTGAAGGTCCCAATGAGCACACTGGCCTCCATCATCTGTAAGTGGAAGAAGTTCGAAACCACCAGGACTCTTTCTAGAGCTGGCCGGCCATCTAAACTGTGATTGGGGGAGAAGGGCTTTAGTCAGGTAGGTGACCAAGACCCCGATGGTCACTCTGTCAGAACTCCAGAGGTCCTCTGTGGAGAGAGGAGAACCTTCCAGAAGGACAAACCTCTCTGCAGCAATCCACCAATCAGGCCTGCATGGTAGAGTGGCCAGACGAAAGTCACTCCTTAGTAAAAGGCACATGGCAGCCCGCCTGGAGTTTGCCAAAAGGCACCTGAAGGACTCTCAGACCATGAGAAACAAAATTCTCTGGTCTGATGAGACAAAGATTGAACTCTTTGGTGTGAATGCCAGGTGTCACGTTTGGAGGAAACCAGGCACCGCTCATCACCAGGCCAATACCATCCCTACAGTGAAGCATGGTGGTGGCAGCATCATGCTGTGGGGATGTTTTTCAGTGGCAGGAACTGGGAGACTAGTCAGAATAAAGGGAAAGATGACTGCAGCAATGTACAGAGACATCCTGGATGAAAACCTGCTCCAGAGCGCTCTTGACCTCAGACTGGGGCAACGGTTCATCTTTCAGCAGGACAACGACCCTAAGCACACAGCCAAGATATCAAAGGAGTGGCTTCAGGACAACTATGTGAATGTCCTTGAGTGGCCCAGCCAGAGCCCAGACTTGAATCCGATTGAACATCTCTGAAGAGATCTTAAAATGGCTGTGCACCAACGCTTCCCATCCAAACTGATGGAGCTTGAGAGGTGCTGCAAAGAGGAATGGGCGAAACTGGCCAAGAATATGTGTGCCAAGCTTGTGGCATCATATTCAAAAAGATTTGAGGCTGCCAAAGGTGCATCGACAAAGTATTGAGCAAAGGCTGTGAATACTTATGTACACGTGATTTCTCAGGTTTTTTTTTTTTAAATAAATTTGCAAAAACCTCAAGTAAATTTTTTTTATGTTGTAATTATTGGGTGTTGTATGTAGAATTCTGAGGAAAAAAATGAATTTAATCCATTTTGGAATAAGGCTGTAACATAACAAAATGTGGAAAAAGTGATGTGGTGTGAATACTTTCCGGATGCACTGTATATATCAATCAATCAATCAATCAATCAACATTTATTTATATAGCACATTTTCATACAAAAAATGTAGCTCAAAGTGCTTTACAAAATGAAGAATAGAAAAATAGAAGACACAATAAAAAATAAACATAAGTCAACATTAATTAACATAGAATAAGTAAGGTCCGATCGCCAGGATGGACAGAAAAAACAAAACAAAAAAAAAAACTCCAAAAGCTGGAGAAAAAAAATAATATAAAAATAAAATCTGTAGGGGCATATATATATATATATATATATATATATATATATATATATATATATATATATATATATATATATACACACATAATATATACAGTATAGTGGACACAAGAGGCGCTGTTGCCCAGTTAAACCCACGACAGACATCCAGGACACACGTTTAAAAGCACCAAGAAGAATTCTTTAATTATTTTCTTCAAATAAAGTGCACAAAGCACCACACACTCCACAATTCTCCAATACTAATAATAAGCACAACAATAATCAATACAATAAATCAATCAATCCACAACTCCCAGCAGCTTAGTCACCCAACCTCCCAACTCCGGCTCTTCTTGCTGGGTCTTCATCAGTCCTTTAAATAGTCCATTACCTGGAAGTGTTTCTCCCAGGTTCAACGCCACATCATCCTTCCTCAAGTAGCCTGGAAGTACTGCGGGCTTCCGTCCTCGTGACTCCGAAGTACTTCCGGGTTGTCGTAACAGTAGAAGTCCCCAGGTTCTTTGTGAGCTCCCCCTGGCGGCACCCACGGCACCCAACAGGGCTAAGGAAACAGACCCCACGTCCCAGGATGCTTTCCCAAGTCAGTGCACCAGACCACACTGTTGATGTTAATCAGCAACTCAAAGTCAGTTGTGTTTGAATGAATGTACATAAAGTCTGTTTCTGAAACTGCTGATGGACTGATGACCTTTGGAAGGCTCATTCCTGCATTGATCCATAGGCTTCTGCAAAGGGTAATAGTTACCTTGCAACTCTGTAAAAGAGAAAATGAGCTTAAAAAATAAAAATGATGGAAAATAAAAAAAGACGAAAAATTCAACAGTACAACAGTTAGAAAATAGTTTTAAATTCACTTTAGGAATTCGCAAAGAAAATAAACCAGTATCATAAGGCTTTCAGTAAATAAAATGATTTAGTTATTGTGCCTAAGATGCACAAAAAGAAAATGAAAGATGACTGTAAACGCTTGTTTGAAATTAAAAGCATGTTGGCTGAAATAGGCACTTAAATTTGGTACGACATAAAATCTCTTCATAAAATCAGCTTATACCTGTAACTATAAACATTTAAATTAAAGTAATCAAGAGCAAGTTTTGTGTTATAAAGAGAAACTGTAGATTTTTTGTACAATAACAACAATTACAGCATGTTTCTTATGCTCCTTACCCAACAATCCAATTAAAATCTTTTAATATTCCCTTTCCACTATTATGCTACTTTATACTGTATACTGCACTGCACAAAACATACTATAAGCCCATTCCTTTATTTTGAATCTGCCAGTGAAACCTCTCATCTAAAATCACCTTAATTTGAAAAAATGTCCCTGTTTTTTCTAAAAACCCTGATCATCAGTACAAGCAGTTCCAACTTGACAATCAATCATATCAGGCTGTTTGTAAACGTTTTGTGGTGGGACTTTCCCCTGATCTCATATGTTCATAGAAGGTTTCTTGACAAGTTTTGGAGCCATCACAATGTTTCTGTTTATTTATCCAGCTCTCTCTCTCTTTGACTCTACAGCAATTCCCTTTCTTCCTCTTATACATCTCTGTCTCCCGGATTTGTTATCTCTCTATCTAGCTTCTATCTAGCAGAGTAGGTTCTCATTAAGGATTATCATGGCCAAACTTGCTATAGATGGATAGTAACCAATTTCCTCCCTTGTAACCACTGGAAATCTTATTGTTATAACCTAGTGTGGTCCCCGGCCGGGACGCCCAGGAGGACGAGAGGAGGGCTAGTGCCTCCTCCAGACCGCGAGGGGGCGTCCGTCCTGGTTATGTTGGGGGCCTCGGGTAGAGGGCTTGGAAGCCCAGCCCTATAGGGACCCGTGGCCACCGCCAGGCGGCGCCCCGATGCCGGTTTATCCCGTGTGGTCCTCGGCCGGGGCTGGAGCATGGCCGGGACGCCTTGGAGGACCAGAGGAAGGCATGTGCCTCCTCCATGCAGGAGGCCTCGGGTAGGGGGCTTGGAAGCCCACCCCTGTAGGGACCCGTGGCCACCGCCAGGTGGCGCCCCAGTGCCTATTTATCCAGGAAGTGCCGGGGGGAAGACGACAGGGGACACCCGGGCGGCTTCCGGGTGCGCAGCCGGCACTTCTGCCACACAGGGGTGTTGCAAAGTCTAATTGCCGGGAAGCAGCTGGAACCCATCCGGGTTCCTATAAGAGGGGCCGCCTCCCTCCAATCAATGGTGGATGTCGAGAGGTAGCGAGACAGAGCTGGGGAGAGGATTGGAGGCGGCCAGGAAGAGAAGGCACAAAGACTGTGAGCCCTGGACTTTGGGGGAATCGGTGCAAGAGGCACTGGGGTTGATGCACGAATAATTGTAAATATTGTAAATAAACAGTGTGTTGGGTGAACTTATGATTTCCGTCTGTGTGTGTCCGGGCCAGCTTTCACACTAACTACTTGAAACTTTCTGCTTTATAATATGATGGGCCATCTGCCAAAAATGTATACAGTAATCCCTCGCTATATCGCGCTTCGACTTTCGTGGCTTCGCTCTATCGCGGATTTTATATGTAAGCATATCTAAATATATAATACGGATTTTTCGCTGCTTTACAGGTTCTGCGGACAATGGTCTTTTTACTTCCTGTACATGCTTCCTCAGTTGTTTTGCCCAGTTGATTTCATACAAGGGACACTATTGGTGGATGGTTGAGAAGCTAACCAATCAGAGCACGCAGTTAAGCTCCTGTGTGCTGAATGGCTCAGCGACGGAGCGCTGAATTTGATTCTGCGGCATTAACCAGGAAGTCTCGTCTCGCTCATTCAGCATCAACGTGTTTCGCTGTGTAAAGAGTTAACTTTTGTGCTTTTTTGTGTTTATCTTTGGGCATAGTCAATCCCTTCATTATGGCTCCAAAACAATCTACTCCTACTACTGCTTAAGGGGCCGTGCCCAAGCACAAACGGAAGATGTTAATGATTGCCAAAAAGGTAAACGTTTTGGATGTGTTAAAGGAAGGGAAAAGCTACACCGCTGTAGGACGCCATTACGGCATCAATGAGGCTATGATTCTTTTTATTTAAAAAGTATTAAAGGAATATAAGATCTACGGCCGCAGTGTCCTTTTAACCAGGGTGCAAAACGAGTTGTATGTGGATGTAATAAGGCAGTAGTTTGGATGGAATCTGCTTTAGAGATTTGGATTGAAGACTGCCATTTGAAGAACAACAGCGGTGCCACACAGTTGCCTGAAGAGGCTTCTTTAGAAGGGCTGTAACGCTCTCGTTTGTTGTGCAGTAAAACTAAACTGATCGTTATCGGACAAGTCATCATGTCATTGTTGGTGAGTAACCATAATTAATTTTCTACTTACAGTAATTAGTACATGTACGTGCGTTTAGAGACACTGTACACAAATTTACTGTATACAATTTTTCTTGTATTGTACGTATTTATTGCTGGTGGCCTGTCTATCGTAATGGCTGTAACATATGTGATATCGGAGACACTCGATATCTTTAAAATAATATATAGGTTTTACTCTATATAAACAGTATGTTTACATACATAATTTCAATGAATCTTACCTAATATGTAAGAGAATACAAAGGGTTTATGCTGTATAACTGTGCGGGGAATATTTATAAACAGTGTGGGAGAGTTTATAAGGGCTTAAAATATATAAAAATAACCATACAAACATATGGTTTCTACTTCGCGGATTTTCATCTATTGCGGGGGGTTCTGGAACACAACCCCCGCAATCGAGGAGGGTTTACTGTATATGCATTGTGATGGACAGCTGGGTCCCATGCCCAGCCGGGATGCCCCTACTGCATCTGTTCCAGGGAAGCAACCATGGGCAGCTCAATACCTTCCCCAGGAAGCTTGGTGGCAGCCTCCCTGGCCAACAGTAATCCCCCAACTGGTCGCATGGCTCCATGGGAGATGGAGTCTTCCACAGCCTGGTTGGGAGCTCGGATGGTCGCCAGGGGGAGCTCCATGGAATCAACAGCCTGAGTACTGGATGAGTTTGCAGTCCCACCCGGAAGTGCAATCAGGACCAGGTGGTCAAGCACCTGGAATGCTTCCGGGTGGGCTATAAAAAGGGCCAGTCACCACCACTCGGGGGCCAGAATCGGGAGGAGGAGGACCAAGCTTGAGGAGGAGTGGTGGTAAAGGTGAAAGAGTGTTTTTGTGGTGTAATTGTGCTTTTGGGACTCTGTTGGGCGGTGTGGCACGGGGAAGACGTGTCCTACGGCTGAAGAATTAAATAAAAGTTTGTTATCATTTTGTACGTGCCTCAGCGTCAGTCAGTGTCAGGTCGGGCGCTATACAGCGTCCATATTACAGCATATATTCACTGACTAATGCACAGCTGGAGATCTGGAAAACAATAATGGCATGCTTTACTGGTATGGCCATTTTTTCCTTGTATTGAAATATCCATTTAGTTTAAACCTTGGGTAGTGCTGTTTTCTGTCTTGTTTCGCTTCCAAGTGATTCAAATTGAAAATAGTGTTCTCCGGCATATGCTACTTAAAAAGTGAAAGTAATGTCTAATCTCTAGTAATCTGCATGCGTTTGACTTGACTTTTTTTCTTTCCATTAAGTTTGATCTTACTATTTCTTCTATATTCTAAAGTTTAGATGGCTATTGTTTTTCTTCCTCATTCAAAAGACTTATTGCTTCTATAGGAATGTGTTTAAAGCTATATTTGTAGTAATCAATCTGCTGAAGTTGTTCATAGGTAGTACATTGAAAATCTAGCTCTCAGTTTTCCTGTTAAATAAATGGCTAATGTCTTCTCATCATTTTGAACAAAAAAGAGCACAACTTGCAGGCTAATTCTAGTGCAAATTTGGATGAGGTGAAAGGGGCATGGTGTTGCTCATCTTTTTCAAAAACAGTTTATGTAGACGATTTTTTTATTTGGCTGCATGGAAATCTAATTGCACTATTTAAGTTGAAGCTATTTTGGTTTATAGGTTTGTCATTTTGCTACATCCTTTTTGAGGTTTGCCTTGTGTGTTGATGATTTTGTTGGTTGCCTAATACAGGGTTGTATGTCTTGGGTGTCACTGTCATGATTGATTAATTTTACAAATAGGCATTCTGTATGTATAGTTCCAGTGGGTCTCAATAGCCCTGTGCTCACTTAATTTTGTTGTGTTATTGTCCCTTTTCAAAGAGCAAATATACTAATAATTACTTCTTGTTAAATTGGCTTAAGCATAATGTGTCTCTCTTGCCCTCTGTGTGATTGTATTGTTTGCTGCATCAGAAAGAATATGTACATACAGTATGTGTACAAGTATATCATGTCACTATATTTTTTAGAACATTGCAGCAAGTTAATTATGTTGGAACCTCGAGATACAAGTTTAATTCGTTCCAACACTGAGCTTGTATAGCAAATTTCTCGTATCTAGAACAAACCTCCCCATTGAAAATAATGGAAATCCAGTTAATCCGTTCCGCACCCCTAAAAATATCAACATAAAAATCAATTTTCCTAACAAATAACACTGATAAATAATATATACAAGTGGAACCTCGGTTTGCAAGTAACTTGGTTTATGAGTGTTTTGCAAGACGAGCTAAATTTTTTAATTAATTTTGATTTCATAAAACGAGCGATGTCTTGCAATACAAGTAGTATGGATACACTTTGTCTGCTGAGTGTCATGTGAGCATAACTGAGCTGATGGTTCTTCTCTTTTGTGCGCATCTCTCTCCTTATCTCTCTCTCTCGCTCGCGCACGCGTCTCTCTCTTTCTCTCTCTCTCCTTATCTCTCTCGCTCGCGTCTCTCTCTCTCCTTATCTCTCTTGCTCGCTCGCGCGCGCCTCTCTCTCTCCCTATCTCGCTCACTCGCACGCTCGCCTCTCTCTCTCTCCTCTTGAGGGCAATCGTCTCCTGTTCTCCATCTGCATGTCTGCGATATTTTTGGATACGCTTATACAGCGAACTGCTACAGCGAAACAATGAAATCACAAGCGCAAACGCGTAGATCCTCACGCTACGGGAGAACAAGGAACGCTGAGTGAGCTGACGGGCTGGCAGCGTCAGCTTGAGTGAATCCCCGAGTCGAGGCGGATCAGGAAACACGTCACGCATAACCACAGTCTGGCTCGTGGCTCGTATTTAGTTCTGAATTTTTCGCTCATACTATCCTCTTATCTTGAATTTCTCATATATAGAGGTGATCATATCCTCTAACATGTTCCACTGTATTATTATTTTGTTTGTCTGTCTATTTATCTCTCAGTCTGTCCACATGAAACAACTTGGCTGTAAGTGGATTGATTTTTTTGCATTTTAATGCAAGTTCTTGAAAACACTAGCACACCTACTGCCACATCAGCTAGTTGCATTCACTAGGGAAGACTTCAACATAGATTTTAACTTTCCATTACGTGCTTCTTTCAAGCATATTATGTTTATGTAGCAGTGGATTTAGGTTATGGATTTAGGGCAGCTTCTTACTGGGGGAGGCACGGGCATTCTCACCAATTAATTCGGACTGGTGATTATAGCCTGAGCTAGCCAATCCAGTAGGAGTGCCTTTTATAAAAGTTGAGGAATGGGTGCTCCAGACACAAAGTGGCATGTGCTCCATAAACTCCTGGTTATGTACACATAGTATAATTATGTAACTGAAGGGGCACCGGCTCTGGACACCAAGGGTTCAACCCCCTGTGTTGTCATAGTCTAGTAATACTGTTTGTGCACGGTCAACTGAAGGACACTGAATATGAAAGTTAAGAGGCACAGTTTATGTAATTGATACTAATACGGACTAACCGATATGGACACTGAGGGGCACTGTCCACACTTCCTCATTGCGTTCCAAATAGGCTTCGACCAGACTGTGTTTAATAAATATGTAGTACAAGTATCCTCCTCTTCAACCAACAACTAACAACAGTATATTAACGGATACAATATTTGCATCACTTGAATTTGAATGCAGTTTCTCTTAAAGCTATGTCAGCCAAGACAGGCTATTCAGGTGTCATTTAACCTCATAATGTTTTAGAATGTTAGAATATCACAGTTAACTATCTGGGTTTGAACACACCCAAATGTTATGATGTTCATTTTTTTCTGACTGGGCATTTATTGATTTTAGTAGGAAAATCTAAATTGAGCTTGGAGTTGTTATAAATATAAAGGGTCCCATGATGCTCAAGCGGGGATAACAAAGTTATGTATAGCAAAGTCATTTAGTGCTGGAGATTCTTTTACGATTTTATAGCTATTAATTAATAGTGTGGGATATGGCCTGGCTTTCATCTCGGCCAATATCCCCAGGCCGCCAGGTGGAGCCCTGCAAGCAACATAGAGGTGCCCTGAGTTCCAGCAGGGCATCATGGACAATGGAGTTTTTCATCACAGCCCTGCTGGATACCATGGGGACCTCCAGGGAACACTGCAGGAAGACACAGGGACTTTGGTTTCACCTATAACCCGGAAGTATGGCGTAATCAAGGCGACAGAGGGAATGACGTACTTCCGGGGTGAAGAAAAGGACTTTTTTATCTGACCCGGAAGTGATAAAGAATCATGGACTGAAGGACCGTTGGAACACTTCCGGGTCAGGCACTATAAAAGACTTTAAGGAACACCAGAGCGTCGAGTTGAGCTGGGTGGAAGGGTGGCAATGCGTCGGGGAGTGTGGACGATTGATTATTGTAGTATTGTGAATTTATTTATGAGTACTGTGGCGAGGAGGGTGCTTTGTGCACTGTTGATTAATAAAAAGTCAACTATTTGGACTTCTACCCGGTGTCTGATGTTTGATCTGAGGGTTCAAGGGAGCGATAGCGCCCCCTAACTATCACAATAGATAACAATGATTGTGTATGGGCAGCATGGTGCCGCTGTGGCAGCGCTGCTGCCTCACAGTTAGGAGACCCGGGTTCACTTCCCAAGTCCTCCCTGCGTGGAGTTTGCGTCTTCTCCCCGTGTTTGCGTGGGTTTCCTCCCACAGTCCAAAGACATGCAGGTTAGGTGGATTGGCAATCCTAAATTGTCCCTAGTGTGTGGGTGTATGTGTGTGTGCCCTGCGTTGGGTTGGCGCCCTGCCCGGATTCAGTGGGTTGGAAGATGGATGGATGAATGATTGTGTACACAACAGAGAGCTGGCATTGCTTTTAAAGTTTTTTGTAGTCAGCACAAACTTTTAGCCAAAGTGACTTATTAAATAAACAATATTCATACAATATTTTGGAGTGCTTGGCAAGTCAGTATAAAGTGAACAGGCCACTGAGAACACATACATGGACTGAGTTAAAGAAGATTACTACTTCAAGTAGTGCCAAGACCATATGAGAAAATATACAGTGATTCAGCTAAATTAGCACTTGATCAAAGCATAATAGGTTCATGTTATAGACATTCATAAAAGAGATTAAGAGTTTAACTCCAACTACTAGGCATCAACTTAATTGTCATCACAGGTCATGAATCATGGTTTATTAAGTTTGATGGTTTTCAAAATTAATTCATTGGATTTCTCATATCTCAATATAAAGACATAGATGTTAAAAGAACATTTGTGTAATAGCTGTTCATAATACAGGAAAGATAAGACAAAATGAAAGGTAGGTATTTTAGAATAAAATCAATATGTGTTTTGCAGTAAATCCTATTCTCTAGTCAACATATGAGTAAAAACTATCTATTACAAAGCATTGTGACAGATTAAGGGCTTGCTCGCACCCTTGTACCCTCAGACCACACGTCAGACACCTGATAAAAGTCCAATTATTATTTATTATAATAATTATGTGCACAAAGCACGCTCCTCCCCACAATACTCAATAACAAACAATAAACCAATCCTCCACTCCCAGACGCTTAGCCACCCTGCCTCCCAACTCAGCTCATTGTCTGGGAGTTCCCATAGTCCTTTTATACTCCCTGACCCGGAGGTGTTTCTGCCCAACAGTCCACAAGTCTTTATTCCTTCCGGGTCAGGGTAAATAGTCCTTTTCTTCAACCCAGAAGTCCGTCGCTCTTCCTATGACAAACCTCCGGGTCACAGGGCACGAAGAAGCCCTCGGCCCTCCCTGCAGCTCCCTCCTGTGGCCCCCATGGCATCTTCTGGGGACCTCCATGCTGCAAGGAGGGCTCCACCTGGCGGCTTGGGGGTATTGGCTGGGATGAATGGCCGGCCATATCTTACAGCATGTATAAGCAAGAAAAAACAAACAAAATAAACAAAAATAAAAATTATTGTACACACACATACACTCAATAAAAATACTCACAAAACTCACTCACTCATGGCTTCTTTTTCCTTAGTATAGTTGATTATGTGATTGTGTGAGTGCACTTTAGGTGAAGTGGTGGCACACAACAATGCAGACAACATTTAAAAAAAAGCAAAGATGTATCTCACCTTGAGTATGACTGGAAAAATATTTTTATTTATGATTAAGAAAGTACAGTTTTGTATCTTTTATCAAAGGATGCTTTCTGTCTCATGGCTCTGTTATTTTTAAGGTTTAGAAAAATGCTGTTGAAAATTCTTTTTAATCTCAAAAAAGTGATAGAATCAAAATTCTGTTTTTGTTTTGCATGTAGCAGCTGAAGTGATCCAAGCACAAGCATCCAGCACTCACCAAATTGAATTCTAGATGCTGTAGGAATTTTAAATATTTAATAATCAATAAAACACCCACCCAGGAGGATGCAATAATAATGTGGGATTTGAAAAAGACATTATAAGTTAGTTAAATACCAACATCATTGCTAATGCAAACAGATACCGCAGCAGTTATGGTACAGCCTATGGCAAGCTGAGGTAACATTTAGAGATATCTCAGAATCAACTTCAGATATATTAAAGTGCAGTTCACATTTTAAGATACCTGAAGCTTATTTCCAGATCTTTATATTTAAAGATATCTGCAATATATATACATAAAGAACCCTTCCCAGGATGAAATGGTTCTTTGTCAAGCAGTGGTTCTACTAGGAACTACACGTTATAGTAAAGAACCATAAAGTGCCATTAAAAAAACATTATTTTTGAGAGTATAGGTTCTGTACCTGAAAATGGCATTTAGATACCTTGAAATAAGTGATGCATTTTTAAAGATATCTTAAAATATTTTTGTAATAACATTACATTTTAAGACATTTCAAAAAGAGCAAACACTCATTTTAAAATATCACAAATAAATTTTAGATATCTTAGTATATTTTAGACATCTGAAATTCAAGTCAGTATGAAAATATCTGAAATACATTTTAAAGATATCTTGTGGATATTTCCAGATTTCACAAAATACCCTTGAGGCCACATTTCACATATTTTGAAAAATTGAGATATATACATTGAATACAACGTTTATGGGTTTTTTTTGGAAAGATATTCTTGCTTTTGGTTAATGATCTAATTACATAGTTTAGAGATGCTAAAGAGGAACATGCATACTGGGGCTGAACTCAAGAAAGAATCAGAACGGATGTAAAGAAAGCGAATGGTACATAACATTATGAGCTTGCTATGAGATTCACCAAGAATAACTGCACAAATTCATGCTTTTTTTGTAGTTAACAAATTATGAGGTGAGATCAGAGATCAACAAAAATTAGGCATTTTACTTTGTCATTTTACCACCTCTGAAATTATTAATGCATACAGCTTGGAATCAATTTATTCTTCCCGTTAAAAATGCTATTGAGAACATAGTTTCAATGTGGAGGGTCACTAAAGAAAAACGCATACAATTTTATATGCTTGATTAAAGATTTTCAGCTAGTTTCTCATGATCATCATGCAAGAGAAACAAATATCACATCTTTCATTAAGTCACATCCAAACACAAAATTAGCCATGTTGTCACTAAGAATCCAACTGCACATGATTTGCACATTCTGTTTGACTGTTTTTCCATTTTAAGTTCTCCTGTTCCATTGTTTTCATTTCTTTTTATGGTTAATGACAAATATAAAGCATCTACTGTAAGTCTAAATCATTGGAGTCAGACAGATAAGTGGGGTTTCACACACCAATACTGTGTACTTCGCAGACCCCTAGATTCTGTTCTAAATGTGTGTTCAAGCTGCATCAGTTTGTATTATTATTATTATTATTGTATCTAATTTGGAAAAATTTAATTATTTAAAAAAAGACTTGTGGCTGTGTATCACAGCTCTCTGGAGAGCACTGAGGCTAGTTGAAGACTCTCAAGTACAATACACTTTATGTGAAAAAAGTGTCACTAAGAATATAAACAGAATCTGTATAAATGCCAGATGATGTTTTTGGCAGTGGAGCAAGCAAATCTTCAAGATCATCATCATGCCAAATTCTTTAAAGATGAACTACTTTCGAACTATAACCTGAAATGTTAAAACAGTGACAATAAAAAAGAGAATGAAGATGATAAAGTGATAGATAATGGAAATGCAAAGTCTAAGCTCACTTGAACTAAGTAAGGTTAAGTTGAAAAAAATGAAGAGCATTGCTGTGACAGTTAGACAACAGATTTATTAACACAGGAGAAAAAAGCCAGAAAAAGAAGCGCTTGTATTAAAGATGTGGAAATCACAAAGAAGGTGATGAGCATAGGGCAAGATAGTGACAGACTGCCAAATGTGAAAGATAGGAGCAGAGCAAAACCATGTAGGGATATTTTAAATGTGTGTGAAAAAGTGTTAAGAGACAGAAATCAGTACAGGCATAAATACATTTTGGTTTGATAAAAGAAGGGAAATATAAAAATAATAGAACCAGAAAGGGGACAATGCCAGCTCAAATTAAAACTTAGAATTAACTGGCAGAAGCAGTGTATAATCTGAAGTAAACTGGAAAAATACATTTAGAGACCTCTAAAGACAAACAATTAGTCTAAAAGAATACTGATAAAAAAGGTCAGAGAGCCTAAAAGAAAGAACATGAAGACTCTAAAAAGATTCTAAAACTGGTTAGTGCCTTGCTGTTGGAGTGAAACGAGAATGCAGGATTAAAATGTGACCAGAAAAGAATGGAATGTAAATGTGCTATTAATAATGTTTTAAAGTCACAGAATTACCATTGGGTATTAAAGTTGTCCTGTAGCATCACAACAAATCACTTAGGGGAAGGTGGTGTATATAATGTTTGTTTCAAAGCTTGTACTGCGTGCTAAGGCTAATTATGCTAACTGTTAGGAATATAATGTTTGTTCTTACATAGATGTGAGAAAATTGTCATATAAGGTGGCAGATTCTAAACCTGGGAAAACAGCATTTACAAAATGCCAAAAAAAGTTACAGTACGCCTCACTTAATACTACTCTGTTATAATTATATCATTACTGCATGCATTAGTGGGCATTCCCGAGAGTGGCCATTACTGCGTCATCGCTAACTTTCATTTAGTCACTCAGTGTACTTTATGCAAAATGCATATACACGGTCAGCTTCCCTGTAGTGTATATTGTTGTTAAAAACACTATATCTGGAGAGAAGCCTGCAAGTGATGTTAGTGCATCAACATTGCAAACAAAATCTATTGCATTGGTTGTGAAATTGCAATTGTTAAGGTAGTTGGAAGCTGGTAAGGATCATGTTGATGAGAGGAACTTTTTTAAAACTTGTCAACATTCACTATTAGACCAATTACTGAGAACAAAAACAAGACATTATACAGCTACAACCTGGCTAAGTAACAAAGGTAACTTGTTCATTAAGCTATTTGCTTGAATAAATGAGAAGAAGGCTTAGTAATTGGGTAGATAATCAAATTCAACAGATTATGTCCTAAAGCCAACTGATAATAATTGAAGAGGCAAGAACCATCTTCAGGAATACTTAAGAAGAAAAAAGGAGAAGGAGAAGTCTCAGAAACATGTACAACTAGCAGAAGGTGGTTTGATAAATTAACAAAAATTGCACAAGATCGAATCACTAGTGAAGCATGATACAATAGTAGCCCAAAAATTTCCTGCAACTTCAAAGGCCTTTGTCAAAGATAGCTATCCTCTGGAACTTCTCTCTTTCATGTGGATATATGGAAAAGAATGCCTTTTTGTACTGTTGTCTCCCACGAACATGTCTATGTGTGGGTTCAAAAAAGATGCAAAAAATCTTTTGTTTTGGGTCAGTGCCAAAGGTGAGTTTAACTTAAAACAGATGCTTGTGTGTTATTCTTGAATAATCAGAAAAGAATGTTCAGAATGTGTTTGTGTCAGATTTGACGCCTTTTGTGAATCACTGTCATGAGAAATATAAAACTGAACCTAAGGCATGGTTGTTTAGACACACTTCAAACTTGTATTCTTGCAGAAGTGGTTTAGCTTCTTTCCAACACCACTTCATTAATGCAACCAATGGATCAAATAGTAACATCAAATTTTATAACTTACTGCAAGGGTCATCAAATAGATTTGACCTGTGGCTAAAATCTCACCCACTCATTCACATCATACACATGTTAAGTCAATTCAAATTTATATCTAGGCAAGATAAGGAATTATCAAGCATATGCTGCATTGAATTTATTCTGGTATTATTGTCATTCCAAATGAGCAAGCTAATCATTTAAATTCACATTCCATAGTGGTTGTACCTAATCACATAACTTTTACTGATTAGCCAGGAAGTAGCACTCAAAATTCTAAGTTGGCAATGTGTTAAGGTTTGAATGTGTTAAGGTTTCAAACAAAAAAGAGTGCAATCATATATTTGATTTCCTCCAATATTCACCTTCCTTGACAGATTCAACATATTTGAACAACCTGAGTTGTGGTGGAAAAAGGACTGATACACAAACACAAGCAAGAGTTAATGACCCTTGGAAAGACCATTTATTAGTCCATTTCTAACAGTGACAAGCTCTAACTCTCACTATCATGCTTGGGACATGCCTGATGAAATATCTGGGCCTTGTCAGGAGAACTGCTGTCATGAATATTATGTTTCCCATGTTGGCCTAGCTTAGGTGTATTTGTTTATTTAATCCTTTTGTTTTTTGTAAATATAAATCTGTATATTATGCTATGAATTCTGTTTTTGGTTTTGTCTTTTTTGTTTATATGTAATGTTAGGATTTTCACTCATATAGTGTTAAATCATTTTCCACTTCTGTATTATGCTAATCTATACTAATAAAAGGCAAAGCCCTTACTCACTCACTCACTCATCACTAAATCTCCAACTTCCCGTGTAGGTAGAAGGCTGAAATTTGGCAGGCTCATTCCTCACAGCTTACTTACAAAAGTTGGGCAGGTTTCATTTCGAAATTCTACGCTTAATGGTCATAACTGGAAGCTATTTTTCTCCATATACTGTAATGGAGTTGATGGCCGTGGGGGGCGGAGTTTAGTGTGACATCATCACGCCTCCTACGTAATCACGTGAACTGACTATCAACGCAGTACGTAGAAAACCAGGAAGAGCTCAAAAAAGCGCTGAAGAAAACATGCATTATATAATTACACAATTATTAAAACAATTACTGTATATTGACAATCATGTTACGTTATTTTTAAAATGTTCCCTTTTCTTTCTCATAACTTCTTTAACACACTACTTCTCCGCTGCGAATATATATATATACCCTGATCTACATACTCTCAAATAGACAAGCCACACGCCATGGTGCAATTGTAGAGGCTTCGCTTCTAGCTCTGATATCCGAGGTTTGATTCCCGAGAGGGGGTGCACTGAGTATGTATGCGCGCTTCCCGATTAATTTTAACCTCGCATCTCCTTGGTTTGGGACGTATGAAAAAATATGCAGAATCATGTTACGTTATTTTTAAAATCTTTCCTTTTCTTAGCAAAAGCACAGCTGAGAAGCTTCGATGCATGTACTCCATAACAAAAAATAACGCATTTAATCACACTTTCAATTCCAAGCAAAGGGCAACTTTTGTCAATGCATGATTTCCTGGTACATCGATTACATTGATGCACACATCACAGCTACAAAAATGTTAGAGTCGGAATGAAGCGCGTTCCTACGACTGATCGGAGGAAAATTTCATTTCAAAAAACTACCCGAGCGAAGCCTTGATAAAAGCACGGTTTTGTGCACACTGAAAAGCAAGCAAAATTAGATGCATTACAGAAAGCGGACTTTGTGGCTCTTACTGGGGATCATTGGACTTTCGTGACCGTTGGTAATTCTAATTACATCTAATTAAAAAATGTTCAATGATCACACTGTTTTAGCCTAATGTACAAAATCATTTTGGCTAAGGTTACCCAGAGTTTAAAGGTAAAGCTGGTCAAATTACCTTTTATGTTTCTGCCTTATTTTTTTAAGAAGAAAAACTGCACTTTATGTTGAAATTTTGGTTATTATTATTTAAAGACAATACCATTCTGAAAATGTACTTAAAGTACTTAAACTACCACTTTATTTTTAAGTCTGCCCAATTTTAACCAGGGATGATATTTTTGTTTCTGTTTTAAATTCAAATGCAGTTTAAAAGCATTTTTTTTTTTCAGAAATTAAAAGAGCTTGAGTTTACAATATTCATGTCCATGTCTATTATTTGATTCTGTCAGCCCACTAAAACCCTTTTAAATTAAAAAAAAACATTTGCGATTTGGGGCAAATTTACGTGTGTGATTACATACGATTAATCAAGATTAATTATTACAGAGCCTCTAATTAATTGGATTAATTTTTTTAAACGAGTCCCACCCCTAATATATATATGTAGATATATATGTAGATTTGTATATATATGTGTATATACAGTATATATGTAGATATGTATATGTGTGTATATATATGTATATATATATGTGTGTGTGTGTATATAAACTGCTCAAAAAAATTAAAGGAACACTTTGAAAACACATCAGATCTCAATGGGAAAAGGAAATCCTCCTGGATATCTATACTGATATAGACTGGGTAATGTGTTAGGAACGAAAGGATGCCACATCGTTTGATGGAAATGAAAATGATCAACCTACAGAGCCCTGAATTCAAAGACGCCCCAAAAATAAGAGTGAAAAAATTATGTGGCAGGCTAGTCCATTTTGCCAAAATTTAATTGCAGCAACTCAAAATTGTACGCAGCACTTTGTATGGCCCCTGTGTTCTTGTATACATGCCTGACAACATCGGTGCATGCTTCTAATGAGATGACAGATGGTGTTGTTGGGGATCTCCTCCCAGATCTGGACCAGGGCATCACTGAGCTCCTGGACAGTCTGAGGTGCAACCTGGTGGCATTGGATGGACCAAAACGTAATGTCCCAGAGGTGTTCTATTGGATTTAGGTCAGGAAAGTGTGGTGGCCAGTCAATGGTATCAATTCCTTCATCCTCCAGGAACTGCCTGCATACTCTCACCACATGAGGCCAGGAATTGTCATGCACCAGGAGCCACTGTACCAGCATAGGGTCTGACAATGGGTCCAAGGATTTCATCCTGATACCTAATGGCAGCCAAGGTGCCTTTGTCAAGCCTGTAGCGGTCTGTGTGATCCTCCATGGATATGCCTCCCCAGACAATCATTAACCCACCACCAAACTGCTCATGCTGAATGATGTTACAGGCAGCATAATGTTCTCCATGGCTTCTCCAGACCCTTTCACTTCTGTCACGTGCTCAGGGTGAACCTGCTCTCATCTGTAAAAAGCACAGGGCACCAGTGGTGCATCTGCCAATTCTGGTATTCTATTGCGAAAGCCAATCGAGCTGCATGCTGCTGGGCAGTGAGCTCAGGGCCCATTAGAGGACATGGGGCCCTTGGGTCACCCTCATGAAGTCTTTCTGGTTGTTTGGTCAGAGACATTCACACCAGTGGCCTGCTGGAGGTCATTTTGTAGGGCTCTGGCAGTGCTCATCCTGTTCCTCCTTGCCCAAAGGAGCAGATACTGGTCCTGCTGATGGGTTATGGACCTTCTATGGCCCTCTCCAGCTCTCCTAGAGTAACTGCTTGTCTCCTAGAATCTCCTCCATGCCCTTGAGACTGTGCAGGGAGACACAGCAAACCTTCTGGCAATGACACGTATTGATGTGCCATCCTGGAGAAGTTGGACTACCTGTGCAACCTCTGTAGGGTCCAGGTATCGCCTCATGCTACCAGTAGTGACACTGACTGTAGCCAAATGCAAAACTAGTGAAGAAACAGTCAGAAAAGATGAGGAGGGAAAAATGTCAGTGGCCTCCACCTGTTAAACCATTCCTGTTTTGGGGGTCATCTCATTGTTGCCCCTCTAGTGCATCTCATCTGTTGTTAATTTCATTAACACCACAGCAGCTGAAACTGATTAACAACCCCCTCTGCTACTTAACTGACCAGATTAATATCCCATAAGTTTCATTGTCTTTATGCTATACTCTGATTAAAAAGTGTTCCTTTAATTCTTTTGAGCAGTATATATGTGTATATATGTATATATATTTATATGTATATGTATATATATATGTATGTGTGTATATATATATGTATATATTAGTATATATATATGATGTGTATATATATGTGTGTGTGTGTCTGTGTGTATATATATATATATATATGCCAGCAACACTCATGACAATGACAAAACAATTACATTAACAATCATCTTATGTTATTTTTAAAATGTTTCCTTTTCTTTTTCATAACTTCTTTAACACACTACTTCTCGCTGCGAAGCACGGGTATTCTGCTAGTCTATACTAATAAAAGGCAAAGCCCTCACTCACTCACTCACTCACTCACTCACTCACTAATTCTCCAACTTCCCGTGTAGGTAGAAGGCTGAAATTTGACAGGCTTATTCCTTACAGCTTACTTACAAAAGCTAGACACGTAACGGTCATAACGGTCGTTAACGGTCGACAATGTCCGCCATGTTGAACTTTCTTATTTATGGCCCCATCTTCATGAAATTTGGTAGGCGGCTTCCCTGTGCTAACCGAAACCGATGTACGTACTTATTTCGGTGGTATGACGCCACTGTCAGTCGCCATATTGAACTTTTCAACGTCACTAATTTTTCCAACTTCCCGTGTAAGTAGAAGGCTGAAATTTGGCAGGCTCATTCCTTACAGCTTACTTACAAAAGTTAAGCGGTTTCATTTCGAAATTCTACACGTAACGGTCATAATGGTCGACAACGTCCACCATGTTGAACTTTCTTATTTATGGCCCCATCTTCACGAAATTTGGTAGGCGGCTTCCCTGCGCTAACCGAAACCAATGTACGTACTTATTTCGGTGGTATGACGCCACTGTCAGCCGCCATATTGAAATTTCAAACGTCACTAATTCTCCAACTTCCCGTGTAGGTAGAAGGCTGAAATTTGGCAGGCTCATTCCTTACAGCTTACTTACAAAAATTAAGCAGGTTTTATTTCGAAATTCTACACGTAACGGTCATAATGGTCGACAACGTCCGCCTTGTTGAACTTTCTTGTTTATGTCTTCATCTTCACGAAATTTGGTAGGTGGCTTCCCTGCGCTAACCAAAACCGATGTACGTACTTATTTCAGTGGTATGATTCCACTGTCGGCCGCCATATTGAACTTTTCAACGGTCTTTGTTACTTATTGGCCCATCTTCAAGAAATTTGGTACACGGGTTCCCAACGCTAACTGAATCTTACTTACGTACATATATACATCCATAGCCTGCACCTCGGTCCCACGTTGTTAGCTGCCTGCCTATATAAGGCCGTCCGTTGCTCAGGTCTCTACATTCCCTTCCTTGCTTCGCCACGGGTTTCACGTCAAACTGCTGATAACTACAGCCTTTTTATTTAATCCACGGCTTCTCCGCTGTTTTATTGTTCGTTTATTACGATTATAGTTATTGTGTAAGTATTTTAGACTTACTTTACATTGTTCAGGTATGCATTTCCTTTATCATTCCAACTGTACCCCCATTAACATGTCTATCGAGGTGATCACCATTGATCAAAGAACTGTCACTTACCGAGTGGTTTCCATGCCCGGAGATGGCACCTGCCTTTTCCATTCTCTTTGTTACATATTGCACGGCCATATCAGGCTCACTCTTGCTATCCGGAGGAACATTGTGTCTTATGTATTGAATGACTGGGACAGGTTCAAGGTGTGGACTGATGACGGTACAGGAGATAATTATACTACACAGGAGCACTATAAGAGTGAAATGCTTAAGCCCTTCACCTATGGTTCTGCATGTGAGTTGATGGCTGCCGCTGAATTGTTCGGATGTCGCTTTCAAGTGTACCGAAATGTATATATATGTATATATGTATATATATATGTTTATGTGTGTGTGTGTGTATATATATATATATATGACAGCAACACTCATAGCAGTGACAAAACAATTACATTGACAATCATGTTACGTTATTTTCAAAATGTTTCCTTTTCTTTTTCTTTTTTTTTTAGGTGTTGTGCTCCAGTACATTTAAATGGCATTAGGCCTTTAAAGAAAGCAAAAAGTCCCTAAATCATTCAAAATGCTCACTAGAGTCAGCGGAAACCAAACCTTGACTAGTTTTGAAAGGGCATACAAAGAATCTTTACATATAAAACATTTTCTCATCAAAAATCTGCAAGGAGGACAAAGGCACATAAGGAGTGCCTAAAAATAGGAAACTCCTAGGCGAACAAGTCCAAACAATATTCCAATAGAGAGGGCAAAACAATGACCAAAAATGGTCAGAAATCCAGAACAATTCATTAATTAATATAATCATTAGAAAACTCACCACCCCACCAAGTGTATTCAATGAACCAAAAGGGACTACTTGTTTTCTCAATTTCTATAGTGTTGAGGGCAGTCCCTTCGTGGAAATTGACAGGTGGCCAGCATCTTGCGGAAGTACCCACAAAATGTATGGAACATAGTAACACCAGCATAGACAGATAAATAACATAGACAGGAGAATAAAAAACAGGAATTTGAATCTGAGCCAGGGGAGAAACCCTGGCTGAAATATAAGTATAAGATACTGGTTTTGTGAGTTATTGGTTTGATTTATGTTTTTTCTTTTTATGGCAAAACCCCATTGTTTGATCCATTTTTGTGCCTTTTTATTTTTGAATCTTTAACACTAGAATTACCAGAGCCAACAAAGTAAACTCGTAGTTCCGGCCCACCTTAAATCCCTTCGCACCTCTCTGTCAGCCTCTTTTGTCTTCTAAATGTGTGGATAAGCCCAAGCAGCCTTATACCACACTCCCCATCACCTGAGAATGGCCAAGAAGTTCTCCCAGTTCCTGCCTTGATTGATTATCTGGGTGTGAGCTACTCAGAATTGTAAGGGGAAATTACTTGATGTGCGTTTTGTGTCTAAACAATCTATATAAACAAATCGCTAAAACAGAAACGTTTTTCATGTTTTAGTAATAAATGACAAAATGTACACATGAACTATATAATATTTAAAGGCTGATGGTCAAATATCAAATAAACACTTCCTTAAAACGGGCAACTACAATATGATAGCTTCTGTGGTGCAGTGGTTAGAGCTGTTGACTTATAATCCAAAGGTTGTGAGTTCAAAACCAGCTCTCCAGGAAACTTACTGTTTTGAGTAGTGAGCTGCTCTTATTGTTGCTATTATACAATAAAAACAAAATTTCATTTGTGTCTGTAACAGCCATTGTAAATTTATAGGACTTCTATAAGTTACCGTTTTTTTTTCACTCTTATTTTCTCAGTCACGATCACGACATAACATTAAATGCCGACTCCCCCCAAACCACGCCTCAGATCTGACGCAGTTACTTTTTATCTAAAACTGGGAATAACTGTAGATGTCAGTGGTGTTTTGAGACAATGGAACTGGAAATACTCTGATCTGGAGGGGTAAAAGCTGACACACAAACGCTGGTGAATCTGCCTTCTTCGTATCTCACTGTCACTTGTCACTTTTATTGAGTGTTCCTGCTCAAGCTTAATTAGTATGCACCTTATGGTCCATGATGTCAAATAACTAATTTTATGACCTGTATAGTACATTTTGGAAAACATTGTGGCACTGATGCAACATTATTCATATTCATTCACCTGCCTTCTTGCGCTTCTAATCAGTGATCCCGTTTTTTTTTTTTTCTGTCTTGCCAGTGTCCACATTTTGGTGCACAGTACTGTTTCTTTTGTATTCCAGGACATGCAGAGGAAAAAATAATACAGAGAAGTCAGTTCCGCGCTATATGCAATCATCGGATTCAAATGTTAACAGTTCACACACACCCAAGGACCGTCACTTCTATGTTTAGGACATGTGTACCTGTTGCAATGTACACACTTCTCTCTGTGCTGTGGTTACTATTACACTGAAGAGGAGCCTGACACTGACTGAGTGTGCTTTCCTGGGGAAGCGGTGGTCTTGGAACAGAAGCTTGTCGATGTTGCATCCTCTTTTGCTTTATCCATCGCCTTTTTTTTGTAAGAAGCGACAACGAAGCTCCTCTGCAAATTGAGCAAAGAAAACTCTTCTTTTCTCAGTACATACTGTGCATGCCTTGTACAGTACATGTACGCGGATCGCCACCAAGTCAAGCGTGTTATATCACACAGCAACTGGCCACCTGTGTGCTCCTGCCGCACTGAAGTTTTTAAGTAATTTATTTACTATTTACTAGCTGTGCCTAGTTACTCTGTGTTGTAGTGAAACAGGACAAACTTTAAAAATCAAGAAACAAAAAGTTATAGCTAGCTAAATGTTGGCAAGGTGCATCCAAAACACAGAGGTAGACCGACTCCCCACTCCTGACGTTACACTTCCACCTTCCCTCATCACACAGCCTCTCTCTCGGTTTAGCGTGAATATATCACTCTTGCAAGCAAACTATGATTCTTAGTGCGATGAGAGAAGTCACAAAATCATACATCAAACATCATAAATAAGCTAAGGTTTGCAGAAGACCCATAGCAAACAAAAAACAAAAAAGTTCCTTCAGCTATCACTGAATAAAAAAATCCATTATTATTGTGTTTGTATTTTGACCAGTCTAAAAAAATGTAATGACTCTGTTTAGCATGGATTCTGTTAGTGTTCCACATTCTAGGAATTCACCCTGATTGTTAAGTGGAGTATTAATGTATGATTTAAAATGTGTAGAATGTAGTGGGGAGCTAATGGAAAGAGAAGGAAGTGAGACAGCAAGAGAAGAAGACATGAGGACAGCAAGAGAGACCTAACAGATAAGAGCATAGCTCAAAAGAACCTGGCACGCAGGGACCCAGGTGCAAATCTGAGAAGGCTGTAAGGATCATTTTACTATATGCTAGTGTGGCAAATATGCCCTGTGTTAAAGGAAAAGGAACTAACCATGCATCTGCATCATGCTTTTTGACCCCCAAAAAAGTGTAATATATATATATATATATATATATATATATATATTGTGACAGACAGCCGGACGCCTCCGCTGCATACGTCCCGGGGGAGCCATCATGGACTTCCCCGGGGCGCTTGTGGGCAGCCTCCCTGGCCGTGGATCCCTCCTCAATCTTCCCCGTGGCTACATGGGACATGGAGTCCACCACAGCAGCCCGGTTGGGAGATGGGGTGGCCACTAGGGGGTGCTGCGTACAACCAGCCACCACGCTGGACGATTTATCAGCCCCACCCGGAGGTGCAATTAAGACCAGCTGGTCAGGCACCTGGAACACTTCCGGGTGGAGTATAAAAGGGCCTGCCTCCCAGCAATCAAGGCCAGAATCAGGAGGAAGAGGACGAGGTTGCCTGGGAGGAGTGGTGGTGCCAGGAAGCGTTTGGTTGTGTGGGTTATTTTGTGCTTTAGACTGTGTTGGGCCTGTGGGACACGGGGAAGGCGTGTGCCCATGGCTGAAGAAAATAAAAAGCCCTTTGAGTGTGAACACGTGCCTCTGCGTAGTCTGTGCCGGGTCGGGCGCTATATAGCGCCTTTATCACAATATGTATACAATATATGAAAATGTGATCTAAGTGTCTTTGACTATGTTATTATTATTGGTTCCAGCATTTCAGTAAAAGTCCCACTTCTGTGTTTTTTGTGCTCTAAAATTTCTAAAGTTTACAGAGAATTGAGAACTGAACACAAAATAATCAATGAGTTACAGTTATATTTGCGAAACCACATTGTTAATGTGAGATGTCAGAGTAAATTATCTAGAACCATTCAAACTACCGTATATACTCACATATAAGATAGGGTTTTGAAACCCGAAAAATCGATCATAAAATCAGACCCTGACTTATACGCCCATTCAAAAATACGATAATTATATTTTTTGTACATCTTCTTGCTCCCTCCAATCTCACAACAGTTTCTCAGACACACCAAATTTTGTTGCAGTAGCGCCACTTCAATAACTTTTAATTTAAAACCATCTTCATATTTTCTTCTGATCGAACGCTCCATCATGGATAAGGGATGCTCTTACAATAAATGTGTATGAGGGTGTGAGATACAGAAAACACAAAACAGTGCAAATGTTGTTTCAGAATAGTTCAGGTATTACCGTTTGGTCACGTAGGCACAATACATAGAAAAAAAAGGCAGTGTGCTCTGTGGTTACTCTCTCAGGTGGGCGTTAGCATATCATAATCTCTTGGACCAATACCGTGAGTTTTCCGCATTCGATTTATACGACCAACATTTTAAAATACCAGAAATTAAACTGTAAAATCAAGCCCAGATTTATCCACAGGAGAATTTAAACGTGAGTATATACAGTAAGTAAAAGACAAAAATATGTATAACGCCTCTTTATAGCAGTAGGGTGTAGAAAAGGAATCTTTGGATACACAACACATTGGACCTTGAAGCAGGTGGTTTACAGCAGCAGAACACAGTGGCGGGTTCCACTCCTGTCACCTAAAACTAACAACAGGAAGGTTAAGGCTATAGTGATCACCAAACTAAATGATTCAAGATTGTAAAATTATTTAATGTAATATTTATTATAAGCAGCTTAAATCCAGAAATCCATCCTGCCTTATTTTGTCAGTTGTCGTGCATATGTGTCTGAGGATCATCCTCCACTCTCATCTGTAGCAGGTACTACCACCCCAGGTAAAAAGGGGGCACTCAAGGTAAACTTCTTCTTTTTTGTTCCCTCCACAGTATGGCGAAGATGCCAAATGAGGGCAACTGACTCTGCCCCTTCTGTTTCCCCACTTATAAAGCTTGCCACAGGTGTTCAGTTGTGAACAGACTGCACCGTAGAGCAGAACTCCTTGCAACTTGAGAAAAAAAAATCTTCATTTATCTGGCATGATAGCTTTACAATTTTGCTTTTTCTACTTGTACTGGTGTGCATAGCAGCCAGTTTTGTTGATTGTATTGGACTGAATCAAGCGGGAACAACTGGGTTGGCACCCCAACATTATTCTGTGGAACTTGCATTACCTTACTTGAACACACGGTGCAGATTAGTGGTGGCAATGCAACACCAAGGTGAATGTTTTCTTAGAACACATTAGGCCTCTTAATATCAGTTGAGCATGATTTGAATATGACTCCAGTTACTGTAATTCCACTGGCAATTACAATCGCCATATCTCAATCCATTAAGAGCACCTTTGGGAGATGAAACTGAATGACCAGTCTGTAGCATGAACATGTGACCAAAAAAATTAGCAAACTGTATCCAACTGGGGGAAAATGCTCTATTTTGCTCTTTTGACCATGACTTGATGATGCTTTCTTTCCATAACTTCAGTTTAGTTCTACTCTTAATACCCTAGATACACATAGAATTATCATTCACTTCAGTGAATCTGCAATCATTATTCCCTTTTGTTTTCTCTATTTTCTTTTCCTTTTCTTCCATATTTGGCATTCTAAGCCACCACCAATTGATCAAAGCCCTGTGAAGCTGCCTGTGATGTTTGAATGAAAGTGAAAACCCCAACTTGTCACAGACCCACTGTGTTGAATTCTCTAGGATACAGCCTAAAAAAAACAATAAACTACTTAAGAACATTTATGATAGGTAAATGCCCAGTTGGGGCTGGGTGGTCTTTTTACCCAGAATCTCCATAGATTTTTTTTTTCTCTAGCTTAATTATCCACCCTACCATCTGACCTTTCATTGGACTGTCATTTAGAAACTTAAAAAAAAATTCTGTATTTAAGGACTCCACTTCTGCTAATTATATATCTTTCTTGCGTAAATGTGCATTATTTATTTATCTTTTATATGCTATTTATTCATTACTTTTCTTATTTAAATTTAATTTGTTTTTCTTTGTAACTACTTCATTGAAATGTTGTAAAGCATTTACAGCTACATCCTTTGTATGAAAATATGCTACAGAAACAAATGTTTTTGTTGTTCCTTGGCCACTGCTGTCTTGTGTTTTTTTTTTCAACAACATTTTCATATATTTTGGGTTTTTTTATCCATTTTTTCCTAGTAATAGTGGAACAAAGCATTACCCAGCTTTCAATATGTTCAGTTTTTATGTGATAGTTTACACAGCAATCTCCAATCTCATATCAGTATTAATTAAAATTCTAAATAATTAAGTAAAGAGGTCCAATAAGTTCTTTATGCCTCACATATTAGTACATTTTTTGTAACATTTGCTCAGTACAACATGGTAGAGGTTTAATCAATGCCACAGCATAGTCCAATCCAATATTATGTAAATGAAATATAAACATTTTAAAGGCTGCATTTTAATTTAAAAATCATTGAGTAAAGATAAGTGTTAATCGGTTACTACTATGCCATTCAACAGTTCAATACAGTATAAAATGTTTGCTACATGAAATGCATACAATTTCAGGAATGACTTTGCTCTCTACTCATTAAGTTATAATTTATATGAAGCAGCAAACATATGGTGTAGCTTATTTTCTATTAGGGATAGAACTCTTAGATCAATGCTGCGAGTCAATATAAACTACGTTTCTTTTGCTTTTCTAAAAATAAGTATCTGTAAACCTTCTGCTTTCATCTCCTATATAGCTGCCTGTTTTGCTGTAGACAGAGTGCTTTGTGCTGGACAGAGATGAGCTATGAGCTTGGTAATCACTTTATTTTTGAGTATATCAGTGGAAAATATTTTTCATCACTTAATAATTCATATCTTTCATTCTTTTTCTTACTTCCACCATGGTGTCCTACAAAATATAAACTGTAATCAACCTGACATTTCAGTTTGCTCACCAAGTCGTATTGCAATAGTCTATTGGTAATGTGGAAAGCTTCTGATGTTAGATAATATTACTTGCTTTTACATTATTTGATAGATGCATTGTTATTAGAATATTTTTCCACGTATCAATGCCAAAGTATTTTTCAAGAACAAAACCATTAACAATAGCACAGAGATGTCAAAGCACAAATATATTGCCTACATTTACAATGTCAGCTTTCTAAAAAGCATTTCATGCTCAGTGCTAATATTCAATACACTAAAACAATGGACAATTTAAAAAGTACACAGCTTTTGTTATTATCTTTCCAATTTCATGTAATCATGTGTCAAGGAAGTAAAGCTGGAAGATTTCTCCTTGATGCTTTGTAATAACGCATGAAAATTAGTACAGCTGTAGACATGCACATTACCTGCATTACTGGCATCAGAGCTGAGAAGTCTGCAAATGTAACACAACCAAATACTTTTGAACTCTGCTATTCTATCCAGTATTGGGGATGGTTTTGAGAATTGCCTGAACTTCAGTTTATCAAGGAAGTTCCATGATTTTGACTTTTTTTAGCTAATTTTTCTCCATTTTTATGATTTTCATATTTGTTTTGCAATTGGGTTTGAGTGATATTCTCTGTGTTTTGTGCTGGTGGTGTTACAGCATCATGATGGTGTTATCTGGCATTGGAGTGCCAAAAGCAATGAAATTACACATGTACTTAGGTGAGCTCCGACCATTACATCATGTTACAGGAGTGCATTATTATCAGGACTGCTGGTTTATTAATGTAATCATGATTAATCACATGATTATTAATTTGAATCAAAATGAACTATGTATTAATTACAATTTATCGTGTTTCCTTCAACCATATTAATATGTTTCTATAAACCAGAAATAACTCAGTGATTAATTATTAATAAAAATGTTTTAATAATCAGTTGCCTATACACATAAAATTACTTCAGTTTATTGAACAGTTTTGAGTAACAGAAATAACTGAATAAGCATTGAAACACTAATTAGTCAACAGCTCAAAGACAGTTCAATTTTTAATTTTGAGTCACATCTCAATGCAAATTAGCTTAGTACTTTGATTGGTTCTGTCAATAATTCTGCCTTTAAAGTAATATGAAAATGAAAAATCAAGTATTATTGATTTTTTGACTATTTATTCAGTCAGTTGCTTGAGCATTAGCAGACCAGTTTATTTACACTGGTTATTTATGGGATGATATCCAGTATTAGAGAAATGAACTTAGTTTCATTGCTCATTACTTGCAAAAAAGTAACTAAATATATTATATAGTTACTTATTATAAAATATGTGTTAAAAACTGTGTTTTTCCTTTGTGTTATTTTTTCTTCTGGTATAGATATGAAACCCATGTTTGTAATCAAAACAAAGACAATAAAATAATACTGTGACATTCATTACTACTTCATTACAGATTAAGATGATAACATAAAGGAAAACAGACTGAAAAAAAACCTTTTAACTATGAACCATTGTTATGGGTTATACAGGAGAACCTGATAGAGTTATTTATTTAGATGTTTTAAATTTCACAATGACCTAGAGATTATCATTTATGAATTTGAAAATACAGTGGTGTTTGAAAGTTTGTGAACCCTTTAGGATTTTCTATATTTCTGCATAAATATGACCTAAAACATCATCAGATTTTCACTCAAGTCCTAAAAGTAGATAAAGAGAAACCAGTTAAACAAATGAGACAAAAATATTATACTTGGTCATTTATTTATTAAGGAAAATGATCGAATATTACATATTTGTGAGTGGCAAAAGTATGTGAACTTTTGCTTTCAGTATCTGGTGTGACCCCCTTTTGCAGCAATAACTGCAACTAAACGTTTCCGGTAACTTTTGATCATTCCTGCACACCGGCTTGGAGGAAGTTTAGCCCATTCCTCCGTACAGAACAGCTTCAACTCTTGGATGTTGGTGGGTTTCCTCACATTAACTGCTCGCTTCAGGTCCTTCCACAACATTTCGATTGGATTAAGGTCAGAACTTTGACTTGGCCATTCCAAAACATTAACTTTATTCTTCTTTAACTATTCTTTGGTAGAACGACTTGTGTACTTAGGGTCGTTGTCTTGCTGCATGACCCACCTTCTCTTGAGATTCAGTTCATGGACAGATGTCCTGACATTTTCCTTTAGAATTCTCTGATATAATTCATAATTCATTGTTCTATCAATGAAGGCAAGCCGTCCTGACCCAGATGCAGCAAAACAGGCCCAAACCATGATACTACCACCAACATGTATCACAGATGCGATAAGGTTCTTATGCTGGAATGCAGCGTTTTCCTTTCTCCAAACATAACGCTTTTCATTTAAACCAAAAAGTTCTATTTTGGTCTCATCCGTCCACAAAACGTTCTTCCAATAGCCTTCTGGTTTGTCCACGTGATCTTTAGCAAACTGCAGACAAGCAGCAATGTTTTTTGGAGAGCAGTGGCTTTCTCCTTAAAACCCTGCCATGCACATCCTTGTTGTTCAGTGTTCTCTTAATGGTGGACTCATGAACATGAACATTAGCCAATGTGAGAGAGGCCTTCAGTTGATTAGAAGTTACCCTGGGGTCTTTTGTGACCTCTCCGACTATTACACACCTTGCTCTTGGAGTGATCTTTGTTGGTCAACCACTGCTGGGGAGGGTAACAATGGTCTTGAATTTCCTCCATTTGTACACAATCTGTCTGACTGTGGATTGGTGGAGTCCAAACTCTTTAGAGATGGTTTTGTAACCTTTTCCATCCTGATGAGCATCAACAACTCATTTTCTGAGGTCCTCAGAAATCTCTTTTGTTCGTGCCATGATACACTTCCACAAACTTGTGTTGTGAAGAGCAGACTTTAATAGATCCCTGTTCTTTAAATAACACAGGGTGCCCACTCACACCTGATTGTCATCCCATTGATTGAAAACACCTGACTCTAATTTCACCCTCAAACTAACTGCTAATCCTAGAGGCTCACATACTTTGTACTTTTGCCACTCACAAATATGTAATATTCGATCATTTTGCTCAGTAAATAAATGACAAAGTATAATATTTTTGTCTCATTTGTTTAATTGGTTTCTCTTTATCTACTTTTAGGACTTGAGTGAAAATCTGATGATATTCATGCAGAAATATAGAAAATTCTAAAGGGTTCACAAACTTTCAAGCACAACTGTAAATCCAACTAGTTATCTTAACCTTCAACCCAAATGTATTCAACTATTAGCATGATCAATTTGCACTGATTATTGCCTAGCTTTATTTGTTACAGTATAGTATAAGCTATCCAGGTTATAATGTCGGCTACAGTAGGTAACATACAATTGATTAAACAACAACATACCAAGTCTGCACTTCTGCAGCTTGGACATCATGTGTGTGTATGGTCAGATATCACTCAGGAACAGTGTGCTGATCCCTGATATTGTGTCTTCTACTCAGGCCTATACCTCGACAGCTTATTTTACAGGAAGACTTGGGTTAGCAGACAGCACCATAGTAATATTTACAGTACCATCTTGTTCTGAATGTTCCGTATTGAGTGATGCATGTTTTTTTTTGTTACCTCCAGTGTGTGAACACAGCACAGCTGGCACGCAAGTTATGGAGCTTGTCTATCTGTAATGTGTCCTTGAGTACCTAGAAAGTTGCAATTAAATAAGTACTATTAATTAATATTATTTATGCAGGAACCTGAGGGCTATGGACTGAGGGAAATAGTACCCAGTATAATAGTTTTTGTTTCTTTTGTTGATGATCCAGAAAAATCTCTGAAGCCAGTTGTATCACACAGAGCGGGGAATATCCTGTTCCAGATATCCAACTATATCGCACTGAGTCACAGCTCTCTCGTTTATTGTCAGTTGTCCATTTGTGTTAGGTAGCCTGGCCTCTAAGGCATCATGTGTGTCTGTTTAGCTTATGAAGTTGGTCAGTCAACCACCTTATTTCTTTCTTGGTAGAAGATCATTTGATTCACAGCCCTGTTCTTTTCTCATTTTGTATTTGAAATTCCACTCTTGTTACACATTGATTTGCTACCAACCCTCATACACCTCTTTTAATTTTTTGCCACTTGAAGCTTTGCTAAATAAATTACAGGATATCCACTTTCTAAAAAAAAATCTATTAAAATTTTCTACAGGGAATAATGCCATAGCAAAATAAAGTTTGAAAAGAAGAGCCCCATGTCTCCTATGGCAATTTGATGATGGCTGTGCTAACATGGGTATTATTAGAAAATAGTTGATAACTGCTGACACAAAATGATAAAAATTACCATTTTCTAAAATCGGACTTTTTATTGCTTGAGACAAGTAGGATCTCAGTGCATCTTATTCAGGTATCTCTAATATTCTTACAAGCTGAAGAAAACATTATGTCTTAACTGCAATTGCATTGCTTTGCAACATAATTACAGTGAATGTGTCTTGGTTTAAAGCCATATATGACAATGATAATTTAAACAAAGAAATACATAATACTATATTCAAAATCCACACAAAAATATTTACAACAATAAGAAAAGACTATAATACATAATATCTAATAAATGTGTAATATCTAAATAATGATATTTATTATACAACTAAATGATCCATACCTTGTTCAAATGAATAATACTGTACTCATTATATAATGAAACCTACATCTTTGTCCTTGATAGTAATCAGTGAAGGCATTGTAGGGGGGTGAATAAGAAGGCAGAATGAGCCCCAGAATACTGTAGTTGAAGTTTAACTTAAAATAAAAGCAAATAAATGAAAGCACATGACGGTGCCAGCAAATAATGCAGGCAATGGTCTTTCATCACTCTCTAGCAGCATTTTCTGGATTCTTGACAGTTGGGCTCTGAGGTCTTAATAAGAAACCACCTTCTGGGAATTTCTCGATTTTATATTGGCTGGACTAGAAGGGATGGGGCTTCTCTGGCTATGTTGCTTTCATGGGGTGGTTTCTTCATGCTGTGAGGGGAAACCAGAGACAAGACTGTTAGTGGCTGCACCCCTACTTATCTTAGCTGAGCCCGGAAGGTGACCCTCTGGAGTTTATGCATGACACCATGTAAGATCTGTGAATTTCTTCCTATTTCATAATCAGAGATGTGCATTTGAATACAAAATTTCAACTAAAGCGATGCATCACCTAAACAAACATTTAGCAAGTCTATAAATGTGCTCTTTATAGAAAAAAAAATATGATGAATTTACATCTTAATCCAGACTCAAATGTTGATGGTACGTAGGAACTGAAATAATTCTAGACTATAGCAACCCACATGGTCTTTTCAGGGGGTATTAAAGCAACCATTTGACCATTTCTAGGATGCATAGTGTATACCAAGTCACATTTAATCCACCATTTTAAAAGTGACATGTCCTTCCATTTTTTAAAATTAGTTGTGTTTGGTACACTGTTGCCATTTAGCAGGTTGATGACTGGTTTGTGTACTTACTGAAATACAGTAGAGAGGGGTAAAAACAACAATAATATTAACTGGAGTGACAATGTGTTCATAGTTTGCTTGACTAACCTCACAATCTGCAATGTTATCCATAGAGTGTCAAAAAATATACATCGAGTATATGCAGAATTGTTCAAGTTCTGGAACAATAAAGTTAAATATCTGATTGTTAGTTTTAAGGTTCCCTCAGAACCCATTTTTGTGACCACAACTAGATATGGTGGGTTTATTGGTAATTCTGGTTATTTGTTTTTTGTGCTGAACCTTAATTTGTGTTCATATGGCATTTCAGACACTCATTGACTAGTGCCTCCTCTCTATTTGGGTGCTACAAAAAAGTAAAGCAACTTTTTTTTCCCCTACTTAAAGACAATTCAGTTCATTAGCGTTTAGGGTGTTATAATGACACCATTTTTCTTGTTGATGCTTCATAGCTAAGTCCTGGGTTCAAATCATGGCCTAGTCAATATTTCTATGTAATCTGTATGTTCTCCCAATGTTCACTTTCTCTAAGTATGTTATGTTCACTTGTTTCTAACTACAATGATATTCTTCATAACTAACAGACAAATAAAAATGTCTGAACTTGCATTACTAACAGACTGGTTCGACAGCCAGAATTACCACCACCCCAATCCAATCCTTGTGTAAAGTACTGCTGAAATAGGCTCTGGGTATCAACAGCCTTGCATGGAGATGACAGAGTTAGGAATAAAAATTAATCGCGTTTCATCAGCTGACAGGGTTCAAACGCTGGATTAAGTCTGGATTGTTACAGAAATATCAAAACTTAAAGTCCTATAAAAATGTGAATAAAAAACAGCAAGGTGAAAGTAATATGAGTTTGTTTCCTTCCTTACTAAATAAATGAATCCTGCTGTAGCAGCAGTAACTGAACTGCTTCATGCTTTCCTAGATCTGTTAATCAATCACAGACGCCCACGTATTAACATCCATGATTAATAATAGCTGGAGAAAGGCAATAGTTTCAGAGGAAATGGAGACTGGTGGGTTTACTTCAGATGATTTTAATAAGAATGTCCAATTACTTTGTCTGCAATTCTGTAAAACAAACAGCGCAAGGAAAGTCACCCAGTTTCACTACAGTGAAACATGTTTGATTTGTTGTTAAATATTTTGCCAGTCTTACTAGTTAAACCCTTTTTTCTGCTCTTAAGTATTTCTTAATTTCATCTTTATTGAGTATATCCAATTATATGTTTAATTTTTTTACTGCAGTATTTTTATTAATTCATCTTGATATATAAGAGAAGTGACATAAATTATATGGCAGCAAACCAACAAATAGGCCAATCACTCTTTCACAACTCATAGTAACTTTCCCCGTTATTTCTACCTTATTTTTATTCCTGATTCTATAGTTGCAATATGGACAATTCAAAAACACTGCTAATCTGAGTCTCTTGTGGGGCGCTGGGAATTCAAATCAACCAAGTCTAGCTATGCTGCAGTCCTACAATCAAGAAAATATATCACTTTGAGAGTCAGTGATAATGGCTTTAAACAACAACAAAAAAAACACCACACAGGCTGTTTTTGTTACCTGTGCACATATTATTACCTAGACTATTATTATAAAAATGGCGAGTTGCGTCCACTGTATACAATACACAGCTCTCCCTGCAAGTCTCTCCAGACAATTAGGATTTATTAAGCTGTACTCAGAAAAAAAGAATCTAGCTAGATAAAAATAATATCTATAATATATATCACAGTGGCTCATGCCTGTGCACTAGCTAAATAAAAAAACGTGTGGTTTTGTAACTTCACCGATCTTGTATGAATATCTGTGGGACTGTATGTTTATACTCTTCATGATTACACTTGTCTCAAAATCTTTACCCCAGTTTGTAACATCATTATTGTGAGCCACTTTTAGTATGCAGTGAGTACAACTGAGAGGAGGTGAGAATGTTATATTTATTATATAAACAGTTCAAAATATTTAATTTAGTTTACTTGGCATTTGTATGTGACTTTAATTATTAATATGATTTCTTATAGAACATGCTGTTATTTTTTTTAATATTTGGTAAATGTATAATGTAATCATTCATATTTCAGTCTGAAAGTCAAATGCTTTTCCATATGTTTTAATTCTATTAATGGGTAGTTTACAGGTCAGATGCATGTTTTTGTGTTCATGAACATTGCAGTTATGTTTTCTTTTATATATACAACTTCTGTTTATGTTTAAATATTTTAAGGTGTTCTTTGTGTTAAACAGACCACATGTCGATAATACTATTTGAAAACTGCGGTGTAGAATTGTATTAAACCAATTAATCAGTGAGCAAAAATGAGAGAAGGTAATATACTGTACAAGCCCGACACATGGCAGGTCATTCATGTTTTAGTTTGAGTTCGGGTACACAACACCTTAAATAAGAAAGTACTATTAAACTGACAGTAGGCAGAGCTGGGCGTCATTTTTTATTGTATATGGTTTTTTGTGCAAGACTGTGGCAAGCCAAATTAACCTTTTGGCATATCTCAAGATCCATTATAAAATATCTGGCAATCATTTAAGGTGTCTTAAAATGAATTACAGATATCTAAAAATATGTATGTTTCAGTATATCACAAATGTATTTTTGATACATGCATTACAAGATACCTGAAATGCAGTTTAAGATATTTTAAAATAAATTATTGCGTATTTTTTGACTATTTCATTTTCTTTTCGATACTTGAAATAAGACTGTGTGCACTTTGAGACAGTTGAGATTTATTATGTTTCAAGTAACTGATTTTCTAAAAATCAATCTATAATAACGCCCCGCATACTCTTCCATATACCATCTCTTTAAATACAATCGCTTTCTCTAATGGAGGATTGTCCCAACGCCCTTTGAGTGGCTCAGCAGCAAGAAATTGGGAGCCAAACGCCTGACCCCGGGGGTTGACGAGTGAAGCGAGCAGGGGGCAGAGCCCCCTACTATGAATAAATATTCATCCTATACAAACTTGCCTGTAATGCATCTTTGGCATATTTGGTAGCTGCTTTGTTTTTGGACTTTTAGATATGGTTTTCTTGTTTTAATTATTTTTGTCATTATACTGGTTATGCCATTTTGTTACTACTTTTGATATGGCTGCAACCGTAATGTTTATTATTGCTTTGACTGTTGCTGGTCATGTGACACAATCATCACACAATGTTATCTTTTCCCACCTATATAAGATGGCAGCACACACTTTGTGGGCCACTTTTTAATGTTAGCACTTTGTTTTAGCTTTAACTTATATTTAATTTGAACACCTGTCCCACTGTCAGGAGTTTACAACAATATTATGATCTAGTAGACCTTCATAATAAAGGCTTCCTTTTTGTCATCTTTTTTTCTGAAGCAGCAGAGATAAATAAAATATGAAATTTATAAAAAACAAACATCTTAATAAAAAATAGTAAAGTATGATAAGTGTTAGAACAATGTCAAACATTAGGATTTTCAGGAATTACTGCTGAAATCAGCACTCAAATAAGCAAATAAATAAATTCTGCACTCAAATGGTATATTTCACAAAACAAAACATAAAATCCCTAAAACTAGATTTATCAAAGAGCTTCTATTCAGTCCAGAATTATAGGTTCATAATACCTTCAAGCAAGACAAACAACAAAAGAGTATTTCTTTTTCTCCTGTTTTTGGTGTTTCCTTAATGTGATTTACTTTAGTTATTCTATTTGCGCCTTGTTTGTTTGTTAGTCAGAGCAAAAACAAGATCTTCCACAAAAACAGAACACAGAGTTCTTCCTTTAGAGTAGTGAAAGTCCTGAAACATGGTGGTGCAATGGGTAGCGCTGCTGCCTCGCAGTTAGGAGATCCAGGTTCGCTTCCCGGGTCCTCCCTGTGTGGAGTTCACCCGTTCTCCCCGTGTCTGCGTGGGTTTCCTCCCACAGTACAAAGACATGCATTATGTGCATTGGTGATTCTAAATTGTCCGTGGCTGTGGTGGGCTGGCACATCGCCTGGGGTTTGTTTCCTTCCTTGCGCTCTGTGTTGGCTGGGATTGGCTCCAGCAGACCCCCGTGACCCTGTAGTTAGGATATAGCAGGTTGGATAATGGATGGATGGAAGTCCTGAAACAGCAATGTCAGCAGAGTCTACTTTTATATGCAGTTGTGCATGTGACGTTACATACCCTGTAACAAAACCTACTGATGCATAAGAAAACAATTGGTCATGAGGATGTTAGGAAATAGTCAGGGTTTCATTCATGGCTTAGAAGTGTTTTCTTTTTATTTATTCTTTTAATTGTCAGTTAAATATTATTTTATGCTTTGTTATTGACTTTATTGATAGATAGATACAGTATTACTTTTTCACACAGGGCCATGTAGGTTTGGATTTTTTTTCTCCCTAAATAATAAAAACCATCATTTAAAAACTGCATTTTGTGTTTACTTGTGTTATATTTGACTAATGGTTAAATGTGTTTGATGATCAGAAACATTTTGTGTGACAAACATGCAAAAGAATAAGAAATCAGGAAGGGGGCAAATAGTTTTTCACACCACTGTAGATAGATAGATAGATAGATAGATAGATAGATAGATAGATAGATAGATAGATAGATAGATTTTTGTTGTAATCTGCAGTACTAAAAATGACTAAATAGGATACAGGCCTCAAAAATAATGCCAGAGCATACCAGGACTTCACAAAGTCTTTCTCCAAAAATAGACTGCACTACATGTAGCCTGACCACCCATTGCAAAGGCAAGCTTCGGCACTGGCCTGATTTGAAGCTTTATGCTTTACCTTCTCAAAAACACTCTTAAAATATCAAAATACACAATAATACATTTCGAAGGAAAAATTAACCATAAACCTCTAGCTGGACAAAATAACAGCAAATTTTAATTTAATTATGTATTTTTCCCTATATACTCTGCACCTGCATTGGTGAGTGTCACATGTGTGTGCACTGTTTGATCTGCTTGTGCAAAGCTAGTAGGCCTCTTTGCTTAAGGTACTGTAGCTGTTCATGTACTGGTAAGGCTGTACTGTACACACAGATATACGTAACATTCATACAAGCAACATAGTTAACAGTAACTATAGTATAAATGATCCATAATAATGAACATAGGAATTTCCATGATAATATATTGAGGGTATAGTGATAAGAGCACCAAGTGTAGTTGATTGCCATTTTCTCACAGGGGTTAGAAGCTGAGGTGGGGGGGGGGCACCACCAATAAAAAGTAGCACTGTGAGTGGGCACCTGCTTTGGAGATTGGCATTGGTGTAACTTAACAGGTTAGTCAGCTTGTGCTGAGCTAGTAAGTCTCTTTCCTTAACACAGCTGTCCACGTACAGATAAGGCAGTATAAGTCGGGTCCCATAAAGCTTCTAAAGTAAAGTACATTTCAAAAACAGTAGACTGGGGTACCTGAATCATCAGATAAGCACTTTCTCTTTGCAATATCCAAAAGACCTTTTTTGATTCTGAATTCACAGTTAACAAAACATTTTTGCTCTTTCTTGTGACTTTGATTTTTGGTTGCTGTTCTGGCTCAGACGAAAGATGAGTTTGTCTCACAGTGTGAACTTAGCTTGTTTCTGACTATGCGTATCTCCTAGTTGTCTTCATCTAAACTATCTTCTTCTCTTGAGACAGTACTACATGAATTAACATCAACTTCCCGTAGAAGAGAATGTTGTACTACAGCTGGTTTAAAAAAGGATGGAAATACTTTCTACGCATTGTATCAGAAGTTATCTGCAAAGTATATATAGTATAAGGAAAAAACTTTACTAAAATATAAACAAAGAGCATTTTACTTTTTTGTGGAAAGTGTATGGTAAATACACTTGAAACTGCCTGCCTGTAAAACTAGGACACCCTGGTTTCATTTGTACCAGCACAATTAAATTAGAGATGAAATCATGTATCATTTTAACTTTTTATTTTGTTCTCTACATGTAGGAAGTCTTATTCTATGAACACATATTTACCCAAGACCTTTAATGACTATGTTGGGCGCTTTGGATTTTACTATATGGCACAGGAACGTTTAAGAAAGGTGCCACTTATCTGTATGCTAATTGACGCAATAGAAATGCTTTCTGGCTATTATATGTAAATGAACCTAACTGATTAAAGGAAGCTATTCTGCTGACCCCCTCAGTCTTGCCATGGAGAACCCAGCTGGTCACATGGCAAGACTGCACCACTTGGTGTAAATAAAGGACGCCCATTTTTGGATTTCATTGGGAACGATGACTCAAGACTATTTTTGATTTATTGAGACATTTCTTCAATACAATTTATTGTTGGTGTGCTCTTTTTCTTCATATTTGTAATTGTCAAGAAAGCTTATTAACTAGCTTATCAAGGTTGCCCAGTTGGATGGTGACTAAAAGAGCGCTTGAAATGTGGCAATGTGTAGCTAATATTTTATTTCACCATTAGCCTTTATTCCTTTACCTGTAAAAGGTTACTGTTGCACATACCAAACTGTTCCCTCCATCTTTGCTGCTTTGATAACAGCCTTTCATATACTTTTGAGAATCTAATTACAAAAATTTACTATGTGTCACTAAACTCTTACTTTCAGGCACTATCTCCAATGAACAGTAGTCTCTGTTAAAAAAGGGCATTTTTTCCTATGTGGATTTTTCCTTTGATCATTGAAAATTAGTATAAAATGACATATGTTCAATTCCAAGCAATCAGCAGTCAGAGAACTGGACTTTTAAAATGAATCAAGGCAGAAAAATGTTTTTTTGATCTTGAAGTTCACAGATGGCTGCATTACAAACTTATAAATTCCTCAGTTCAAAAATATATTCCATTTTTTCAGAAGATTTAGGTTAATTTAATTATTCATGAAAATCTTAATGTGAATGCTTTAGACTTCATTTTTCACGAAATGCAACTTGCAGCAGACACATGCACTATGGTTCATTTTCTCATATAAAGAAAGAATAAAAAAAAGATGAAATAATGAAGAAAACAAGACCACATACTCATACACGCTAACAATATTTATTCTCAGAAACAACATTTTTCTAACTTGGTGTATTACATTTTACTCTCTCATGTATATATACTGTATATATACAGTATATAGTGCCCTCCACAATTATTGGCACCCATGGTTAAAATGTGTTCTTAAGCTCCCAATAAATTCTTTGTTTCCCAAAAAATATAGGCTCACAACACAAAAAAGAGAAAAATCCAACCTTTAATTGAAGTACATTTATTCATTGGGAAAAAAAATCCCACATTAAGAAATAATAACATATTTTACATGAAATCATGTGTGCCACAATTATTGGCACCCCTAACAATTCCTATAAAATAAATGTAATTGAAGCATTTTTGTAATTTCTAGTTTATTTTTTTAAGTTGATCAGAGTAAATTGGAACTTTTAAATAGTAATTAATAACTTCCTTTGTCCCTGGGGTATAAATATGATGTGTCAGAGTCCTATTGCTCTTAGCCACTCTTCAACGTGGGAAAGACAAGAGAACTGCTCAAGTAAGGCAGATGTGCGTCGACCTTCATAAGTCAGGTAATGGCTACAAGAAAATAGCTCCTTGCCAAACCCACTTGTATCTACAGTCAGAGGAATAATAAAGAAGTGTAAAACAGTGACAAATAAGGCTGGATGAGGACCCAAGTTTATCTTGCCACCACTCACAGTGAGGAGGATGGTAAGAAAAGCAAAACATTCTCCAGAGCTCACTGTTAGAGAACTGCACCAAAGAATTGTATCTTGGGGGGTGTCACAAAGTCTCCATGACAACCATAAGATGCTATCTCCATGCCAACAAGCTGTTTGGGAGACATGCAAGGAAAAAGCATTTTCTCACATACAATCACAATGTACACTTCTGGAGTTTGCTAAGTAGTGCTGGGTTTCAACTGGGACTGTGTGCTTTGGTCAGATGAGACTAAAATTGAGCTTTTTGGCAACAAATATTCTAAGCACCTCATGCCCACTGTAAAGTATGGTGGAGGATATATGGTGCTGTATGGCTGTTTCTGTTCCAAAGGCCCTGGGAATCTTGTTAGGGTGCATGGCATCATGATCTCCTTGAAATACCAGGACATTTTAAATCAAAATTTGGATGCCTCTGCCAGAAAGCTGAAGATGGGTCGTCGCTGCGTCTTCCAGCACGATAATGACCCTAAACACATGGCAAAATCTACACAAAAATGGCTCAGCAGACAAAAAATCAAGCTCCTTCCATGGCCATCTCAGTCCCCAGACCTCAACCCCATTGAAAACCTGGGGGGTGAGCTGAAGAGGAGATGACCCAGGACTCTGGACAATCAAGAAAAATTGCGCAAAAAGGAATGGTCAAAAATCCATGTCTCTGTTTTGTCCAACCTTGTGAAATGTTATAGAAGAAGATTAAGTCCTGTCTTGTTGGCAAAAGGGGGTTGTACGAAATATTAACATCAGGGGTGCCAATAATTGTGGCACACATGATTTCATTTAAAAAACGTATTTCTTAATGTGAGATTTATTTTTCCAATGAATAAATGTACTTCAATTAAAGTTTGGATTTTTCTATTTTATGTGTTTTGAGCCTATATTTTTTGGGAAAAAAAAAGAATTTATTAGAATCCTAAGAACATATCTTAACGAGGGGTGCCAATAATTGTGGAGGGCGCAATATATATATAGAATGTGACAGGTGTCTGGTCACACTTACAGGTAATCTAACTTAAACAACGTTAACATATCCGACAACGCCACCCAGTTTTATTAAGAGACTGGGAACTTTTGAGATTTACAGAAAATAGCACACAGGTTTGTTTAAATTGGGCGGTGAGTAAACACACAATGAATGACACAACAGTAATTTCAGGAAAAGCAACAGTAACTTCTATTACACAAGACAATAATAAGTACATTAAAAAATTAACATAAGCAAAATCTAACAATATCAGGAACACAATTCCTTTTTTAGAAAGAAAAGCACACAGTCCACACTCTAAAAGTCCATTAAAAACAAGGATTGGAGGATACATCCTTTAGTGGTGCAGATTACAGTTTGCGCACTGTTACCCCAACAACTAATCTTCCAACTGTCCACGGATGCACTCTGTTCACTGGACACTCATTTCCCAACAGAATTTTTATCAAAATCGTGGAATCCCTGTCAGCGTCTCTTCGTTGTTCCTTTTTGTCCACTCTGGGCTCCTTGTGTTGCTGTGATCTAGGCATGCCTCATTTCTCCTCTTTGCTCAGTCCTTTCATGCGGCTTTCTTCTCTCGCTGGACCCACAACTGGCGTCTCCTTGTGGAGCTGTCTCTTCCTCCCTGGAAGTAAGTGTTGCCATCCTTGTGCCTCACATCTTGCCAGTCACGTACCCTCGTCTGCCTGTGAGCCCCTGTGCTCTGTCCGAGTGTCTTGGCAGCGTTCTCAGTGGACTGTCCCTCTCTTTGCCTTCTCCTGCCCAGAAGTTTAAATCTCCTTCAGTCCCTGACATTATCAGTTCTTGATATATATATATATATATATATATATATATATATATATATATATATATATATATATATATATATATATATATATATATATATAGATATATATACTGTATATACATGTATATATATATATATATATATATATATATATATATATATATATGGGATTGGTCAGCGCCCATGCAAACAGCAGCAGTGCAGCAGATTAAGTGATTAGGGACTGCCAACTGCAGACATAAGAAAAGAATAAATTCCACAGTGGCCATGGATGAAGAATAATTGATTACATAGAAACAACATAGGAGCATAAAGGACAATGTCATAATTTACTGTATGTAAAAGAGAAAGCAGTTACATAACTATGCAATAACACTGCAGTAGTGGAGGCATTTTTATTCTTGGGTACAGATGAGACCTTTATTAGTATTAAACTATTATTTTGGCCAAATCATGAAGTGATTAAACAACACAGAAATTGTGGTTTTTGGTTATTAATGACTAGCAAAATTCCCGCGCTTTGCAGCGGCGAAGTACTGCCTTAAAATTTTTATTAAGAAGAAAAGTAAACCTTTTTAAACTGAGGGAAAATATACCAATAATTATTTGTTAAGGATCTCTTTGTATGCCACGTTGTCAGTTCGGCCCTCTGGTTGTAATATGACCAAGCTGTGCGCTGAGCGTACTCTTGAGCATGCAACGTACAGTTGGCCATGTGAACAGTAATCTTGCCTTATATCTCACAGCTTGGATTGCTGCTGACATAATCGGTTTGAGTTTCATGGTTTGTTTCAATTACGACAGTATTTGCAGGACTTGTTCTGTTGAAGTGACATTCGGCATCTGTCAAGCGTTGTAAGCATACAACCGGTTTCATCGATAACTTTGCATCCAGCTTTTGACAGTTTAAACATTCATAAACACCAAAGTGTCCACGACTGAAATCGTCACCTGTGAATCTAAAATGTTTAAGAGGCATTGGTGGTTGTCGAAAGGTGTAAAATATTTGGCTATTTCGGTACACTTGAAAGTGACAACCGAACAATTCAGCGGCAGCCATCAACTCACATGCAGAACCATAGGTGAAGGGCTTAAGCATTTCACTCTTATAGTGTTTCTGTGTAGTATAATTATCTCCTGTATGGTCATAAGTCCACACCTTGAACCTGTCCCAGTCATTCAATACATAAGACACAATATTCCTCCGGATATCAAGAGAGAGCCTGATATGGCCGTGAAATATGTAACACAAAGAATAGAAAAGTCAGGCGCCATCTCCAGGCATGGAAACCACTAAGTGACAGTTCTTTGATCGATGGTGATCACCTCGATAGACATGTTAATGGGGGTACGGTTGGAACGATAAAGGAAATGGGTACCTGAACAATGTAAACTAAATCTAAAATACCTATACAATAACTATAATCATAATAAACAAACAATAAAACAGCAGAGAAGCCGTGCATTAAATAAAAAGGCTGCAGGGAGACGTGAATACCGTGGCGAAGCAAGGAAGGGAATGAAGAGACCGGTGCGACAGACAGCCTTATATAGGCAGGCAGCCAACAATATGGGAGGCATGGGGATGGGGGACTCAACGCCACCTCACACAGCGACCGAGCTGCAGTATATATGTACGTAAGTAGGATTCAGTTAGCGTTGGGAGCCCGTGTACCAAATTTCTTGAAGATGTGCCCATAAGTAACAAAGACCGTTGGAAAGTTCAATATGGCGGCCGACAGTGGCGTCATACCACCGAAATAAGTACGTACATTGGGCCATAAATAAGAAAGTTTAACATGGTGGACATTGTCGACCGTTATGACCGTTAACACGTAGAATTTCAAAATGAAATCTGCTCAACTTTTGTAAGTAAGCTGAATGGAATGAGCCTGCCAAATGTCAGCCTCCTACCTACACAGGAAGTTGGAAAATTAGTCATGAGTGAGTCAGTGAGGGCTTTGCCTTTTATTAGTATAGATGACCCTTTTTTCTGATCACTGTAAACCATCTCTTGGACTTTTGGTTGGAGAGGTGGAAAGGAAACCAATTCATCCTATTGTTCTTGGTTTCACTTTTTTTTGTTGATAAAACTGATCATTTCTTTTAGCAATTAATTTTAGGGAACTTAATGCGTTTAGAGTTACAAATGATTAAAATGTTATTGCTACTACTCTGAATAAAGTACAAGAGTCCATTATCTTTACAGATCTTAAAAGCACATACGATAAACTGAAATTTGAACGAGAGTACATGGGATGCAGTCTTGTGTTTATCATTGTCACCGCTCCCTTTTTTTGCCACCCCGATGTTTCGGATCAATGGTGTGAATACTATTTAGGACTTTAATATCAATAAGAATTTTTCTTACATGGTGACAGTCAGTTCGGACACTTAACGATAGGCAAGCCCACTGAGCTTTTTTCTGTCCATGTAAAATCACTTATTTTTATTTAATATTATGAACTGAAAAATGTTCCATCTCAGGAGAAAAAAAGGAAAAAGAAATCAAAACAGGAAATATATATTCAAATAAAAATGTTGAGGTCAAAATGAGAAGATTGAAAGTAACAAAACAAAGTAACTCATTCATAAGAGAGCAGAGAGCGGATCAGCGAGCGGAAGCAGAGAGCGGATCGGAAGCAGAGAGCGGATCAGCGAGCGGAAGCAGAGAGCAGCGGCGTCTCCCACAGGCACGTAGCCCTTTGCAAGCACCCAAGCAAGTTCACCTGAGGTAAAGCCGGCAGCTGACCAGTAGAAATAACCAGCAGTGAGAAATTAAAGTTGATTGCTCAGCGGGTGGTGGAAACTTAAAGTCGACGGTCTCTTAGTGATTCAGCTGAACACGGAAAGTGCCGAAGCACCTATAAAAACTTGATGACTTCAACACTTAAAGTAAGTTCTATCTGCTCTCTGCCCGTCGAGGGCACGTTTATATGTTGTGTGTCCTGCAGTATGTACAGTTCAGGTTTTCTGGCCGACAGTGTAGATAGCTTCACCTGCCAAAAGTGTTTAGTTAATTTAGAGTTGGTTGGGAAAATATGCGAACTGGAGGACCGCATTAGCAATCTGATAGCGATTAGGCAAACCGAAAATTGGATCGACTCGGTTTGTTTAGACAATTTGGTTACTTCTGATTCGGCTTCAGTCTCTCCAGGTCCCACTGTAGTCAGTGCGTGGCCGAAATTAGCAGCACCAATTCAGCCACAGGGCGAGTGGGTAACAGTAAGACAGTGGTCTAAGAAGCGAAACTTCATCTCTCTATGCACCAAAGCTAAAAGAAAATGTCGGAATTTAATTGTATCTGGTCGCTTACCAAGATTATATAGAAGGGATGTGATTTATAGCAGATTGCATTCCTTTCACTGCTGGCTAGAAACCTGGTGTGCAAATAAAAGTATAGTGTTTGTGAAGAATTGGGATGATTTTTGGGAAAGGCCTGGATTTTTCAGAAGAGAGGTCCTAACTGGAGGGGATCTTATGTATAATCCCAAAATATGGCAGCAAAACTGCCTGGTTGACTGATTAGAGCACCATCTAGGCCGCAGTCATGTGATCTTAAATCACAGGCTGTTGTTTATCCCACCTGTTATTTTCCTGAAGCTGTTACCCATAATCCCTGTTGTGGGGCATCCAGTAAATTTAGCCTTGATACAAACCTTAAATTAATTGATAACCAAAAAATAAGGTGTATAATTAGACCAAGGGATAAAACCAGACCCTTCACCAGGGGCATCTGTAATAGAAATTTACTTTAAATTAAAACAAAAAATATATCACCAGTTCAGAAAGAACCATGCAGTTTTAAATGCTATTTATTGAACATTCGCTCTCTTGGCACTAAAGCTTTTTTGGTAAATGATATTATATTAAGTACAAAATCTGATCTGTGTCTTCGTACTGAAACCTAGCTTAGTAAATGTGACACTGTTCCCCTAGCAGAGGCGTCACCAGGTGGATACTCGTTCCTTCATAAGTCTAGAGATTCTGGTCGAGGAGAAGGCCTTAATAATTCATTGTAATAAAATGCAAATCACTTCTAAACATTTAGGCAACTTTACATCCTTTGAGGTATTCATTTTAAATATTAAAACAGATTCCAACACAATTATAGTGCTAGTCTACAGACCACCAGGGCCATATTCATTGTTCATGACTGAATTTAGCAACCATCTCTGATTTGGCTATAAATTATGATCACGTAGTTCTGTTGGCGGATTTTAATGTACACATTGATGTGGAAACTGACACTTTTAGCAAATGTTTTACTTATTTGTTAAATTCAGTAGGATTTTGTCAGATTGTCAAAGGTCCAACTCATAATCATAACCACACATTAGATTTAATTATAACTTACAAAGTTGAAATTCAAAAATTAAATATTACTCCATTAAATGAAGTTATTTCCGATCACTTCTTAATTACATTTGATTTAGTTCTGCCCATGCCAACGCACTCACAAATTAAAACAAAGACAGTGCGACATCTAGATTGTAATTCTGCTTCAAAATTTATAGATACCTTGAGTAAGTCGAGTGTAATTGTGGAAAACCATTTAGATCAGTTAACATCAAATGTAAACCTGGAAAACAATTTAGAGCATCTAACATCACATTATAATGTGACCTTGAGAGATGCTCTGGACACAGTGGCTCCCCTTAAAACAAAAGTGATCAAAGCACATAGAAACTCTCCCTGGTTTAATGAAAATACTCGAGCTCTTAAATTAGAGTGTCGAAAACTGGAGCACAGATGGAGAACAACAAAGCTACATGTCTTTCAAATTGCACGGACAAAGAGTGTTAATAAATATAAAAAAGCCCTCTTTAAAGCTCGCTCAGAATACTATTCTACATTAATAGATCCATCCATCCATTCTCTTCCGCTTATCCGAGGTCGGGTCGGGGGTAGCAGCTTAAGCAGAGAGGCCCAGACTTCCCTCTCCCGGCCACTTCTTCCAGCTCTTCGGGAGAATCCCAAAGGCGTTCCCAGGCCAGCCGGAGACATAGTCCCTCCAGCGTGTCCTGGGTCTTCCCGGGGCCTCCTCCCGGTTGGGCGTGCCGAACACCTCCCCAGGGAGGCGTCCAGGAGGCATCCTGATCAGATGCCTGAGCCACCTCATCTGACTCCTCTCGATGCGGAGGAGCAGCGGCTCTACTCTGAGCCCCTCCCGGATGACTGAGCTTCTCACCCTATCTTTAAGGGAAAGCCCAGACACCCTGCGGAGGAAACTCATTTCAGCCGCTTGTATTAGCGATCTGTTCTTTCGGTCACTACCCATAGCTCATGACCATAGGTGAGGGTAGGAGCGTAGATCGGCTGGTAAATTGAGAGCTTTGCCTTACGGCTCAGCTCCTTTTCGCCACGACAGACCGATGCAGAGCCCGCATCACTGTGGATGCCGCACCGATCCGCCTGTCGATCTCACGCTCCATTCTTCCCTCACTCGTGAACAAGACCCCGAGATACTTGAACTCCTCCACTTGGGGCAGGATCTCTCCTCCAACCCTGAGAGGGCACTCCACCCTTTTCCGGCTGAGGACCATGCTCTCGGATTTGGAGGTGCTGATTCTCATCCCAGCCGCTTCACACTCAGCTGCGAACCGATCCAGAGAGCTGAAGATCACGGCCTGATGAAGCAAACAGGACAACATCATCTGCAAAAGCAGTGACCCAATCCTGAGTCCACCAAACCGGACCCCTTCAACACCCTGGCTGCGCCTAGAAATTCTGTCCATAAAGTTATGAACAGAATGGTGACAAAGGGCAGCCCTGGCGGAGTCCAACTCTCACTGGAAGCGGGCTCGACTTACTGCGGCAATGCGGACCAAGCTCTGACACGGTTGTACAGAGACCGAACAGCTCTTATCAGGGGTCCGGTACCCCATACTCCCGGAGCACCCCCACAGGATTCCCGAGGGACACGGTCGAATGCCTTTTCCAAGTCCACAAAACACATGTAGACCGGTCGGGCAAACTCCCATGCACCCTCAGGACTCTGCTAAGGGTGAAGAGCTGGTCCACTGTTCAGCGACCAGGGCGAAAACCACACTGTTCCTCCTGAATCCGAGGTTGACTATCCGGCGGACCCTCCTCTCCAGAACCCCGAATAGACTTTTCCAGGGAGGCTGAGGTGTGATCCCTCTATAGTTGGAACACACCCTCCGGTCCCCTTTTAAAGAGGGGACCACCACCCCGGTCTGCCAATCCAGAGGCACTGTCCCGATGTCCATGCGATGTTGCAGAGGCGTGTCAACCAAGACAGTCCTACAACATCCAGAGCCTTAAGGAACTCGGTATCTCATCCACCCGGGGCCCTGCCACCAAGGAGTTTTTGACCACCTCGGTGACTTCAGTCCCAGAGATGGGAGAGCCCACCTCAGAGTCCCCAGGCTCTGCTTCCTCGTGGAAGGCATGTTAGTGGGATTGAGGAGGTCTTGAAGTACTCCTCCCACCGACCCTAGCGTCAGTGAGGTCAGCAGCGCACCATCCCCACCATATACGGTGTTGACACTGCACTGCTTCCCCTCCTGAGGCGCGGACGGTGGACCAGAATCTCCTCGAAGCCGTCCGAAAGTCGTTCTCCATGGCCTCTCAAACTCCTCCCATGCCCGAGTTTTGCCTCAGCAACAACGAAGCAGCGTTCGCTTGGCCTGCGGTACCTATCAGCTGCCTCCAGAGACCCACAGGACAAAAAGTCCTATAGGACTCCTTCTTCAGCTTGACGGCATCCCTCACGCGGTGTCCACCAGCGGGTTGGGGATTGCCGCCACGACAGGCACCGACCACCTTGCGGCCACAGCTCCGGTCAGCCGCCTCAACAATAGAGGCGCGGAACATGGCCCATTGGACTCAATGTCCCCACCTCCCTCGGGGCGTGGTTGAAGTTCTGCGGAGGTGGGAGTTGAAGCTACTTCTGACAGGGGACTCTGCCAGCCGTTCCCAGCAGACCCTCACAACACGTTTGGGCCTACCAGGTCTGACCGGCATCTTCCCCACCATCGAAGCCAACTCACCACCAGGTGGTGATCAGTTGACAGCTCCGCCCCTCTCTTCACCCGAGTGTCCAAGACATATGGCGCAAGTCCGGCGACACGACCACAAAGTCGATCATCGACCTGAGGCCTAGGGTGTCCTGGTGCCAAGTGCACATATGAACACCCTTATGCTTGAACATGGTGTTGTTATGGACAATCCATGGCGAGCACAGAAGTCCAATAACAAAACACGCTCGGGTTCAGATCGGGGCCATTCCTCCCAATCACGCCCTTCCAGGTCTCACTGTCATTGCCCGTGAGCATTGAAGTCTCCCAGCAAAGCGAGGGAATCCCAGAAGGTATGCCCTCTAGCAACCCCTCAGAGACTCCAAAAGGGTGGATACTCCAAACTGCTGTTCGGCGCATACGCACAAACAACAGTCAGGACCCTTCCCCCCACCCGAAGGCGGAGGGAGGCCACCCTCTCGTCCACCGGGGAAAACCCCAATGCACAGGCTCCAGTGGGGGCAATAAGTATGCCCACACCTGCTGGCCTCTCACGGGGCAACTCCAGAGTGGTAGAGAGTCCAGCCCCTCTCAAGGAGATTGGTTCCAGAGTCCAAGCTGTGCGTCGAGGTGAGTCCGACTATATCTAGCGGAACCTCTGACCTCGCGCACTAGCTCAGGCTCCTTCCCCTTCAGTGAGGTGACATTCCACGTCCCAAGAGCCAGTTTCTGTAGCCGAGGATCAGACCGCCAAGGTCCCCGCCTTCGGCCACCACCCAACTCACACTGCACCCAACCTCCTTGGCCCCTCCCATAGGTGGTGAGCCCATGGGGAGGAGGACCCACGTTACCTCTTGGGCTGTGCCCGGCGAGCCCATGGGTGCAGGCCCGGCCACCAGGCGCCGCCATCGAGCCCCACCTCCAGGCCTGGCTCCAGAGGGGGCCCGGTGACCAGCGTCGGGCAAGGGAAAGCGTCGTCCAAGTTTTCATCATTGGAGGTTTATTGAACCGCTCTTTGTCTCATCCCTCACCTAGGACCAGTTTGCCTTGGGTGGCCCTACCAGGGGCATAAAGCCCCGGACAACATAGCTCCTAGGATCATTGGGACACGCAAACCCCTCCACCACGATAAGGTGACGGTTCGAGGAGAAGACATTAATAGATAGCAATAATATTAATCTACATTAATAGATAGCAATAATAAAAAATCCTCGGGTACTGTTTAGAACAGTGGCTAAATTAACAAATGGGAATTCAGATCAACAGTGCAAAATACCAACAGATATTAGCAGTACAGACTTTATGAACTTCTTCAATGAGAAAATTAAAAATATAAGATCCCAGATCTCAGCATCACAGTACAAACCAAATACTAGCTTAGCAGACCCTGCCACACATTGCATTCAGCACTTTAGTAATTTTAATCCTGTAACTGAGCAGGAAGTCTTAACTTTAATTACTAAAATGAAGCCCACTACTTGTTCCCTAGATCCAGTGCCAACAAAACTAGTAAAAAGTGCAATGGATGTTCTTGCAGCGCCTATTCTAACCATTATCAATAGTTCATTACTGCATGGCACCTTACCTGATGCACTAAAATTGTCAGACATTAAACCTTTACTTAAAAAGTCAGACCTAGACCCACACATACTAAATAACTATAGGCCTATTTCAAATTTACCATTTCTCTCTAAAATACTAGAAAAGTAGTAGCCAGTCAGCTTCAGTCACACCTTACACATTACAATTTATTTGAGAAATTCCAGTCTGGTTTTCGCACTGGTCATAGTACAGAAACTGCACTAACACGGGTTGTAAATGACATTCTGATATCCTCTGATGAAGGAAACTCCACTGTAATTATGTTGTTGGACTTAAGTGCAGCATTTGACACCATTGACCATTCTATTTTACTGCACAGGCTAGAAAGCGATGTTGGGCTTACAGGCCCCGTGCTCGCTTGGTATAGTTCTTATTTATCAAATCAATTCCAATATGTACAGAAATGTGCTGACAGTACTCCATCATTATACACAGAAGTTCAATATGGTGTCCCGCAGAGCTCAGTACTGGGACCTTTACTGTTTTCACTTTACATGCTTCCACTGGGATCTCTCATTAGGAAACATAATGTTAATTTTCACTCGTATGCAGATGACACCCAGTTATACCTTTCATTTAAATCAAATGAAGTTTCTCCGATGTTGTCTTTAATTAGTTGTGTTAGTGAATTAAAGGAATGGATGAATGAGAACTACTTGTCTTTAAATACAGATAAAACAGAGATGTTAATTGTTGTAGAGAATGACGCTGATCACAGCAATATTTTGTCATAATTTAACTCAGTTCCCAATTAATTTTACTGAATCAGCCCGCAATCTAGGAGTTATCTTTGATTCTAGCATGTCATTTAAAGCACATATTACAAAGTTGTCCAAAACATGTTTCTTCCATCTTAAAAATGTTAGGAAATTAAGGCTTTCTAAATAAACAGGATTCTGAGAAATTAATTCATGCATTTATCTCTAGTAGGATTGACTACTGCAATGCGGTGTTCACTGGCTGTTCAAACTGTTCTTTATACAGCCTCCAGTTAATCCAAAATGCGCTGCAAGAATTATTACAAGAACAAGAAAATATGAACACATAACTCCAGTTCTTAAATCCTTACACTGGCTCCCAGTTAAGTTTAGGGCAGATTTCAAAATCCTCCTTTTAACATATAAAGCATTAAATGGCCAAGGTCCGGCTTACTTGTCTGAACTTATCATGACTTACAAACCTGAGCGCACATTAAGATCTCAAGATGCCGGTCTGCTTAGGATTCCAAGGATTAATAAAATAACAGTGGGAGGTCGAGCTTTTAGTTACAGGGCCCCTAAACTGTGGAATGGTCTTCCTGCTTCCATAAGAGATGCCCCCTCGGTCTCAGCCTTTAAATCCCGGCTGAAGACTCACTACTTCAGTTTAGCATATCCTGACTAGAGCTGCTGATTAACTGTACATACTGCATCTCTGTTGTTAGTCATTAGCACTAAAACATAAGTAACATGATAGTTATAAATTTGAATACTAACCCTCACCTATTCTGTTTCTGTTCTCGGTACTCAAATGTGGCAATTGGTGCCACGGCCCACCTGCCAAGTTGTTTGCCTGCCTATGGTAAAGTCATCCCTGATGGAGGATCACAGGAATCATGGGAAAAGGGGTCCTTTCATCGGATTGGCTGGCCGAGCAACGTTTCAGCCGTGGAATGGCCCAAATGGGGAGGCAGCTTGATGGATGAGGTCTCCAGGACTCTAAAATATCCAAATCTTATTATGTGATATCATCTACTGTTAAATTCTGCTCCGTACTTCTAAAATTTTTATTATTATGTTGTATTAAGGATTTGTTCTGTTCTGTGTATTGTATTGTATTGACCCCCTTCTTTTGACACCCACTGCACGCCCAACCTACCTGGAAAGGGGTCTCTCTTTGAACTGCCTTTCTCAAGGTTTCTTCCATTTTTCCCTACAAGGTTTTTTTTGGGAGTTTTTTCTTGTCTTCTCAGAGAGTCAAGACTGGGGGGCTGTCATGAGGCAGGGCCTGTTAAAACCCATTGCGGCACTTCCTGTGTGATTTTGGGCTATACAAAAATAAACTGTATTGTATTGTATTGTATAAGCCAAAACCAAAGTTGAAAAATCACAGACAAGCGTGACTCACTAAGTGCTAGCTAACATGGTGAAGATTTTTTGTTGTGAATCCAGAATATTGCAAATCTGATGCAGCACACCATCATCTTAAATAACCTCCAGAAAACAACATCAAATGGTGAAACTTCTGATGTCACTTGGTGGTGACAGAGATCTGATGATATTAACAGAAGAGACAAAATGACAATGCTTGCAGTAAAACAAATGTAAATATAATGTTAAAAATTTAGAATAAATAGTAAATTGTCTGCACACACCTGGAGGGTACAAAAATTTAAACTACTGTGTAGACAACTTTCAACTGTAACAAAGTAAGAAAATCTGTTGCTTTTTCTAAGCAGATAACACTGTCAAAGAAGCAGCCATCTTTTCTACACCTGTTTGAGTAGATATCTTCAGATTGTTCTTAATGACCAACTCAAAGAGTTGCTTCCATACAACACACTATGGTAACTTGCTGTATATTCTAGCCTAGACCTTTTCAGTCATGGTTAATTGCACACAGTAGAGTCCTTGCTTGTGGTAGTCCAGCAGAGTATCTGATATTGAGTAATAAGCAAAGTCCTTTGAAACATTTATTGGTTCCAAGACTGCACATTGATGTGCAGCAGGTCTTTTCAGGCATCTGGCCCTGGGCATAGTTTTCAATGGAGTATTAACTTTAGTTTTCTAACTTTGGAGGTTGTAAGAACATAAGACATTTGAGAAACAAGAGGAGACCATTCAGAATATCAGTCCCGTTTATTTAGCTAATAGCTAAGCTGTCCCAATAACTCATCTGGATTCTTCGTAAAGGTTGTCAAGGTTTCTGCTTCAACTACATGTCTCAGTAGTTTGTTTCAGTCCCAGAACTCTTTGCGTAGAGTAATGCTTCCTGGCTTCAGTTTTAAATGCAATTCCCCTTAATTTTCACTGATGTTCTAGAGTGCATGATTCACTCTTAAGATGAAAGAATGTTCCTGGATTTGCTTTATCAATGCCTTTGAGGATTTTAAATACCTGAATTAGGTCCCCACGCAGTTTCCCCTACTCGTCACTAAACAGGTTTAATTCTCTGGGTCTGTCCTTAAAAGTCATGAGAGGCACTTGATTGCCCTCCTCTGAAATATACACATTGTCACTCATGAGTGTCTGTAGATCACCTTTTCAGCTCAACTTAAGTATGCAGTACCGCTCCAGGATGAGAGGGGGTGGTGTTGTTAACAGTCTTGTCTCTTCCCTCTGCAGCTCCAAGATGATGCCCTTTGAGGGCGAGTGGCTTTGACCTCCTTTCTCCAAGATGTCCCATTCTTTCCGGTCTAAATGAAATAAACAAGGCTGTTCCCAGGATGTGGCATCTCAGTCTAGACATAAACCTACTGTAGGCTAGAGCTCCATAGACAAATCATAGCAAAAAGCCATCAGTGGCAATCTCAATCTTCTTTATGTTGTTTATTTTTGATAAGAAAGTTTCTTTTTTTGTTGAAGTATATTAAACATGGTGGCCGATATATTTTTCTGCTCGTCTGTCCATTTGAACCATGACATGTAGACTCATTCTTAACTGCACTCATCAGTCAATCAAAACATGCAAGGGTTGGAACGAGGAAGAAAGATGAGCACTCAGAGAAAAACCCATGTAGACAATGGGAAATGTATTAACTCTACAGAGGCAGTAACCAAGCTGGGATGTGAACTCAGCCTCCTTGAGCTGTGAGACAGCAGTGCTATCCACTGCACAGCTGTGCTACCCCAAATAAAGATAGTGAAATCTAATTGCACATTATTTAACACTTTATTAAATCATTCTTGTAAAGTTCTGCAAGTTGTTTTTTTAAATCTAAGCTATATGAAATACAGTATGAAAATGTACCACAACAGATAATATGGAAGTTCAGATGTTACAAAAATGTCTCAACTCTGGAAAATAGCAGTACAACCAACTGTACAATTTTGCAAAGAATATGACAAATAGTGCATGCACAAGGTAGCACAGTAGTCATCGCCACTGTCTCACAGCTCCAGCAACCTGGGTTCATATCCCTTGCCCAGCCGTCTGCATGGTCATTCCTTTGACTACTATAATCTTCTTCCCACATCCCTTAAAACATTCAGGTTTGGTTAATTGGCCATTCCAATGTTCCTGTGGGAGTGATCATGAGTTGGCCTTGCAATAGTGATGCCCACCCCAGAGTTGTTTTCTGTCTTGCACCCAGGGCTCTCAGGATAGGTTCCAAACCTTTGTGACCCTGCACTCAATAAGCATGTAGGGGAGTGTAATGAAGGGTAACTCAAACAATGAAGTTAATATCTAAAGATTGCTTTATCACATACTGTATCTGCGTAGTTGCCAAAGCAGTCAGTTAACCATATCTTGTCAGTACTTTATTACTGCTTTAACATTTTAAGAAAATGCACATTTATTCATAGCCTTACTCATGGTGCTATCACGGATACATTAGAGTAGCACACTACCCACATCAATCAATGAATGCAATGTCATACATTACATTCAAATTCAGATTATATGAGTGTATACAGTATAAGAAGCACACAACAGGTATACTCATACATTTTCAGTATGAGCAGCTGTTAAGTAGCTTAGTGACCGGAGCATAACAACCATCCTTCACTCTAGTGATGCAAGTGCTTATGGTGCTGCACTGTTTGCTAGAATCACAGAGAGAGACAGAGAAAGAATGACTAAGGTCTTTAATAGTATTGTTTGCCTTTTTAATGCACTGTGTGTTTTATATGTTCCGAAAAGAATGGAGCTATTTACTAGTAATATTCTGAGTTGAGCTGGCCATTCTTTGTAGTGATTTGTAGTTCTGAGCTGAGCAGACACCTAGCCAGGATGTATTACAACTAGGCAGTATGGATTTCATTGTGTACCTGCATAAACTGCTGAATATAGCTGATTAAATGTGGGATTCCTTAGATGAAAGGAGACATTAAGGCATTGGTGAACCTTCTTGATAACAGCTGAGTTGTACTGTGCCCATTTCAGATTATTAGTGTTAGTGACTTCAGGAGGTTTAAAGCTGCTGAACCTCTGTATTGGTATGGCAATGCACCCCAATGCTACTGGTACTATGATCCACCCCTTGCTTCCTGAAATTTATGAACATCCATCCATCCATTTTCTAACCCGCTGAATCCGAATACAGGGTCACGGGGGTCTGCTGAAGCCAATCCCAGCCAACACAGGGCACAAGGCAGGAACCAATCCTGGGCAGGGTGCCAACCCACCGCAGGACACACACAAACACACCAAGCACACACTAGGGCCAATTTAGAATCACCAATCCACCTAACCTGCATGTCTTTGGATTGTGGGAGGAAACCGGAGCGCCCGGAGGAAACCCACGCAGACATGGGGAGAACATGCAAACTCCAAGCAGGGAGGACCCAGGAAGCGAACCCGGGTCTCCTAACTGCGAGACAGCAGCGTTACCACTGCGCCACTGTGCCACCCATTTATGAACAGCCCACTGTTTTTTTCTAACATTAAGGTAGCAGCTATGTCGGAGGTCAGACTTCTTTTCTGTAAGCTGTCTCATTTTAAATGATCAGACCTAGATTGGTGGTCTAATTAGACAGTTTAATGATGAAGTTGGAACTACTTCTGGTTTTATAATCATAGGTGAACAAGGCATATAGAAGGGGGCTCAGCACACTAGGATACCTGAGTCAAAGATCATTGTGGAGAAAGAGATGCTGCTAATCTCTAACAAATCTCGTTAGTAGTAAAGTCCAGTTTCTACCAACTGAGGCAATATTCTAAACTAGAATCCTTTCTTTCTGAGAAGGGCTTGGAAAAAGTCATTTATGCCTTTATTACATCTCTGCTAGATTACTGTAATTGCTTATATGTGGGACTGCCAAAATCTGCTCTGTCACACCTTCAGCTGGTGCAAAATGCTGCAGCTAGATTCTTAATTGGGGTCTAGAAAAAAGAATCATATCTGCCCCATTTTAGACCCTCTTTCCACTGGTTACCAGTGAGGTGTCACATTGATTTTAAAATCTTGTTGTTTTTTTTTAAGCCTTGCATGATCTCACTCCAAAATACATCTGTGACCTCCTTCACCCCTATGTAGCACAAAGAGCATTGAGGTCACCTGGATAACTACTCCTTGTAGTTCCAAGATCTCGGCTGAAGTCAAGGGGAGACAGAGATTTCTCAGTTATTGGTCCTAGGCTTTGGAATGACTTGCCTTTTCACATCAGGGGGGTATTTTTTGTATGTGGATTACTCGTTTAGCCAGATGTAATTGTTGATGATTTAACATGATTCTGGATCTGTCGGTTTTTCGAAACTCTTGCTGGATGTGTTGTCATCATCCATCCATCCATCGTCTAACCCGCTGAATCCGAATAGGGTCACGGGGGTCTGCTGGAGCCAATCCCAGCCAACACAGGGCACAAGGCACGAACCAATCCTGGGCAGGGTGCCAACCCACCGCAGTGTTGTCATAGCAGCACATCCAAATCCTCAAACCTGCTCGGAGCAGGTTTGTTCTATGTAAACAAGGATTAGCTCACACACTTAATCAGTTTTTGGAATTCATTCAGTCATGGCTTTTCCATTCATGAATGAGCGACCAATTGATATCGGTGTGCAAATTATAATAAGAGAATTTCATATAGAGAGGGTTTTGCGCAATCGGCAAGAACCTTTATTGCTCCCGGAGGAAATTCTTTTCGAAAGATACCACTTTAGCTGAGGGGAATATTGTACCTCAATGATTTATTAGCACCTTATATTCAAAGTCAAACTAGGTGAAGTCGGGCTCTGACAACCACACAGACAGTATACATTGCTTTGAGGTTTTTTTGCAAGCGGCACTTTTTTTATATACTGTAAGCGATGCGGAAAATCTATCTAAAAGTGCATTTTGCCAGGCAATTCGTAAAGTCTGTTTGGCTCTGAAATATGGTTTTCATAGTGTTTCCTGGACACCTGCGTGTGCAGACAATAAAAGAAGCGTTTCATGCCATTGCAGGTACACAGGCAAAAACACATACAGTTCCATAAAGAATCTCACAATCAGCCTAACATTCTCATTACCCAGGATTTCCAAATGTGATTGGGGCACATGGGACTGATCAAACATTATTTGAAAAATGTACCTCTCCTTCTGATGAATAATCAGACACAGTGTCTTCATCAACTATTTGACCTTTGTCAATATCTCGTTGGTCAGACACAGGTTCTAGGGATATGACATTCCCTGCAACTGACCCAACAAAAAAAAAAATGCCCTCAGAAACAGGGCGATGGGCATTTTGCTGGAGAGCCAACTCTACTGCAGGGGTTAGGTCTGGACCGTGTGGACCTTCCCCCTGTTTTTTGTTTGTCTGCCTTCTTATTAGCTTTAAAATTAATGTTTTTTCCATTATATATGATTCTTTATGTCAACAATTCTTTAAATAGTTATATACCAACATTTACCAGTTTGAAGTATATTCTTGTACTTCAGTTTAACCTATTCCCATGTTTTCCTTGTGCTCACGTTTGATCTGGAATTATGACATATTAAATAATAATTAATCTGACACAAAGGAAATGAAACACTGCATTCAGTAAGTACAATGCACACTACTTAGCGTTTAATTTGTCGGCCACTTTTTGCCAGCCTTCTTTTCTGGTTTGGGATGCTTTTGCAGTGTTTCCCCTTGTGCATATTAAATCTTGCCTGTTCTTTGTTCATTTTGTTACAGCCTATCAAAGACTTGCTGATAATGTTTTCTAGACTCAATATATATGGGCTTTTCAATGAGTGCGGGCGCACGTATTCATCTCGGATGATTAGATCCAGCTAGACCAGGGGTCCTCAATCCCAGTCCTGGAGAGCCGCCGTGGCTGCAGGTTTTTGTTCTGACCTGGTTGCTTAATTAGAAAGCAATTCTTACCAATAAAGCACTAACAAGCTATGAAATTAAATTAACTCTGCTATGTCAGGTCATTCTCATATCCTAGATTTTCTTTCCCTTTCTATCATGCAAATGATTTGAAGGCTAAAATGGACGAGTAATTCTCAGTCCTTCACTTTTTTCTCTTCATTTTTCTTCCAAGTATTTAATTAAACCCAATAATGCAGATAAATACACACAGGTGTAAATGTAAGTAAGCTAAATGGAGAAATGCTGCTCTCTGTCATTTGCATGTTATTGATAATAAGGAGCAATTAAAATAGCTGTTTAAGACAAAATTAAGCAATAAGGGCTCAAAAATCACTAAAGTGAAGCAGAAGTGTTACTTTAGCAATAAGTGCTTTTTATTAAGCAACTGGGTTGGAGCAAAAACCTGCAGCCACTGCGGCTCTCCAGGACCATGATTGAGGACCCCTGAGCTAGACTAATCTACTACATGGCTGCGTTTGAAAAACCGGCATTAACTCATCCAAGATGAGGCATCTGATCTGATGATTTAAGCGACTTACAGAAAATACCTCCCTAATCTGTATATGCTGGGGCCTGGCAGTTAGGAAGCTAACAACATTTTGAGGTGTAAAGTCCTTTAATCCATTCCATGTGAGGTCTGTGGTGTTAAGGTCCATTTCTCCATAGCATCTGAGGTCAATCACTCAACCATTTATTTAAATAATTCTTCAAAAAGGTATAGAAGAACAAGAAAGATTCAGATGAAGTATCAACTATATAAACTTAAATGAGATACCATCCATTTTAAGGTCTTGGGGAGCCAAAGTCTATTTTGAAAGCACTGGGCCTAAGGCAGGAACAGGTCTTTGATGGGGTCCCAGTCCATTACAGGCAAACAGACAATGAAAAATGTAGCACTGTGAAATAGCAGAATGATTTTAAAGAAATTTAAAGATCTGCTTGATACATTTTTATAGTATTTGTGCCCCAAACCAAACATTCTTGAAAGTATAAACTGTATACAAGGAAATGGGTCATAGTTACAGTAAATGTATTTTTTGAAGCATAAGAAACATTTTTTTTCTGTGTTAGTTGTTCATATTCATATGAGGTACACTAATGCCAGCATTACCAGACTGATCATGAATGTTTGCTGAAACTAAATGAGGAGAAAGCCCTGAGGAAGGAGTGTGAGGAACCTAGATAAAAAAAATTATTAATAATTTCAGTAACTAACACTATCACAGTTTTTACTGTACAAGTAATTTAAACTGTTTAGGTCTGTGTCATTTTAGCTGCTCCCAACTCCCTAAACACATGTTGGTGTATGAACCACCTCATCACATTTCATGCATGCACAAAATGAAACATGGTAAACAAAAAGCTTTGTATACATGTATGCATGCATAATCCAAAAGTCTTGAACTCAGAAGCATATATTTTTTCTCTAGTGCAGCCTCCAAGAATTTGGTGTGTGTAGTATGTTTCAGTAGCTAAACAGATCAGGGTAAAATTGCTGAATATTATTACCAATAAGGTGAACTTATGTTTTTTTTGGTGGGTTTGAAGAATCCACAGTTCCAATATTCCAAATAGAGAGTTCATTATATGTACAGTATTTTAATAACTCCCTTTAGAAAGTTTCAGGAAACACCTTTCAGATTATTTGTGCATTTTCAGTAGATTAAAAAAGCAGTAAATAATAAAGTAAATTTAATAATTAAACATGCAGTCAAACTTTACAGAGTTTTACTTGCCAGTGGCTCTGAGACTCAAATAACCCTAATAATTAGTGCCATGGCAGGAATGGGACAAACACTGCAGATCTTACATTAAGACTTTATAACAAGACGTATTTAGCTCTTGGTTATGCTTGGATTTTTCAGACTCACTTTGGGAAAGCAGTTCCATCTTTCTGACAGGCGGAAGTAGGTTAAGACCAAATGCTGGCTCTAAATTAATTAGCAAGGTCATCAGCCCGAAGACAGAAAATCTCACATCTTAAAGGGCTAAAATGTAGCTCATTGCTATGTGGCAGACAGCAGAACTCTTTGCTGATGAGATATACCACTAACAAGGGCTTCATTCTTTAAGTTACTGACCTGAAAATATTGAAATATGTTAAAAAAAGAATTACAGTATCTGCACAGTAGCTTATTCATTCTGAAAAGAATCAAAACTGCTTTTATTAATCTACAAAGTGTGTTGAAGATTTGTCACAAGCTTGCCTTATTGTATACCATTTCTATCACTAACAATTATGTCTGCTATGTTCTGCAATTTGGAGAAAACAAATTCCTCCTCCTAAACACTGGGCTTCTTTAAGTTATCTGTGATGGCTGCTTTAATGCAATCAATAGGTAAGTAATGGCTTTTCAGTGCACTGTACACCTCTTAAGTGCTGCAGTGCAAGTTACTTTGAACTGAAAAGAGTTCTGCCCTCTTTTGATGGTAATACCCAGTTTAAAGCAAGTATGCCTGATTTCACAGTCTGCTCCCCGATGCTCATCTTTCTTTAGTTTGCTCTTTATTACTCACACCTCATTATATGGCTTGCTTCTCACTGCTCACTCTGTAATATAAAGAATGTCTCTGGACATCGGCTGCTAGCAAAATTAAATCTTATTACATTCACCTTCATTAAAGCCTGCAGAGTAGCAGAAGAATTCAGCCATAATAAGAGTGCAACCAATATCTTGAATCTCCAACTGAGTCTCTATACATTTTAAATAAGTTGTTTTTTTGAAGCTTTAATAAGGGCTCTACCTCCCTTTGGGCATGAAATAACTATAAAGTCCAGAGGCTTTTTCAACCTCAACATTTTCGGCAGCCTCAGCCTTTTCAAAAATATCTCATACAAACTTAGTTTCACTCAGTACCAGAAAAATCACATTTCTGTTTGCAAAATTGACAAATTGGCACTCATCATGCGTCCTTTAATAGTAAATACTTGGATATGAACAAAAATGATCTTGGTTACCCAGTTATGTGAAGCTCTTTACAGGGCTATAGGAAGACAGAGCTTACCTCAGTAGTATTTGGTACAATGGGGGACCAACCTGGGTAAGATAAAAGTCCATGGCAAGGTATAATCTATCAAGCATTTGCATGCCAGACTAAATTATGCAGCAATTGGGACAATTACATTATTAGTCTATGCATGGGAGGAATAAGCACTGGAAATAATACACTGTGTAACTATTAATCCTAACTTGTTTATGCTAATCAGTACGAATAGAATTTCCTCTCACCTCCATGAAAAGATTCTTCTCCTTCCTTCAAATCCTGCCACACTGACAGATTAGTGAGCCTTCGCCTTCGCTGTCTCATCCCAGTTCAACTCAGTGTTGTATGTAGTAACTTTTATTTTCCTCTAAGGAATTCAGTGATTACCTTAGTGTGGTCACAAATTAACCTAAAATATTAGAAGGTCTAATTTGGTTTTTCCTTTTGAGGGTTTCTGTACCCTCACACAGAAAGCTGTTTGAAGGGTCAAATGCCTGTGAAATGTTCCCTGTTGCCTTCACAATATGATGAGTTGTCTATTGCACCATGACTTGGTGCAATAAAGGAATGAAGGCTGGACTGTTTTCTTGGACTTAAGTTACATTTTTGTTATCCACTAGAATCCAAATTAAAAATTGACTGTAGTGACATCCTGATGTCTACCTTTCTTGCAATGAAACATAATTACTTTATGGACAGACCTTAACCCAGCTCTAATCCTAAACATTTTTGAAAACAGCACAATTAAGAAAACATGCTTTTGGCAAAACAGGTAGAACATTTTTTAGAATAGTTTTTATCATTAATTACATTTTTATTATGACCCTTACTAAAACTTTAGCTAGATTCATTAGGTACATAGTGACAGCAATTCAGTTGAAAAAACCTTCTCAGCATTCATCAGTTCAAAACAATTGGTAGTGCACATTCATTTATATGATAACAAGTATTCATTCCTTCTATAGGCAAAGACCAGCACTGAGGCTGCTATTAGATTTTGTAGGCTTAGACGTAGTAGCTTAAGGAATAATAACAAAGGTCATGTTTACTCTAAGAAAAACAACAATTGTGGCAAGAACAGCCCAACAAGATTGTCCATCCTATTCGCCTAAAAAATAACATTAAGTCGAGATATGAAGGTCCCTAAAGTTCTACTCTGCACCACACTAGAGTAGCAGTTACATTTATCATGCAGCCATTTTATATGCAAACTTTTCAAGGTAGCTAACTTCTGAAGGTGGAGTAACTACTAGACAATTTGTACAGGACTAATAACAAATGATATTTCTTGTTCAATCCTTTATAAACACAAGGAGAGAAAACTGGAATGGTGTCCTTTTTTCAGTCTTCTAAATGTGTTAATGTTACCTGTGTGCTATAAATTGATTATTGTCTAACCTATCTGCTCTTGAAAAGAGTCAGCATATTCAAGAAAAGAATATTTCATTTTTTGTTTTCAAGCATTTATGTAGCTATGACACTTACAAAGTATATACAAATGCCTGTTTTATTATATTTTTTCTAACCCATTAAGGCACAATTTCTAAACCACTGCCCTTTGTTTGTAATTGCTTTGAGTTATATTTTCACATGCTTCTTAAACTGCTTTGGGATGGTGTGCTCTACAAATAGTTGTATATGTTGTATGAAGTAAAGTTTCAGTGATTGACTGATTGTCTGGTGAAACACAGATATAATAGATTGAGCTGCATTGTAATGATATAACATAACATTTTCAATATTTCTTAACCTAGTTCAGGGTTGTGGGGAACCTGGCAGCACAGGGTGTAAGACAGCAAACACTACTAGAGAAGGCACCAGTCCATCACAAGTTAATTTGTGCTGTGCATTATAATTCAAGTGAGTCTATATTATCACAAGGGTTTCTTAACAGGGATTCTGGTGTCATCTCATAATCTAAAGCCACAAAGTAAGGGTACTGTTCAAACTTAGTTCTTGACTTCTGCTCAGAACTTCCAGAACAAGCTCTGTGTTACCATCTGCTCACCTCTCAATACTCAAAACTAGGCTTGTCTCCAAACTTTAGCCACAGGTTTCACGGCGACCTACCATCAAGGGGGGCTTCATCCAAGCTCAAGAAGCAGGCTTGCGCCAGCCCAACAATCGTGCAAAGGGTTTTATACTTATACTCTGAAGGAAGGAAACTATGAAGCCCCTGTTTCCGAATGACACAAAAAGAGTTTATTTGCAAGAAATAGAAAAGATAGCAAAAAGGCATGCCTGATACGCTTCACTACCAGAATTTTTTGTTACATTTTTGTGAGCTTCCCTGAACAGTTTTCAAAAAGTATACATCTAAGTAGGGGTTTTGGCTACCAAGTATTATGAAAATAACATTTATTTTTTTGCAGGCAAATCAATATTTATATGCAAATCCTTTGGTAAAATACTTATGGTTTTAGAACTGTGCTCTTTTTATTAGGTTTCTTGAATTCTGGCTAATGAATACACAACAATTTAGTTTAGGTATTGCAAAAATCCGTCTGTTTCTCGTTTACTCTTATGTAACAAGACCATAACAAAGGCTTCATTGGGTGTTTATAATGCTTACAAAACATGTGTTTCTTCATCTCTGCAATGTGACCTACTAATCATTTTGGAGTGGTCTGAGGTGACTTCACTAAGACACATTTCTCTTAACATTACATGTTTAGTACAAGATCTGTGAATCCTTTAAATTAACAAGTAATTCTAGCATCATGTCAATGTGCCACCCTGCACGTAGTTGAATAACCCATCTATTGATGTTTCGTAAATGTTATGGAGGCCACAAGAAGCCTTTGTTTAGAGTAAATGAGCAATGGGTGCATTTTTTCAGTACCTAATTTAACGTTACCAATGAATGAAATTTTTCTACAGATTAGCTTGACTTTTAGTTTTTATTTTGGATTTTTCTCTGTGTTTCATCTCCTAATTCTTTTCATTAAAAACCTGTACAGCAGTGCAAAGTCCTCCCAGACATTTCCTTATAGGTCAGTCGCAACCCAATCCGAGTCCTACTTGTCCTTGGAAAACAGTTTCTATGGACTTCATCACAATCCTACCTTCTTCTAATGGGTTTATGCCAGTACTTGTCGTGGTAGATTGATTGTTAAAATATGCACATTCCATTAAACTCAAGGAGCTGCCGTAGCAGATGCCATACTGAAACAGGAGGATATCTACACTGTTTTCCTTCTTCTATTATTTTCACCCACGGTCCTCAGCTTCAATCTAGTTTTTAGAAATTCTTTGGTGACTGCATGGGTTACACCATTAACTTGACCTCAGGTAATCATACTGAGGCTAATTGCTAAATGAAGAGAGGGACCTAGAGAAATTATCCCGATGTACTATTGATTCCAGTCAAACAACTGGTGGTGATTTTTTGCTTTTAGCCAAGTTTCTCAAAAATGTGTTCACTTGTGCCACATTACAGATGTCATCATTTGAGCTTCTCCTCTTCTATAAGATGTGCCTTTAGTTACTGCATCTGTTTCCAGTATGACTGAGTATTTAGCTGGTTTAAGATTGGTGAGGCAGCAAGTATGAAAGAACCAAATGAAGGCAGGAGCCTCTACCAACCAGTTCATGTACCATATGCATTAATCAGTCCATTTTTAGGGAAACCTACAAAAAATAAAGCTAGTCCTTAATTTGATAAATGAAAACCTGCAAAATAGCAATAAGGGCCAACAACAGAAAATCAGAACACTTACAAAAGTTGAACTTTCAAAAATCCTAGTGAGAGCCAAAGACAGAGGTGGACATAAATGAATGCTGAACCACAGTCCTGTAGCTGTTACAGTTTTAAAAAAATCTGGGGTAGTTCTCCTGCTGCAACATTGGGGTCCCGTTCCCATAGATTAATATCCAGCACAAAACGTAAGATCCATATTAGAAAAGACTAATTACAACTAAACAAACATAACTGAAGAACAATAAAATCCACATGCAAAGAAAACAAAACAAATATTCAAAAACAAAGTGCATCAAAAAATAAACCAAAACAATCAGACAGACAAGAAACCTCAATCAGGGATTAAATCCTGGCTATACCGTAACACTCTGTTATTTTCAACTATGTTCAGATAAAGCAGATTCAAAAAAACAGATTCACTGGTGGCACATGGAAAAATCACAGTGACAGTGGTAGAGTGACATGTGACACATGAAAGAAATTAAATCACCTGGAGCAAGTGGGACAATGACCAGTAAGACACTATATGAGCTAAAGAAAAAGACCTTCTGAAATGTAGACATTTAGACAAAAATTAAAAAAAAATCTACATCCCCAGAATGTTTCATGTCCCTGTCAAGACAGATACTCTTGTTCTGAAGATACTCACTCTGAATGCTCCTCGCTTCTATAGTTGCTTGCATGTTTCAAGTTAAACTGACATTAAAGTCAGAGCTAAGTGCTTATGTGTGTGTGTGTGCTCTGGGTAAGCATTAGACTTGAGATGCAAAAAAAAAAAAATATATATTTTTTTTGAGGGAGCCTGTTCCCACTGAAAATACACTCTGCACATAGTAAAGGTCTGTTCATCAAATGCATAATTGTAAATGGATTTTTTATAAACATAAAGCTTATAAATTTCACAGCTTTCTCCCTCCCTGGAAATAGTCCTATCATTTGCTCTGCTGTAAACACTGCTTATTTCAGAGCTGGTATGGCTGTTCAGTGTATAAAAGTCCATTTTTTGTTTTTTTTTAAATTGAAGTTCTCACTATGTGTCTTGGTATTGTGCTGCAACACTTTTACCAATACTACTATGGTTACGTTACTTCTTCTGCCCTACAGACTGGCAACAATGGCACATGTACTACTATCAGACAGACTTATGCTACAGTTATAGATACTGTATATACTGTAGTGCTGGGAAAAATGCTGGATGGGTTGGCAGTTGGCATTAGTGAGCCAAATTTTGACTCTGTGCCAAAGAATTATGGACTTTAAAAATATATTTCCTCCATGGACTCAGTTAACTAACCCCTTTGTTTTACTTTTATCCATTTTGAATTAGTAATTTCCTATGGTAGCTTGATTTATTTTCCATATTTGGTAATATTCATATTGTAGTCACCTGCATTTTATCCTGAAGATACAATGAATTGGTGATTGACAGCAAAAGGCCACCCAGGTATGTTGAGCTCTGCATTCCACGAAGAACTAGAATATCCATATTGCAGTTTACAAACAGGCAGAGACTCCAATGACACTTGATAAATAGAGCCTCATAGAAGTTAAGGGTGGGGATAACAGGGAGAGCAATACCATTTAAGTCAGGAAGATAATAGGGAACACTGGAAGGGTGGACACTACTTCAGAAACAGTGACAGAATAGCCATGGTTAGTTTTAATTACTGTTCTGCTATGAGAAATTTCTCATGGCAATAACAACAGATAACACAAGTGACTCTTCTTAGTATCTGGCTATGAATCATTCATTGTTAAATAAACATGCGTGCTACCAGGCTTAACTCTCATTGGTGTGTGTCTGTCTTTTCATGTTAGTGCTCATTATAATGCTCTGCTATATCAGAGTTTATGCTGGAAGTATTGGGCACAAAGGTGCAACTGAACCCTGTGTGGCGTGCCAGTCCACTGCCCTGTACACTATACCAGCCCTGTTTGATATCATCAGTTAGCCTAATTTATACAACCTCTAATAGAAAACAGGAGTACCACAAGAAAATCTATGCAGAAATCATGCAGTTTCCAAACAAATAAGTGACAGGGCTAAAACTGAAACCCTAGGTTTCTGGAGTTGTAAGCCTGTCTTAGTGAGGAGCACTGTAGATAATAAATTGAATTGAAAAATAAATAGTCAAATTATTACTTAATTTTACACACAAATTATTATTAGTCTTACTTTAACCTTTTCTACTATTTCCCAGTATTTTCTCAGTATTTTATGAGAGCATGACAGCATAAAATGCAAATGATTGATATTGCTCAAATAAATAGATCTTAAAACAAAAATTATTTTCGGTAGGGTTTTTAATTGAGTAAATTATTCTGAAAAAAATGTCCTCCCTTAGCCATTCTCTCTGTTTCATTTATACTTAACAAAATGTCAGAAAGATATCTTTAAAATGTGTGTGTGAAAGTGTTTATTTTAATTGTGGTTTTGGAGACCTCCTTAATCAGGAGGTCTTATGCTGCTGATCATTGCCCTATGTAAGATCATTTTGTGTTACACAGAAACATGAAAAAATTAATAGGTCCATGCCTTTGAAGTCCATATGACTAATCAATTTCTTGTTGCTTAGTGATTCTGCTACAATATTTAATTGAGAACCGCAGTGAAGGTCCTTGTGGTGTTTCTTTCCACTGCTCTGCTGCTCTGCTCATCTTTTATAATTAGGCATTAAGATGGATCACCCAGTGAGCAAAAGAATGCCAAACAGGAAAGGGTGGCACAAACCGGGACAGGGCCAGTAAGTCCCTACTTGGTGTAAGAAAGAAACCCATTGTAGCAGTAGGGGGCACTATCGCTCCCTTGAACCCTCAGGTACCACGCCAAAAACCAGGTAAAAATACAATAATTATTATTTATTATAATAATAAAGTGCACCAAGCACCACCACTCCACTATTCTCAATAAACAATTCTCAACAATCAATAACCAATCCTCCGACTCCCAGACGCGTTGCTCTCCTACCACCCAGCTCAGCTCGCTGTCTGGGAGCTCCCACAGTCCTTTTATAGTTTACGACCCGGAAGTGCTCCTTAACCTGCAGTCCATGTGACTTCCTAGCACTTCTGGGTCAAATCAAAACTCTTCTTTCTTCGCCAGCCCGGAAGCACTTTATTCCTTCCGTCCTCGTGACCTGCAAGTACTTCCGGGCTGTAGGAAAACCAAATGTCTCTGTGCCTCCCTGCAGCGTCCCCTGGTGGCCCCGACGTTATCCAGCAGGGCTGTGTATTACAACTCCAAAGTCCATGATGCCCTGCTGGAATTCAGGGTATCTCCACATTGCAGGGAGGGCTCCATCTGGCGGCTTGGGGGTCTTGGCTGGGATAAACTGCCGGGCATAGTCCACACCATGCAGAAGTACTGGCAGCACATGTTGATATGCCAGTGTGGTTGAAAGACCACCACAACAGGGCAATTTGCTTTGCAAGTGTACTGGTTACTAGAGTGGGAATAGTACAACCTGAGAAAACATGCAGTGCTCCGACAAAACTCAGAAGACATATTCACCTCACAGATGCATGATGTGCTACTGTGCCAGTGATCATTCTATGTAAAAAAATTGGAAAGCAAGGGGATTTCAGGGGTCTAAACACCTCTTAGCCAGTAGATGACATCTCATAGCCTTGACTTTAGGAGTGGGACCATATACCCAAATTAAAGGTTGGACCAGAAAAGGCTAGAATGAAACTGAGTCTGGTGAGGGCTGAAATTTAATGGATCTAATTCTAATTCAAGAAGTAATTCCAGACTCAGAATAGAAATGTACCCAGGAGAGGATTTACTGCTATTTGATGTCAGCGTCCAAGTGAGTCTAGAGACAAAGGATGAGTTAGTGCAAGGGTACAACTAGGGAGAAACACAAGGAATGTATAAACATAATATGGTTCCCATATAGGTTTAGCTAAACAGGTCTTGCAACTTCTATACTCATTGCTTAGCATATTACCACACCAAGCATTCTCTTCATTTCTTTCTCATTTTTATACTTTGGCCTTTCTCCCTGTTGTCTTTTGAGGCTTTGCCATCTTCAATTCCCTCAGTTACAAATGTTATGATTGCCTGCTTGTGATGTAGCTTTAAATACCATTCAGGAGTTCTTTCTACCAAAGCCCTAGAATCATGTTTGGTGTCGAGGGCAACTGAAATATTTGTTGTAAAGACACCAGGCTATGACTAGTGGCTACTGGTGTTCCAATAACCCTTTGCCTTCTGTCACCTTTAATGAGACACTATAATTTTATGGCACTTGGTGGCCCATGTGTCTCCACATTGACAAAGTAGAGGTCCAGTACATGTTTAGTGTGGGTCCTATTTGCAGAAGTGTGTGTCACACACTCTGCCATCCTGTCCAGGAATTTATTCTTCCTTGTGCTTAATGCTTGCTTGGACAGATTCCAGCTTCCCCATGATCCTGCTCAAGATAAGAGTGTTTAAATGGATGAGTGGATGGATGGACTTCACTCTGCCACACGCCATTGTGGTGGGCACTCCTTCTCTATATACAGTATTTAAATATAATATTTTTGAGAGTGTATAAACATGATGTACAATATTCCAAAGCAGTATCTGATTATCACTTAGCAGAAATATCCTAGTCTTGAGGCAAATTATTAATTATTCAGATTGGGTGTTTATCTACAAAAGTGTAAGTGAAATCAACCTAAGCATACATATTTGTGCTATTTGATGTAATGAAAATTGTTTGAGAAAACTAAGAAGAATATGGATACTTTACATACAAGACTCCTAAACTGGGATTCAAACCTAAGGATCAGATCTAGTCAGATGGTATTGCTGTTTGTTGCATCACCATATCACTTACTTATCTAATAATTAGTTCAATGTTATGCTATTTTGAGCTTTTTATATATAACTTTTCCTTAAGATTAAATAGACTTACATATTCTTAAAATTATCACCAAACTGAACAGGTATATGGTGTCCAGGATAATGGACTGTCTGTTGAGGAGACTGCAGTTTGTGAGATTCAAGGACTGTGATTCTTTTACAGATATGAGCAACACTGTAGCACCAAAAGGAACAGTCCTCTATCCTTTTCTCTTCAATCTGCACATCTCAGACTATAAAATAACACCAGGTCATGTCACTTGCAAAAATTATCATATGATTCTTGACTTTTGGGGTGTATCGATAAAAAGGATGAGTCAGAGCATAGGGGTCAGGTGGAGGAGTTTGTTTCTTGGTGCAAAGAGTATTGTCTAGAACTTAACATCAGAAAAACCAAGGAGCTAGTTATTGACATTCTCCACAACAAAGAGCCTCTGTATCCAGTCACTATTCAAGTACTTGGGTGTCCACATTAATCACAAGGTGGACTGGTCTCAGAACACAGAAGAACTTAGGAGGCTACTTTCCTTTAATGTGTGAAGTGATATCCTTTAAGCTCAGTTATAAGACACACTCTGGAATTAAAACAAAACTGCATGCCATTATGAACAATGCTGTACATCCTCTCTCTGACACACTAACACCGAGGACTTTCATCCCTTAAATCATTCTGCAGAAGTGTGTCAAGAAATGCTACTGGGGCTCCTGTGAAAACCAGTTCAGAAGTTTTATTTCTTTTTAATAATCTTGTTTTTAAGTTCTATCTATCTATCTATCTATCTATCTATCTATCTATCTATCTATCTATCTATCTATCTATCTATCTATCTATCTATCTATCTATCTATCTAATTCCTGAGTTACAGTTTTTCTCGATTGGTTTGGCTCATTTCTTGAAACCGAGATGACATTCTCAAAACCATAAGGTCATTTGGCCAAACAGTCTTACAGTGCTGCCCAACATTATAGCTCACTAGCAAAACAAATATCTTACCCCAAACTCTTCGTCCATGCTTCAAAAGCAGATTCCTTTCCCATATAAAAGGTCAGTACAGTCAGAATAGCACAGATCCTTCTCAATTGCCTTGGCACATGTGCATTCATTTAGTGCTTTTGTCAGAATACCCCGGATGGTTTAGCACAACACCATGGATCCCCTGCAAAAGCTCATATCTCTCCCAAAAGAGTTTATCCATGTGTCAAAACTAAATATCCTTCCCATATAAATAGTCAATGCCCCCAAAATGCATTATACCTTTGGCATTGTTTAAGCACTGCAAGTCAAAATGCTTAGACGTTTTGCCACTGAGGCACAGGTCTAGCAACAGAATACCACTATGAATAAAACCAAAAGATTTTACAGTAAAATCAGCCTCCAATAAACCACTCATACTCAAGGAAACTGTAAACATTTTTATTCGTACAAAGAAATGTTAACATTAGAGAACATACTGTGAAAAGAAAACATATACAGGATTCTGTAAATGTGAACAGTTATAAACACAAACAAAAAAAAACAAAAAAACTCTAGCCCACCATACTGTAAATAAAGTCTCAGAACTATAGTACAGTAATATTTTCAGTGGTCGCCATTGTCACCCTCTCTTTCCTGGCCACCATCCTCATCCTCCTGGCCATCGACGCGCTGCTCTCTGTCAGGCCATAAATTCTCATCCACATCGCAACGGATATTTTCTCGTGCGATGCAGCGAGGGAAGAAACGGCGTGAATGTCTCAACCATCCCCTACATTGATCCCCTGTGATGTCCTCACATGCAGCATCCATTTCCATTCTCTACAATAGAATAGAAATAAATCTAATCAGTCAAGTAGAGACAGATACTGCAGGGAGGATCTAAAGTACTGTACAAACAGGGAGTGGAAAACTGAAGACAATTTCTAGGAAAAATGCTCTAGTCACACAAAGCTGGATTCTGAAGGTGAAAAGGATAACGCAAAACAAAAAAACAGTGGTAACCATGTCTTACTGTAATAGTGTTACAATGATAGACAACCAGTAGTTGACTTACATGCACATACTGGTACCGCAGACCTTTCACTCTGTCAGAGTTTCTCTCAAATGGTACCCTGTAAATCTGTTTCATGGTCATCTGATGTTTCTTCAATACCCGGTCTATTGTGGAGATGCTGATAGATTTTATATTTTGGAACATTACATTGTCTAGCAGGATTGCATTACGAATCTGTCTCAGTGTGATGGCATTATTTGCAATGACCATGTTGCATATTTCTTGTTCTTGTTGTTCATTTAGAAGTTTTCTTCTGCCACCCACTTGAGGCTGTCGTCCAATCCTAGACATACAAGTCAAAGGTCAACACTGTAAATTTGTTACAAAATGAGTTACCAATGTAATTGTACTGCTGTCTTATGGTACTAGAAGTGTGATGCACTGCACAGTGACTGGAATACTATTCACAGTATTTTCTCCATTTTTTTGTCTTTGTCATTTTTATAGTATCATATAACATCACATGACGATATTACATTACTCTAGGCCTACACACACACCAACACTGAATAGTTCAATAGCATAGTTCTGTACCTGTTTTCCCTGCGAAAGGTTTGGATAATGGAGGAGACTGTAGACCGAGGCACATTAGGCTGCACTCGGCGACCTGCCTCTGCCATTGTGAGGCGATGGTTTATGACGTGGTCAATAAGGGTGGCCCGGATTTCATCTGGGACATCATGGTGCCTCCGTGCTCCTCGGCCTCTTCCCCCTATTCCTCCACGCATTCTCACTCCTCCTCTTCCTCTTCTTCTTCCTCCTCTTCCTCGAGCAGGAAGTTGCTGTTGTACTTGGCGAGGTGCTTCCATGTTCACACTGCAAATGAAAATGGCCCCGCGCCAAGCTCTGTCTATATACTTTTGGCAGCAGTCATAATCATAGAGAACACCTGTCAGGTATCTGAACAACCTGTTTGATTGGTCATCTGAGATGTGGGAAACTGCTCCTTCGTTAATTCTAATTTCACCTGATTGATTGTCAAGTACTGTCATAACTTTATCAAATGTTCCAAGATATTCTTTCATGGTATTATATCTTTGACTAATTTTGACAGTTGAACAGACAATTGTGCATATGATGACTTACACAATGAAACCATGCTGATATGTTTTGGAGTGAGTGACCATTTCACTGAAAAATCAACTAATCAGTTTAGATCGGCAAGATCTATTTATTTGGAAAATGTGCTAAATGTGGGCTCATTGTGCTAACTGTAGCTACTTGTACATAATCATTTGAAAAGAAGCACAGAGTCACTTGAGACATGTACTAAAGCATTTGCAATTTGATTAAACCAATGAAAAATGACATTCTGTTGTGAACAATTGCAAGGTGGTTTGGAGATTTGTCCATGTTATTTTGAGAATGTCATCTCGGTTTCAGGAAATGAGCCAAACCAATCGAGAAAAACTGTATTTCAAAGATGTGTTGAATGACAAAAGGTATCATTTAAAATCCTTTAAACTCATTTATATGTAACTTCTTTAACCATTAGGCCACCTTAGCTTGCATATGTAAATTGATTTAAAAATGTTTGGAGAGATCTAAATTGCTGAAGTACCAGAGGAATTCTAAATGGTAGAATGCCTTTTCCAATCCCCCTAATGTGGAATTTAATTTATTGTGGCTCTGTTGCAGTTTGATACACTGATTCTACATATCATCCTGTCTGGACTGAACTGAGAGTGTCTGGTGCTTAGATGGAGGCAAACAAGCCTTCTACTAAAGTCACATTATGTATATTCAGTTCTTTTTTCTTTTCCAGTCTAGTGATCCATTGTGCTTGCTTGTCTCCCAGCCTGTAAACATATTAGTAAAAACATGGGGAAAACGTGCACAAATTCTCCTTCAAGAAGAATAACTTGAAGAACAATCTATCTACATGAGCCTGCAACCTAAAACTGTCCCAATTCATAAATCACTGCTTGTTAACTCATGTTTGCTGCTAAGCACAAATGGCTGATGTGCAATATGCATTTCTTCCCTAGTCCAACATCCTGTCTCCTTCTCACTTTGTCTGTCTCCTTCTTTCACTTGTTTCATTTCTGACTTTCTTTGCTACTTCCCTCACTGTTACATCTATCAGACTCCTCCTAGTCTTAATTTACTATATCTGATTATATTTTATATCCCCAATTACTTAATTGTAATTTAAATCTGGTTTTCAATAATATTCCCCATCCTGTAACACTATTTTTATTATTTTCTTTCGCCATTAACTAGAACAGAGACAAATTTGGTCATAATTTTCTTTCAGAATTTGGCAAGCATGCTACATAATTGATTTTAGTGAGGTCATGATGCATATAAATTTGCTTTTTCTTTCACTGCAGAGTCTGTCAGTATATAAAATTAATGTGAAACATTTTTTTAAAACTAAGAGATCATTTAAATATCTCAGATATTAGTGTTTGATCTGTCATCAGTTAAATATATTTCTAGTTCACGAAATACCCCATAACCTGAAACTACAGCGTGGGCCTTACTAGTCAGTGAGTCAAATACTAAACATCTACTTAATACAGTACTGTAGCTTTTATGGTCCGATTGATCATACAGACAGAACAAACAATATTAAACAAATGAAAAATAAAATTACAGCATCACCTGCTGATGAAGGAAAGATATAAGCATTTCAGGAAATAAAATTATGTTTAATGTAGACAAAAAAACAACCTACTGTTATGCTGGATGAAGAAAGATTTACTGACAATTCTAGAACTTCTGATAAAAATTGCACAGGTGGAGGAGAAGCCAGATTTATCAGGACAGAGATGGCCATTGGAAGAACTGGAACAATCTCTAATGGTTTGCTTTTCTGTGGGCTGTACTATCAGACTGAGAAAATGACCAAGAAAGAGAGTGACAAAGAAAAGCAACACAATTAGCCCACATTGCATTCTCAGTGCACATCTTTGATCATGTCCTCACTGTAATTAGTCAAGACCATTAATCAGAACACTCAATATAATTTTAAAATAATTTATTAAGCGGTGACCTCAGTGGTTAAGGTTAAGTTGAAAGTTTAGGAACCCAGGTGGATTCCTTGTATAAGAGTTTTCAACCAATGAACAGTCACCTGAAGGTATAAGACACATAATGTAGCTACAAGGAATAATGGACACTTGTCTCTCTGATGTTACATATTTTATGTACCACAACAGAATGACAAAAAAAAAAAAAATGGACAGAGATTGCAGCTAAACTTCATATCTATAAAGTGTTAGCTTGGGCATCAGCTCCATGGCAGCATGTTGCTGGCTGTCAGAAAAAGAGGCAAGCTTGTGAAACCGAGAAGTGTGAAATTGTGCTGGAAAGTTGTTATGGAGTCATCCAATTTGACCCAATCCCTGCCCACAACCCCGCAATTGCTAGCAAGATGTCATGATCAGGCAATGAGATCAGGAATCTCATTCCTCAAGTTGTGTATTGTGACTTTGGCTTTAAAAAACAGCATGAAAGGCAGTTACCACAATCACACAAAATATGCACTCCAGTGCAGATAAAAGACAGAGAAAATATGCCAAGCTGAATTAAAATCATTTGACTGTCTGTACCATTAGGCATTAATTGAAGGAAAATGTATATCTAGTCTTCTAAATTAAATGTATAAATAGTGGTCTTAATGAATAATTCTACAGGTTTTGTTAGATGAAGAGGCTTCTGGAAGAATATGCACTGTAACCATTGTAACTGCAGGCTGGCCTCTTGTCTGCTTTGATAGGCATGCTCAAGGTTTGACTTTTCAGCAGAAGCTACATCTTACCATAAAACTCACTGTGTTCTCTGAGTTTCTCTGAACTGCGGGGGATTACTAACTGTAAGATCAGTTCCAGGCTATGTGCCAGTAATGCAATATGGCCTTGGTTGAAGGAAAATACTTACTTCTGGAAATAAATCTCAGTGCCCAAAATCTAATGGAAAACAGCACTGTTACATAACAAAAAACTTCAGAGGTGATGGCAGACAGCCTAAATCAAAAACCAACCTGAGACAGACACAAGCAAAGCAGCATGTGGCAAACAGAAACAAATACCCCTCCAGCTAAATCCAGATTAAAGAACTTCAGATGGTAAAGCATCTAGCATCTCCTAAAAGGCTTGGTAACAGTAAACTGTGTTACTCTGTGAAAGATAAATTAGAAGTTGAAATGGCTACTAAGCAGGCAGGCAGCCAACCAGCCTTCTTATGTCTGTTTTTGTGTAACAAGGTTAATAATAACTGTGTCAGATGCACTTTTAGTTTACACATACCTTTGCACAGATAACAAGCAAGAGAGCCTTGTGTCACTTCACAATATTTAACTTCTCTTTATCTTTCTTACCCACTGAAGTGTGTAAGAGGGAGATCCCCCAAAACTGTGGAATGATCTGCCTACTAATATAAGAGATGTCCCATCAGTCTCTGCTTTTAAAACCAAACTGAAGACTTACTTTTAATGTCTAGCATACCCTGACTAGAGCTGCTGAGTAGATGTGCATACTGCATTCCTTTTTGTTAGACAGAGTGTGAAAAAAGCACTTTAAAGAGCAACAAACTTAATTATATACAGTAAAATCAACTTAGTAATGTTACATAAATAGCTCATACAGTATCTTAAAAAATAAACTATAGCTGAAATTGCTACATCAGTAGCTTTAAAAGCAAACTCTTAAATTGCTTCACAAGTGTCACCTGGGATGTAAAATGGTTCTATACGAGTTTTGAGTTGCAATGCAAAAATGCAAGTATGTCCACATGTTCTTGGCTAACTGAAAAAAGACACTTAGATAGTGTTGAGGTAGCAGGGATACATAAGTATGTCTTTGCAATCCCGGCCAGAGTGGGGCATCTAGTCTGAATAGTCTTCCACCAATGTAATGGATTTTTTTTCTTTGGCAACTTATTTCTCTTTAAAATATATCTCCTTAAAACATGTCCATAGATTTATTCACTTTCCACATCTCTGTTATCTTCTTCACTGCTGTTTCTTGCATCAAGTAAGGTGATAGTGACAGTAGTTGTAGATCCAGTTGCTGTATCACTGTGTCTGACACAGTTGGTGATCAGTTTCCCTTTTCACTTTAAGAGCTTGTGTTTGCTCTTTAGCTTGTAAATGGAACACTTGATCATGTGTCAAACTTCAGTTTTGTAAACCTTGGGTCCAGTGCTGTAGCTAGAATTACTGTATTTGGTGCTATGACAGCTGCTGAAGCTGTTCCATAGCAGTGACTTGGAAACCCTGTGCTGCATTTGACTCAAACACACAATTCATTATGGATTTCATGAGCCCTGTTACAAGTGTGAGGTATTGAAGAAATGGTAGGATATTTCTCCCCACTTGTAAATACAGTGGCACACTCAAAGAGTTTAAGAATAGTCGAAAGCTCTGCAATGAAGCTAAAATGGTCAGCTTTTAAGACAAAGTACTTCTTGTCTTTGTGTGTGAGAGTAGGATCAGACACTGTTGCACTTATGGGCCCCATTTGCATAACCAGTTGGCTAATCATGTAGAATGTACTGTTCTTCTATTTACATCTTGTACAAGTTTGTGCTCAGGTGTTCCTATCTGTAGCTGTTTTTCATTCAGCTTGGTGGAGGCTTGCTCACATTTTCAAAAAACTCCACAAGGCATCATGCTGCTCCAATAGCTTTTAAAAGGCCTGAATGTTTTCATCCAGAACCAATTACAAACTTCAAAGTGTGGCTAGTGCAGTGAATAGAGGACCATCCATGCTTCTCTTCTAAGATGTTTGCTGCAGCAACAATATTGGCATCATTATCATGCACAATAGCAATAATTTTGCTGGGTGGAATTTCAAATCTGCATACATCCTCCTCCAACCAGTCAACTACTGTATGTTGGATGCTGTATGTCTCTTCCCCAGTGGCACATTGGTAAGGCAAACTGACTTTATGTTCCAGTCTTCTCTAATAAAATGGCATGTTGCACCAAGGCAGGATTCAGTTGCCACACTTGTCCATATATTGGTGGAGATTGCAAGTTTCCTGTTGGTAGCTTTAATGCAAGTCTTCACTTGTTTAAATGTTTCCTGATATTTCCCCTCTATCAGTTTGTTAAAATGTGTCATAGAAAGCAGAGTAAAACCTCATGGTCTTATGTCAGTTACCAGCATATTTAGGACACAGTCAGGCAGGGCATCTACTTGCTGTGATGTGCATGGGGCACTGTTTCTCCAAATGTAGTCTGACGTGTTGTTTTTTATTGAAATTAGAATACATTAGTCTTCGAAAATAGAATAATTTACCTCTAACTATGCATTTGATAAGTGTTATGATTTTTCTTTATATTTTAAAAATTATAACAGTATTTTTAAAATGTAACACTCTTGCTTTAGCAGATTTGTAAAATTACTAAGTCACTTTCTAAACCATGTTCATCTTCTCTCTGTAGAGTTTTGTCACAGTTCTGCAGTGTATGTGTTTTATTATTGTTCCTGAACTTCTTTTGATAAGTGTTTCTCTGTTTCTCAGTGACTTTGTTTCACCAAAAGAATGGTTGGCAATTGCTGCTAGTGGGTTGTCAATGAGTTTAAAAAGGCAAAATTGAGCCATAAATGCTGAGAAACACCAGTGTAATGAAAGCGGCATGAACCAAATGCATTACAAAGTAGCTATGGGGAGCACATGCCTTCTCAGTTAGCTGTATTCCATTTTTGCCTGCACAAACTTTCATCTTTGCCCTGCATCTAGGTGATGATTTCTCACTATGAATTTGGGCACATTTGGCTATTACGTGTGCTTTTAATGTTATACTGTGTAGGTGCAAGGAGCACCACTTCAGGCAAACACTCCTTCAATTAGTGGATGTTTTCTTGTCTAGTGCATGCACAGTTGGCACATACATGACAGCACGGTTACAAGATTCTGGAAGCAGGATGGTCACCAACACAAGGATCCGCAAGAAATTACAGATGATGAAATTTATGTTACATGCGCCGTAGCGCACCCTTGCATTGTGATGCTTCTGCAGTTCATTTGCTCAAGGAACATGCCATTTTAAGTCAGGACATGTTGCCATTAACACTGTGTTGAGTGTGTATGCATAGAAAGGTAAATATATATATTATATACTATGACAAACATTTGACTAACTGACAGTAATTAAGAACCATATGTGTCTGTTCTGAATAACCTGCAAATTCAACTTAACGACAGACTTAGAAATGGACTGTATGTACAGTGGAACCTCGAGATACAAGTTTAATTCGTTCCAGCACTGAGCTCGTATAACAAATTTCTCGTATCTACAGTAGAACAAACTTCCCCATTGAAAATAATGGAAATCCAGTTAATCTGTTCTGCACCCCCAAAAATATCAACATAAAAATCAATTTTCCTAACAAATAACACTGATAAATAATATATACAAGTGGAACTAATTAATTTTGACTTGATAAAACGAGCGATGTCTTGCAATACGAGTAGTATGGATACACTTTGTCTGCTGTGCATCATGTGATCATAACTGAGCTGACGGTTCTCTCTCGTGCGTGTCTCTCTCTCCTTATCTCTCTCGCTCGCGCACGTGTCTCTCTCTCTCTCTAACCTTATCTCTCTCACTTGCTCGCTCGCGCACGCCTCTCTCTCTCCTTCTCTCTCGCTTGCTCATGCGCCTCTCTCTCTCTCTTTTCTCTTGAGCGCAATCGTCTCCTATTCTCCGTCTGCATGTCCACGATATTTTTGAATACGCTTATACGGCGAACTGCTACAGCGAAACAATGAAATCACAAGCGCACAAACACGTAGAGTGAGCTGACGGGCTGGCAGCGTCAGCTTGGGTGAATCCCTGAGTCGAGGCGGATCGGGAAACGCGTCACGCATACCCACAGCCTGGCTTGTGGCTCGTTACGTGAGCTAATGCTCGTATTTAGATCCGAATTTTTTGCTCATACTTTCCTCGTATCTTGAATTTCTCGTATACAGAGCTGTTTGTATCTCGAGCTTCCACTGTATTTGAAACTGACCGATTTCAAACAGTACATCCACAGCAGAACTAGCAATTCAAAAATAACCCTAACATTGTCTTTGAGGTCGCTATTACACTTGCAAAGTATAATATTAAAACCAAGATAATGCCAGTAGCACAAAAACTACAAACTGTTCCAAATTATCCATTATTTCTATTCCATTGTTGATAACAATTGTACATGATGAGCGTGCACCTGAGTACAGCAGAATCACATAAATTATGGATGGGTGAATTGATAGTAAAGTATCGAATCATCTGATCCTGGCCTTTTAATTTAAACATTGAATTCACAATAAAAGTATTGATATTAAACATTTTCAATAATGTGCAAGTTTATTAGAAATTATTTTTAAAAAGCATTGGATGGTGAGAGCATGATTATTAAATCATATGTGTCATATTGTGTAAAACAGGAGCTACTTTCCCTTCTGCGCTTTTCATCGTTCTGTATTCACACTGGCGGTGCTGCAGTCCACCACCCAAAGACTGTGGGAATGTTTATGTGAGACAATGGCAGAAAGAAAGCGAAGCATTGTTTGCAGTTATCTTACTCCACTGAACAATAATGAAGCAAAATGTGATACGTTTCAGAAGGCCATACATTATTGCAGAAATACCACAAACTTGGTAAAATTCATGGAATTTAGTGACATTGCTGAACATGAGGAGACAGAGCAGAAGCAATCAGAAGAGAGCATAGACATTCAGCCTAAAAAGCCTTGCAAAAGGGCTGTAGTTTCTATATTTATTATGTCCATTTTGTTAAAATATATATATATATATATATTGTGGAAGCCGGCCCAGACACAGACAGGCGGACACATTAATGTCACCCAACACACGTTTATTCATAATTATTTACAATGTCCAAGTGCACACAAACCCCAAAAGTCCCCAAAATCCTGGCAAACAACAATGCCTCAGTTCCTTCAGGCCGCCTCCTTGGCTGCTTCACAAGCTCTGTCCGACTCCACTCCCGACTCTCGCCATCGTATGAAGGGAGGCGGCCCCTTTTATACACACCTGGATGTTCTCCAGCTGCTTCCCGGCAATCTCTCATTGACACACCCCATGTGGCGGAAGTGCCTGCTGCATACCCGGAAGCACTCCGGGTGTCCCCAGCTTTACTTCACTCGGGCTGTAAAAGCAGTGCTAAAAGCGGTAGTCCCGAGCATTACTTGGGCATAGGTATTGGCATGTCTTCTCCTCTCATCTGTAGGCATGCCTAGTAATAATGGCTTCCTGTAAAAAAAGTTTTTCAGCAGCCCAGGTGTTGCATGCTCTTGTCAGTGATACAAGCAGTGATGGCGCAGACCATCTCATCAACAGTAATGACAAAGTGAATCTGTCTTCAAGAAGTGCAATTGAAATAGACAGTGAAACCAAAAGTGATTCTGATGAATCCGAAAGCGACACTTGATTGGTATCAGTTAGTTAGTCAGTTATTTTCCAACCCGCTATATCCTAACACAGGGTCATGGGGGCTGCTGGAGCCAATCCCTTCCAACACAGGGTGCAAGGCAGGAACATATCCCCAGGCAGGGCGCCAGCCTACTGCAGCTCAATTGGTATTTGCACCATTATTATACTTTTTATACTTGCATACCTTTTAAGTTTTGCATGTTTTAAAGTAAAAAATAAAAATTTCATCTTTTGAGCCAAAAAATGCAACAGTTTTTACATGTCTTTTGAGAAAAAATCAAACCCTAACGTGTATTGCAGTTCCAAAGATTGTTTGTAAGAATTGAACATGTTTAATAATTTCTGTTAATAAACAAGCAAAGAAGTCTGATGTTTGGCACTATATGTAATAGTCTACTAATGCAAATCTTTAAAATGTGACTTTTTGATGTCCACACATGCTATAAGTTTTTATAGAAGATGAACCAGTCTTGCAAGATGACAATCTGGCTGCATCAGTATTGGTATTGGTATAATAAACAGTGGGATGTTAACTTACTGCTCAGAAGGCACATCTTCACTCGCTACCATGTGTTTCCTCTTCTAGTTGTCATGCATGACAGAGGTACTCCCGTGCCATGCCTATTCTGCATTGCATATTTTACAACCGACCTTTAATTATTGTTTGATTTCATTTTTTTGACATACACCTCATCCAAGCTTATTTACTGGCTTGATTATCTGCAGCTCCCTATAAAATCTATACTTAAAAAGAACATTCGGAAAACACAATTTCTGTTCTGTCATTACTTTATCAATTTAGGATGGTGAGATATCACAAGGCAGGAACAAACCAAGGGTGCCAATCCATTTCAAGCACACACACACGCTCTAATACAGGGACAGTTTATAACTGGCAAATAATTAATCTAACCTTTGGAATACGTGAGAATTTAAAAACTGCCGAGACATGTAGGTTACTACTGTGCATAAGCACATGTCTGGGATAGGCTGTTTTCAGGCAGTCAGGTGTGGTTACTGTAAGGTCGGAGTGGCTCTAACAGTTCACAGCTATATCCATCTCTATGTCATCTAAGCAAGGGACCTAATTACTAGAGGAAAAAAATGCCTACAGCATTGATGGTCTCATAAATTGCCTGTTGTGTGTGACAAGCTTCTGGCCAAAGGTTAGTTGGATCTAGTTGTGCTGTAAAGCAGTGCCACACATTTATCACCACTTGAAAGTGTTGTTACAAGGTCTTTCACAACACTCAGCTTGTAGTTCAGGATAAAGTAATTTCATCCAGAAGCAAAAGAGAGAAAGCTTCATTGATCAAAATATTAATTTACTGAGCATAAAAAAATAATTTAAAAACAAAACAAAAAAAAGAATATTTATCCAAGTTGCAAAAGAACAAACTCAGATTGGAAGGGGACCAGATCCAATGTTATGCCGGGGGAATAGCATGTGCATCTCTGTTTTCTTTCCAGACTCGAAGTCACAGAGGCAGAAGAGGATGAGTAACTCTGCCAACATCTCAGCATTAACTTCAGCCCCATCCAGTCAATGGTGCATAAACACTCACTTCACATTTCTAGTCTGTATTATGGGATTACTGAAGAACTCTGTACTGGTGGGAGTCCAGAAGCACTTTTCCCTTGCAAAAAAGGTTTCCCTTTACTTATTTCCTTTGAGTGTTTTTTTTTAAAATTGTTTAAAATAATAAATGTTCATATGGAAGGTATGCTACTAGATGAACAGCACACAAAACATTGTGTTAACCCTTAAAACGAGGTCTGCGCTGGGATATTGGCAAATGTCTCAGATTCATAGAGATATATCTTTGGGCTGACAGAACACCCATTTGTGGGACTTAAGTCTGGAAAATGTTGCAGTATGGAGTGTAATATGCAAAATTCCTGTTGACAGGGCTTATCTATTACTGTCTCCAAAATGTGATGGTACTTGAACTACCAGCATGACTACTCTGGGCATCTCATAGCCCATGACCGAGAACCAGAGGTGGAGTGAAACTAGATGCAGACAGAAATATAAAAAGTGAAAACAGGGTTTCTTTTCATTTGTTTTCTAGTGTCCATTAGAGCATTTTATACCCCTTTTTACCCATCAATCCCAATGATGCATCACCATACATGTAGAGAAACAAGGTTCACCATCTCCTCCTTCTAATAGGAACTTACTATATTAGATGAAACGTTTTTCAAAGGTCCATGCATGTGAGGCTCCCTGTGCTGCTTCTTCTTACACAGAGGGCCCTTCTCTGCTTGCTAGTGTATTCTGGCCAGCTTTACATGCTATCCTCATTATAACAGCAAACTATCATCCGGCTGATGGTCCTGTGTTCTCAGGCAGGCGTCCTCCTCTAGGCCTGTGGATGGACCACTAGCTTCGGGGCAATCTTCTGACCCAGCTTCTGCATACCATTAAGGTGATGCTTCACTGCAATGAAATGCATCTCCTTGTACAAATTTCCATTCTGCAAAAAAAAGGTAAGTGCACCCTTTAACTATTTATAAAATGTTCTGGGCTATAAACAGTTCATCTTTGAACATGTATATGACAAGATGTTAATACTGTGATGTGAATCATTACACTATGATGCTGGTATTTTTGGCATACTGTATGAAATGTTTGTCACGCATAGGGCCTACGAACAATCTTTACACCCAGCCCATCTAGCCTTCTAGCCTTTTACCTTGACTGGCACCTGAGATTCACTTGGGGCTAGCATTTAAGATCTTGTTCATTCCCCAGCTTCCTCTCTATCTAGTAACTTCCAGTTCCATTAATTTGTGCCCCCTGACCACAATTTTTCATTAATTAAAAAAAAAAATGAAACTAATAGATACATTATCACTTTTTTGCCTGTGCTTTATTTCACTCTTGCTGTCTGCATGCTGAGCGTTGTTTTCCTCCAGGTCTAGCACAATTTTATAAATAAGAGTATTCCATTAGGGCAGTGCTTCTCAATTATTTTCTGTCATGCCCCCCCTAGGAAGAAGAAAACATCTTGCGCCCCCCGTGTGACTATAAATAGTATCATTTGTCTATAAAATTGTTATAAGTACACCTCTGCATAACACTGTATCCTTATTAACGTATAAGAGAATAAAAAAGAAAGAAATATGGACCAATTTACAACAAAGAATAGCTTTATTAAATGTAACAGAAAAGATTTAAAGTGCATTCTAAATTCAAAAAAAATTTTAAATAAAAATAAAAAAGCATGTTCCCCGAGGTCAAACGCGGGGCATTAGGGCAACATAGTGGTTCAGTGGTTAGGGCTGCTCCCTCACAGTTCCTGAGTCCTGGGTTCAAACCATGGCCTGGTTGATAATTTTTTGAAAGTTATATTATTCTCTGTGTCTCTGCAGACATTTGTTTCTTCCACATCTTAATGTGTTTAATTAGTCTGGGTTCACACCCAGTTAAAAGGAGGCAATAATAACTTCCATTAAGTGAGACGTTTCTGGTGTGGATTACAAAGAGTCAGAGCAGATGCAGAATTCTGTGGTCATAATATATGAAATAGTAAATGTGTCTAATGACTCTAGTACCAGCAAAACCTCAGCCAAGAATACGCAGCATCCAAAAATTAAAGTAAGTTAAAATTACTGTCTAATTGTAAATGCCAAACATGCCATAACAGAATATAAACCACAATACCGCATTGAATGCTATTCTTAAGATGTCCATTTTAAAACAATGCTGTTAATGCTGCCTTAACAAATTCAATAAATTTGGCTTTTCTTGTGATTTTGGCCATACCCTAAATGTATTAAGGTGCACACAGTAGAGGAAATTGGGGCTTCCATTTTTAGAATGAACTGGCACAGGTGTAACCTTCCCAGAGGCACATTTTGCCACTATCTACTAGAAAAAAGTTGTCTACAGACATATATGCTTGTTTCAAAAATCATTCCTGGCTCTGTGAGATTACTGTCTCTCTGGGAAGTACAAATTTTACCTGTATCTTTGTAGTTTTTTTTTTCACTTACAACACTACTTTTTTCCAAATCTCCAAAAATGTGCATATTATGTTATTTTAAATTGTAAATTGGCTAGACTTAAGTCAGTGCTGTCCTGCTGTTCCCAGAATCTAGATTTAAATGTTGAACTAGATCGTTCTCCCTATGCTGCATGAATGTCTCCTATTTCCTAAACACGATAGGTTCACTAGGTTATTTGGTCATTGTACATTTATCTGGTTTTAATGAGTGAAGAAGTGTACGTGAGTATGTTTTGAGACTCCCATATTAAGAAAGCTTCTGTGAGAACAGCTTGCATATCCCTACCAGTAGTGCTTTGATTAAGTAAGTAGGCACAAAAAAGTATAAATTATATTTCAAAAGGGACATGAAAAGTGTTTAACACTTTTTGTTAAAATGTACATTATAATTTCCTCACATAAAGTACACTGATTTAAATTCTAACCACCGGCCATGTGGTCCATTGTTATTCCAACCTACAATTTACATTCTTATTTCAACTACCCAAATAATTATTGAGAGGTTTTAAGAGGTCGGGTTTTCTGCAAAGCTCTTTAAAACTGATGTTGGACAAATTAGTTTCAAGCAACTGTGAAAATGTAGATTTGAACAACATAGCTTTATTTTTAATGATGGAATTGATCATTTTGACTAGATTCTGTGGTAGAACTGGCATTCCTTTACTGCAAAGTAAACAGCTATGAATGAAGCATTCATAGGTTTTCTAAATTATCTCTTTAACACTTTATTTTAATGTATTGCTTTGGTTTATTGAGTTTTTTTGGAGAGGCACTCTGGTGCTTTTTCTCTGTTTTAATACGTTCTTACATGTCAATACCAGTGGCAGAAAGTACTCTTATTTTACTCAATCAGTTGTTTTTATTAAGGTGTTATGGTAACAATTAGCATTTGTACTTCTAGAGATGTCCATATCATTTGGATATTTTATCTTTGATTAGAGGTGACACATTAGTTTATCACACAGGTCCACCAGACTGGGTTCAAATTCAATGCCCAGGTATTGGAGTTTCCACATTCTCATTTTGTTGGCATGGGTTTTTCCCTTGGCTGTCCTGTCTCTCATTTATTCAAAGGAGTGTGTGCTCTGCTAATTGGAAATTATAAATTTGTCCTGTGTGGATTTGTGCATCAGTGGACACTGCAAGGGACTGACACTCTATTATCTGCCTTGTCCAGCCTGTCAAGACCTTGAATCGTTTATAAAATCCAACTAACCATCCATTTTCAAACCCTCCTATTCCATTAGTGAGTTCTGGAGAGTTGTAGTGTATTCTAGCAGCATTATGTGCACTTAAGGAACTAACCTTGTGGTTATTATATAGTATACACTATGAAAGAGAGTGATGTAGCTACATGGGCAGATTTTTACAACCAGAAAAGTAACATACAAGAAATTAGAGTGCAATGACCAAAATACTGTTCATGCAACCTTCTTTTTCAGTAACAAAATACACATCTTTTTTATCTAAAGAGAGAGAAAATAGGACAATCTTGGCAAGCATTGCATACCTACAAAGGAGCACTCTATTCAGAAGGGAGAAATTCTAAGATTTATTTTTCTCTTGTGTAATTCAGGAAGCACCTAGAACACAAAATGTGCCCCCTTTATACCTTTAACATAACACCAACTAAAAAAAAAAAAAAAGCTGAAACAAAACATTATTCCCAATCTATGTGAAAAGCAGAGTTTTATATAATTGCTTACCACAAAACAATAATTCTTCTCACTAATACATTACATTCTTTTGTACTTGCCATCAAACATGGTTAATTTCCTCTCTAATATTTTTAAAGCTTCAGGGTAGTAAAGGAGGGCTAGGAAGACTTTCATGGCTATACGTCTAACACTTCATCTTGACAACCCTGCATGGGATGACTAATGGGGCTCTGGCAGTATCACATAATTTTGGTCTCCTGATACACAAGAAATGAGTTGGATTGCATCAAAAAGAAAATATAAACTTCAAGAACCTGTCACTCCAACAAAAGGCTCTCAAGACATGGATATAAAAGAAAGCATAACATTCATCTGACCTGAAAATGGGATTTATAGAAAAAAGTCAAATGCCAGGGAACAGTGTAAAAATAAGCCAACGTTGGTCACTGTGCAAGGAAAGGAATTCTAAACTAATGAGAAAATCCACCTAGTAATGCCTAGTAATAGTAGTAGAACTTGGAGAGCTATGGAGGTATGGACCATTATCCATTTGATCAAAGATTAAAGACCTCCAAGATAAATTTATATACATTACCAGAAACTATAAGAGGATTCTGCAAACAAGATGAATTTAGAGTAGTCCTGAAGGAGATAAGAGAGTTCAAAAGGCTTCATAGATTGCAAAAAAGGAATTAATTCCACAATAAACCTGGAGGTACAGGGCAGCATATGTAAGAATGGATAAAAGGGGCCAAAATGAAAGTGCCATGGAGAAAGAATTGTTTTAAAATATACAGTACAGATAAAAGTGGGATGAGGCAAGATTATCCACTGTAGCTCCTGTTATTTATCACCATAAGGCTATAAGGGAATTAAAGAGGTGGAGCACAGGATATGATATCACTAGAGACTAAATTCCTGCACTGGCTTTTGTGGATGACGTAGTGTTAGTGAGTGCATGTCCGCCAAATCCACAAACAGTTACTGATGCAGTAATAAAGACACTGACTGAGGCTGCACCAAATCTAGCCAAGTGTGCCCATCTCCATATAACTATCAGACTATATGTTAAGTGGTGGCTTAACTGATGAATACTCAACATTGGGTTTGATATGTTGATAGCACTAGAGATTAATAACAAATACAAATATTTTCAAACTGAAATATTGGGGAAAATGGTGTGAGGTGGATATGAGAGAAAGGTTTGATGGCAAACCTGAAGTGACTTACACTCCTGGCAGTGAATGTAAATATAGTAATACCTCAGTTAAATCCTCTGAGAATAAAGAGCCTATTTAAAGCAGTCACCATAAAATGCAGTATGACATAGTTGAAAATATAAATACTAGTTTGCCAGACTGCTTTAATCATTTTTACAACTTCATTACATGGGACAGTTGTTTTCTGATGTTTAGAACATGGGAACATTAGAACAATCTTGACGAGAACAGGCCATTCAGCCCAACAAAACTTGGCAGTCCTTTCCTGTTAATTCTTCTTAAAAAAACATCGTCTAATTTTGAAAAGTTTTACTGTCTAACATGCTACTTGGTAGCTTATTCCAATTGTCTATGGTTATCTGTGTAAAGAAAAACTTCCTAATGTTTGTGTAAAATTTACCCTTAACAAGTTTTAAACTGTGTCCCTGTGATCTTGATGGACTCATTTTAAAATAATAGCCTCGATCCACTGTACTAATTCCCTTCATAATTGCAAACACTGCAATCATGTCACTTCTTGATCTTCTTTTGCTTAAACTGAAAAGACTCACCTCTTTAAATCTTTCTTCATAATTCATCCCTTCTAGCCTTGGAATCAGCATGGTCGCTCATCTATGAACCTTTTCTAGCGCTCTTATGTCCTTTATGTAGCCTGGAGACCAAACCTGCAAACAGTACTCCAGATGAGGCCTCACCAGTGAATTTTAAAGCTTCATCATAACCTCCTTGGACTCCACACGTTGTGCTATATAACCTAACATTCTATTTGCCTTCTTAATGGCTTCTGAACACTTCTGTCTAGAAGTTTATAGTGTAGAGTCCACTATGACTCCTAAATCCTTCTCATAAGGTGTACTCTCAATTTTCAGACCTCAAGTTGCGTATTCAACAAACATTTTTACAAAGTATGTGTGATACTTTACATTTACTGACATTAAATTTCATCTGCCACAAATCTTCCCAAGCCTGTATGCTGTCCAAGTCTTTCTATAATGATATAACGGATTCTAAATTATCTGCCAATCCACCTATTTTGGTATCATCTGCACTTAACCAGCTTATTACTTATATTCCTATCCAAATTATTTATATATACAGCATTAAAAAAATAGCAGCCACCGCAGCACTGACCCCTACTTAAAACCACTCTGAACATCAAGTAATTCTAATGTGGTTCCTCACACCATCACCCTCTGCTTCCTGTGTCTGAGCCAATTCTGCACCCATCTACAAATATCACCCTGAACTCCAACTTCTTTTAGTTTGATGCCCAACCTCTCTTTATATTATGTGTACTGTAGAACAGGAAATTATTGTACACAAGCACTTATTTATTTCAAGATTACTGTAGATATATACATTTTTTTAAATAATAAAAATTATTTGCCCATTATGTCCCAAAAAAGAAATATCTTTAAAAACTAAAATGCAGATTTATCAATAGAGCAGTACTATATACAAAGTCTATAAAGATCTGTGGGAATCTGCGGGCAACAGAAAAGTGTACAGGCAGGGAAAAAACAGCACCACCACCAGCCTCCCGTGAAGACTGCATGGCAATAGAGTTTTCAGGACACAAGTTACATATCTGTAGTCAAACCCTTAACACCCAAGTACTGAGTACAGAATTAATGCGAAAATTAGCAGCAGAATTAAGAAAGGAGGGATACAAGGCATATGAACGCTGGATTACTATCAGCAAGAGGATCTAAGGCCAGACTCAGTTATCGGGTCTGAGAATAAGGTATACTGCACATCCTTGAAATTTTTTATAGCTGCTGTTGCAAATGTAAAGTCTGTGATGACAACATATTGATAGAAAGTTGAAAGTTATCAAGAAGAAGAAAAAACCCTTGGGGTGCTGCCTGAATTTTAGGAGAAGATGGAACAGTGAATATGAATGTAGGAGGTATAATACAGGCTTAGAGAGGGGGCCATGTATAGTAAATCGGAGAAAATATTGAAGGAGTTAGATATACATAAAACAGTAATGAATTTTTTTCCCTTGCAACCTCTGTGGGCATTATATACATTGTACTTTCAGTAGTTACACTGGTCACAAACTCTTGCAGACACAACAGCCCACATTTCAGGAAAGCAAATATCTGTAGATAACTTAATCGCTGCAATCCATTACATTTTTTAAATAATTTGAGATCAGAAATTAGATAGATAGATAGATAGATAGATAGATAGATAGATAGATAGATAGATAGATAGATAGATAGATAGATCAATCAATCAATCAACATTTATTTATATAGCACATATTCATACAAAAAAATGTAGCTCAAAGTGCTTTACAAAATGAATAGAAAAATAGAAGACACAATAAAAAATAAACATAAGTCACATTAATTAACATAGAATAAGAGTAAGGTCCGATGGCCAGGGTGGACAGAAAAAACCAAAAAAAACTCCAAAGGCTGGAGAAAAAAATAAAATCTGTAGGGGTTCCAGACCAAGAGACCGCCCAGTCCCCTCTGGGCAATCTACCTAACATAAGTCAAACAGTCCTCTTTGTATTTAGGGTTTTCATGGAAGGACCTGATGATGATGATAGATAGATAGATAGATAGATAGATAGATACTTTATTAATCCCAAGGGGAAATTCACATACTCCATGATAAAAATGCAGGTAAAAAGATACAATAACTTTGTATAATGTTAACGTTTACCAGGGTGGAATTGAAGAGTTGCATAGTGTGGAGGAGGAACGATCTCCTCAGTCTGTCAGTGGAGCAGGACAGTGACAGCAGTCTGTCGCTGAAGCTGCTCCTGTGCCTGGAGGTGACACTGTTCAGTGGATGCAGTGGATTCTCCATGATTGACAGGAGCCTGCTCAGCACCCGTCGATCTGCCACAGATGTCAACCTGTCCAGCTCCGTGCCTACAATAGAGCCTGCCTTCCTCACCAGTTTGTCCAGGCGTGAGACGTCCTTCTTCTTTATACTGCCTCCCCAGCACACCACTGCGTAGAAGAGGGCACTCGCCACAACTGTCTGGTAGAACATCTGTAGCATCTTATTTCAGATGTTGAAGGATGCCAGCCTTCTAAGGAAGTATAGTGGGCTCTGACCTTTCTTACACAGAGCATCAGTATTGGCATTGTACTTGGAAATACTTGGTATTGTACTTGTCACAATAGTTTCTCAATATGAAGTGAAGTATCAGTGACATTCTTTGCAAAGAGCACACCAGCAGGAGTATCAAGTGAAAATAACAATAATATCAATTATCTGCAGCCATCTTATACTTCTACAAATGTATATACAGTACTAGTCTGTATAAGAACCCTATAAGCATTTGAAGCATGGGAAAAGATTCTATAAAAATAACATGTTATTATAATTAACCATGAATAATGATGGCTGACCTCTATCAGCCCACATGAAAATAAAGAATTTCCCTGAAGCAATGCTTGGAGGGACCTTTATAAATGACACATGATATCTTGTGGGTAGCTGTATCTCAAGAGACTGAAAATCGTAGGTGACCCTTTGCATTGCGTCTCCCCACAGCCTACAACTGACAGGGACAACTGTCTTTCAGACTGTATTATTGTGTCAGCTTTGGTACAAGTAATTGAATCAGTCTCCACTTTGACAGATCAAATATGAGTGTAGCATTTGATAACCTCAGAACAAACTCTGAGGTGCTACTTGGAGACAAGATTTTATTAATAAATCTGTTGAGCTAGCTAGCTAACATCAATATTGTGTTACCGAGTTTGTTAAACAGCAGTTGATCTAAATTATTTCATATTAACATGTAACAGCAATCTTTTCGTAACAGTCTTTTCATATTTGACCCTGGGTTTTGTGGACCTGTAAGCCTCCTGCTCAAACTTAACAGACCGCATTGTGATTGCAACTACAGTTACATGACTATAATAGGAATGAGATCTTATTCTTTGACTGAAATTAAGTTGATTAACTTAATAAAGATCTTGTTTTAGTTTTAAAAGAGCCTCTATATTCAGTCATTATTCAAGGAGTGGATGTAGAGGTGGTCCACATTAGTGACATGTTGGACTGGTCTCAGAACCCAGAGGAACTACATAAGCAGGCTCTTCTTCCTTAGGAGACTGTGTTCCTTTAATGCAGGAAGTGACATACTTCACATATTCTATAACTCTGCGATGGTCAACGCAATTTTCTATGCTGTGTTGTGCTGGGCTGGTAACATCACTTCAAGAGAGGCCCGCCGAATCAACAACCTAATTAAAAGGGTAAGTTCAGTTATAGGATGCACTCTCGACCCCCTGAAGGTAGTAGCAAACAGAGAAATAAAATAAAACTGAGTGCCATTATGAACAATGCAGCACATCTTCTCTCTGACACACTAACACTGAGTACTTTTAGCCAACAGATTATTCAGCAGAAGTGTGTCAAAATATCTTGCTGGGGCTCCTGTATACAGCAGTATGTCTGTATAATCACTCACTGTGGCTGTGACTGCCAATTCAGAACTTTTCTTTCTTTTGAATTTTCTTGCTTAAATAATTATTCCAGTGTGTGCTCAGACCAAAGTGTGTGTATATTAATTTATTTACTTATTTTTATATGTATCTATATATTTATTTATTTAAAGGGTTTCTGTAAAAAAACAAATTTCCCACTTGGGGACAAATAATTTACATCTATATAACTTAACTGCATTAGATTATACCATCAAAAAGGCAGAAAAGAAATCCTAGTTGATTAGATCAAGTAAAAACAATTCCTCACAGTAATGGCGAAATATATTCACTTTTTTTAGTGTGTAATGTTTCTGCCTGTCCTATAAACACTGGCTGTGGCAGAACTGGTGCTTGCCCAGAAGATCCATTCAGGTTAAGGATGATTTGATCCTCCTCAGGGGTGGGTGATACAATGAAAAATGTATAAATGAGAAAAAAATATACTTTGGATGAGACTGTTAATTATTGCAATATACAGTAATTCATGTTTGATGCACTCTAGAACAGAGAGATGACTTTTCAATTAAATTGCAATATGGAGTATAGATGGACCTCTTTACAAAACTCAGTTAATTCTCCATAATTCAGGCATAGGGGTTCAAGAAATAAGATGTTGGATTAAAATTAAAATGAAAATAAGTAAATAAATAAATGTCTTTATTTTTTCCATTTGATGCATAAAACTTAACCTATACTTTTAAACTACAGATCACTGTTTTGGGTGGTCTCTGTCAACACTTCAGTAAATGAGAATGAAAACAGCAGGATATGCTAGAAGTTGTACCTTGAATAGAAAGAAGTCTGTGACATGTAAAGCAGCCAATGAAAGTGTTCTTAAAATTAAATAATCCCTTACAATTGCTTTTTAAGTTTTATAAAAAAAAACCAAAACATATGGTAGTAATTTTTAATGATTGCTGAGAAATCAGCTGCTATCAGCTGCACAGGAGCAAAGCAACTGAGGGCCCGGGGGAGCATTTGGAAAAGTTACTTGTGTTATGTGTGCTTGTTCTTGTTACGTGTATTCAAGCCAGTGTCAACGAGGCAGGGCAGTAAGCAGCAGTAGCAGACACTGGCATCTTTATATCTAAATAACAGAAACTTGTAGCGATGAATAGTTATAAGCAGCAGACTCCCACTTAGTGGGAAAAAAGCCACCAGCTGATATAGTCAAAGCAGCAAAGAGAAGGGCTGTGAGGCACATAGCCAGGCGACTAGCATTAAGGCACTAATTATGCACAAGTAGCTGTAGGAGCAGACAAGACAGTAAGAAATTAACTAGCAGTAGATGTTCATTAAGCAAGTTTTTCTAAATTGAACGGTTGTCAATGTCAATGTCAATTTACTTATATAGCACATTTAAAACAACATAGGAATGCTGTGGCCAAAGTGCTTTACAATAATAGAATAAAAGAAAACAAACAAATAACATAAATAACATAAATAGAAATAAAATATATGAACATAAATAAAATAAATAATAAATAGAAGTAATGTTATATAATCACAATGAGGAAACCATCAGTATTACTGAAGGTCACGGAATGCAAGTGAATAGAAATGAGTCTTTAATCTTGTTTATAACAGTTAAGTTGTAGATGACTCCTTTATATGATGAGGTAAAGAGTTACACAGGCGAGGAGCAACAGCTGCAAAAGCCCTGTTCCCCTTAGTTTTACACTTGGTACGAGGGACAACAACTGACAAGAAGATCTAAGCACTCTGGATGGCTGGTGTAAAACACACAATTCAGATAAATAAGCAGGAGCAAGCTCATGTAAAGATTTAAAAACTAGCAACAAGATTTTAAAATCAATTTAAAAACTGACAGGCAGCCAGTGTAAAGAAGATAAACAGGAGAAACAGAGTCATACTTTCTTGCCCCAACTAGAAAACGAGCGGCAGCATTTTGGACCAACTGTAACCTGTTTATCAGGGATTTGCTAATCCCAGAATACAGCAAGTTGCAGTAATCAAGGTGAGAAAAAATAAAAGCATGAGTAGCTTTCTCAAGATCCCTAGAAGATAAAGAAGGCTTGATCTTACCTAATAGACGAAGCTGGAAAAGGCAACTCTTGACTACAGAATTTACTTGTTTCTCAAAAGAGAGGTTACTGTCAAAGATAACACCAAGATTGCAGACTTGAGGTTTGCAAAAGACAGATAAAGAGCCGAGAGGTCCAAGACCAATTTGGTCTTTAGCTGATGGACCCACAATAAGCACCTCCATTTTATTTAGATTCATATCAAGAAAATTATTAGCCATCCAGGATCTTAGTTCAGAAAGACAGTTGTGGAGTTGATGTATTGCAGAGTTGCAGACAGGAATATAAACCTGAGTATCATCAGCATAGCAGTGAAAAGTATTGTTACATTTCTTAAAAATAGCTCCAATACGATGACGGTATATAGAGAATAAAATAGAACCCAAAATGGATCCCTGAGGAATACCATATTTAAGAGGAGCAGTAGACGAAAAAGAGGAATTTAAAGTCACTGAAAAGTGTCTACCAGTTAAATATGACCTGAACCAGTTAATAGCAGCCCCTTTAAGCCCAACAAGATGTTCAAGCTGCATCAGCAATATCTCATGGTCAATAGTGTCAAAGGCAGCGGACAGGTCAAGGAGGAGAAGGACTGCCACGTCACCTGAGTCAGTAATAATAGAGATGTCATTGAATACTTTCAGGAGGGCCATTTCAACACCATGAAAACGCCTAAAGCAAGATTGGTAGATCTCAAATAAATTATTGGAGTTAAGGTGATCGACCAATTGATTATAAATAATTCTTTATAGAATTTTAGCCAGAAATGGCAGTTGGGAAATTGGTCGAAATTGGCTAAAACTCCAGGATCTAATTCTTTTTTAGATGGGAACGGACTGCAGTATGTTTAAAAAATGAGGGCACAACCCCCACACTTATAGAATCATTGATAATGGCTAGTAAATATGGGCCCAAAACATCAAAGCCTTCCACTAAGAGGTGTGGTGGTACTATATTGAGAAGACTGGGAGCTGTTTTAAGGGTGTCAATAATTCTTTTTAACTGTGAAAGTGAGACAAGATCAAAGGATTCTAGGACAATGCCCTTTTTAACAGTAGGAAGTTCATAGCCAGTTTGAACAATGCCACAGCGGATAGTATCAATTTTGCTGACAAAGAATGATAGAAACTGCTCACATGAATGAACAGTGCTATTTATGCCATCACAGAATGAGGGTGAATGGCTGCATTAATTGAATTAAATAAGACCCCAGGATTCTTAGAATGACGGGATACTAAATCAGCAAAGAAATCTTGTTTAGTTTTCTTAACTGTAGCCTGGAAGCTGAATAGAGAAGTCCTAAAAATCTGTTCAGAAACAATCAGTCCATCTTTTATCCAATGTCATTCAGCAGCTTGGCAGGCGCGGTGCAGCGATCGCATAGTTTCATTTAGCCAGGAGCAGGTCTTCCCTTATTACTGCTTATCTTGAGCGGAGCAATTGAGTCTAAGACCGTTTTACAAGAAGAATTAAATTTTAAGACAGAATCATTAATGCCATTATTTTGGACATGCACATCAAGACTAGAGAATATGATTTTAAAATCAGATATAATAGAACAATTTAAAAAGCGTGAGCAGCATGGGGGACAGCTAGTGGTTGGGACATGAACAGTAATATTCATATCCATCATTATAGAAAAGTGATCAGTGAAACAAACATTGCATAAATCAATATTATTAACTGAAATATCACAAGTAAGAATGAGATCAAGGGTGTGACCGAGAGATTGAGCTGGTGTATTAATATGTTGAATAAAATCAAATGAGTCCAATAGTGATAAAAAGTCATTAACCAAAGGTTTCGATTGACAACAAACGTGAATGTTAAAATCACCAACAATAAATACTTTGTCATGGGAGAGGGTAATATCAGCCAGGAGATCAGAGAATTCAGAAATTAAAGTACCATTAATTACAGGAGGTCTATAAACCATGGCAAACAACAAAGAAGGGGAGCTGCACACTTCGAAAAGTTGCAGTTCAAAGCTGCTAAACGGACCCTTTGTAAGGCTCTGACACAAGAACATACTTTTAAAAACAATGGCAATGCCCCCACCACGATGAGTCAGCCGCGGAGAGTTTAAAAATCAATAACCTCATGGTACCAAGTCAGTAAAACATGAAGAGTCACCATTTAAAATCCAGGTTTCAGTTATGAAGAAGAAATCCAGATTATTTGAGGTAATAAAGTCTTGCAGAATAAAAGTTTTATTGATCTCACGTTCAAGAGAGCGGCTGTGACAGAGGTAGAAGAGCTCGTTGCGGGATGAGCACTGGTGAGCTTGCAGAGATTAGCAGTGTTTCCTGCCCGAGAGCTCACCAAGGAGGAGTGATGCTGCCTTGAAATGGAGAACTTAAATCCGGTATTCCAGTGCCCATGAACCAGGGATGGAATCCTGTGCAGGAGAAGATGGGTCATAGATGACTCGCAGGCATCGGGAATCCAAGCTCTGGGACTTGAATCGGCGTTGTTTAACAGCAATTCCAGCTCTTTTTCCACGATGGTGGTGGGTGCGTTTGCGTCTCCGAGGGGCATTCAACTCATTGATACAGGTGAACACCAGCATCCGGGTGAAGAAGTCAGGAGATGAATAAAACAAAGGTGGAGGTTCACATAATATCCCATCAGGAGATGAAAAATTGAGAGGAAAGCAAGCCAGAAAATATATTCAGTAAATAATCACAATCGTAGGACAGTGGTCATTGGGATAAGCTAAAACATAAAAACAAATTTAAAACATAGATTAGTGAGACAAGCAGACGGCCAGCCACACCAGTCGGTGCTATCTTACGCGGTTAGGGAAGACGAGCAGTTAAGAGGGCGACAGCGTAAGTGTTCCTTAATACAAAGGAAACCAAACTGTGCAGGTGTAGATTTTTTAAGTGAGAAATAAGAGGAGCACAAAATTAGGAGAGTAGACAAAGAAAAGTAAAGTTAACCTCATAGAAGGACAAACAGCAGACAGTGGAGAGGGAGAAAATTTCACAAGCTTAAGGGGTCAGAAGGTGTAAAATAACTGTAAGCAGTTCTTTAATCAAATTTTTTGCCTTAATTTTTAATTTTACCATTTAAGTTAAATCAGTTATTTTTAATATAAAAAGTTGAGCAGTGCTAGTTACCAGAATTAGATTTTAATAAATACACCAGTGCATTGCAAGTCCATCTGGATGTTGGACTTTTTAGAGGTTGGCTTGGAATCAGCCAGTCTTTTATAAGGGCTACATCTGCAGGTGATGCCAGCTGATCCAGCACCTTGAGCTCACATTTTGCTGAACTGGAGAAGGAGTTGGCTGGCCTGCTGTAATAGTAAAATTGTACGCCTGTAGTAGAGAATTGGCAGACCTTGCCCAGGTGTCCTTTAGGAAGATAGTGTGTACCCCTAAGGTGGCTGAGATTCCAGACCAGAGAGGTAGAGATAAGTATGTCACAGTCACAAGGTGCAAGGTAAAGGGTGCAAACTATTCAGGGGCATTAACCTGAGAACTGCGTTCTGGTCCTTGTGGAACTGGGTGATGTCTCTGAAGATTCTGAGGTGGTAGGCATGCATGAGAAGCCCCAATGGGCCACCTCAAAACCAGTTCCTAGAAAGCAAAGGTAGTGATAGTTGGGTTTAAATCATTAGGGGGACTGAAGAACAAGTTTGCTCCAGAGACAGAGAATCTCTCACTGTGTGTTGCCTTTTGGGTGTAAGGTGGGAAGGGTTGAAAGGTTCTTGGCCACAGCAGTGCGTAGATCCAGTTGTAATTGTACATGTTGAAACAAATGACATACATAAGGGTAGTGTGTCAGTTCTGAAATCCAAATTTAAAGAGTTAAGTGCTCAGCTGAAGAGCAGCATACATATGCACTTCAGAAGTGGTCATCCACCTGAAACTAAGCATTTCAGTCCTGGGTAGTACATGGATGGGAGACCATCTAGTCATAGTTATATTTATAAAACAGATGTTGCACCAAAGTGCTGTACAGAGGAGCATTAAAATAAACACAATACAGACCATCATACAAAAGCAAATCAATAAAAACAACTAATTTAAAACTATACTCCACAAACCATTATACACAGTGAAAGGTGAAAGAAAACAAGTAGGTCTTAAGCCAAGTTTTAAAAACCTTGATAGAGGATGAGGACATGATGTGGAAAGGCAGGTCATTCCAAAGCCTAGGAGCAACAACTGAAAAGTTCTGTCTCCCCTAGGCTTCAATTGAGATCTTGGAACTATGAGTATGAATTGTCCAGGAGACTTCATTGATTTTGGTGCTGAGTAAGGGTTGAAGGGTGTCATAGATGAATTTTGGAGCAAGACCATGCAAGGCTTTAAAAACAAACAACAAAATTTTAAAATCAAAGCAACATCTCACCGGTAGCCAGTGAAGAGAGGCTAATACAGTGGGGATATGATCCTTTTTCTAGACCAAATTAAACATCTAGATGCTGAGTTTTGAACAAGCTGAAGGTGCGATAGAGAAAATTTGGGTAGTATCAAGTATTAGGAGTTACAATAGTTATGCTAAGACGTGATAAAGGCATGAACAATTGCTTCTTAAGTGTTTCTGTGAAAGAAAACATTTTAGTTTTGAAATTTGCCTCATTTGGTAAAAACAGGCTTAGTGACGACTCAAAGATGACACCTAGTTTCCTGACATCATTATGAATCATTTCTGATAAGGAGCCTAATTGAGTGCCAATTTCAACTGCAGATGTGGTAGAACCAAAAATAATGACTTCTGTTTTCATTTCATGTAATTGTAAGAAGCATAACAATGACATGTTTCTGAAAGATGATCGTCAGGTTGAGCAGGTAAAGGAAAAATTAAAGAGTAACCAAAATAGAACCTTGTGCTCCTATTTGAGTTAACAGACATAGATATACCTTTAAGGTAGGACTCAAATCTTTTACATGCACAGCCTTGAATGCCAACCATCCTCCAGCTGTTTTAACAAAACCCCATGATCCATCATGTCAAGTGCCCCACTATGATCTAATAAAACTAAGATTGCACAAAAACCCAGAGTCCAAGGTTAATCAGATATCATTTGTCATCTTCAACAAAGCAGATTCAATACTATGAAGTTTCCTAAAACCTAATTGATACACATCACATACTATACATTGTTATCTTCCAGATATGAAATCAACTGCAAAGAAACCACCTTTTCCATAATTAAGGCTACAAATGGGAACTTAGAAATAGACCTATTTGAATGAATGTTAGGATCAAGAGTGGGCATCTTCAGCAGAGGCTGAACAATTACATGTTTAAAGTTTTCTGGCATTATACCAGATTTTAGACAATTGTTAATAATGGCTAAAACAATTGGACTGATGACTCTAGAGGTATCTTTAAACAGGTTAAAATATGTAATGAATAATTTGAAGGTTTCATTTAAGGACTATATCAACTAGCTGAGAAGAGGAAACAGATTGAAAGGATGTAAAACCGCTGTGCACTAGCCTAAAAGGGGCTGGTATCGTCCCGCAAAGATCAAATCCTGGAAGAATAATTCTGGATCAAATGGCTTTGATTTTATTTATAAAAAAATTGAGGAAAAAACTCACAAGATTCGGGCGTACTCTCAGGAAAGCCACTGACAAGTGAATTTAAGAGAGTGTTTATGGTGCTAAACAACACCCTAGATCTTGAGGCAGCATTTGCAATTAAACATGATGTAATACAGAGACTGAAATTCTCTGTATAGACACTAGGACAGGTACAGCATTGGAAAACCTTTAAGTGAGACATCTTAGATGTACAAAATTAATAGACCTCATTCTACAGTATTAGATTAATTTAGCAAGAGAAGAGAACAATGTATAGTCAAGATCATTTAATAAGATTTTGATGAGTTTTCCATACAATCTGGATTTGTAGACAGGTTGTCTGTGTCATTCCGAGAGATGTTAACAATCCTCATATCTTGATATAAAACTCTTGTCTCTATTCAAACCATGTTGTAATGTGTTAAATTTTAGCATGAGTTTAACTTCCCATTCTTTTCTCTCTTGCTGTGTTCTGAAGCTGCCCATAAGCACTGTGACTTTAAAGTCCCTCTCACAGTGTCCATGGCTATTGAAGTGGGCTCCTACAGGAACATCCCTATTGCCATGCATAATGAGGAACCTGTGTATGGGAAGGTAAACTGTACCTTTCCTAGTGTCTATATAAACACAAGGAATTTCAGTCTTCACTTCACTTTACCCTTATACTTCAGGAATGTATATATACAGTTACATTACTTATTATTGTCAGCTAATGCACCCCTAAATAAAAACATCTTTAATTTTGTTTGTTTTTTTTTACTCACGTGGCATGAAAATCCAGCTAGAGTACTCATTGAGTCATGACATCATGCAGGCATAAACCAGATTGGTAACAATCTTACAGTAGGCAGGTGGAAAAGTTTTATACATGACTGATATTGCTCAGTGATATCATGCTGGCCTCACAAAGCATCATGGGGCACTGTGAAAAAATGTTTGTTTAAGCCGACAGCAAGGTGAATTTCCATAAAAAATATTCCGAAAACAAGGTTGTGGTGAATACTGCATATTTTCTGCGAAAAATGCTTTCCTGGATTTCGTCAATCAACAATATTGTGGTGAATTGGTAACCATTGCTCTTTCATGAGTTTGAATTCCATGACTGGTCCCTTCTGTCTGTGTACAGTTTTCATGTTTTTTCCTTGTCTTTATAATTTTATTCTCAAGTTACTCCAGTGTGCCTCCTACACAGGTTGGTTAGCTGGCAGTTTTAATTTAGTCTTGTGTAGGGGTGCGTGTAAGTGAGAATTTTAATAACTTGACTGCCTCTCAAAATGGTTTCTGTCTTGTGCTCAATCCTGCCAGGATAGGTACTAGATTGGACCCCATGATCCTGAATTGGGTGAATCAAATTATTTTATGTAATTTATAACTCCAGTACTGTCACTAAAATATTGAAAGCAGAATCTAAAAACAGAAAAAATATTTTAAGCTCAACTCTTCATTTAAGTCAGTACTGAAAAACTATGGTCCCATTGGGGCTGTCTCTACCAAGGCGACTGAAGCTATCATAAAGCTGAAGTCTCTTTGAAGTGCTTTGAAGATGAAAAAGCTCAATATTAATCTAAACATTAGTATTATTAGAAAATCACCTTTGTCTGAGCATGGAGAGCAATCTGTAGAGTTTGGAATAAATAATAAATACATTTACAGCATGATTGGAAATAAAAACAAGCAAAATTCATACTGCTTCGATAGTACCACATGAAGATGAACTGCTTAAAAGTGTAAAAATATTTTTGAACTGAAAGAAATGAGGTACTTGGAACCAAGTTCAAGGAGTGGCTTATCAATAATTGAGAAGTAGAGGTAAAAACACCTCAGGAAATATCATAACATTTTATATAATGAGAGATATCCTGGATTCCCTCTCATTTCATGTCTTATGACTTTGGTTAAGTTCAAAAACACAGGGGTGGTCGAGATACAAGATTTCAAACAGTGAAGAGGATCACATATTTTTTTTATGCCTGGAGCCCAAGACTCATGGGTCAAGCAAGGTGAAGAAACATAGAAGTGCCAGTAAAAAGAGAAGCAGCACAGCAAAAGTAAACTTTATAATTGTATTGAAAGGTCACTTCTCTCTGTTTAAGAGGTTGGGATTAAAGCTTTTTTGCAAATCAAATGACAGGTAAAAAAAAGGAAAATTACAAAATACCACTCACGTTTTTATTAGTGGGATTAACTTTCTCTAGAAGATAAGTCAGCTTGTGCTTTGGAAAGAAGAGGCAATCATTATTTACATCAAACATTCTCTTTGGAAATCAGTGGGTGACCTTCAGTGGGGAAGGGTAATGATTTTTGAAAGGCTCCCTTTCAGAGATTCATCCAGGCTATTTAATAGGCAGTTATCGACTAGAAGGTTAGAGGGCTGCCTGACAACTACAGCTTCTTGTAAGGGTTGAGGTGGGGCACAAAAACAAATCTATAGCAGCAATGTATGCCAGAGCTTTTCAACACTCCTCTGAAAATAATACATTATTGGAAACATATAAAATGAAAAAGATTCACAGATATTTATAAAAATGAAGCACAGACACAGCAAAAAGGAAATATGAGATATGATATTTACTGATATGCCTAAACAAAGGTAAAATCCCTTTTTCAAATTTGATCAATCTTTACTCTCTTTTACCTATAAAGCAAGAAGGTAATGTGTAAATAATACTATGGAATACATCCAACTGTAAAATGAAGAAAGAAATCAATGGCACCATTAAATGTTCTTACTCATATTATGCAAAAATAGATCACAGTATCTGGCACTGTTTTTAAGCAAGCCAGCAAGTTCTTTATTAAATCAAGCATTTTAAGTAAATGTCACAAGTTAAAATTTAATTAAATAAGATTCAGCCCTTATAAAATTAGTGTTTGGCACTCAGCCTCTTCTATGATTTCCATGGGGTGCTCTTGAGCCATCTCTAAATCTGAACGATGGCAAGGAATTCAAAAATAATAAAAAGAAGCATATACTAACTGCAAAACAGGCAGTCAGTCCAAAGAGAGAATAAGAATCATGAGAAAGAATGGAGTCATAAGGCAAAATGAGGGTCAAAACAGTAAGTCAAAGGAGAGAACTGTCACAACCAAGATTCAAGCAAAAAATTCAAAAAGCCAGTTGTCAGAAAAGTCAACAGGAAATGTGCAATAAATTCTCTCATCTTGAATACTGAGTGAGTGCTTAGGGAATAATTTTACTGGTGCACCTGATGGCATCATAAGTGGGGCCAACCTGTTGCATCATAGGAAAATTACCATGAGGATGGGTGATGCCAAGTCTGCAAAATTGTGATAACTATGGCTAAAACAAAATGGTGTCGGAAAACATTACTCTGATTACAGAATTTGGGTGTAAAAACCTACAAAACAATGGCAAAATTATATCTTTAAGTTTTGAAAAGCCTGTGGAAAAATGTAAACAAATCGCTAATCATGACAAAGAGGTTTGTTTACCAAGAGTAATCTTAAAGAAGTGTAGCTGCATTTGTCCAGGGTTTTCAAAATTCTGTAGCTTCAGCTTTATAGAATGAGTCAGGCATTGAACATAATAATTACACAAAAACTTCAACAGTCCAATTATCTTCCATTTAAATGTTTTAGTGAAATTCAAAGCAAAAACTATTCACATAAAATTCAGAGAAAAATTGATAATACATACAAAAAAGGGAAAATGTGTTGTCTATATTTCTGTTTAAGGCTGACATATTATTCTGTTATATTAGGCATACAGTAGCTAAGAATGTCCTATAGCATGCTAACATGCTGTATATACACTCACCTAAAGGATTATTAGGAACACCATACTAATACGGTGTTTGACCCCCTTTCGCCTTCAGAACTGCCTTAATTCTACGTGGCATTGATTCAACAAGGTGCTGAAAGCATTCTTTATAAATGTTGGCCCATATTGATAGGATAGCATCTTGCAGTTGATGGAGATTTGTGGGATGCACATCCAGGGCACGAAGCTCCCGTTCCACCACATCCCAAAGATGCTCTATTGGGTTGAGATCTGGTGACTGTGGGGGCCATTTTAGTACAGTGAACTCGTTGTCATGTTCAAGAAACCAATTTGAAATGATTCGAGCTTTGTGACATGGTGCATTATTCTGCTGGAAGTAGCCATCAGAGGATGGGTACATGGTGGTCATGAAGGGATGGACATGGTCAGAAACAATGCTCAGGTAGCCCGTGGCATTTAAACGATGCCCAATTGGCACTAAGGGGCCTAAAGTGTGCCAAGAAAACATCCCCCATACCATTACACCACCACCACCAGCCTGCACAGTGGTAACAAGACATGATGGATCCATGTTCTCATTCTGTTTACACCAAATTCTGACTCTACCATTTGAATGTCTCAACAGAAATCGAGACTCATCAGACCAGGCAACATTTTTCCAGTCTTCAACTGTCCAATTTTGGTGAGCTCGTGCAAATTGTAGCCTCTTTTTCCTATTTGTAGTGGAGATGAGTGGTACTCGGTGGGGTCTTCTGCTGTTGTAGCTCATCCGCCTCAAGGTTGTGCGTGTTGTGGCTTCACAAATACTTTGCTGCATACCTCAGTTGTAACGAGTGGTTATTTCAGTCAAAGTTTCTCTTCTATCAGCTTGAATCAGTCGGCCCATTCTTCTCTGACCTCTAGAATCAACAAGGCATTTTCACCCACAGGACTGCCGCATACTGGATGTTTTTCCCTTTTCACACCATTCTTTGTAAACCCTAGAAATGGTTGTGCGTGAAAATCCCAGTAACTGAGCAGATTGTGAAATACTCAGATCGGCCCGTCTGGCACCAACAACCATGCCACGCTCAAAATTGCTTAAATCACCTTTCTTTCCCATTCTGACATTCACTTTGGAGTTCAGGAGATTGTCTTGACCAGGACCACACCCCTAAATGCATTGAAGCAACTGCCATATGATTGGTTGATTAGATAATTGCATTAATGAGAAATTGGACAGATGTTCCTAATAATCCTTTAGGTGAGTGTAAGTGTTAAAAGAATCTTTCATTATCTATTTAAGTATATGTGAGTAACTCTATCTTCACATTACCTTTTTAGGATTACAAGAATAGTACAGGTTATTAAAGACACTGGGTACAAAATATAACCGAAAATGAAAAAAACTGTACCGCCATGCAGGTCATTCCTCCTACATGTTCTGGGCTGTGGCTATCAGGTATGGTGGCTGGCCCACTTGCCCATTTAATGGAACTCCTTCTTCTGATCACTTCCTGCTCCCATCTACTACTTTCCTTCTCTTCATCTGGCCTGTCTTCCTCCTGCCAGTTGAGTGTTTGCCACTAACTCTTTTCCCAACTCCTCTAAATATTTTCTGAAGGTTTTTAAGCTCCAGCCAGGAACCACTTCTTGGAATATCCTAACTAGTGACAAGCAAACCATGCTGAATTTGCTTTTCTTCAAGTTGAGTAAAATCATAGAAATGTTCATGAACTTCACCAAACTCCACAAAGTCAACAGGGTAGGAGAAACTGAACAAGTTTTGAGTGGATTATAAAGGTGCAATGGTCTTTTAAGTGTTTCTGAGAGGTAGGAAAACTGCCAACAATTCTGGGCTGATTATTGTCGCCATATATGTGATCTGAGCTGTGAGGCAGCAGTGCTAACCACTGCATGACCATGCCTCAAATAACAAAGGACGCTAATGGAATGAAAACCACAAATAAAATGCAACCACCAACCACAAACTACCATTTGCAATGATGCCGGTCCTTTCCATACTCTCTTTTCACATTCAGGAGCCTCTCGAACACAAGACTGAATGCGCTGACAGATGGGGACAAATCACACAAGGGGATGTTGTAAAAAGTGTTCCATGCTTTTATTCAAAAGAATCAAAACAAAACCAAAAACAGAGTCCACAGTGCAGTGCTCAAAAAATCCATAAATAAATAATCCATAAAAACAAGTGAATAGTGGGGGATAAAAACACAACAAATAAACCCATTAAAAGCAAAGGTTAAAAATGAAGTCACTGGCTCCTTCAGATTTCAGCCCACCTCCTTCTTTGACTCCCATCTCATCCATAACTTGTGCAGCCAGTGGAGACTCAGCAGCCACGAACTTCATCCCCTGCTCCCAGCATCAATTACAGATGATTCTTCACCTGCGCACTTAACAGTAGAATTACCAGAGCCAATGAAAAAACTCGTAAATCCGGCCCACCTTATATCCCTTCGCACCTCTTCGTCAGCCTCTTTTGTCTTGTAAATGTGTGGATAAGCCCAAGCAGCAAGCAGCCTGCTATACCATCCTCCCACCACCTCAGAACGGGCAAGAAGTTCTCACAATTGATTATCTGGGAGTGAACTATCCAGAACTGTAAGGGGAAATAATTTGATGTGTGTTTTGTGTCTACAACAATCTATTTAAACATCATTAAAACAGAAAAATTTTTCATGTTTTAGTAATAAATGACAAAATGTAGACATAAACTCTATAATGTGTGAAAGCTGATGGCCAAATATCAAACAAACACTTTCACAAAAGGTGTAAGTACAAGATGACAGCTTCTGTGGTGCAGTGGTTAGATTTGCTGACTTATAATCCAGAGGTTGTGAGTTCAACACCAGTTCCCTGGCAAATTTACTGTTTTGAGTAGTGAGCTCCTCTTATTGTTAACTAGCTGAAATACTCAGCGTTACCTGGGAGGAAAATAAAGTTTTTTTTAATTGTTTGAGAAAGATATAATTTAAAAAAACACAACTTTAAAAATAAAAATAATTTAACAAACAAAAACCTGGGTTCGCTTCCTGGGTCCTCTCTGCGTGGAGTCTGCATGCTCTCCCTGTGTCTGCGTGAGTTTTCTGTGGTGGGCTGGCGCCCTGCCGGGGGTTTGTTTCCGGCCTTGCGCCTTGTGTTAGCTGGGATTGGCTCCAGCAGACCCCAGTGACCCTGTGGTTAGGATATAGTGGATTGGACAATGGATGGATGGATAAAGACTTACTAATGTGCTTGTCTTGCAGTGTAATATGTATATCATCTAGTTGATGCTCGGAACCGACCAACTGTATTTAATTTGAAAAGCAACAGAGGCGCAGTGGTGCTCAAAAATAAAGAATGTTTTTTTTAATTGTTTGAGAAAAACGTAATTAAAAAAACACGTTAAAAATAAAAATAAATTAAGAAATAAAGACTCACTAATGTCCATGTCTTGCGGTTTTGTACGTATGTTATCATCTAGTTGATGCTCGGAACTGGCCAACTCTATTTAATTTGAAAAGCAACAGGGGCACGGTGCTGCTCAAAAATAAAGAATGCTGAATAAAGAAGAACTGTGTAATCCTAGATCCTAGAAAGTATTCAAATCGTTAGAACTACTCTGGGCATCTCTCTTTTAGAAAGAGTCATGTTGCCAAAGTGCTCACATCGTTTGTGCATTTGCAGCTAAGCGACTTTCTATCTTAGGAGGTTTCCTTTTGCCAGCGTACTGGCTTCGCTTGTGTATCCTCGGAGCTGGAGCCCTCACCCCGACTTTACATCTCACTTCCAGGGCGGACTGACACCCACACTTCCACGCGTAGAACTCTAACTTCAAAAGCAACAGGGGCGCGGTGGCGCTCAAACATAAAGAATGCTGGCAGTCACCTCCAGTTCTCCTTCTGGTGGTTGTTCCGAGTGTCAACTGAATGATAACATGCATACAAGACTGCAAGATCACCCCTCACCCTACCCAGAAGGGGGTGGGTTATTGTTGATTTCACCCTTCAGTATTTTTAGTCGACCAATGAGGAACATGTGTACCAAGTTCGCTCCAGCCGTTTCGGACGTGATCCTGGAACATACATACACACATTGACTTTTATATATATATATATATATATATATATATATATATATATATAGATATTATACAAAAAAAACCTACATTTGATTTGTGTCTGTAACAGCTGGTGCAAATTTACAGAATTTATAAAAGTTAGCATTTATTTTTTCACTTTCTCTCAGTCACAATCACAGTACAACATCCCCCTCCCCAGATCTGGCGGTTACTTTTTATCTAAAACTGGGAATAACTGTAGATATGAATGGTGTTTTGAGATAATAGAACTGGAAATTCTCTGATCTGGAGGGAAAAAAAACTGACACACAAACGCTGGTGAATCTGCCTGCTGCGTATCCCACCGTCACTTGAATTATTTTTATTCAGCAACAACAACAACAACATTTATTTATATAGCACAGTTTCATACCAAAAAATGTAGCTCAAAGTGCTTTACATAATGAAGAATAGAAAAATAAAAGACACAGTAAGAAAATAAAATAAATCAACATTAATTAACATAAAATAAGAGTAAGGTCCGATGGCCAGGGAGGATAGAAAAAACCAAAAAATCTCCAGGCGGCTGGAGGAAAAATAAAATCTGCAGGGATCTCAGACCATGAGACCACCCAGTCCCCTCTGGGTATTCTACCTCACATAAATGAAACAGTCCTCTTTGTATTTAGGGTTCTCACGGAAGGACTTGATGAAGATCATCAAGTCATGTAGACTTCTGGCTTTAGTCCATTAATGCTGGAGCATCATGATGCTTTGAGTAGGTGGTGGTGGCGCAGAAGAAAAGGGGTTAGTATGGATTTTAGAGCCACCATGAATAGCTATTATAATGAATTGATCATAGTATCAGGATTAAATTAAAGTGAAGTTAGGAGAAAGCCATGTTAAAGTAATGTGTTTTCCGCAGTGTTTTAAAGTGCTCCACTGTGTTAGCCTGGCGAATTCCTATTGGCAGGCTATTCCAGATTTTAGGTGCATAACAGCAGAAGGCCGCCTCACCACTTTGTTTAAGTTTTTCTCTTGGAATTCTAAGGAGACACTCATTTGAGGATCTAAGGTTACGATTTGGAATATAACGTGTCAGGCATTATAAGATGGGCGAGATTATTTAAGGCTTTATAAACTATAAGCAGAATTTTAAAGTCAATTCTGAAAGACACAGGTAACCAGTGTAGTGACATCAAAACTGGAGAAAAGTGTTGGATTTTCTTTTCCTAGTTAGGATTCTAGCAGCTGCATTCTGCACTCGTTGCAAATGATTTATGTCTTTTTTGGGTAGTCCTGAGAGGAGTGCGTTACAGTAATCTAGTCAACTGAAAACAAAAGCTTAAATTAATTTCTCAGCATCTTTCAACGATATAAGAGATCTAACTTTTGTTATGTTTCTTAAGTGAAAAAATGCTGTCCTAGTGGTCTGATGAATATGTGATTTAAAATTCAGGTTACAGTCAACAGTTACCCCTAAGTTTTTTACTTCCATCTTGACTTTTAATCCTAATGCATCAAGTTTATTCAGTTTTATTGGGTGTTCAGGGTCACACTGAATTAGTATGCACCTTGTGGTCAATGATGTCAAAACCGCATTGACAAAAAAACAGAGACATAGGTATATATGATATTTGGAATAACTCATTTTGTGACCTGTATAGTACATTTCGTAAAACATTGTGGCACTGATGCAACATTATTCATATTATTCATATTCATTCGCATGCCTTCTTGCGCTTGAAATCAATGGCCACATTTTTTTTTTGATCTTGCCCATGCAGTCTCCGCATTTTGGTGCACAGTACTGTTTCTTTTGTACTGCAGAGGAAAGAATAGTACAGAGAGGTCAGTTCCGCGTTATATGCAATCATCAGATTCAAATGTTAGCAGTTCACATACACCCAAGGACCATCTTTTCTACATTTACGACATGTGTACCTGTTGCAATATACACATTTCTCTCTGTGCTGTAGTTACTATTACACTGAAGGGGATGGGGAAGCGGCAGTCTTGGAACACAAGCTTGTCGATGTTGCATCCTCTTTTGCTTTATCCATCGCCTTTTCTTGTAAGAAGCAACTACGAAGCTCCTCTGCAAAGTGAGCCATGAACACTCTTCTTTTCTCAGTGGCCCCTGTGCATGCCTTGTACAGTACATGTGCATTCATTGCCATCAAGTCAAGCGTGTTATAGCACAAGCAACCGGCCACTCACGTGCTCAAGCTGATCTGACACTGTTCATTTTCAAATAATATTGCATTAGTACAACAATGATTTCTTCAAAATGTCACATATATTTGTCTCTTTCTTTTTTGCCTGGTGTTACGCTGACATTGTGCACCAGACTGCGTGAGCTTATTCAGTGCGAGCAGAAGCATGCAGGTGGCAGGTTGCTTGTGCTATAACACGATCGACAAATTTATAAATTTACACCGGCTGTTACAGACACAAATCAAATGTATGTTTTTATTGTTTAATATTAACAATAAGAGTAGCATACTACTCAAAACAGCAAATTTGCCAGGGAGCTGGTGTTGAACTCACGACCTCTGGATTATAAGTCAGCAGTCTTAACCACTGCACCACAGAAGCTGTTATCGTATACTTACACCTTTTGTGAAAGTGTTTGTTTGATATTTGGCCATCAGCTTTCACACATTATAGAGTTTATGTATACATTTGGTCATTTTTTACTAAAATATGAAAAATGTTTCTGTTTTAATGATGTGCTTACATAGATTGTTGTAGACAGAAAACACACATCAAACTATTTCCCCTTACAATTCTAGGAAGCTGACTCCCAGATAATCAATCAAGTGTGTAAGTGTAGTGTAGTGTAGTGTAATATGTATATCATCTAGTTGATGCTCGGAACCGACCAACTGTATTTAATTTGAAAAGCAACAGAGCGCAGTGGTGCTCAAAAATAAAGAATGTTTTTTAATTGTTTGAGAAAACGTAATTAAAAAACACGTTAAAAATAAAAATAAATTAAGAAATAAAGACTCACTAATGTCCATGTCTTGCGGTTTTGCGTATGTTATCATCTAGTTGATGCTCGGAACTGGCCAACTCTATTTAATTTGAAAAGCAACAGGCACGGTGCTGCTCAAAAATAAAGAATGCTGAATAAAGAAGAACTGTGTAATCCTAGATCCTAGAAAGTATTCAAATCGTTAGAACTACTCTGGGCATCTCTCTTTTAGAAAGAGTCATGTTGCCAAAGTGCTCACATCGTTTGTGCATTTGCAGCTAAGCGACTTTCTATCTTAGGAGGTTTCCTTTTGCCAGCGTACTGGCTTCTTGTGTATCCTCGGAGCTGGAGCCCTCACCCGACTTTACATCTCACTTCCAGGGCGGACTGACACCCACACTTCCAGCGTAGAACTCTAATTTCAAAAGCCACAGGGGCACGGTGGCGCTCAAACATAAAGAATGCTGGCAGTCACCTCCAGTTCTCCTTCTGGTGGTTGTTCCGAGTGTCAACTGAATGATAACATGCATACAAGACTGCAAGATCACCCCTCACCCTACCCAGAAGGGGGTGGGTTATTGTTGATTTCACCCTTCAGTATTTTTAGTCGACCAATGAGGAACATGTGTACCAAGTTCGCTCCAGCCGTTTGGACGTGATCCTGGAACATACATACACACATTGACTTTTATATATATATATATATATATATATATATATATATATATATATAGATATTATACAAAAAACCTACATTTGATTTGTGTCTGTAACAGCTGGTGCAAATTTACAGAATTTATAAAAGTTAGCATTTATTTTTTCACTTTCTCTCAGTCACAATCACAGTACAACATCCCCCCTCCCCCCAGATCTGACGCGGTTACTTTTTATCTAAAACTGGGAATAACTGTAGATATGAATGGTGTTTTGAGATAATAGAACTGGAAATTCTCTGATCTGGAGGGAAAAAAAACTGACACACAAACGCTGGTGAATCTGCCTGCTGCGTATCCCACCGTCACTTGAATTATTTTTTATTCAGCAACAACAACAACAACATTTATTTATATAGCACAGTTTCATACCAAAAAATGTAGCTCAAAGTGCTTTACATAATGAAGAATAGAAAAATAAAAGACACAGTAAGAAAATAAAATAAATCAACATTAATTAACATAAAATAAGAGTAAGGTCCGATGGCCAGGGAGGATAGAAAAAACCAAAAAAATCTCCAGACGGCTGGAGGAAAAAATAAAATCTGCAGGGATCTCAGACCATGAGACCACCCAGTCCCCTCTGGGTATTCTACCTCACATAAATGAAACAGTCCTCTTTGTATTTAGGGTTCTCACGGAAGGACTTGATGAAGATCATCAAGTCATGTAGACTCTGGCTTTTAGTCCATTAATGCTGGAGCATCATGATGCTTTGAGTAGGTGGTGGTGGCGCAGAAGAAAAGGGGTTAGTATGGATTTTAGAGCCACCATGAATAGCTATTATAATGAATTGATCATAGTATCAGGATTAAATTAAAGTGAAGTTAGGAGAAAGCCATGTTAAAGTAATGTGTTTTCCGCAGTGTTTTAAAGTGCTCCACTGTGTTAGCCTGGCGAATTCCTATTGGCAGGCTATTCCAGATTTTAGGTGCATAACAGCAGAAGGCCGCCTCACCACTTTGTTTAAGTTTTTCTCTTGGAATTCTAAGGAGACACTCATTTGAGGATCTAAGGTTACGATTTGGAATATAACGTGTCAGGCATTATAAGATGGAGCGAGATTATTTAAGGCTTTATAAACTATAAGCAGAATTTTAAAGTCAATTCTGAAAGACACAGGTAACCAGTGTAGTGACATCAAAACTGGAGAAAAGTGTTCGGATTTTCTTTTCCTAGTTAGGATTCTAGCAGCTGCATTCTGCACTCGTTGCAAATGATTTATGTCTTTTTTGGGTAGTCCTGAGAGGAGTGCGTTACAGTAATCTAGTCAACTGAAAACAAAAGCTTAAATTAATTTCTCAGCATCTTTCAACGATATAAGAGATCTAACTTTTGTTATGTTTCTTAAGTGAAAAAATGCTGTCCTAGTGGTCTGATGAATATGTGATTTAAAATTCAGGTTACAGTCAACAGTTACCCCTAAGTTTTTTACTTCCATCTTGACTTTTAATCCTAATGCATCAAGTTTATTCAGTTTTATTGGGTGTTCAGGGTCACACTGAATTAGTATGCACCTTGTGGTCAATGATGTCAAAACCGCATTGACAAAAAAACAGAGACATAGGTATATATGATATTTGGAATAACTCATTTTGTGACCTGTATAGTACATTTCGTAAAACATTGTGGCACTGATGCAACATTATTCATATTATTCATATTCATTCGCATGCCTTCTTGCGCTTGAAATCAATGGCCACATTTTTTTTTTTTGATCTTGCCCATGCAGTCTCCGCATTTTGGTGCACAGTACTGTTTCTTTTGTACTGCAGAGGAAAGAATAGTACAGAGAGGTCAGTTCCGCGTTATATGCAATCATCAGATTCAAATGTTAGCAGTTCACATACACCCAAGGACCATCTTTTCTACATTTACGACATGTGTACCTGTTGCAATATACACATTTCTCTCTGTGCTGTAGTTACTATTACACTGAAGGGGATGGGGAAGCGGCAGTCTTGGAACACAAGCTTGTCGATGTTGCATCCTCTTTGCTTTATCCATCGCTTTTCTTGTAAGAAGCAACTCGAAGCTCCTCTGCAAAGTGAGCCATGAACACTCTTCTTTTCTCAGTGGCCCCTGTGCATGCCTTGTACAGTACATGTGCATTCATTGCCATCAAGTCAAGCGTGTTATAGCACAAGCAACCGGCCACTCACGTGCTCAAGCTGATCTGACACTGTTCATTTTCAAATAATATTGCATTAGTACAACAATGATTTCTTCAAAATGTCACATATATTTGTCTCTTTCTTTTTTGCCTGGTGTTACGCTGACATTGTGCACCAGACTGCGTGAGCTTATTCAGTGCGAGCAGAAGCATGCAGGTGGCAGGTTGCTTGTGCTATAACACGATCGACAAATTTATAAATTTACACCGGCTGTTACAGACACAAATCAAATGTATGTTTTTATTGTTTAATATTAACAATAAGAGTAGCATACTACTCAAAACAGCAAATTTGCCAGGGAGCTGGTGTTGAACTCACGACCTCTGGATTATAAGTCAGCAGTCTTAACCACTGCACCACAGAAGCTGTTATCGTATACTTACACCTTTTGTGAAAGTGTTTGTTTGATATTTGGCCATCAGCTTTCACACATTATAGAGTTTATGTATACATTTGGTCATTTTTTACTAAAATATGAAAAATGTTTCTGTTTTAATGATGTGCTTACATAGATTGTTGTAGACAGAAAACACACATCAAACTATTTCCCCTTACAATTCTAGGAAGCTGACTCCCAGATAATCAATCAAGTGTGTAAGTGTAGTGTAGTGTAGTGTAATATGTATATCATCTAGTTGATGCTCGGAACCGACCAACTGTATTTAATTTGAAAAGCAACAGAGGCGCAGTGGTGCTCAAAAATAAAGAATGTTTTTTTTAATTGTTTGAGAAAAACGTAATTAAAAAAACACGTTAAAAATAAAAATAAATTAAGAAATAAAGACTCACTAATGTCCATGTCTTGCGGTTTTGTACGTATGTTATCATCTAGTTGATGCTCGGAACTGGCCAACTCTATTTAATTTGAAAAGCAACAGGGGCACGGTGCTGCTCAAAAATAAAGAATGCTGAATAAAGAAGAACTGTGTAATCCTAGATCCTAGAAAGTATTCAAATCGTTAGAACTACTCTGGGCATCTCTCTTTTAGAAAGAGTCATGTTGCCAAAGTGCTCACATCGTTTGTGCATTTGCAGCTAAGCGACTTTCTATCTTAGGAGGTTTCCTTTTGCCAGCGTACTGGCTTCGCTTGTGTATCCTCGGAGCTGGAGCCCTCACCCCGACTTTACATCTCACTTCCAGGGCGGACTGACACCCACACTTCCAGCGTAGAACTCTAACTTCAAAAGCAACAGGGGCACGGTGGCGCTCAAACATAAAGAATGCTGGCAGTCACCTCCAGTTCTCCTTCTGGTGGTTGTTCCGAGTGTCAACTGAATGATAACATGCATACAAGACTGCAAGATCACCCCTCACCCTACCCAGAAGGGGGTGGGTTATTGTTGATTTCACCCTTCAGTATTTTTAGTCGACCAATGAGGAACATGTGTACCAAGTTCGCTCCAGCCGTTTCGGACGTGATCCTGGAACATACATACACACATTGACTTTTATATATATATATATATATATATATATATATATATATAGATATTATACAAAAAAAACCTACATTTGATTTGTGTCTGTAACAGCTGGTGCAAATTTACAGAATTTATAAAAGTTAGCATTTATTTTTTCACTTTCTCTCAGTCACAATCACAGTACAACATCCCCCCTCCCCCCAGATCTGGCGCGTTACTTTTTATCTAAAACTGGGAATAACTGTAGATATGAATGGTGTTTTGAGATAATAGAACTGGAAATTCTCTGATCTGGAGGGAAAAAAAACTGACACACAAACGCTGGTGAATCTGCCTGCTGCGTATCCCACCGTCACTTGAATTATTTTTTATTCAGCAACAACAACAACAACATTTATTTATATAGCACAGTTTCATACCAAAAAATGTAGCTCAAAGTGCTTTACATAATGAAGAATAGAAAAATAAAAGACACAGTAAGAAAATAAAATAAATCAACATTAATTAACATAAAATAAGAGTAAGGTCCGATGGCCAGGGAGGATAGAAAAAACCAAAAAAATCTCCAGGCGGCTGGAGGAAAAATAAAATCTGCAGGGATCTCAGACCATGAGACCACCCAGTCCCCTCTGGGTATTCTACCTCACATAAATGAAACAGTCCTCTTTGTATTTAGGGTTCTCACGGAAGGACTTGATGAAGATCATCAAGTCATGTAGACTTCTGGCTTTAGTCCATTAATGCTGGAGCATCATGATGCTTTGAGTAGGTGGTGGTGGCGCAGAAGAAAAGGGGTTAGTATGGATTTTAGAGCCACCATGAATAGCTATTATAATGAATTGATCATAGTATCAGGATTAAATTAAAGTGAAGTTAGGAGAAAGCCATGTTAAAGTAATGTGTTTTCCGCAGTGTTTTAAAGTGCTCCACTGTGTTAGCCTGGCGAATTCCTATTGGCAGGCTATTCCAGATTTTAGGTGCATAACAGCAGAAGGCCGCCTCACCACTTTGTTTAAGTTTTTCTCTTGGAATTCTAAGGAGACACTCATTTGAGGATCTAAGGTTACGATTTGGAATATAACGTGTCAGGCATTATAAGATGGAGCGAGATTATTTAAGGCTTTATAAACTATAAGCAGAATTTTAAAGTCAATTCTGAAAGACACAGGTAACCAGTGTAGTGACATCAAAACTGGAGAAAAGTGTTCGGATTTTCTTTTCCTAGTTAGGATTCTAGCAGCTGCATTCTGCACTCGTTGCAAATGATTTATGTCTTTTTTGGGTAGTCCTGAGAGGAGTGCGTTACAGTAATCTAGTCAACTGAAAACAAAAGCTTAAATTAATTTCTCAGCATCTTTCAGTGATATAAGAGATCTAACTTTTGTTATGTTTCTTAAGTGAAAAAATGCTGTCCTAGTGGTCTGATGAATATGTGATTTAAAATTCAGGTTACAGTCAACAGTTACCCCTAAGTTTTTTACTTCCATCTTGACTTTTAATCCTAATGCATCAAGTTTATTCAGTTTTATTGGGTGTTCAGGGTCACACTGAATTAGTATGCACCTTGTGGTCAATGATGTCAAAACCGCATTGACAAAAAAACAGAGACATAGGTATATATGATATTTGGAATAACTCATTTTGTGACCTGTATAGTACATTTCGTAAAACATTGTGGCACTGATGCAACATTATTCATATTATTCATATTCATTCGCATGCCTTCTTGCGCTTGAAATCAATGGCCACATTTTTTTTTTTTGATCTTGCCCATGCAGTCTCCGCATTTTGGTGCACAGTACTGTTTCTTTTGTACTGCAGAGGAAAGAATAGTACAGAGAGGTCAGTTCCGCGTTATATGCAATCATCAGATTCAAATGTTAGCAGTTCACATACACCCAAGGACCATCTTTTCTACATTTACGACATGTGTACCTGTTGCAATATACACATTTCTCTCTGTGCTGTAGTTACTATTACACTGAAGGGGATGGGGAAGCGGCAGTCTTGGAACACAAGCTTGTCGATGTTGCATCCTCTTTGCTTTATCCATCGCCTTTTCTTGTAAGAAGCAACTCTGAAGCTCCTCTGCAAAGTGAGCCATGAACACTCTTCTTTTCTCAGTGGCCCCTGTGCATGCCTTGTACAGTACATGTGCATTCATTGCCATCAAGTCAAGCGTGTTATAGCACAAGCAACCGGCCACTCACGTGCTCAAGCTGATCTGACACTGTTCATTTTCAAATAATATTGCATTAGTACAACAATGATTTCTTCAAAATGTCACATATATTTGTCTCTTTCTTTTTTGCCTGGTGTTACGCTGACATTGTGCACCAGACTGCGTGAGCTTATTCAGTGCGAGCAGAAGCATGCAGGTGGCAGGTTGCTTGTGCTATAACACGATCGACAAATTTATAAATTTACACCGGCTGTTACAGACACAAATCAAATGTATGTTTTTATTGTTTAATATTAACAATAAGAGTAGCATACTACTCAAAACAGCAAATTTGCCAGGGAGCTGGTGTTGAACTCACGACCTCTGGATTATAAGTCAGCAGTCTTAACCACTGCACCACAGAAGCTGTTATCGTATACTTACACCTTTTGTGAAAGTGTTTGTTTGATATTTGGCCATCAGCTTTCACACATTATAGAGTTTATGTATACATTTGGTCATTTTTTACTAAAATATGAAAAATGTTTCTGTTTTAATGATGTGCTTACATAGATTGTTGTAGACAGAAAACACACATCAAACTATTTCCCCTTACAATTCTAGGAAGCTGACTCCCAGATAATCAATCAAGTGTGTAAGTGTAGTGTAGTGTAGTGTAATATGTATATCATCTAGTTGATGCTCGGAACCGACCAACTGTATTTAATTTGAAAAGCAACAGAGGCGCAGTGGTGCTCAAAAATAAAGAATGTTTTTTTTAATTGTTTGAGAAAAACGTAATTAAAAAAACACGTTAAAAATAAAAATAAATTAAGAAATAAAGACTCACTAATGTCCATGTCTTGCGGTTTTGTACGTATGTTATCATCTAGTTGATGCTCGGAACTGGCCAACTCTATTTAATTTGAAAAGCAACAGGGCACGGTGCTGCTCAAAAATAAAGAATGCTGAATAAAGAAGAACTGTGTAATCCTAGATCCTAGAAAGTATTCAAATCGTTAGAACTACTCTGGGCATCTCTCTTTTAGAAAGAGTCATGTTGCCAAAGTGCTCACATCGTTTGTGCATTTGCAGCTAAGCGACTTTCTATCTTAGGAGGTTTCCTTTTGCCAGCGTACTGGCTTCGCTTGTGTATCCTCGGAGCTGGAGCCCTCACCCCGACTTTACATCTCACTTCCAGGGCGGACTGACACCCACACTTCCACGCGTAGAACTCTAACTTCAAAAGCAACAGGGGCACGGTGGCGCTCAAACATAAAGAATGCTGGCAGTCACCTCCAGTTCTCCTTCTGGTGGTTGTTCCGAGTGTCAACTGAATGATAACATGCATACAAGACTGCAAGATCACCCCTCACCCTACCCAGAAGGGGGTGGGTTATTGTTGATTTCACCCTTCAGTATTTTTAGTCGACCAATGAGGAACATGTGTACCAAGTTCGCTCCAGCCGTTTGGACGTGATCCTGGAACATACATACACACATTGACTTTTATATATATATATATATATATATATATATATATATAGATATTATACAAAAAAAACCTACATTTGATTTGTGTCTGTAACAGCTGGTGCAAATTTACAGAATTTATAAAAGTTAGCATTTATTTTTTCACTTTCTCTCAGTCACAATCACAGTACAACATCCCTCCCCCAGATCTGACGCGGTTACTTTTTATCTAAAACTGGGAATAACTGTAGATATGAATGGTGTTTTGAGATAATAGAACTGGAAATTCTCTGATCTGGAGGGAAAAAAAACTGACACACAAACGCTGGTGAATCTGCCTGCTGCGTATCCCACCGTCACTTGAATTATTTTTTATTCAGCAACAACAACAACAACATTTATTTATATAGCACAGTTTCATACCAAAAAATGTAGCTCAAAGTGCTTTACATAATGAAGAATAGAAAAATAAAAGACACAGTAAGAAAATAAAATAAATCAACATTAATTAACATAAAATAAGAGTAAGGTCCGATGGCCAGGGAGGATAGAAAAAACCAAAAAAATCTCCAGACGGCTGGAGGAAAAAATAAAATCTGCAGGGATCTCAGACCATGAGACCACCCAGTCCCCTCTGGGTATTCTACCTCACATAAATGAAACAGTCCTCTTTGTATTTAGGGTTCTCACGGAAGGACTTGATGAAGATCATCAAGTCATGTAGACTTCTGGCTTTTAGTCCATTAATGCTGGAGCATCATGATGCTTTGAGTAGGTGGTGGTGGCGCAGAAGAAAAGGGGTTAGTATGGATTTTAGAGCCACCATGAATAGCTATTATAATGAATTGATCATAGTATCAGGATTAAATTAAAGTGAAGTTAGGAGAAAGCCATGTTAAAGTAATGTGTTTTCCGCAGTGTTTTAAAGTGCTCCACTGTGTTAGCCTGGCGAATTCCTATTGGCAGGCTATTCCAGATTTTAGGTGCATAACAGCAGAAGGCCGCCTCACCACTTTGTTTAAGTTTTTCTCTTGGAATTCTAAGGAGACACTCATTTGAGGATCTAAGGTTACGATTTGGAATATAACGTGTCAGGCATTATAAGATGGAGCGAGATTATTTAAGGCTTTATAAACTATAAGCAGAATTTTAAAGTCAATTCTGAAAGACACAGGTAACCAGTGTAGTGACATCAAAACTGGAGAAAAGTGTTCGGATTTTCTTTTCCTAGTTAGGATTCTAGCAGCTGCATTCTGCACTCGTTGCAAATGATTTATGTCTTTTGGGTAGTCCTGAGAGGAGTGCGTTACAGTAATCTAGTCAACTGAAAACAAAAGCTTAAATTAATTTCTCAGCATCTTTCAACGATATAAGAGATCTAACTTTTGTTATGTTTCTTAAGTGAAAAAATGCTGTCCTAGTGGTCTGATGAATATGTGATTTAAAATTCAGGTTACAGTCAACAGTTACCCCTAAGTTTTTTACTTCCATCTTGACTTTTAATCCTAATGCATCAAGTTTATTCAGTTTTATTGGGTGTTCAGGGTCACACTGAATTAGTATGCACCTTGTGGTCAATGATGTCAAAACCGCATTGACAAAAAAACAGAGACATAGGTATATATGATATTTGGAATAACTCATTTTGTGACCTGTATAGTACATTTCGTAAAACATTGTGGCACTGATGCAACATTATTCATATTATTCATATTCATTCGCATGCCTTCTTGCGCTTGAAATCAATGGCCACATTTTTTTTTTTTGATCTTGCCCATGCAGTCTCCGCATTTTGGTGCACAGTACTGTTTCTTTTGTACTGCAGAGGAAAGAATAGTACAGAGAGGTCAGTTCCGCGTTATATGCAATCATCAGATTCAAATGTTAGCAGTTCACATACACCCAAGGACCATCTTTTCTACATTTACGACATGTGTACCTGTTGCAATATACACATTTCTCTCTGTGCTGTAGTTACTATTACACTGAAGGGGATGGGGAAGCGGCAGTCTTGGAACACAAGCTTGTCGATGTTGCATCCTCTTTTGCTTTATCCATCGCCTTTTCTTGTAAGAAGCAACTACGAAGCTCCTCTGCAAAGTGAGCCATGAACACTCTTCTTTTCTCAGTGGCCCCTGTGCATGCCTTGTACAGTACATGTGCATTCATTGCCATCAAGTCAAGCGTGTTATAGCACAAGCAACCGGCCACTCACGTGCTCAAGCTGATCTGACACTGTTCATTTTCAAATAATATTGCATTAGTACAACAATGATTTCTTCAAAATGTCACATATATTTGTCTCTTTCTTTTTTGCCTGGTGTTACGCTGACATTGTGCACCAGACTGCGTGAGCTTATTCAGTGCGAGCAGAAGCATGCAGGTGGCAGGTTGCTTGTGCTATAACACGATCGACAAATTTATAAATTTACACCGGCTGTTACAGACACAAATCAAATGTATGTTTTTATTGTTTAATATTAACAATAAGAGTAGCATACTACTCAAAACAGCAAATTTGCCAGGGAGCTGGTGTTGAACTCACGACCTCTGGATTATAAGTCAGCAGTCTTAACCACTGCACCACAGAAGCTGTTATCTTATACTTACACCTTTTGTGAAAGTGTTTGTTTGATATTTGGCCATCAGCTTTCACACATTATAGAGTTTATGTATACATTTGGTCATTTTTTACTAAAATATGAAAAATGTTTCTGTTTTAATGATGTGCTTACATAGATTGTTGTAGACAGAAAACACACATCAAACTATTTCCCCTTACAATTCTAGGAAGCTGACTCCCAGATAATCAATCAAGGCAGGAACTGTGAGAAATTCTTGCCCATTCTGAGGCGGTGGGGGGATGGTATAGCAGGCTGCTTGCTGCTTGGGCTTATCCACGCATTTACAAGACAAAAATGGCTGATGGAGAGGTGCGAAGGTATTTAAGGTGGGCTGGATTTACAGGTTTTTTTTTGTTGGCTCTGGAAATTCTAGTGTTAAGTGCGGAAACATCTGTGATGCATCGTGCCCAGGAACTGCTCCAGCCACACTACCACACCCCCTCCTTAAGCCACAAGTGGGGCAATTATTTATTTTAAAGAGAAATGAGCAACGGACCTCACCTTACCACACCAATAAGTAAAGAAACTATAGATCGTTGCACTGAAAGATCACCATTCTTGGGCCACATATTAGCAATGCCACTAAGTGGTATCAAACTGACTCATTCTATTGGTTTCATCGCAATTTAGTAGCTGAAATGTCATTTTTGATGTGTGCTAGAGACACAGTGATGGTCAAGTTGGTAACAATCATAGAGTGGGTATGTGTGAAAATTCTGCACATGGTTGCTACAACTCTGTGATATCACATTGACCTCACAAAGCTTGGAAAACCTATTTGCCCAAGCCAGCTACACAGTGAATTTCCAGGAAAGTATTTGGCAAACAAGGTCACGGACGAATATAGCATATTCTATGCAATAAATGCTTTGTCAAATTTTGCCGATCAACACTAATTCTGACATTTTATTCTGCTGTAAATATACATCTGCAACACCTGGGGTGTTCTTAAAAGAGAGCCCCATTTCTCTATGAAAAGGCCAGGCAATCAATCAGGTAGTATGCCCAATTTAATGCCTAATAAAGAGCTTCCCAGCTTCTAGTTCTAGGACTGGAGTCTTCCTAATACATTACCTGGTGCTGCCGACTGTTCTTAACTTCTGGGCTTTGTCTGCCATCCTCTGGCCGTATAGTCTTAATGTACATGACAGTCTGACAACGCCATTAAACGCTGGGTCGAATGCCCCCTAACATACAGTACTTACAAGAGCTCCTGCTTCTAGCCTTTCCAAGACACTTTAAATAAATAAGGGGTATATAGCCCCATGGCAGAGACACCCCAATTGCACTGCTATGTTCTCTTAAATTCAAATTACCTATGCACCATTTGCCAAGAACTTCTTATAGTCTGGCTTCTTGATATAATACAGAAATCTAACTCTACCGATTATGTAAATTAAGCCAAATAATGGTTTTATAAATCCAAAAAGTGTTTGATTCCAACTAATTAGTATTATGAAATTCCAGGTTTGTAGTGTTTATATAAGAGTCAAATGTTATCCCAAGAAAACAGGACATCAATCTATTAAAAGTACACTTGAGCACATTTCCATAATTACTCATTGTGAGCTGCTTTAGAAATGTCAGTTAACCTAAGGCACACATTTTAGATTTTGCGAGGAAATCCAAATACCCATAGACAATCCACAAGAACACAACACAAAATGTTAACTCCACTGCAAGGGACAAGATGTCAAGTCTTCGGAGATGTAAGGGAACAGTGCTGATCACTGCAACACTGCGCCACAAGCCATATATAACTAGGACACTGGAATTTTTTATTACACTGAGATTTTTCTTCTTTTTTAGGGTCTTTTAAAAACCCAGTCCTCTGTCTTCTATCATGCTATGATCACCATACCACTTGCAATCCTTCTCAAATTAAACTATTCTGATTAATACATTTACTGAAACTTTCGGTCCTCTTCAGTAGTATATGCTATATGATGTTGCCGATCAACACTATATATTTTAAAATAGAACTGTTTACCCCATTACAGGAAATGCGAGCCAGTAAAAAAATGTTTAAATATGATCCAAGGACTCTTGATTTTGCTATGTGTATAAAACTAGTAGGCATCAAACTTCTGAAAAGTACTCAGATATTGAATATGCCAGACAGCCAGCCAGACTGATGGCATTTATTTTTGATAACCTGCAGTTCAGTTACTGATAACTCATCTCTAACAGGTTGCCGTCCATACTGTGCAGATGTGGTCAAATATTTTGTTATAATGAAGACCCCAAGGATCTTTTGATTCTTGCCCTAAGGATATATATTTCATTTCTGAGCATTCTATTTTTGACATACCATAACTTATGCTTTAGTAATACTTATTTCTTTGCTATGATGTCAATCTTGCTAAGTATACTATTTTAGTCAATAGTCATTTTCAAATCTATAAGCGTCTCATTAATAAAGATAATGGACAAAGGAAAGCTACAGTTTCATCTGTGTGAAACAGTGCTTCCTTCTATTGTTTATTCTAATATAAATCCTCATGACAGCCAAACACAAAAAATTCAGATGGGAATTTTTTTGTGCTTTTCCTATTAGTTCTATCAGATACAGATCTGGCACTGTCATAGAGAAGATGTTACTTGTCATTCAATTCTGTTGTGGTCATAGGTCATAGACATGATTACCATTGACAGCTGACCCTGGGAAAGCAAACTAGCGCAATGCTGTAAGGCAGACAGGACACAAAAACATTTTTGTGTTGATTAATTCAGCATCCATCCACCACCGGGCCTCTAGCAAATGAGGTTTGGAATAAGAAATGGAAACAAACTCTCTAAAAACACTGATGGACTCTTAATTTTATTGTTTTTCAATGAGTAACCAACTTTGAAAGTCATGCATAATCGTTATCAGAATAATAAGCATACCTTTTGTATACTGGTACACTGTGTATTAGGTTTGCAATAAAGTAAGGTAGTATTTTTTTTTTGTGCTGTAAAACTTTAAGTACTGTAAGTGTTCCCGTGAAAATCTAAGCTGTTCTTTATAGTGTAAGGTGTGCTACCAACAGATAACAATTTTGGAAATAACAATGTATTCCATATATGTTCTAATGTAATCAGTTGGTCACACTAATCTCCATAAAATTAAAAGTTAAGTTACCATTTTCTAGGCTCCCTGCTACCAACCGTAAATATTTTTTTACCTTCCATGGAACCTTAGGGTTGGTCATCTTAGTAATGTCTGATAAAGGAGACTGAATGACGGCGCGCTAGGACGCAGCAGCTACTCCGGATCCAAAAAAAAGGTGCATTTTAGCTGTTTTTACCTATTTATTTTGTCCATACAGTCAATAAATTATGTGTGTGAAAGACACACAAAGACTTTCATACAATCGCGTCACTCTTCTGGAAATCAATACAAGATTTAACACCAACAACTTACCTGAAGACACTCTAACGAAAGAGCTCCGCGAGCTAGGCCTGCTCCGTGAACCCGCCCCCCAATGGCCCACAGGTACCATCTCAGCGAGGAAACGCCAAAAGCGGTGTAAGCGTACCCAACAAACTTCACCATATCCGACTTCTAAGAGTAAAACGTCGCGAAGTAAGAGACTGCTGTGTTTTTATCTTCACGGAAACCTGGCTGAATGATAGTATCTCTGACGCGGCTATACAGCTAACAGGGCTACATGCTATCCGTACGAATAGAGACGCCAGCAGATCCGGAAAAACTCACGGCGGTGGCCTGTGTGTATACATCAACACAGAATGGTGTGGAAACACAGGTATGATCACGAAGCACTGCTCATCGTCGGTGGAATTTGTGGCAGTTAAGTGCAGATCTTTTTATTTGCCGCAAGAATTCAGTGTTATTGTTATTGTGGCAGTGTACATTCCTCCTGATGCTAACGCTAAGGAGGCGCTACGCGAGCTGTATTAAGCCATCGGTGACCTGCAATCTCGTCACCCTGAGGGATTTTTTATTATCACTGTGGACTTCAATTAAGCGAATTTAAAGACTGTTCTGCCTAAACTCCACCAGCATGTTATATTTCCGACTAGAGGAGACAATATATTGGACTTGGTATATACTAACACCAAGTCTGCATACAGAGCAACCCCCCCACCCTCACATTGGATTTTCTAATCACATTACAGTAATGCTCACACCAGCTTATATGCCATTGCTGAAGAGAACAAAGCCGGCAATAAAGCAGGTCAGAACATGGCCAGATGGAGCTATTGAAGCCCTGCAGGACTGTTTTGAGTGAACAGAATGGAGTGTCTTCAGAAAAACGGCGACCACTGACCATCACATTGACATTAATGAATATGCTGAAGCAGTGACGGTATACATTGACAAATGCATTGGAGATGTCACCGTCATCAAATCTGTCTCAACACGCGCTAACCAGAAGCCATGGTTCACAGCAGAAGTTCACAAGCTGCTAAAAACAAGGGATGCTGCCTACAAAGCCAACGACGAAGTGGCACCAAGAGCAGCCAGAACCAACCTGTCCCGAGGCATCAAGCTAGCAAAGCGGGAGTACTCAAAGAAAATTAGTGATCACTTTGCCTGCTCAAGAGATTCTTCGTGGCAAATCTTGCAGGGCATCCAAACCATCACGGATTATAAGGCCCCACCGCGTATGTGTGTTAATGACACCTCTCTTCCAGACGCTCTTAACACCTTCTATGCCAGATTTGAGACACAGAACAACAAACCAGCATGGAATACCACCCCCTCGCCAGACAATCAAGTTCTGCCCCTGTCTGCAGTGTGAGAAGGATTCTCACCAAGGTCAACCCACACAAAGCTGCTGGACCAGATAACATACCTGGACGTGTGCTCAGAGTCTGTGCTGACCAGCTGAATGATGTCCTAGTGGACATCTTCAACATCTCCCTGAGCCAAGCTGTTGTGCCACAAAAAATGTTTTAAAAATACCATCATCAGACCTGTCCCAAAGACAGCCACAGCTTAGGAACTCAATGACTACCGCCCAGTGGCACTTACTTCAATCATTATGAAGAGCTTTGAGTCACATAAAGAACCAGCTGCCCCCCAAACTGGACCCTTTACAGTTTGCATAGCAATCAAACCGATCAACTGACCTTGAAATTTCAATGGCACTCCACCTGACTCTGTCGCACCTGGATCACCGCAATGCACATGTAAGAATGCTGTTCATTGACTTCAGCTCAGCCTTCAATGCTATAATCCCCAGGCAGCTGATCAGTAAGCTGAATCTGCTCGGACTTAACACCTCCACCTGCAACTGGATTCTGGACTTTCTCACTGAAAGACCCCAAACAGTACAGATTGGAAATATAAGATCTAACACCATCACACCGAGTACAGGTGCCCCCCAGGGTTGTGTGCTGAGCCCGCTACTCTTCACGCTGCTGACCCATGATTGCACTTCCAACTCTGACACAAACCACATTATCAAGTTTGCCGATGATACTACAGTAGTGGGACTCATCGAGAACGACGATGATGCGGCGTACAGAGAAGAGGTGGAACGGCTGGCACTTTGGTGCAAAGACAATAATCTGTCTCTTAATGTTGAAAAGACAAAAGAGTTGATTGTTGACTTTAGGAAGACCAAGGCTGCCCATCTTCCACTCAGCATTGATGGCGTCACAATAGAGAGAGTGAAGAGCACCAAGTTCCTCTGTGTTCACATCACAGAGGACCTGTCCTAGACCAAAAACACCACCTATCTAACAAAAAGAGCCCAGCAGCGTCTCTAATTCCTGCGACGACTGAAAAAGGTGCACCTCCCCAAACCCATACTTACCACCTTCTACAGAGGCACCATAGAGAGCGTCCTGACCAGCTGCATCACAGTCTGGTATGGAAACTGCCATGCCTCCGACAGCAAAGCCCTTCAGAGGATTGTGCGGACCGCTGAGCGCATTATTGGCAGTTCACTACACAGTCTGCTAGAGATCTACACCTCACGCTGCCTTCATAAAGCCACTAGCATCATGGCTGATCCCCACCACCCCTCCCACCAACTGTTTAATCCTCTTCCATCTGGAAGATGACTCTGCAGCATCAGGAGCAGGTCTACTAGATTGTGCAATAGTTTCTTTCCTCAAGCAGTCTGGCTCCTGAACACCATGCTGCCCTCCTCCACACTGGACTCTTTACTCCTTACACTCTCTGGATTACATAGCACTACATAACACTGTTTTTTTTATCATAGTTATATATATATATATATATATAAACTGCTCAAAAAAATTAAAGGAACACTTTGAAAACACATCAGATCTCAATGGGAAAAGAAATCCTCCTGGATATCTATATTGATATAGACTGGGTAATGTGTTAGGAACGAAAGGATGCCACATCGTTTGATGGAAATGAAAATGATCAACCTACAGAGCCCTGAATTCAAAGACGCCACAAAAATCAGAGTGAAAAAATTATGTGGCAGGCTAGTCCATTTTGCCAAAATTTAATTGCAGCAACTCAAAATTGTATGCAGCACTTTGTATGGCCCCTGTGTTCTTGTATACATGCCTGACAACATCGGTGCATGCTTCTAATGAGATGACAGATGGTGTTGTGGGGGATCTCCTCCCAGATCTGGACCAGGGCATCACTGAGCTCCTGGACAGTCTGAGGTGCAACCTGATTGCATTGGATGGCCCAAAACATAATGTCCCAGAGGTGTGCTATTGGATTTAGGTTAGGAAAGTGTGGTGGCCAGTCAATGGTATCAATTCCTTCATCCTCCAGGAACTGCCTGCATACTCTCACCACATGAGGCCAGGAATTGTGTGCACCAGGAGCCACTGTACCAGCATAGGGTCTGACAATGGGTCCAAGGATTTCATCCTGATACCTAATGGCAGCCAAGGTGCCTTTGTCAAGCCTGTAGCAGTCTGTGTGACCCTCCATGGATATGCCTCCCCAGACAATCATTAACCCACCACCAAACTGCTCATGCTGAATGATGTTACAGGCAGCATAATGTTCTCCATGGCTTCTCCAGACCCTTTCACTTCTGTCACATGCTCAGGGTGAACCTGCTCTCATCTGTAAAAAGCACAGGGCACCAGTGGTGCATCTGCCAATTCTGGTATTCTATGGCGAATGCCAATCGAGCTGCATGCTGCTGGGCAGTGAGCTCAGGGCCCATTAGAGGACATGGGGCCCTTGGGTCACCCTCATGAAGTCTTTCTGGTTGTTTGGTCAGAGACATTCACACCAGTGGCCTGCTGGAGGTCATTTTGTAGGGCTCTGGCAGTGCTCATCCTGTTCCTCCTTGCCCAAAGGAGCAGATACTGGTCCTGCTGATGGGTTATGGACCTTCTATGGCCCTCTCCAGCTCTCCTAGAGTAACTGCTTGTCTCCTAGAATCTCCTCCATGCCCTTGAGACTGTGCAGGGAGACACAGCAAACCTTCTGGCAATGACACGTATTGATGTGCCATCCTGGAGAAGTTGGACTACCTGTGCAACCTCTGTAGGGTCCAGGTATCGCCTCATGCTACCAGTAGTGACACTGACTGTAGCCAAATGCAAAACTAGTGAAGAAACAGTCAGAAAAGATGAGGAGGGAAAAATGTCAGTGGCCTCCACCTGTTAAACCATTCCTGTTTTGGGGGTCATCTCATTGTTGCCCCTCTAGTGCATCTGTTGTTAATTTCATTAACACCACAGCAGCTGAAACTGATTAACAACCCCCTCTGCTACTTAACTGACCAGATTAATATCCCATAAGTTTCATTATGCTATACTCTGATTAAAAAGTGTTCCTTTAATTGTTTTGAGCAGTATATACAGTATATACCTTGTGTATTTCACCTTTTGACTCTGGAGGGCTATATTTAGTCCTACTGTGTACTGTAAGTATATTGTTAGGATGACAATAAAGCTCTACTTGACTTGTCTTGACTTGACTAAAGGATGTTTCATGTGGATTAAGGTGTGAGGATTCTGAGGCAACAGAAATGGGAGTGATGGTTGAAGAAGGGATCAAAACTATAAGCCTATTAATAATTCAAACAAGTTTATAACACTAAACTAACAATTGTCAAAACAGGTGGAATAGTAAGATGTTCTTCTACATCATGTTTGTCATTGTTTTCATTGTCTTTATAACTTGTAGTTTTTGGCTGCCTATTTTCCATTGTGTTCCAGTTTCCAAGGTAGTCACAATTTCATGACACTCTGGTGGTTTGGTTACATGATACATAGTGGACAGGACCAAGGACATCAATATTTTAAGTCATGGCTGACACTTTTTCCCTCTATAAAAGGAGGCTAGTAAGACCATAAGTTATATCTGACTTCTTGAGGAAAGCCAGACAATGGTTTTAGCCAATACAAATATTTGGAATTTTGTTTTGAAATATAGCACATGTTTAGACTTTGCATATTATATCTAATATCTTTTAGCATGTTTCTTTGTGCTTTATGTTTGACTCTTCAGTTTAAAGAAAGATGATTTTAATTTAGAAACAAAGTTCATAAATTGCACCCTGTGTTGGCTGGGATTGGCTCCAGCAGACCCCCGTGTCCCTGTAGTTAGGATATAGCGGGTTGGATAATGGATGGATGGATGGATGGATGGAAGTTCATAAATTCATAAAAGGGGTCACATAACCTTAGCATTCTATGTTTTGGGGATATCTGTGAAGATTCTACACTGTAACAAGGAATGTACCAAAATATGATTTCTTTAATAAGAAAAACAGATCACTTCATTTACAGTGATCCCTCACCATATTGCGCTTCGACTTTCCCGGCTTCACTCCATCGCGGATTTTAAATGTAAGCATACAGTATCTAAATATATATCATGGATTTTTTGCTGGTTCGCGGAAAATGGGTCTTTTAATTTATGGTACATGCTTCCTCAGTTTGTTTGCCCAGTTGATTTCATACAAGGGACGCTATTGGCGGATGGCTGAGAAGCTACCCAAACAGAGCATGTATTACGTATTAAATTAAACTCCTCAATGATATACGATATGCTTCCCGCGTGGTGCTTCACACACTTCAAAGCTCTAACAGCGTGTATTGATTTTTCATTGTTTGCTTTTCTCAGTCTCTCTCACTCTTTCTGACATTCTCTGCTCCTGATGGAGGGGGTGTGAGCAGAGGGGCTGTTTGCACAGAGGCTGTTTGCTTAGAAGATACGGATGCTCCTCTAAAAAATGCTGATAGACTACCTTCACATTGATCCCTTTGTTGAAGCGGCTTTATCAAGGTGCTCACATATTTAAAAGCCCAGCAGACCTATTGATTTTTGATTGCTTACTTTTCTCTCTCTCTCTGACATTCTCCGCTCCTGATGCAGACACTCCTTTGAAGAGGAAGATATGTTTGCATTCTTTTAATTGTGAGAAAGAACTGACATCTCTGTCTTGTCATGGAGCACAGTTTAAACTTTTGACTAAAGGGTGTTATTTCATGTCTAGAGGGCTCTAATAATGTTAAAAAATGTATTTAGAAGGTCATAAACAGGTTTTCTATGCTCTAACTGCGAAAATATTTATAAATAAAATTTATAAATAAAGAACGCTACTTCGTGGAAATTCATTTATCTGTCTGGAGCGGATTAACCACGATAAATGAGGGTTTACTGTATAACTGTGCTGAGAATATTTATAAACAGTATGGGAGAGTTTCTAAGGGCTTAAAATATATAAAAATAACCATACAAACATATGGTTTCTACTTCACGGATTTTCACCTATTGCGGGGGGTTCTGGAACGCAACCCCCGCGATCGAGGAGGGATTACTGTATAACCCAAAAAAGTACAGAAGATGGATACTGTATATGCATGTATATACAGATGTAAGACAAAAACAAGCCATACAAACCTTAGATGCAAGCGGTTCATAAAACAAAACCTATAAGAGATGGATATATGCCTTTACTTTATATACATATGGGAGAAAAAAAACAAAAAAAGCAAATTAAAAATTTAATCGGAATGAATTTTTTTCTCTTTTTTTCTGTAAAGATGGCACAATCTTATGAACTACATTTTACCTTCTTACTCTTGTCCAAATAATTGTCCTCTAAAACATTATTCATTATGTACATTTGAAAGATTTCAAGCTTGGTAACCATTTATATGGGTAACTTCCTCGATGTGTATATACTTTAAATGCAACTGCCATTTATACTTCTCAAGCTGCTAGGACAGAAACAATAGCTGCGAGTTTAATGGAAAGAGATTTGCTCTCACAAATTTAGGCTTTCTTTTAAGTTTCTGAGAAGCTAAACCCTTAGGCCGGAGTTATACTTCACGCGAAGCGTGGCATGCTGCAGCCGACGCTCCTGCTACGCAAGCGTTGTAGTGTTTATACTTGCACGTGTACATTACAAAAATCTGGAGGAATCCACCAGGTGGCAGTGCGAGATATTATCACGGTGAGAACAGGTTCGGCTTTTCTGTGTTGTGAATTGTCTAGAACACCTATTAAATTCCGATGACACCTTACCGCAATATCTCTAAAAAGGATGTTTATTGATTAAATCCATCAATCCAGGGATGTGCCCATTCCAGCAAGCATTGGGCACGAGAAACAATCCCTGGACGAGGCCTTAGCTTATCGCAAGGTGAATACAAGCACACACATACAGTACACCAGCGTCATTTTAGTGGCACCAAATCTCCAAATCTGCATATCTTTGGAAGGAAACTGGAGCACAGTGTGGAATGCAAGCAGGAAATACCTGCAACATAATTCCCTGCGAGACAGCAGTGCTACCGCTCCGCCACCGTGTCAACCCCATGTGTGTAATTATTCCCCCCATGTGTGTAATTATTAACAGTATTCATTATTTAAACGAAATTATATGTAAAATGTAACATACACATTTTAATGCATTTCATCATGAAAGTGATATCTATACTAATAAAAGGCAAAGCTCTCACTGACTGACTGACTGACTGACTGACTGACTGACTCACTCACTTACTCATCACTAATTCCCCAACTTTCCATGTAGGTAGAAGGCAGAAATTTGTCAGGCTCATTCCTTACAGCTTACTTACAAAAGTTAGGCAGGTTTCATTTTGAAATTCTATGGGTAATGGTCATAACTGGAAACTATTTTTTCGTCCATAAACTGGAATAGACTGCAACACGATGGCTGTGGGAGGCGGAGATGCGTCTTGCATCATCACGCCTCCCACGTAATTGAGTGCCTGCCCATATAAGGCGGTCCCTCAGCGGCAATCCAATAGAAACACTCTGCCACTAAATATTCAGACGAAGATGAGATGGTCAGGGTGGTGTTTGACACAAACTCAGCAAAACCGCGAGAGAAACTTTTAAGTGCTGGGTCTTAGCTAACATTAAATAAAGACGTGGACATCGCAAGGTCGCACAAGAGAGCACAGACACAGCTCAGAAGCTTCGATACATGTATTCTGAGCGGCTCACATGAACTGACTATGAACGCAGTAAGCAGAGAACAAGTAAGACCTCTAAAGAGCACGGAGACGTTTTGATCACGTGAAAGTGTCTGCAAAATGTGGCTTTTCTTGCACTGCAAAAATACTATAAAAGTCGGGCAGCCGGCGCGTGCGTAACTGTGCCGGCCTTTGAGACGCTGACTGCGCTTCTGCCTTAAGTAAAAGTAAACACTTTTAATTTTTTTCCTCCTTCCCATGAGCTATAGCCCAGACAACTGCAAACACAGGATCTCATTTCTAGACTGCGGCAAACAAATTGAAGACACGCACAGGAGTGGAGGACCGACAGTGCCATCCCGGCCAGTTAATGGCAGGGCCATCTCTCCAGTCTACACGAGACCCACTGCGACGCTCATATCGTCAGCGAAGACGTCTCTCTACACTATATAAAAGAAAAAGGCAAGTTTCCTTTCTTTACACCTTTTTTCCTTTTATCCCAAACAAAGCCTTTCTCTCTTAACACTGCAGAGGACACAAAACTAATTTTCTTTTATTGCTGGTAATGCCAGTAAGGTACATTACCAGAGGCAGAAATTTGGACATTCACATAGAAAATGTAATTTCTATACCACAGCCGTCGTGTAGCGCCTTTCAAAAGGGATCAACTACCGAGAAATGATCCATATACATTTTAGCTGCTGTTAGTACTACTTACCTGTTGTGTTATACCGTCTTTAAAATGTAATTTACCCGAAACCACTCCAGTAGTGCTCAATGTATTGTAACATTACGTAAACGTTAATGTTTTACTGTTTAATAACTTATAGACTACATTTTATTTTTTTCCCTTGCACTCAGTGACCAAAGCTATACACACACATAGACACATACATATATATATATATATACACATATATATACCTGTGTGTGTGTATATATATATATACTGTATATAATATATATATATATATATACACACATATATAATTTGTGTGTGTATGTATGTATGTGTGTGTGTATATATAATGTAGATAGGTGTGTATATATATATATGTGTGTATGTATGTATGTATGTATGTATATATAATTGTGTATATATATATGTGTATATATATATATATGTATGTATATATATATGTGTACAGTGGTGTGAAAAACTATTTGCCCCCTTCCTGATTTCTTATTCTTTTGCATGTTTGTCACACAAAATGTTTCTGATCATCAAACACATTTAACCATTAGTCAAATATAACACAAGTAAACACAAAATGCAGTTTTTAAATGATTGTTTTTATTATTTAAGGAGAAAAAAGAATCCAAACCTACATGGCCCTGTGTGAAAAAGTAATTGCCCCCTTGTTCAAAAATAACCTAACTGTGGTGTATCACACCTGAGTTCAATTTCCGTAGCGGCCTGATTACTGCCACACCTGTTTCAATCAAGAAATCACTTAAATAGGAGCTGCTTGACACAGAGAAGTAGACCAAAAGCACCTCAAAAGCTAGACATCATGCCAAGATCCAAAGAAATTCAGGAACAAATGAGAACAGAAGTAATTGAGATCTATCAGTCTGGTAAAGGTTATAAAGCCATTTCTAAAGCTTTGGGACTCCAGCGAACCACAGTGAGAGCCATTATCCACAAATGGCAAAAACATGGAACAGTGGTGAACCTTCCCAGGAGTGGCTGGCCGACCAAAATTACCCCAAGAGCGCAGAGACGACTCATCCGAGAGGTTACGAAAGACCCCAGGACAACGTCTAAAGAACTGCAGGCCTCACTTGCCTCAATTAAGGTCAGTGTTCACGACTCCACCATAAGAAAGAGACTGGGCAAAAACGGCCTGCATGGCAGATTTCCAAGACACAAACCACTGTTAAGCAAAAAGAACATTAGGGCTCGTCTCAATTTTGCTAAGAAACATCTCAATGATTCCCAAGACTTTTGGGATAATACCTTGTGGACTGATGAGACAAAAGTTGAACTTTTTGGAAGGCAAATGTCCCGTTACATCTGGCGTAAAAGGAACACAGCATTTCAGAAAAAGAACATCATACCAACAGTAAAATATGGTGGTGGTAGTGTGATGGTCTGGGGTTGTTTTGCTGCTTCAGGACCTGGAAGGCTTGCTGTGATAGATGGAACCATGAATTCTACTGTCTACCAAAAACCCTGAAGGAGAATGTCCGGCCATCTGTTCGTCAACTCAAACTGAAGCGATCTTGGGTGCTGCAACAGGACAATGACCCAAAACACACCAGCAAATCCACCTCTGAATGGCCGAAGAAAAACAAAATGAAGACTTTGGAATGGCCAAGTCAAAGTCCTGACCTGAATCCAATTGAGATGCTATGGCATGACCTTAAAAAGGCGGTTCATGCTAGAAAACCCTCAAATAAAGCTGAATTACAACAATTCTGCAAAGATGAGTGGGCCAAAATTCCTCCAGAGCTGTAAAGACTCATTGCAAGTTATCAAACGCTTGATTGCAGTTATTGCTGCTAAGGGTGGCCCAACCAGTTATTAGGTTCAGGGGTAATTACTTTTTCACACAGGGCCATGTAGGTTTGGATTTTTTTTCTCCCTAAATAATAAAAACCATCATTTAAAAACTGCATTTTGTGTTTACTTGTGTTATATTTGACTAATGGTTAAATGTGTTTGATGATTAGAAACATTTTGTGTGACAAACATGCAAAAGAATAAGAAATCAGGAAGGGGGCAAATAGTTTTTCACACCACTGTATATATATATATATATATGTATATATATATTGTCTCACATGTGCGCATGGGAGGCAGCTAAAGGGCCTGAGTGAAGGCAGTTCGGATGAATGCCGGGATGTGGCAGAGTACACTGGCTCTTTTTCTCCCTTGCCTGTAGACCATTCCCGGGGGATTCCACCTGGGTCTCTTGACAACACTTCTGGGACCGAGCCAATGGAAGTCGACCTCACCAGCTCCAGCCCCTCTGATGTCACGTCCGGCTGTGATCCAATGGTTAGAGACCACATGCTCCATCCTTATGACCTCACTTCCTGTCTCCCCCTTTAAAAACCGGCCCCTTTTCCCTTTTCCCTCAGTCTTGTTTTGGACTCCATTGTATGCACTTCAGTGCTTGTTATTGTGATAAAAACAACTTTTGCAGCCAGAATACCATATTACATGGGTGGCTGCCCCAAACCTTTATCTGTTCATGTCTCGTTATTCTGACAATATATATGTATATACACTCACCTAAAGGATTATTAGGAACACCATACTAATACGGTGTTTAACCCCCTTTCACCTTCAGAACTGCCTTAATTCTATGTGGCATTGATTCAACAAGGTGCTGAAAGCATTCTTTAGAAATGTTGGCCCATATTGATAGGATAGCATCTTGCAGTTGATGGAGATTTGTGGGATGCACATCCAGGGCACGCAGCTCCCGTTCCACCACATCCCAAAGATGCTCTATTGGGTTGAGATCTGGTGACTGTGGGGGCCATTTTAGTACAGTGAACTCATTGTCATGTTCAAGAAACCAATTTGAAATGATTCGAGCTTTGTGACATGGTGCATTATCCTGCTGGAAGTAGCCATCAGAGGATGGGTACATGGTGGTCATGAAGGGATGGACATGGTCAGAAACAATGCTCAGGTAGCCCGTGGCATTTAAACGATGCCCAATTGGCACTAAGGGGCCTAAAGTGTGCCAAGAAAACATCCCCACACCATTACACCACCACCACCAGCCTGCACAGTGGTAACAAGGCATGATGGATCCATGTTCTCATTCTGTTTACGCCAAATTCTGACTCTACCATTTGAATGTCTCAACAGAAATCGAGACTCATCAAACCAGGCAACATTTTTCCAGTCTTCAACTGTTCAATTTTGGTGAGCTCGTGCAAATTGTAGCCTCTTTTTCCTATTTGTAGTGGAGATGAGTGGTACCCGGTGGGGTCTTCTGCTGTTGTAGCCCATCCGCCTCAAGGTTGTGCGTGTTGTGGCTTCACAAATACTTTGCTGCATACCTCGGTTGTAACGAGTGGTTATTTCAGTCAAAGTTGCTCTTCTATTAGCTTGAATCAGTTGGCCCATTCTCCTCTGACCTCTAGCATCAACAAGGCATTTTCGCCCACAGGACTGCCGCATACTGGATGTTTTTCCCTTTTCACACCATTCTTTGTAAACCCTAGAAATGGTTGTGCGTGAAAATCCCAGTAACTGAGCAGATTGTGAAATACTCAGACCAGCCCGTCTGGCACCAACAACCTTGCCACGCTCAAAATTGCTTAAATCACCTTTCTTTCCCATTCTGACATTCAGTTTAGAGTTCAGGAGATTGTCTTGACCAGGACCACACCCCTAAATGCCATGTGATTGGTTGATTAGATAATTGCATTAATGAGAAATTGAACAGGTGTTCCTAATAATCCTTTAGGTGAGTGTATGTATATATGTATATATATGTATATATTTATATATGTGTATATGTATATGTATATGCATATATGTATATATATGTACATATATATGTAGACTCAAACCGATTATGACAGCAGCAATCCAAGCTGTGAGAAAACACTAAAAAGGAGGCGTGTCAGACGTCGTGGTACATTTTCTGATGCAGCTTAACGAAAACAACTTTGTGACGCTGCCGCCAAATACACAAAATAATTACTTTGACAATCATATTACGTTATTTTTAAAATGTTTCCTTTTCTTTTTCATAACTTTAACACACGACTTCTCCGCTGTGAAGCGCGGGTATTTTGCTAATCAAGTATAAATCGAAGGATTCTAAATGTGCAGAGAGTTGGAATATCATACATTTAATTTGTTCTGTGTGGTGATCTATTGCTGCTTGCCACTGCTGTCAGGTCCAAGAAGCTCGTAGTCATTAAAAACTGGGATGACATTTACGATGGTCTTCTTTAATGATAAAGTAAACTATGAGGTTAAAGTGGACATTTCGAAATTAAAGCCGAAATTTCCACTTTAATCACAAAATACACAATTTCATCGTGTCCTTTATTTTTTTCTCAGTGGGTCAAATACAACGCTATACATTATGTTGCTGTTGTGAAGTTGCAGAAAAAAAAAGACGGCACAAAAGATGGTATGTGAGACTTTTAAAATGTATCGTGTCATTAAGCACTTTGAGCTACTGTTTGTATGAAAATGTGCTATATAAATAAATGTTGTTGTTTTTGTTGTTGTATTATGATCGGGAATGTACAACGCTTAAATATAAAAGCACCACGAATGCATCTGTATGTCGGCATTTTGCTTCACCACATTGAACCATTTCATCAAACAGCGAAGCACGCACATCGATCTCCGTAGGATCTGCATAGAGGTGTTCTGTCACATGTAGATAGTAAACAGAGATGCTTGCGTCACATTCCGACTTTTAGCACTCTGCGCCCCCCGACTTTTTGCTGGTACCTGCTCAGAGGACGCGTGAAATGAACGCTGGCAACGCATGGCAGCCATGATGCGGGCACCTACGCGTTCTGAGCGTGAAGTATAAACCGGCCCTTACCCAAGTTTAATTAACACACGTAGACAGAAATTTATGCTTTATGCTAATACCAGTAACGGTGCACTGCACAATAACGTGTAGTGAATACACTTGAGCATTTACAGTTTTCATCCTCTTTCTCTGTATGTTTAGTATGCATTTGCTCAGAGGTTTATGTGCTTGCTGCTTCCTGAGCAGCTTTTCTTTTCTCCACCCTAGCGGCCCGCTTCTTCTCTTCTTTCTTCGGCATCTTTTCGCATTAAAACTGATTAAGTCAGTGTTTGTGTTGCAATTACTTACTATGTTTTTCTTAATTTTTCACTTAAGCTGGCACTTAAGTTTTCAATTTGATATGAAGAGGTAGGAGAAGTGATGGTACGCATGCGTCGCACGGCCGCTGTAGAGAGTTGATTCTACAATAAAATAAAATAAACATAAAAAGAGGAATAACCTTGGAGGTCAATCATCACCCCAAAAGTGGATAGTAGACGCCACATAGTATATGTGTGCCAAATTTCAGGTCAATAGGTCAAACAGTTTGCGAGTTACAGGTGATTTAAAATCCTGGACAGACAAATGAATTGCCACAATAGCGTATTATATATGGAGACATTCACTGGATTCTATACTTAGGTACATAGAAGTAGTGATACTTAGTACTTACTTCCAATACATTTTGCCTCAAGACTTGGAAGCAATACTTTATTGCATGCTCCTCAGGACCCAAACAGAAGGGCTACTGGCACATGTGGAAGGAAAGTGCTCTTTATGTTCTGTTGTCCAAGTCTTCTGTTACATCATGAGGTGTCAGACTGTATTACTGTTAGTCTATTGAGAACTCACATGATGATCCTATCTTGCTAGCACAAAATATATGGGGAAACAATTAACTTTTGTTTGCTTTTACATATGATCTCCCTTTCTTATGTGGCTCACTTTCCTTCTGGACTCTATATGGAACTTGTGTTATTTGTTTTTATAGAATATTACCTGCTGCTGAGATCCAGGCACTCGAGTAAAAGGTGCAGAGGAGTATTGGGTGCTCAAGCTATTAAAATTAGTGTAGCTGCGTTTTCCCAAAATTACCAAAGTTCTGCAGCTTCAACTCAAATAAATGGGATTCGACAAAAGCCTGACGTGCAGAAATGATGAAATGATGAGACAAAATATCTTGGTTTTTGAAAGTTTAGTTAAGTTTTGAAGTAAAACAGTTCACACAAAAAGGAAAATTAAAATAACAAAAAAGGAAAAGTTAATGTTAAGAAAAGTTCAGTTCTAAGCTTAATCTTGTTACATCTCAAATCGTTACTTCTTACTTAACATTTCTGAACCATTTCAAAACGGGCAGAAAACTGTATGCTTATCCCATTTCTAAGCTTAAATGGGTCTTTCAAGTCCCTCTTTACTGGGACTTGTTCCAAACAAACTGAGCTTATTATCACACTGTTATTCAGTTATAGTAAGAAGGTTCTATCTCTTGTTAACTATAGGGGGAAAAAACTATACCATAAGCTATGACTATGAAAGACATTAATATTCTATTCAAATTAAGCAAACATCAATATGAGTTTAACTCAAAACTTTAACTTTCTAAGATTGGTTCTTACAATTAGGAAGTATGCAAAACAGCAAACTTAGCTCAGGCTAGAACATTTGCTGAGAATGAGTTTCTGGTGCTTACTCTCAATAATTTGGGAAGATGGAGACATTGTCCCATTTATTTCTTGGGTAAGTGTAAGTCCAACCTGTTCCCTAAAAATTGGCACATAGATTTGTCTATCAAGGCTTCAGATGTAAACTATAGTCACTTTCCTTTCAGAAGAGGGAGATAAAATAGTCCAGCGCCAGGTGCATCATAGGATGGGATGTGCTAGCAACAACCATGATTGACACTGCATTGCCAGTCAGAGAAACACAAATGTTGCATACTGAGAGAGAGAGGGAGAGAGAGACTCATTCTAGCAGTCCCACAGAGAACCACATTCTAAGAAAATTCATTTTGGCTGAGGTGGGATTATGATGTTAAATGTAAGATCACAGACTTCAGTCTGAGAACTGGACTGACATTCTCACATGCAAAGTCTAGACAACAGGACAATACCATCTTATCCTGTATTTTAAGGGTTTGCATTCATTTAAAAGCTAGATAGTTTGGCAGGCACTTACATCTATTAACATTAGGTTGCTCAGTAACCTCATTGGAAAAAAAATGGCAAGGAGTAATACTGTAACTTCAATTGGCGTACCCTAAAGTAAAGGAGATTTACAGCGCCAGCAGAAAGTTTTCAGACTCCCTCTCTTTTTCACATTTTGCCAAGTTGCAGCTTTGTGCTAAAATTATTTAAATTTAATTTTTTCCCTCATCAAGCAACAATCAATACCTCTGAATGGTAAAGAAAAATGGGATTTTAGGAATTTTTGCAAAGTTATTAAAAATAAAAATCTGCAATATCACATTGACATAAGTATTTACACCCTTTGTTATGACACTTGAAATCCACATTTCTTGTAGTCCTTCAGTGCTCAATTTATTTGATTTGATATGATTAGGAAAGTCATATGCCTATATGAGGTCCAACAGCTGGAAATTTGTATCAGAGCTGGGACAGATGGCTCCGTGAGGCCTTTTTAATGGAAGGATGTGGATGGACAGGCATCCCAACTGGGTTGGTTAGTGGTACCTTTCCTGGTCAGGGGCCCTTTATAATGGATAGACAGTGGGAGACTTCTTCCTTGGGCCATGTGCTTCACACTGGGTGACGACATTCCTCTAGTGTACTTCCTGTTCTTACACCTGCAGGGCTCTAGGGGGTTATAGTTTTCATGGGCATGCCTTAGGTGCAACTTCTTATGGTAGGCTCTCTTGACAATGGGAGGTTCTGTGTGACTCAGAAGTACTTCTTGGAGGCAATGTGACAGTACCAAAAATACTCCCAAGTCCAGTATAAAGAAATCAGATGCAATTAACCTAAGGAGTCAGAGTTGGGAGAGTAGCTGGACAAAGCTCACTTGGGACAAGTAGAGAATGGAAGAATTGTAGCACTGGAGTTGTTGATTGTGTGAAGAATGAAACCTGTATAAGGTATTTATGACAATTAATCTATTTATTTGCACCTGAATCTGTGCCTGTAACGTTGTGTCAAGGGTTTGGGGCTGTGAAATGCCCCCTAAGCGGGTACTGTATTATATAATATGCTGTTTCTGACTGCATTATAGGTTGCATGCAGAGGCACTGGCCCATGTCCTTCACATTGTGATTTTTAAAGATTTCCTCTATTTTTTGTTGCTTAGTGCCAAAATACTTTGAAGAGCACCATTTAAAATAAACAGAAGAGAATGAAACAAATGCATACTCATATTTCGATGCGCGTATTATTATTATTATATAAATTAGTATTATAAATAGTACCTATATAATTCTTAACATATTTCACAATAACTTTGTAGTTGCTGATACAAATGCAGGTGTCTGAAAGAAACATAAAGAGGCAGCTTTTCAAAGTATGCATAAACCTAAGTTGGTAAAAGAGTCCCAGCACAGTGATATGCTGCTAAACTCTGCACAAGGTGTCTTTTACCAAGTGACCCATGGATAACAATAATATTATCTTTAACTGTATTTTCTTGAAGTGGTCATTATTTTGTGTGGTTTGAAAACTACAGAACATGATACAGTTTAGACCATATCCATCCATCCATCCATTTTCTAACCCGCTGAATCCGAATACAGGGTCACGGGGGTCTGCTGGAGCCAATCCCAGCCAACACAGGGCACAAGGCAGGAACCAATCCTGGGCAGGGTGCCAACCCACCACAGGACCATATCTCCCTTTTCAATGAATCCATCTGACCCAAGAAGTATCTTGGGCATGATAAATAGAATAATGATAAATAGACTGCTTGGGAACTACAAACTGGGATATACTGCAGGGGTCACATAGTGAGAACATTGAAGAGGCTGTTGACTACACAACTGATTACATCAACTTCTGTATGGACATTGTAGTTCCAGTAAGAACAGTACACTGCTATGCTAACAACAAGCCATGGATTACAAGTGAGATCAAGGGCCTTTTGAACCACAAGAAAAGGGTTTTTAAAGGCGGTGATCAGCATGAGCTCAAGAGCGTGCAGAAGGAACTCCGAGTCCAGCTCAGGGTGGCGAAGGAGCAGTACAGGAGAAGGCTGGAGCAGAAGTTGCAGAATAACAACATGAAGGAAGTGTGGGATCGGATAAGGATCATCACTGGCTGCAGCTCGAATTGGGGTGCCACCATCGAGAGAGGAGAGAGCAAACCAAATGAGCAACTTCTTTAACAGGTTTGACCACCCTAACCCACTCTCACCTCGGAGTACTGTATCCTCCAACCATCCTTCTGCTGATACCAGCATAGGAGGGACATACCCACCCACAATTTCAGCAGCGCAGGTGAGCAGAGAGCTGAGGAGACTTCATGCCAGCAAAGCAGTGGGCCCAGTAGTATCACCACGACTGCTGAAGGCCTGTGCGTTGGAACTGGGGAGTCCTCTACAGCGCATCTTCAACCTGAGCCTGGAACAGGGGAGAGTCCTGAGGCTTTGGAAAACATCTTGTATCACCCCTGTCCCAAAGGTATCACGTCCTAGTGAGCTGAATGACTTCCGGCCTGTTGCTCTGACGTCACATGTGATGAAGACCATGGAGCGGCTGCTGCTTCACCACCAGAGATCACAGGTCCGCCACGCTCTCGACCCTCTGCAGTTCGCATACCAGGAGAAGGTGGGAGTGGAGGATGCCATCATCTATAGGCTACATGATCCCTCTCCCACTTGGACAGAGGCAATGGTGCTGTAAGAATTATGTTTTTGGACCTCTCTAGTGCCTTCAACACCATCCAACCTCTGCTCCTAAGAGACAAGCTGACAGAGATGGGAGTAGATTCACTCCTGGTGGCATGGATCGTAGACTATCTTACAGACAGACCTCAGTATGTGCGTCTTGGGAACTGCAGGTCTGACATTGTGGTCAGCAACACAGGAGTGCTGCAGGGGACTGGACTTTCTCCGGTCCTGTTCAGCCTGTATACATCAGACTTCCAATTCGATTCAGAGTCCTGCCACGTGCAAAAGTTCGCTGACGACACTGCTATCGTGGGCTGCATCAGGAGTGGTCAGGAGGAGTATAGGAAGCTAATCAAAGACTTTGTTAACTTTTGCAACTCAAACAACTTACACCTGAACACCAGCAAGACCAATGAACTGGTGGTGGATTTTAGGAGGCCCTTCATGGACCCTGTTATCATCAGAGGAGACTGTGTACAGAGGGTACAGACCTATAAATACCTGGCAGTGCAGCTGGATGACAAATTGGACTGGAATGCCAATACTGATGCTCTGTGTAACAAAGGTCAGAGCCGACTATACTTCCTGAGAAGGTTGGCGTCCTTCAACATCTGCAATAAGAAGCTGCAGATGTTCTACCAGATGGTTGTGGCGAGTGCCCTCTTCTACGCGGTAGTGTGCTAGGGAAGCAGCATAAAGAAGAAGGACATCTCACGCCTGGACAAACTTGTTAGGAAGGCAAGCTGTATTGTTGGAATAAAGCTGGACAGTTTAACATCTATGGCAGAGCGATGGGCGTAAACTTCTGTCAATTATGGAGAATTCACTGCATCCACTGAACAGTGTCATCTCCAGGCAGAGGAGTAGCTTCAGTGACAGGCTTCTGTGACTGTCCTGCTCCACTGACAGACTGAGGAGATTGTTCCTCTCCCACACTATGCGGCTCTTCAGTTCCACCCGGGGGAGTAAATGCTAACATTACTCAAAGTTATTGTCTGCTTTTACGTGCATTTTTATTACTCTTTAATTTAATATTGTTTTTTGTATCAGTATACTGCTGCTGGATTATGTGAATTTCCCCTTGGGATTAATAAAGTATCTATCTATCTACAATCTCTTCCTAACTGATATTTTAATTGTAATGCTGAATTACACCTTACCTTCCTTAGATCAAAGTACCAGCATGACCTTTACTCCCATATCATAAGAGATTAAATTAATTTTCCTATTTTTAAACAGCTGAATCCAACCTTCACATCTCAAACTTCTTATATTTTTTTAATTTGAATTTATTTTCACAAACAGCAGACATTATGTAAATGAAACAAGGTGTCACAAAATTCCCTTATTTACATGCAAAGATCCTTTGGGACATCCTCCAATTTGTGTAACCTTAAGCAGCCTGTGTTTGCTCCATTATGTATTTGTTTTGTTTCTCATAATTCATTTCTTAAAGTTGAAAGGTTCACTTGTCCCCTTAAGGGAAATTTCACAAAGTGAAAATTTCCATGACACTTAAAAATCCCCGTGTCTAATCACTTGCTTTCATAAATAGTTGAGCAATGTATTTCCTCCTAGAGTATCGAGGAACATCTGTGCAACTGTTTGTACTAATTTAGAAAGCATATAAAAGTTATAAGACCCCTCACCCCCCCTACATATATGCACATTTTCAGTGTTTCAATAAGAAAAAAAAATACACTATAGCACTCTCCAGACAGATCCTAGCTAGCTTAATTAAATGCTATGCTAAATGTCACCTCACTTGAAATGCTGATTGTCTCTCAAGTTCCTGTACATTATGCCGTAGCCAGTAGCACTACTGCTAATTATGCTCAGTGCCCAGAAGCCTCCAGCAGTATACGAGTAAGACAATCAAACTTTCATTTAGAGAGGAATTAAGTCAGTACGATCACAACAGAATGGTAGATGCATATAGAGACCAGTAAAGTGAACTTGCCCATATTAGAGTAGGAATTTTTGGCCCCATTCTCTAATTCAGTATGCAATTAAAGCAGGCGTATTATTATTATTATTATTATTATTATTATTATTATTATTATTATTATTATTATTATTATCTACATCAATCAAATTGAAATACTATGTAATTTGAATTTTTCAGCTTTGTTTGATGTTATTTATCCATTTTGGAAACTAAGGACCTCGTTTTAACCCTTGTCAGTTTGTCTATTTTAATCGATTGTCACGAGGTTGCAGTTGATCCAACTTAAAATATAAGCTATATGGCATTTCAAAGATATTATGAGGATGGTGGTTGGAATTGGGGAACAAACTAAAAACTCCACATCAATCTTTCAATTACATTTTCCATGTTTAATAAAGCTGAAACAACTTAAAATCCAGGCTACATGGTGTTTCAAAAACTTAATCACCTCACTTGAAATGCTGATTGTCTCTCAATTTCCTGTACATTATGTTGTAGGATTAATGCATTCAAGGGGAAAAATGTATCACTCCAAAATGACTGCATTGAAATACATTAAATTTTGCTTCCATTTTACTGTTGATGCAATCTTTATCGGTCTAAAATGGTCCAGATGAAGGTAATGAATTTGACATATTGTTTAGGTTTGGCCCTACTTACATTGAAGGTTATATTCAATGTTAGTGATTCGCTTGAATCAACAGCAGGGGTGGTGTTTGATGACATGGGGGACCAAAATAAAAATTGCGCATCACTCAAAAATGGCTATGCCTACTTTAGTGAGATCTTGTATTTACATTGTTGTTCAAGTAGTTTAAAAATATAGATTACACCCGTGGTTCTCAACCTTTTCTATGCCCTGCACCCCTAGAAAATGTTTGATTTATGTTCGTACCCCTGACAAAAGTAATATCACATTTGAAGATGAAGAAGTAAAATTTCTCATTTTTGAACCACAAATCTGACCACATGCAGTACTGTGGGTGAACAAATTTAACTGAAAAAAAGAAACTTTTAACTCATTGCATAAAATTTTAATATGAATTGAACAATTTACCTTTATAAATCTCTATAATCTTGTAAATGTATCCCCGTGAAGCTTAGACAGTCAATTGACAATTTGGGGTATTCTTGCCATGCAACAAGTGCTGTGAGGAAATGACACATGATCAACAATTGAGGTGTTAGGGGGTTTGAGACGCCTGTGAAGCAATGGGTTCTAGCATGCTGGTAAGTGATGAAACAGAATCAACAAGTTTTGTCCCGCGATAACACCTGCCTTGCAGTTCAAACACAGATACGCTGCACAGTTAAAATTATTATGCTACGGCTAGGACTGGAGAGATGGGCTGAGTGTAAGCAGCAGGCATTGCATCTAATTCAGTCCCTCTTATCCCCCCAGCAAAACTGTCTATCAAGCTTCAACACCAGTGATTTTGCATTATAAGGGCTTTCACTCTTCTCTAAGGATCATTGCAAGGTCCAAGTTCCATCCTTTTAAAAAAAGTTATTCACCTTTACAAAAGCTCCACCAATGCCTCTCATAGTCATATATATATATATAGCAAAATACCCGCGCTTGGCAGTGAAGAAGTAGTGTGTTAAAGAAGGAAAGAGAAACAAAAGGAAACATTTTGAAAATAACGTAACATGATTGTCAATGTAATTGTTTTGTCACTGTTATGAGTGTCGCTGTGATATATATATATAGCAAAATCACCGTGCTTCGCAGCGATGTCGTGTGTTAAAGAAGTTATGAAAAAGAAAAGGAAACATTTTAAAAATAATGTAACATGATTGTCAAAGTAATTGTTTTGTGTATTTGGCGGCAGCGTCCGCGAAGTTGTTTTCGGTAGCTGCATCAGAAAATGTACCACAACGTCTGACACGCCTCCTTTTTACTGTTTTCTCACAGCTTGGATTGCTGCTGTCATAATGGGTTTGAGTCTACATATATATATATATATATATATATATATATATATATATATATATATATATATACATATATACATATATAGACACATACATATCTTCATATCTATATACATATATACAGTGGTGTGAAAAATTATTTGCCCCCTTCCTGATTTCTTATTCTTTTGCATGTTTGTCACACAAAATGTTTCTGATCATCAAACACATTTAACCATTAGTCATATATAACACAGGTAAACACAAAATGCAGTTTTTAAATGATGGTTTTTATTATTTAGGGAGAAAAAAAAATCCAAACCTACATGGCCCTGTGTGAAAAGTAATTGCCCCTGAACCTAATAACGTGTTGGGCCACCCTTAGCAGCAATAACTGCAATGAAGCGTTTGCGATAACTTGCAATGAGTCTTTTACAGCACTCTGGAGGAATTTTGACCCACTCATCTTTGCAGAATTGTTGTAATTCAGCTTTATTTGAGGGTTTTCTAGCATGAACAGCTTTTTTAAGGTCATGGCATAGCATCTCAATTGGATTCACGTCAGGACTTTGACTAGGCCACTCAAAAGTCTTCATTTTGTTTTTCTTCAGCCATTCAGAGGTGGATTTGCTGGTGTGTTTTGGGTCATTGTCCTGTTGCAGCACCCAAGATCGCTTCAGCTTGAGTTGACGAACAGATGGCCGGACATTCTCCTTCAGGATTTTTGGTAGACAGTAGAATTCATGGTTCCATCTATCACAGCAAGCCTCCCAGGTCCTGAAGCAGCAAAACAACCCCAGACCATCACACTACCACCACCATATTTTACTGTTGGTATGATGTTCTTTTTCTGAAATGCTGTGTTCCTTTTACGCCAGATGTAACGGACATTTGCCTTCCAAAAGTTCAACTTTTGTCTCATCAGTCCACAAGGTATTTTCCCAAAAGTCTTGGCAATCATTGAGATGTTTCTTAGCAAAATTGAGACGAGCCCTAATGTTCTTTTTGCTTAACAGTGGTTTGCGTCTTGGAAATCTGCCATGCAGGTCATTTTTGCCCAGTCTCTTTTTTCTGGTGGAGTTGTGAACGCTGACCTTAATTGAGGCAAGTGCGGCCTGCAGTTCTTTAGACGTTATCCTGGGGTCTTTTGTGACCTCTCGGATGAGTTGTCTCTGCGCTCTTGGGGTAATTTTGGTCGGCCGGCCACTCCTGGGAAGGTTCACCACTGTTCCATGTTTTTGCCATTTGTGGATAATGGCTCTCACTGTGGTTCGCTGGAGTCCCAAAGCTTTAGAAATGGCTTTATAACCTTTACCAGAATGATAGATCTCAATTACTTCTGTTCTCATTTGTTCCTGAATTTCTTTGGATCTTGGCATAATGTCTAGCTTTTGAGGTGCTTTTGGTCTACTTCTCTGTGTCAGGCAGCTCCTATTTAAGTGATTTCTAGATTGATACAGGTGTGACAGTAATCAGGCCTGGGGGTGGCTACGGAAAGTGAACTCAGGTGTGACACACCCCAGTTAGGTTATTTTTTAACAAGGGGGCAATTACTTTTCACACAGGGCCATGTAGGTTTGGATTTTTTCACCCTAAATAATAAAAGCATCATTTAAAAACTGCATTTTGTGTTTACTTGTGTTATATTTGACTAATGGTTAAATGTGTTTGATGATGAGAAACATTTTGTGTGACAAACATGCAAAAGAATAAGAAATCAGGAAGGGGGCAAATAGTTTTTCACACCACTGTACATATCTATATATAGTACATATCTAAATATACACATATATATATATACATACCTATCTACGTCATATATACACACAAACAATTTATATATATGTGTGTGTGTGTATGCATGTATGTATGTATGTGTGTGTGTGTATGTGTGTATATATATATATAATGTAGATAGGTGTGTGTGTGTGTGTATATATATATGTAGATAGATAGATAGATAGATAGATAGATAGATAGATAGATAGATAGATAGATAAATACTTTATTCACATAATCCAGCAGCAGTATACTGATACAAAGAAACAATATTAAATTAAATAGTAATAAAAATGAAAAAAATTAAAATAAAATTAATGTTAGCATTTACTCCCCCGGGTGCAATTGAAGAGTCACATAGTGTGGGGGAGGAACGATCTCTTTAGTCTGTCAGTGGAGCAAGACAGTGACAAAAGTCTGTTACTGAAGCTACTCCTCTGTCTGGAGATGACACTGTTCAGTGGATGCAGTGGATTCTTCATGATTGAAAGGAGTTTGCTTAATGCCTGTTGCTCTGCCACAGATGTTAAACTGTTCAACTTTACTCCTACGATAGAGCCTGCCTTCTTAACAAGTTTGTCCAGGCGTGAGGCGTCTTTCATCTTTATGCTGCCACCCCAGCACACCACCGCGTAGAAGAGGGCACTCGCCACAACCGTCTGGTAGAACATCTGCAGCATCTTACTGCAGATGTTGAAGGATGCCAACCTTCTCAGAAAGTATATTCTGCTCTGAGCTTTCTTACATAGAGCATCAGTATTGGCAGTCCAGTCCAATTTGTCATCCAGCTGCACTCCCAGATATTTATAGGTATGCACCCTCTGCACACAGTCACCTCTGATGATCACAGGGTCCATGAGGGGCCTAGGCCTCCTAAAATCCACCACCAGCTCCTTGGTCTTGTTGGTGTTAAGGTGTAAGTGGTTTGAGTCGCACCATTTAACAAAGTTTTTGATTAACTTTCTGTACTCCTCCTCCTGCCCACACCTGATGCAGCCCACAATAGCAGTGTCATCAGCGAACTTTTGCACGTGGCAGGACTCCGAGTCATATTGGAAGTCTGATGTATATAGATTGAACAGGACCGGAGAAAGTCCAGTCCCCTGCGGCGCCCCTGTATTGCTGAACACAATGTCAGACCTGCAGTTCCCAAGACGCACATATTGAGGTCTGTCTGTAAGATAGTCCACGATCCATGCCACCAGGTGTGAGTCTACTCCCATCTCAGTCAGCTTGTCTCTAAGGAGCAGAGGTTGGATGTTGTTGAAGGCGCTAGAGAGTCCAAAAACATAATTCTTACAGCACCACTGCCTCTGTCCAGGTGGGAGAGGGATCGGTGTAGCATATAGATGATGGCATCCTCCGCTCCCACCTTCTCCTGGTATGCAAACTACAGAGGGTTGAGGGCGTGACGGACCTGTGGCCTCAGGTGGTGAAGCAGCAGCCGCTCCATGGTCTTCATCAGATGTGACGTCAGAGCAACAGGCCGGAAGTCATTCAGCTCACTAGGACGTGATACCTTTGGGACAGGGGTGATACAAGATGTTTTCCAGAGCCTTGGGACTCTCCCCTGTTCCAGGCTCAGGTTGAAGATGTGCTGTAGAGGACTCCCCAGTTCCAACGCACATGCCTTCAGCAGTCGTGGCGATACACCATCTGGACCTGTTGCTTTGCTGGCACGAAGTCTTTTCAGCTCTCTGCTCACATGGGCTGCTGTAATTGTGGGTGGGGATGTCTCACCTATGTATGTGTCTATATGTGTGTGTATAGCTTTGGTCACTGAGTGCAAGGGAAAAATAATAAAATATAGTCTACAAGTTATTAAACAGTAAAACATTAACGTTTTAAGAAGTACAGGTATATTGAGCACTACTGGAGTGGTTGCGGGTAGATCCCTTTTGAAAGGCGCTACACGACGGCTGTGGTATAGAAATTACATTTTCTATGTGAACGTTCATATTTCTGCCTCTGGTAATGTGCCTTACCGGCATTACCAGCAATTAAACAAAATTAGTTTTGTGTCCTCTGCAGAGTTAAGAGAGAAAGGCTTTGGTTTGGGATAAAAGGAAAAAGGTGTAAAGAAAGGAAAGTTGCCTTTTCTTTTATATAGTATATAGAGATGTGTTCGCTGACGTTATGATCGCCTTTTGGGGACAGTCGCGGTGGGTCTTGTGTAGACTGGTGAGTCGTCCCAGCCATTAATCAGCTGTGATGGCACTGTCAGACCTCCACTCGTGTGCGTGTCTTCATAATCCGAGCTGACGACCTCATAATCGTATACGTGCAAAAGAAAGTGTGAATCGCCTTAATATTATTTTGCCGTGGTGTAGAAAAGGGGTCTCGTGTTTGCACTTGTCTGGGCTATAGCGCAGGGGGAGGATGAAAAAAATTAAAAGTGCTTACTTTGACTTAAGGCAGAAGCGCAGTCAGCGTCTCAAATCCCGGCACAGCTATGTGTGCGCGCCGGCTGCTCGACTTTTGCTGGGCAGGAGACCCCAGTTTTTGCAGACACGTTCACAATATCAAAAGTCTCAGCGCTCTTTGGAGGTCATTCATATATATATATATATATATATATAGCAAAATACCTGCTCCTCACAGCAGAGAAGTAGTGTGTTAAAGAAGTAATGAAAAAGAAAAGGAAACATTTTAATAATAACGTAACATGATTGACATTGTCATGAGTGTTGCTGTCATATATATCCCTCGCTTTGCTCTTACTTTTTTACCGTTCATTTAATCATGGCTTGTGGCGTAAAAATTATAAAATGGAAGGAGGATTACACTGAGTATGGCTTTACCAAAACAATTATTGATGGCGAATCGATTATTCATAAAGCTTGAATTGGTGATCTGTTTTTCTGTGGGTAAAATGAATCGGGATGCGCTGATCAAAGTAATCGGTGTACCAGGAAATCATGCATTGACAAAAGTTCCCCTTTGCTTGTAATGCAAAGTTTGATTAAATGCATTATTTTTTAACGCATTATGGAGCACATGCATCGAAGCTTCTCAGCTGTGGTTGTGCTAAGAAAAGGAAAGATTTTAAAAATAACGTAACACGATTGTCAATGTAACCTTTTGTAAGTAGTGCCTAGAGGATTCAGTGTGGAGAAACTCTAGAGACAGCGTGTATATTAACTTGTGGATTTTTCTGTGAGTATTTGGTGGCAGCGTGACAAAGTTGCTTCGAAGACGCGTTAGCGGAGCTCAGCTCAGCGCGAAATTAGGTAAATGGGAGGGTAGATGATGACGTGACTCCCCCACCCACCTTAACTGTCAATCCCCCACAAACACAGTCTCTCGGAATTTGCATAAGCACACCCCTTCACCTGCAATTTTAACTTAGTTACAAAGTGATCAAAACTCTCGTTTATATCCTGTGTCCTCTCATTAAACTTGTATCCCGCATTACCCGTGGGCATGAGAAACGCCAGCGGCAGCCTGTCTATGAACTTAATTTGAAGTTTAGGTTTACACTTGCTTTCTTTCCGAAGTAGCAGCACTCATGAATATGGTAGTATATGTCACTCGCTCGCTTCTTATTGTTTCGCTGCCTTCTCAATTATAAAATGCATGTTTTCTTAAGCGCTTTTTGGAGGTCTTCCTGGTTTTCTACGCACTGCGTTGACAGTCAGTTCACGTGATTACGTGGGAGGCATGATGATGTCACACGAAACTCCGCCCCCCCATGGCTTTCAAGCTCAACTCCATTACAGTAAATGGAAAAAAATACCTTCCAGTTATGACCATTACGCGTAGAATTTCGAAATTAAACCTGCCCAACTTTTGTAAGTAAGCTGTAAGGAATAAGCCTTCCAAATTTCAGCCTTCTACCTACACGGGAAGTTGGAGAATTAGTGATGAGTCAGTCAGTCAGTCAGTCAGTCAGTGAGGGCTTTGCCTTTTATTAGTATAGATCAGTAAAGTGGTCATTCACATTTGTGGGGTGTGGCATATTGACATGATGGCAACATTAAGCATGAATATGAAGGATTCACGGGTGTTAAAATTAAATATGTAATATCAAGAGAAGCATACAATATCTTAGTTAATCCACCTCAAAGCATTCCAAAGTGAAATTATTATAGTAGGCCATATTACAGAGATGAATGAACACTTTACTGATGCTTTTGGAAGACCTATGAAGTGTCTGTTACTATCATGTTGAATAAAAGTAAATCAGTAATAGATGCATTTTTGCAGTGTCTAAATTAAAGGGTTACCCATGAAATAACAGTAAGCCAAGAAATTCAAAGAAATAGCCTTCAAGGTTCCTGCAAGGAGTTACCACAATTATGAAATGAAATTATACATAAAAAAAATAAATTCTCAACTCATGAGGGCAGAGATATTGATAGAAAGGTAGTGCAGATGAGATATGGACCACTTACATTTCAGCCAGCAATGACAAGAGAGTCAACTTTTAAAAAAACTAAAATAAAATAAATAAATTATTTTTTTCTCTACCTTAACCCATTATACTAATATCCCCAGGCAATGTCTGGTACTTTGGCTAATATTGTCTAAAATTAACTGCTGGTTTCCAAATGCAAGATTACCTGTTCAAGATCTGCTGTTGCTTCAATATTAGATATATAAGCTTTGTGACCTACTGTCAGAGCTTCATACAACATTCCAATCGTGTAAATACAGATAATTCACATAAGCCATATGTTAACTGCCTGGCTGTTTAGAGATGAGGTGCCTTATCATCTGTTTGGAGATTAAGTGGACATCACTTCCTGATACATTTACAAAGGATGCAGATTTTTGCCATGTTCCTGCTTTTTTTTTTACTGGAAATGTGGCTCCTTTTTTTTGCTAATTTTAAACTGCTTTACAGCCTTATATTTTGTTTATGCTATTATATCAAGAATGAGGTAATAGCTTCCTCGGAAATAATGTTCTTTTTATATAGTATATAGTTGCCAAGCAACAAATGTCTCTCCACCACAGGGAAAAGAGAAATCCAACTTTATAAAACTAAAATGTAAGATTGAGCTTAGCTTTCTAATGGTGACCACTTCTGGTCTTCAGTAAAACCAGTTGAAAGAAGCTATTTGGACACATATTCCCATGTATTGTTTGACTGAATTCTAGTGGAGTAGATTCTGCTAAATGAATTCAATAAGCAGAAAGCAGGCTGGAAAGCAGTGAAGAAAAGCAAAACAAAACAAAGTAAGAAAATGTCCTGTTGTGAAATGATTTTTATTTAAAGTTTGTAGGCCTTCAGATTGTTGACAGGTTTCTTGTCTTTCTTCAGACATACTATTTTATAGTGTTTGATAGTATCTCTCATGACAACCTTAACCAACCAAGTAAAACTAAAAGCATATGTTGTTTTGTTGTTTCATAGCAGAGCCTCTATAAAAGGTTGTACAACCTTTCAGTATAAACATTCTAGTAACATTAAGACAACAAACAAACTTCTAATGTAGAAATGTGATCGTGTTTACAAACTATAACAGCAACAAAATTAATTGTCACAGCATGTACAAAGTTATGTTCATCACAGTAACATGTCAAATATTGCCCCAGCACACATGCAGAATTACTATTGTGTTCACATGACTAACCCTTGAAGATATTTCTATTCATCAACTATTGTGATCCTAATCATTTTAGCAATGCATCCACTGACATTCACCTTTGTAAGCCTCACCTTAGCAAACACTTAATGTAGTGTTAGCAGTAGTAGTAGTCATAATAATAATAAATTTATTTTATATAGCACCTTTCCCATGTTCAAGGCACTTCACAGAGTCTCATAAAAAGAAACAGCAGATATATGTAAAATTGGAATCAAATGTTCCAAGAATAGAACACTAAAACAGGATACACTAACCAAATAAGTTGGGTGTAATGTGCTCGTTGATGCTGGTCCATGTTAAGGACTCTTACAGCAGAGTTATGAATCAACTAGAGTTGTGATACTGTATAAGATTAGAAGTGGCACCTGCCAGTAGGGAGTTACAATAATTGATGTGGGGTGTGGTTTAAATGGGTGGAATAAGAAAGGGAGGAATCAAAAATGACACCAAGATTCCTTGAATCAGAAGAAGCTCTGATGAAATCACCATCAAGAATGACTGAGAACAAGCTAATTTTCTTAAGTTGTGCTTTAGTGTCAATTTGCAGGAGCTCAGTTTTGTTTCAATTTATTTTAAAGAGTTCTGCTTCATTCAGATTTTCAATTTTCACTGAGACAAGTTATGTGCTGAGAAAGACTCTTTGAAGTTTCACTTTTAACAATGAAATAGAGTTGAGCATCATCTGCATAAAAATGATAACCCAGTCCATAATTACGAATGATATGGTCAAGGGGAAGCATATGTATACAGAAGAACAGAGGGCCGAGGACAGAGCTCTGAGGAGCCGCTTGTATGACTGGAACTAAGCTGAATCTGCTGTTGCCAAGACAAATAAACTCTTTCCTGTCAATCAGATATGACTTAACACTAGAATTACCAGAGCCTACGAAAAAACTCGTAATTCCGTCCCACCTTAAACTGCTTCTTAAATCCCTTCACACCTCTCCGCCAGCGCCCCTTGTCTTCTAAATGTGCTGATAAAGAGAAGCTTGGAGCAGCCGGCTATTCCATCCCCCCACCAATTTAGAACGTGCACGAACTTCTCCCAGCTCATGCCTTGATTGAGTATCTGGGAGTGAAGTGGAGTTTTAGAGTGGAAATAATAGATCGTTATTTGGAACACACGCATTTCATGTCTGTTCCGTTTCTACAGTAATCTGTGTCAACACATTGTTAAAACAGAAACGTTTTTTATATTCTAGTAGTAGATGACAAAATGTAGGCATAAACTATATAATGTATGAAGCCTGAAGTCCAAATAGCAAAGAAACATTTTCACAAGAATAACACAATTACACTTTTATTCAAAAATATAACTGCAGACACAAAAAGCCGCCTTAACATGTGACATTGACAGCTGTTTCTTGTAACTGCCTCTGTGGTTCAATAGGATCAGTTCCCACTTGGGAATCAAAAGGTCACGAGTTCGATCCTGCGCCCCTCCATTTTGAGAAGTAAACTGCTCTTAGTCTTACTATTTTAAAATAAAAGCATACATTTGATTTCAGTCTGTAACAGCCAGTGCAATTTATGATCCTTGTGAAGGTTAGCTTTTTTTAATTCACTTTTCATTCTCTCAGTCGCATTCAGAATCAATCCATACACCCCCATCTGACACGGCTGTTTTCACTAAAGACGTGCTATAGCTCTGCAGTGTACCACGATGCATACTAACGCCCTACACCCGACCCACCAACCGGGTTCTGACACACAAACGCTGGCGAAGCTGCCTTCTTCGTATCTCACCGTCACTTGATTTTCTTTTTATTCAGTTTTATTGAGTGTTCCTGCCAGTCCCCACATGCTGCTGTATGCTGTTTCTTTTGTACTCCAGGACATGCAGAGGAAAGAATGGTAAAGAGCAGTAACTTTGGCGCTATATGCAATAATCAGACACTCCCCATCTGCCCGTGTCGTTCAAACACAGGAACATATATTGGTGTAAAAGTATAACAAAAGTGCACTTTTATTCAAGTGCACTTTATCCATCGCATTTTCCTGTAAGAAGCAGTGTACACACTTCTCTCTATGCTGTGGTTTCTATTACACACCTGAAAGAAAGAGACAATATCTGTGAAAATATCCAGCATACAGCAACATGCGGGAACTGGCAGGAACACTTAATAAAACTGAATAAAAAAAAAAATCAAGTGACGGTGAGATACGAAGAAGGCAGCTTCGCCAGCGGCTGTGTGTCAGAACCCTTATGGGGTTGCGTTAGTATGCATCATGGTACAACGCAGAGCTATAGCGCATCTGTATTCTTTTTCTTTTGTACTCCGGGGTATGCAGAGGAGAGAATGGTAAAGAGCAGTAACTTCTGCGCTATATGAAATCATCAGACACTCCCCTTCTGCCCGTTGTTTTGTTTTGTAGATTCCCAAGTGGGAACTGATCCTATTGAACCACAGAGGCAGTTACAAGAAATGGCTGTCAATGTCGCATGTTAAGGTGGCTTTATGTGTCTGCAGTTATATTTTTTAATAAAAGCGCAATTGTGTTATTCTTGTGAAAATGTTTCTTTGCTATTTGGACTTCAGGCTTCATACATTATATAGTTTATGCCTACATTTTGTCATCTACTACTAGAATATAAAAAACGTTTCTGTTTTAACAATGTGTTGACACAGATTACTGTAGAAACGGAACTGACATGAAATGCGTGTGTTCCAAATAACGATCTATTATTTCCACTCTACAACTCCACTTCACTCCCAGATACTCAATCAAGGCATGAGCTGAGAGAAGTTTGTGCACGTTCTAAATTGGTGGGGGGATGGAATAGCCGGCTGCTCCTAGCTTCTCTTTATCAGCACATTTAGAAGACAAAGGGCGCTAGCGGAGAGGTGTGAAGGGATTTAAGAAGCAGTTTAAGGTGGGACGGAATTACGAGTTTTTTCGTAGGCTCTGGTAATTCTAGTGTTAAACCACTGAAGGGCAGTGTCAGAGATACCCAGCATGTTCTCCGTTTTGGACAGCTGAATGTCATGTCTGACAGTGTCAAATGCTGCACTAAGATCTAGCAAAACTGAAATGCTGGTTTGTCCAGAGTCTTTTGCCATAAACAATTAATTGGTTACCCAAAGCAGAGCACTTTCACAGCTCTGCTGTGCCCTAAAGCCAGACTGAAGGGTTCTATCAAATTATTACAAGTTAAGTAAATGATGAGTTGGGAAGCTACAATATGCTCAAGAACTTTGACAAAAAAGGCAAGTGAAAGACGGGCCGAAAATTGTTAGGATTGTCAAAACAAGACCAGACCTTTTTAACTTTGAGGTTACAGAAGCAGTTTTAAAAGTGGCTGGCACAAAGCCAGTGTCAAGGGATGTATTTATTATTGTCATACAGTCAGGATTATGGCATGGAGGCAGGATTTAAGAAGTGTGGTGGGGTTGGGGTTCATTACACAAGTTATTTGGCCTCATCTTACAAAGTAGGCCATTAACAAATGCAGAGGTGACTGGTGAAAATTTAGAAAAAAAGCTAGGTGGAGAGGGAAGACAGGGAAAGACATAAATGGATGATAGATTTATGTTAGTTGAACTATTTAGATCTTTAATTTTATTGTGGAAAAAACTGATGAATTTTTCACAGACTTCAGTAAAGGAGGTTATTGGGCCAGATGCAGGGTGCAGTAGTTTATTAACTACAGAGAACAAAACCCTTGGGTTACCATGGTCACTTTCTATTACTCTGCTATAATGTGTGTTCTTGGCTGCAGTTAGTGCATCCCTGTAAGCCCTTTGATGGTCAGAGAAAACCTGGATGTGCATGGTGAGGAAGGTCTTACATGACATTCTTTCAAGGCGTTGGCTAGTTACTTTCATAGACCATAACTCTGAATTGTACCATAGAGCTGAGTGCTTAAAGAAAACCTCCTTATTCTTTAAAGGAGCTGTTTCATCTAGTGCTGAAAGAAGGACTGAGTTATAATGATCAACAGGGCTATCTAGTGTGGATGGAATAGGTGAAAACAGAAAAAGATCAGAAATAGAATGAGCAAGGATAGAAGGACAGATATTTTTAAGGTTTCTGAAATAAATTTGACGTTTAAGGTAATAGGAGGGAGAGTTAATGAGACAGTGAAAAATACTGCTTTTTGCTCAGAGAATCCAAAATAACTGCTATAAGTGTTGTCGACAGTTAAGCCAGATGTACAGATCAAGTCCAATATATGGCCACCAGAGTGAGTAGGAAAATCAACATATTGCAACAAGTCAAAACAATCCAGTAAGGACAGGAATTCATTTCTCAGCTTACATGTAGTAATGTCAATATGGATGTTGAAATTGCCAAGAAGAATGACTTAAGTGGGTTACTAATTCAGTCAGATAATATTAAAAAGAGGCATTGTATTTTAGGGGACGATAGAGAACAAGTAGTAAGACATGACCTGATTTCATTATTATCTTAAGAGTCAGACACTCAAAAGACAAAGGGAAGTCTTTCGGGATTCTTTTGATGTTTAGTTCCACTCTAACAATCACTGCGGCTCCTCCAGAGCTGCGAGGCTCTGTGAAGTAAATGTATCCGGGTGGTGTCGCCTCCATGAGAGACGTAAATTCGTTTTTTCATGTTTCTGTTAGGCATAGCATGTCAAGGTTGGAGCTTGTTAAGAATTAAAGTTAAAAAATGCAATATTAAGAAAAGTACAATATCAGCTGACGAGGATACGTTGTGCACAGATCTATGAGCAGTGTTTATTTTAACAGATTGCAGATCTGGCACACTGACACTCCTATTTCCAAAGCCATGAAAAGGACGGCGTATTCCTGAACAAATGCTACCGTTGGACTTTTCATTCACAGCCCTGTGGTGGTGGAGACCTGATCCGCGATGCCAGTGTCTTTTAGCCTGACCTTTTGCTCTGGATATACTGTTTAATATGAAAGAGTCTGTCACAAGAGTATTCTACCATAGTACAAAGTGATACTTGTCTGTTAATAGCAGAGAAGCAGCATAGTAAAGCGGAGATGGTGAGGTGGGGTGGAACACATGAGCAGCGGTAGCAAGCAGCAGAAGAAGCATAGTAGGAGATATTATGAGATACACATAAAGATACCATAATTCAAAGTTTAGTTCCAAAATACAGCCACATACATATAGCACTGGGTATTACAAATGTGATCGCCCCAGAGCTGTAACCTAGGTAGGTGTAAAATCAGATAATTTGTCAGTCATTAAGCGCATATAGAAGGTATCAAGAGCAATTCCAGTATATCTATTATAATCAAGAAGACAGATCATACCTGGCTCCTAGATCACCACAGTGCAAAGAAATGCTCCTGAAGCTGTGACGACAGTCAAGGCAAAGTCTGAGTCAGATGCAACCATGAACTATACATGCAATAAAACAGTGAAAGATGTGCAACAAGTACAAGTTTAACACAAATTTTAACCAAAAGACTTGTTAACAGGGAGGAGCGGCAGCAACATGCATGCACCAGTGTCCCCTACCCTGTCTGCAGAAAGTAGTAGTGATAGCGTTGTCAGGTGTACAGAGTGTAGGACAAAGTGGGCATTGTCCATTCTGATAGACTTTAGTGGCACACCAGAAAAGCAGGCCTTCCGCTGCACCTTCCCCCACCTGCATTCCAAGCTGAGTGACCAAGCTCCTGCTTCTAACAGGATTTGCTTGGACTTCATCTAATAACATTTCTCCAGATGCTTATCTGCACACCACTTGAACCAGAAGGTGCAAAATGGATTCAAGCAAGAACAAAGACCTATGATTCAAGGGATGACAACTAGGATGGACAAAATAATTCACCTATTAGAACACACTAATTTTGCAACTGGAGGTGACTTTAATCCAATCAGGAGAAAGTCCAGCCTTCCTTTAAAACCACATGCACACCCTCTCTTGTTTTCTCTCAGTGAAAGGAACTGTTCAAAATGACTGAAAATACCTCTGAAACCTACTCTCTTAACCTAAAAGCTGTGAGCCGTACGTCCTTGGAAAACCAAAGATGAGATTTAGTCAGCCAAGCCAAAGCTATTTGCTAATAGTATGAAAAGGTGTGAGAAGCATTTGCAGATGGCACAGCAAATTGCCCACCTGAGTAAAAGCACTGCACACCAAAGACAAGGGATCATGAAGCAAAGAGAAACAGTGCACCCCAATGAATGAAGAATCCTCCACTTGAACCCAGAGCAACATCAAAGCAATAATTCCACACAACATCGGACACTAAAAAAAAAAATAAATAAAAAATATTTATTAAAGAAATAAAAATATCCATCCATCCATTTACTAACCCGCTGAATCCGAATACAGGGTCACGGGGGTCTGCTGGAGCCAATCCCAGCCAACACAGGAACCAATCCTGGGCCGGGTGCCAACCCACCGCAGGACACACACAAACACCAAGCACACACTAGGGCCAATTTAGAATCGCCAATCCACCTAACCTGCATGTCTTTGGATTGTGGGAGGAAACCGGAGTGCCCGGAGGAAACCCACGCAGACACGGGAGAACATGCAAACTCCACGCAGGGAGGACCCGGGAAGCGAACCCAGGTCTCCTAACTGCGAGGCAGCACTGCTGTTATAAGATAAATTATAATAACCAATACTTGTAAACAGCCAGACTATATGTTATATGTTTGTCTATCTAAACTGTCTACTCCCATTCTTATATGTAAATATATATACAGTATGCATACAAGTTGCGATCCAAAAGTTCCCGGAATGCATTTATTTAAAAGCATACACACCAAATAATAATTAATGGTGAACAGTTCCTTCAAAATAGTCACCCGCTGAGTTGATACACCAATTCCAGCGAGATTTCAACCTTTTGAAGCACCTGGGGAAGTCGTTTTTTGTCAGTGTGTTCAAGACGTCGGTTGTTACCGCTTGGATCTCCTCCACCATCTCAAATCTACATCCCTTGGGCCTCATTTTCATCTTAGAAAATAAACAAAAATCGGACGCCGCTAAATCAGGAGAGGACGGAGGGTGGGGAATGGCAGTAAACTTTGTAGAAGCCAAAAATTTGCGCACAATCAGAGATGTGTGAGCTGGTGCATTGTCGTGATGCAAAAGAAATTACTTGTCAGCCCACATCTGAGGACGTGTTTGGTGAATTCGATTTCGCAAACGTCTTAGAACATCCCCGTAGAATCCTCCATTCATCATCTGTCCTTGTGGCACAAATTCCTTGTGGATGACACCCTTCCCATCAAAGAAGCAAATGAGCATTGACTTGGTGTTGCTATGAACTTGTTGAGCTTTTTTGGGTCTTTCAAATCACTCATTTTCACGAACAACCCTTCACAGACACAACCGAAGTTTAAGCGAGAACTGTGACTTGAAAAACAACTGCGCTGACGTTATAACGCGTGATAACAGCTCTCAAGGACAACTTGAACTGCTATCTAGCGGTGATTGATATAACCAAACCCTTCTGGCTGCAGAATGAATGCATTCCGGGAACTTTTGGATCGCACCTCTTATATCAATCTTATATAAAAATTTAAAGGCCAGAAGAATACAACCAAACTGTCTACAACAAATGTACTTATTAATTTCACCAATCACTTTTTTCACCTTTACACGTATAAATGTTACAGTGTACAAACTATATATGAAATTCATCATTTGCATTATTAATTTTGCTATGTCCCCGTTCTTTCTTATAAAGGAGGGAACAACAATATGACAAATGACTCTCAAATTTTCTTTTTGTCTTTTATTCACAAATTTTGAGTAAGGTCTTTGGAGTAATTTAGGTTAGGAAATCAGATGATTGATGGTTACCACTCATTAGAAATGATGATGACAAAGGTTTTTTTTCTAAAAAAACATTTATTTTCTGAATTCTAGAATTAGGCACATGATGTGTAAAAAGCAATAATTGTGTATATTTTGGGAGGCTACTGAGTGTGTAGGCTTTTCAATTACCTCTTCCCTAGCTTTATGGGTAAGGGGTCAACCTCCTTAGTCTTTCTGTTATGCATTTGACCATAACTTCACTGTTAACAGACCTCAACTGTGGTTGTTTACCACAGACATTACAGGAACCAATGCTAAGGGTGACATTAGAAAAGATTTAGCAGTTACATAGGGATTTGGTTGGCTTTTCCTCCTTCTCAGCCAGAAACACCCTAACCAGGAAACAAAATAAAGACCCAGCTGGATTAACACCTCTTTGTCTACCTTTACTTGTCTTCTTAATATAAAAACAGCTTTGACTACCAAGATGTGGAGATGGCCATAGTGACCAAAAATACACATCTGTAATCCAGAAATTGTTTTTCAAGAGCAATAAATCTTTTCATTTCACCATGCCTAATGGTAATCAACAGGGTGTTCCTGCTGAATCCCTAACCCTCTCACATTGCATTTGTCTACCTTTTAAAGTAAGCCTTGTTCTCAGGTTTGGTTTCATTCATGATGCTTTCAACCCTCACCTGAAAAAGGAACCTGCTCTGAAGTATGTGGAGTTACCCACCTGATCCTTTTTGTGGTTTCCTCAAGCTCCTCAATTTTGCCTAACTTTGAGGTAGGACAAACTATAACAAAAACTATACCATTTATTTGACATCAGTTTCAACTTAAATCATATGTTCTTTACTTGTACCCTGGAAGAATCAGTATTGGAAGCAGGGACCCACACCCAGCCTATAATATGATACATTCATATACAGTCTCAGACACACAGTGGAATCAGGAAAATAAATATATAGTGAACTTGGACATGGACAAAAAAAAATCAAACAATGGCTCACTTAAAAGGGCTCCAGTCTCTCAAGTCAAAAGGTGTAAATGAAAAGTTCAGGGTGCACATGTGTACACCTAAGCAAAGGTATACCTAAAACACTACAGGGTTGAAAGGATTACCTGAGCAAACTGGAAGCAGGCTAGTGGAACCAAGCACAAAGAAAGTTTTACATACTTCAAAAAAAAAATTTTTTCTAGGTAAGAAAATTGCATTACAACATTGGAAAAAAATGATTATGATGACTACCTGTATGTGGAGTTTGTTATAACCATTTTAACAAAACCTTAAATAAGTAGTAAAATTGCCTGTAATTTTTGCACAACAGCACCATCTGCTTTGAAATGAGGGCAGTTCAACTCACCATGAATGCAAAAACCCCGTTAATTGTCATTGTGCTATCTGACGACACATCTTATCCAGCTAAAAGTGTTTATAATAGCACTAAATTTACATCTTCTTGTTCTTTCAGCTGCTCCTGTTAGGGGTTGCCACAGCAGATCATCTTCTTCCATACCGTCCTGTCTTCTGTATCTTGATCTGTTACACCCACCACCTGCATGTCGTCTCTCACCACATCCATAAACTTTCTCTTAGGCCTTCCTCTTTTTCTCTTGCCTGGCAGTTCTATCCTTAGCATCCTTCTCCCAATATACCCAGCAACTCTCCTCTGCACATGTCCAAACCAATGCAATCTCGCCTCTCTGACTTTGTCTCCCAATCGTCCAACTTGAGCTGACCCTCTAATGTACTCATTTCTTATCCTGTTCATCATCATCACACACAGGGCAAATCTTAGCATCTTTAACTATGGTACCTCCAGCTCTGGCTCCTGCTTTCTGGTCAGTGCCATCGTCTCTAACCCATATAACATAGTTGGTCTCCATACTGTCCTGTAGACCTTCCCATTCACTCTTGCTGTTACCCGTCTGTCACAAATTACTCCTGACACTCTTCTCCACCCATTCCACCCTGCCTGCACTCTCTTTTTCACCTCTCTTCCACAATTCCCGTTACTCTGAATTGTTGATCCCAAGTATTTAAACTCATCCACCTTCACCAGCTCTACTCCCTGCATCCTCACCATTCCTCTATCCTCCCTCTCATTCACACACATGTATTCTGTCTTGTTCTTACTGACCTTCATTCCTCTCCTCTCTAGAGCAATTCTCTACCTCTCCAGGACTCCTCGACCTGCTCCTTACTCTCACTACAGATTACAATGTCTTCAGCAAACATCATAGTCCACGAAGACTCCTGTCTAATCTTGTCTGTCAACCCGTCCTTTACCATTGCAAATAAGGGCTCAGAGCCGATCCCTGATGAAATCCCACCTCCACGTTGAATGCATCCGTCACTACTACTTCAAAATGGCAGATAAAATTTATTATTCTATAGTCATTTATAATAATGTTCATGTGTTTGATTATATTATGAATAACATTAATAAAAATACTATAAAAAAAGAAAAACAAGAATAAATTACGACTGTTTTTCTGGCCGAACTATGACTAAGAATATTTCTGTTTGGAATTATTGATACACTATGAGCATAATTTCAGACATGCTAATAGTAACTGTATTTAAATATTTAATAAAACTTATAATAATACTTATAATAATACTTATAATAATTGTCAAGAACAATACAGAATGCAGAACAGAATAAGAATTAAGAAAATGGTGTACTCATTAAAAGACTGTGATGAAGCACAACTGGGGGTGGGTTGTCCAAAAAAAAATCTAATTAAAATTACAGAAATTACATTAGGAAAGCTAGATGTGATGTTGAAACAGAAAAGTATTGGGTGCTAGGAACCACAATATGCCTTCTGTAAGCATTACAATGAAATTGATTCCGTAATCAAAAGTTTAATTGTTCGATTATACCAACATAATTTAAAAACAAAAAAAAAGAAAAGATTATTGGTATTTCAAAACCAAACAGTATGCATAAGAGTTACTAAAGCATTCGTAACTAGTTCAGTTCTACTCCAAACCAACTTAAAAGTGAATAAATCATGTTTCCATTGCTTTTCCTTTCAGTATTTCCTGGTAGGAGGTACATTCCTTATTCAGTCTGTTCTGAACTGACTCCATTTGCAGCTTTTGTTAGTAGCATCTACCAGTTGAATTTGTGTATTCAGCTGTGACTTAATTACACTCCAACATCTTATTTAAAACAAACTGTTAGATTGTTCTACTACATACAATTAAGAACTGTTCAGACAGAAGCTAATTGTAATTTCGAACATTAAACTTATTTTTTTTGCAATAAACAGATCATGTCATCAATTTTGTGAAAGGTAAATTTGACAGTCCACTTACTGATTTGTGACTTATGTAGTGGGGTCATATTAAGAATCAGTTCAATAGTTGCAAGGAAATAAGTAATAGAATACACATTAGAAAATGAAAACATTGTAAGGCTTAACCTTTATGAAAATAAGCATACATTATTATTATACATGTTCAGGCTAATTTAATTGCATTCTTGATTGCATAACAGAAATATTTTTAAAGTCAAAAATGTGTTAATGAAGAAGAAAGGCAATATGAGGTAGTGATTAAGGCTTTGGACTTCAAACATTGAGGCTGTGAGTTAAAATCTGGCCACTGACACTATGTGACCATGAGCAAGTCACCTCAATTGCCTGTGCCCCAGTTGGAAAAAGAAAAAAGAAATATAACCAATTAATTCTTAAATGTCAGAAGCTGTCTTGGATAAAGTAATTAAGCAAAAATGTAAATAGTAATCATAATATAATCCATAAATCATTTCTCAACTTCTTCCCTTGCATAAATCAAAATCTCTTTCTAAACTGCCAAACATATTCTTTGAAAACTTTGCACAAGTTAAAATGCCAAAAATATAATCAATGTTGCTTTTAAGTTTAACTGTCACTTTAAGGTTCATAGAAAGTTTCTTTTTCTCTTATTTCTTACAGTATTTTTACTTATCTGCTTAATATGCTATCTCAACAGCACCACCTTCAGTTGACATTGACATATTGTAAGTAGGGTATTGGACTTTAAACTTCAAGCATGTTCAATTCAGTCCCCATTAATGACTTCAATTTAATAGTAAAAATATATAAGTTATGGTCATCCATTTACTTAATGGTTCAAACAAAAACACAATGGTCAATGACATGAAAATGAAACAAAACTGTTTCCACCAAAATGACATGGCTAAAATAGCAATGAATGCTTCGTCTGCCATCAAGTGATTGAGGAGCTCCTTTGCTCTGGTCACTTGAGTAAGAAGTGACACCTCCTTCTGGGCAGTCATGCTTTTATGCCCAGGGACCAGAAGAGGTAGAGTCAGTTGTCCTCATTGGGCAGTTTCTCTGCAATATGGAGGAAGAATAAGACAAGACAGTTAGTGGAGGCATCCCCTCTCAGTCTGAGGTGGTACCACATACCTGAGAGTAACCTCAAAGGTGACCCTCTGATGTGCATCCGTGACAATGTTAATACATTCTGATCCTTTAAATAGTCTTGGATGTAGCTAACTAGCAAATACACAGCATTTTTATCACAACTTGTTTCTTACACCTGATGTAAGCAATTTATCACTGAACAAAGGCATAGCATGACATCTTTAGCATTTTATTTCATGTCAAAGATATTAGTGTAAGGAATGTTTGTAGAACACAAAGTGACAAAACGCAAAAAGACAAAAAGTAAACCAGAAAATGAATAAGTGAAGAACAAGAACAAGTTATAGTGAAAAGGACAGACATAAAGTCAAGAAAAAGGAAAATGCCAAAAACGATTGATTGTCAAATCCAAAAAGAACAAAGCAAAAGACCCCAACAATACAGGAATCCCTCAGCCCTAACTGCTCAATGTAAATATTGCTTTGTCTTTCGATTTTACACAAAGAATGACAAACACAAAGTAACACTAATAAAAACACAAACACTAATAATGAGGTTGTTTTATCAAATAATATGGTAATGCTCAGACAAGAAAAATCATCAGTGGCACACTCAGGTCATCATAACAATGTTAAAATAAAGAAGCAACAAAAATATACTGCAAAAATATAAACAAACAGATATTCATTCACATGTAAGAAATTGATATTCATGACAATTTGGAAAAATAAAACAGTAAAAAGTGGTTCACCTGAAAAAAGTGTGGCACTGTAACTAACAGCTCCAAAATCCTAATTCCAACAAATACACTCTCTTTCCTATGTCTTTGAGGGTTTTCTCTCAGTTTTCTTCTCTCATTACAATGAAATGTCTGTAGCGTTAATTGGTGACCCTAAATTTGCTCTATTTGACTTAGTGTGCGTGTGTGTGTGTGTGTCTGCAATTAACTGCTGCCATATTGAAGGTTCTTCTTCAGTCAAGATCTGAAACCGTCATGAAGCTATTCTCATCTTGTAACCTGTATCTATAACATATTTTTAAAAATAAAAACTCATCCTTTCATTTTTGCAAATATCAGCCTTAAATATCATCCTTAAAACAGGTTTCTTCTGTTACCTATGCTCTTGTTGAAAAACTGATGGTAAAGTCAGAGAACAGAATGACAACATCCACATCTCTCAAAAACATCATTGTTCAAGAACATCTGAACTGTAGGAAATATGTAATATGATGTATGTTGTTTTAAATACTGTTCAGATTCTTTACATTTGGTCATATGTAGTGTTGGCAGGTTCTGCTAATACCAAATCTTACCTATTTATGTCTTCTGATTTGTTTTAAAATTGAAACACTTTTTTAGCAAATGGTAAAAAAGAAATACATCAAAACTCCAGTTATGTTTGATGCAAAGTCCTGAAAGAGTTAAACATATCTTTTCATATATCAATTTTCAGAAATTTCCATTACATTATTGTAGGAAGCCAGAACCAATCCTGACTTGAGTCAGCCTTGGACAGTGTGCAAAATTATACACAAATTCACAGTCACCTGATGTAGATGAATTCATAAATTTCCATTCATCAGTTTCAAGATTTGTAAGGAGATGTAGGCATGATGCAAATAACACTCAGACAATAAATAGGCTGGGAACAGAAAGTTCTAAGAGGATGCTGTCTGACAGTCCTAGTACTGTATTAAGGGTTAACAGGTATGGCGAGTTCAGCAGAAACCCTCAATTTCTTCTTTCTTTCTTTGTACGTAAAACAAGATATCAGACAGACAAGCCTCGCTTATGTTTTCATGGTCCATAACACCTGCTTTCCTTATTCTGCATCGCTGCATTTTAGACATTATCTTTCTGAGTGTCAGCTGTCATGCCCATCCCTGCGACTTAACACAAAATCAAACCAGTTTGACTTTGTTGACGTGAGTCACTGGGCATGTCACTGGATTCACAAGAATACTTTGCCAACTGCCTCTGTTTCACTAAGGCCTCTTAAGGATGTCTTTTCTACCTTGGGTCCTTCTATTCTTACTGTTATTAATAGTAGTTTAATCTCTAGTGTGGTGCCAAAAAATTTTTAACATGCTGTTGTGCAACCCGTGCTGAAAAAAATGGGTCTAGACCATTCTGTCAATCTTTAGGCCTATTTTCAAGCTACCGTTTTTGTCTAAACTCTTGGAAAAAGGCATCCAACTAAAGTCCATTTTAGATGAATACTCAGTTCTGGAATGGTTCCAGTCTGAGTTTAAAACTCACCACAGCACTCAGTCCTCTCTGTTATGGGTTTTTAATGATATACTTTTAACAGTGGACTGGTGACTGTGTACTACTCATGCTTCTGAATTTAACAGCTGCCTTTGACACTATCGACCATGAGATCCTCATCTCCAGGTTAGAGCAGTGGATGGGCATCACAAGTTCAGCTCTCCAATGGTTTAGGTCTTATCTCTTGGATAGATGTTTTTGTGTCGGCATTAATAATTTTACCTCCTTCTCTGCTGCCCTCCCCTGGGGTGGTACCTCAGGGCTCAATCCTGGGACCTCTTCTGTTCTCCTTGTACCTGCTGCCACTCAGCGCTATTTTCTGGAAACATGGTATTTCCTTTCATCTTTATGCAGACGACTGTCATGTTTATTTCCCTCTGAATCACCCTGGTCCATGCTCTGTCCAGCCCCTCCCTCCTTGATTGCCTTATTGACATCAGGAGTTGGATGGCATTAAATTTTGTAAACTTTAATGAGAGCAAGACAGAAGTCATGTTGTTTAAACTCAATAACACCAGTAGGACCCCCTGCATCGACCTTTCCACTGTGGCTCAATATGAGAAATCCATGATCACAAATTTAGGTGTGAAAATGTATTCTACTTTAAAACTTGACAGCCATGTGAACTGTGAAAGAAAAATCAACTGTTTAATTTTAACTGCAATCTTTTAATGGTTGTGCCCCATTTTATCTGTCAGAACTGCTGCACCCATATGTACCGTCTCACTCTCTCAGGTCAGCAGACCGGATGCTGTAACTTGTTCCTAAGACATGATGCAAACTTAGAGGTGATCGGGCTTTTTCAGTTGCAACTCCAAAACTCTGGAACAATCTAACAGTTGCACGTTAGGCAGGCTCCTTTACTTGCTGTCTTTAAATCTTATTTAAAAACACACTTTTACTCCTTGACCTTCAACCCAGTGTGAGATGTTGACTGGGAACTTAGTTGACTATCTATGTACTTTTTTATTATGAATTTCTTCACCTGTTTCTGTTTCTTTTACCCCTTTGGCTATTCTGTGTCTTATATGTTGGGTTTTATTGTACAGCACTTTGGTCAGCCCTGATGTTTTTAAAGTGCTTAATAAATAAATAAATAAATAAATAAATAAATAAATAAATAAATAAATATAAATGAAGTCTCTCCTCCTTGAACCGTCACCTTATCGTGGTGGAGGGGTTTGCGTGTCCCAATGATCCTAGGAGCTATGTTGTCCGGGGCTTTATGCCCCTGGTAGGGCCACCCAAGGCAAACTGGTCCTAGGTGAGGGATGAGACAAAGAGCGGTTCATGGGGCTCGGCCGGGCACAGCCCGAAGAGGTAACGTGGGTCCTCTTCCCCATGGGCTCACCACCTATGGGAGGGGCCAAGGAGGTTGGGTGCAGTGTGAATTGGGTGGTGGCGAAGGCGGGGACCTTGGCGGTCTGATCCTCGGCTACAGAAACTGGCTCTTGGGGCGTGGAATGTCACCTCTCTGAAGGGAAGGAGCCTGAGCTAGTGCGAGGTGAGAGGTTCGGCTAGATATAGTCGGACTCACCTCGACGCACAGCTTGGACTCTGGAACCAATCTCCTTGAGAGGGGCTGGACTCTCTACCACTCTGGAGTTGCCCCGGTGAGGCGCCGAGCAGGTGTGGGCATACTTATTGCCCCGACTTGGAGCCTGTGCATTGGGGTTTTCCCCGGTGGACGAGAGGGTGGCCTCCCTCTGCCTTCGGGTGGGGAAGGGTCCTGACTGTTGTTTGTGCATATCGCCCGAACAGCAGTTTGGAGTATCCACCCTTTTTGGAGTCTCTGGAGGGGTTGCTAGAGGGCATACCTTCTGGGGATTCCCTCGTTTTGCTGGGAGACTTCAATGCTCACGTGGGCAATGACAGTGAGACCTGGAAGGCGTGATTGGGAGGAATGGCCCCGATCTGAACCCGAGCGGTGTTTTGTTATTGGACTTCTGTGCTCGTCATGGATTGTCCATAACGAACACCATGTTCAAGCATAAGGGTGTTCATATGTGCACTTGGCACCAGGACACCCTAGGCCTCAGGTCGATGATCGACTTTGTGGTCGTCGTGGACTTGCGGCCATATGTCTTGGACACTTTCGGGTGAAGAGAGGGGCGGAGCTGTCAACTGATCACCACCTGGTGGTGAGTTGGCTTCGATGGTGGGGAAGATGCGGTCAGACCTGGTAGGCCCAAGCGTGTTGTGAGGGTCTGCTGGGAGCGGCTGGCAGAGTCCCCTGTCAGAAGTAGCTTCAACTCCCACCTCCGGCAGAACTTCAACCCGTCCCGAGGGAGGTGGGGACATTGAGTCGAATGGGCCATGTTCCGTGCCTCTATTGTTGAGGCGGCTGACGAGCTGTGGCCGCAAGGTGGTGGTGCCTGTCGTGGCGGCAATCCCGAACCCGTTGGTGGACACGGCGTGAGGATGCCGTCAAGCTGAAGAAGGAGTCCTATAGGACTTTTTGTCCTGTGGGTCTCTGGAGGCAGCTGATAGGTACCGGCAGGCCAAGCGGAGCAGCGGCCGGTTGTTGCTGAGGCAAAACTTCGGGCATGGGAGGAGTTTGGAGAGCCATGGAGAGCGACTTTGGACGGCTTCGAGGAGATTCTGGTCCACCGTCCGGCGTCTCAGGAGGGAAGCAGTGCAGTGTCAACACCGTATATGGTGGGGATGGTGCGCTGCTGACCTCGACTTCGGGCGTTGTGGGTCGGTGGGAGGAGTACTTGAAGACCTCCTCAATCCCACTAACATGCCTTCCAATGAGGAAGCAGAGCCTGGGGACTCTGAGGTGGGCTCTCCCATCTCTGGGACTGAAGTCACCGAGGTGGTCAAAAAACTCCTTGGTGGCAGGGGGGGTGGATGAGATCGCCCGGAGTTCCTTAAGGCTCTGGATGTTGTAGGACTGTCTTGGTTGACCCGTCTCTGCAACATCGCATGGACATCGGGGACAGTGCCTCTGGATTGGCAGACCGGGGTGGTGGTCCCCTCTTTAAAAGGGGACGGAGGGTGTGTTCCAACTATAGAGGGATCACACTCCTCAGCCTCCCTGGAAAAGTCTATTGGGGTTCTGGAGAGGAGGGTCCGTCGGATAGTCGAACCTCGGATTCAGGAGGAACAGTGTGGTTTTAGTCCTGGTGCGGAACAGTGGACCAGCTCTTCACCCTTAGCAGAGTCCTGGAGGGTGCATGGGAGTTTGCCCGACCGGTCTACATGTGTTTTGTGGACTTGGAAAAGGCATTGACCGTGTCCCTCGGGGAATCCTGTGGGGGTGCTCGGGAGTATGGGGTACGGACCCCTGATAAGAGCTGTTGGTCTCTGTACAACGGTGTCAGAGCTTGGTCCGCATTGCGGCAGTAAGTCGAGCCCGTTTCCAGTGAGAGTTGGACTCCGCCAGGGCTGCCCTTTGTCACCGATTCTGTTCATAACTTTTATGGACAGAATTTCTAAGCGCAACCAGGGTGTTGAAGGGGTCGGTTTGGTGGACTCAGGATTGGGTCACTGCTTTTGCAGATGATGTTGTCCTGTTTGCTTCATCAGGCCGTGATCTTCAGCTCTCTCTGGATCGGTTCGCAGCTGAGTGTGAAGCGGCTGGGATGAGAATCAGCACCTCCAAATCCGAGACATGGTCCTCAGCGGAAAAGGGTGGAGTGCCCTCTCAGGGTTGGGGGAGAGATCCTGCCCCAAGTGGAGGAGTTCAAGTATCTCGGGGTCTTGTTCACGAGTGAGGGAAGAATGGAGCGTGAGATCGACAGGCGGATTGGTGCGGCGTCCGCAGTGATGCGGGCTCTGCATCGGTCTGTCGTGGTGAAAAAGGAGCTGAGCCGTAAGGCAAAGCTCTCAATTTACCAGTCGATCTACGCTCCTACCCTCACCTATGGTCATGAGCTATGGGTAGTGACGAAAGAGCGATAATCGCGAATACAAGCGGCTGAAATGAGTTTCCTCCGCAGGGTGTCTGGGCTTTCCCTTAAAGATAGGGTGAGAAGCTCAGTCATCCGGGAGGGCTCAGAGTAGAGCCGCTGCTCCTCCGCATCGAGAGGAGTCAGATGAGGTGGCTCGGGCATCTGATTAGGATGCCTCCTGGGCGCCTCCCTGGTGAGGTGTTCCGGGCACGTCCAACGGGAGGAGGCCCCGGGGAAGACCCAGGACACGCTGGAGGGACTATGTCTCCCGGCTGGCCTGGGAGCATTTGGGATTCTCCGGAAGAGCTGGAAGAAGTGGCCGGGGAGAGGGAAGTCTGGGCCTCTCTGCTTAAGCTGCTGCCCCCGCGACCCGACCTCGGATAAGCGGAAGAGGATGGATGGATGGATGGATGGATGGATGGATGAATGAAGTCTGCAAATGTAAATTGTTGGAAAAAACTTCTAATGTGACATGGCCTACTGTAGACTATCTCTGTACAGTAACACATGTTTTTAATGTTTCATTTTCTGCATTTTACTTTTTGTCACATACTCAGATGTATTTTTGAGGGATGATATTTTTTACCTTGACCATTGCCATGATATAACTTTTGTATTAAGAAATATATAGGTTTCTTTGTTCTATAGTTTCTTGAAGTGGCTTACATGAAAGAGTTTGACAGTTGTAAACTTAATGGGCATGATGGAAAATCTCTAATTTTATCACAAAGGTATAATTACAAGCAATAAATGTACTGGACCTTAATGCACGAACAAGATGCCTGTCTCCTGGTTACTGTAGCATATACCCTGACTGCAGTTTAAGCATTGACATTAACAGAGTTACTAATGTCCTAGACTGATGTAATAAGCAGTGCACAGATATATTTTAAACATTACATTAATGGCTTTAGATATGTTCTTTTCTCGACAACGAAAATTAGAAGTAATTAAATGTAAGATCCTCGCATATTTAAAGTGCAGAGATGGGTGAAGAATCTCATGATTATTTTAATTTAAATACTACAGATAAGAAGCTGAGAAGGTTGCCTGTGAATGTACCCTGTAGAGACTGAGCAGGATTCACATTAGAGGAAAAGGATAAAACTGCATCTTTTATGTGAACAATAATAAAATAATGATGTGCCGGAATAAGCTGCTGGGGATGCATGTTGAAATTTTCAGTCATAAAACTAAACAAAAAAAAAAACAAACAAACTGCAACTGCAATGCAGAAAGTGCATATAAGAATAAATTTCACATAAACGCCCTCTTGATGATTACCTAGGGAGCCTAGCATTATGAAGGACTCCAGCCAGAATGCATCAGACAGACTCCTGATTCCAAATACACCAAAATCAAATTGCAAGAATGTGCTATAAAAAGTAATCTTTGATAAAGAGTGGCTTAGGTCATCATGCAGGAGAGCATACAGTGAGATACAATGCATGCTGTAAACTCAATAACAAGTTTACCACTGTGTCTAATGGCGGCATCAATAAAGAACCAAATCTAATACACTGCTTGGCACCATGAAAAAGTAGCATGCAAATCATGGAGTACGTGCTGATATGACCTTAATGGCACACCTATTTGGTAAACATATGAGAAAATCTAGATCAGTTATCCTGACCTGAACTTCTTTGCTCATCAACCTGTTGTGGTTGACACAAAGTCCAATCTCTATAGAAAGGGTTGAACCAGATCTTTTCCAAATACTGTAAATGAAACTTCTTTCCTTATAATCTTCAATATTGGTGACAATCTCTAGGTATGGACAGAGCAATTTCTTGGTTTCATTGCATTGCTTATAGAACCAGTAATGCACCTCTTTTTCACCAATTGCTGAATTATGTGTTTTGCAGGAACACTTACAATGGGATATCATTCCATGAATTCCTCATGTGTCAACTAGAAGAGGTCAGTACTAACATACAGTTCTACAATCAAAATATATAGTTCCAGTAAATACAGCATATCTGCTCTCCAGTACGCACACAAATAGACAAACTAATAAAAAGAAACAAAATGTAAACAGAGCATCCTGTTTCACCTGCTTATGTTTGCTGTTGCTAAAACAAGGGTGGGTATTCTTAATTTTTTGTCCTCTACCCTCTATTATCTGCAGCTATGAAATTTGAGAGTAAGAGGTAAGCAAGAGAAATAGATAAAAATCCATAATTACTCAGGATTTCCCATGAAAGAATTGGAACGCCTCCTAACCCATCATCTGTAAGAAGAAAAATATGGAACACGTATATATTTTAACATTTTTTAAAAATAAAGTAAAATTCTACGTGAAAGCCACAAAATATGATCAAACCGACATTACTTAAGCAACATTTGGTTTGTGAAAGGCGCTTAATAAATGTAACTTATTATTATTATTATTTATTATTACTTTAATGAAGTACAGACAATGTCAGGGTAACACTCATGCAGATATTCTATTAAGATTAGGCAGTGAAAAGGTTTGAACAAATATTGTTGAATTGATCCAAGGAAACCGAGCATAATAACTTCATTAAAGGCAAAATCAATAAATATTCTTTTTTGATCTTTTGCTCTTAATCATGCATGTAAGTACGCAACAGATTAGCAAAATAATTAATTACCTGTATTTGCTCTATTTATATTTAGCAAGTAGGTGGCATTGTGGCATGTCAAAGATCCTGCTCTTGAGTTCAAATTCTGCTCTTCGTTGATGAACATGTTGGTTTTTCTCACACATCCACAAAGATGTTGGGGTTAGGCTAACTGGTGATGTGTAAGCAAGTAAATGCTGCAATGGCCTTGTGTCCAGTGCTCTAGGAATAGCCTCTAGTCCCATGCCACCATGAAATGTATTAAGTAGTTTTGAGGAAAGTATGTTGTTACATTTAGTAAGTTCCTTGCTTATTTAATAATTCACTAGACACAGTGTATAATGAAAGCTGATTAACTGAAAGTACACTATTCCATACATTTTCTGAACCAGCCATCTCCATCCAAAGGAATATGGGGAGCCATTGCTGTCATAGGTTTTGGGCTCAAGCTAAGAACAAGACCAGGAAACACCCATGCACTTTAATGGGTAGAAAGTTATTTATTTGTTGTGGTGATTGTAGATCAGAGATCTGTGATATTGTATATAGCGTACCACAATGATCTATTCTGAGCCTGCTGTTATTTTTGATTTATATGCTTCTATTAGTGAAGATTATTTTAAAGCACAAGGTGAACTACCACAGTTAGGCAGGTGGCACGCAGCTTATTTGTCTTTAGCACCTGATGACCCTGACTCTCTGGTCTCTCCGACCCAATGTCTGCCTTGTATTTCTGAATGGATAAGTAGTACTTTCCTGAAGCTAAACAAGGAAGAAAACTGCAAGTAAAAATGCAAATAATGAAAATTTTACAAATAAACTTGATGCCTTAGAATTAAAAGTCAGAGGTGAAGAATATAGGCATAATCACAAATTCTGGCTTACACTTTAAATCACATGATTACTAAAACTGCATTTTTCCATTTAAGGAGCATTGCAAATGTTATACTTCTTATAGCAAGATGCTGAGCAATTAATTCACGTTTTTGTTTGTCTGCTAGATTATTGTAATACACTCCTAGCGGGAATACGTAAGACAGACATAAATCTGTTGCAGTAGTGCAGAATGTAGCAGCAGGAATCTTAGCCACAAAAAGAAAATCTGAGAACAATTTAACAGTTTTAGCATTGTTACATTGGTTACCCATGTCTTTTAGAATTAACTTTAAAATGCCACTAATGGTATGGTATATAAACTCTTAAATAATCTTGCTCTTTTGTATATTTTGGAGTGCCTGTCCCCCACATTCAAAGTCAGAACCTAGTGGTTTGCTTATTATAGAGCTAAGCATAAAAGAAGTGGTGAGGCTGTTATACACCAAAAATCTTGAATACTTTACCAATAGAGATACATTAGGCTAATACTGTGAATCATTTTAGAAAACTCACTTTTTTAATTTGGAATTTTTGTAATTACATTTTAGTTCTATCCTTAATAAACTAGATATGCACAGAATTATCATACTCTTCAATGAACATGAGATCTTTATTAATCCTTTCTCTGTTTTTATTTATTTTTTCTGTTTCTTCTGATCAAAGTCCTGTGCAGCCACCTGAGATGTTTGAATAAAAGCGGATACCCCATCCTGTCACGAGAGCCACTGTGTTGAATCCTCTAAAACGAAGACTTAAAAAAATATAAACTAAAAGAACTACCTAATAATATTTATGTTAGGCAGCTAGTCAGTGTGGTTGACCAGTCATTTGACTTGGAATTCCTAAAGGTTTAGTTTCTTTCTCCAACTTAACTGGTGTTTTTTATTTTTTTCTGTTCTCCCTGGACAACTAATTTTATCATCAGACCATCGTTTAGAGATTAAATAAAAATACTTATATATCAGTACTCCATTTCTCTTAATTATATATCTATCTTATGTAAGTGTGCATTATTTATTTTTTGTATGTTATTTATGCATCATTATTCTTACCTAATTTTAATGTTTTTCTTTGCATGTAACTACTTTTTTGACATTTTTTAAACCACTTTGAGCTAAATCATTAACATGAAAATGTGATATAGAAATAAATGTTCCTATTGTTGTTGCACCTCTTATAGAAATGGAAGTAGGCCTGACTATCTTCAAAATTCCCACACAGACGCTCTTCAAATGTCATGCAGAGATTAGCTGAGTTTAGTGGAAACTAGACGTGTAAATCGGCAGCAAAAACCTCTGTACCATTATTGAGATCAGTTGTAAATGCAAAAGAAATTCACTCTGAATTCATTTATGTCCTCATAATAAACCTGAAATGTGCTAACAATTTTATAATAGCAATGTGCTAATAATTTTATTTAGGAAACTGGTCTTACCTCTGAATTGGATTAATCAATTCAGAAAATGGACGAATGGTTGGATGCAGTATATAAAAATGAAAAATGGAGTAGAAAAGTCAGTCAGTCACTGTCCAACCCGCTATATCCTAACACAGGGTCACAGGAGTCTGCTGGTGCCACTCCTAGTCAGCACAGGGCGCAAAGCAGGAAACAAACCCCAGGCAGGGTGCCAGCCCACCGCAGGGAATAGAAAAGTATTTTTAAATTATGAGCAATGAACACAAAGCTTGTCCATTCATTTTCGGAACTCAATTATTTCATTAATGAATTCAGCCTTGTACAAGCCTGCTGTCTAACCTGGTGGGACTGAGTTATTGGTAACCAATGAAAAGAAGAAGGAAGTGAAAGGGATGAGTAAATTAAACTGAGAAACATTTATGTTTTATGAAATATAATCGGTGAGCCAAATGGCTTTTTAATATGTAGTACTTGACAGAAGACATCTCATTTGGCATTATGCACATCCAGCATTATTTTCCTCCAGATAATGTGTGTAATGTACTGGTAGTTCTTCACTGCATTCAAACTATGACATAGATCATATAAGCAAAGGCTAACTACTTTAAAAACTTTAACTGCACTGGTGATATACAAAGTATATTAGTGTTTTGCAAAATGAGAGCAACTTCATTAAAAGATTTTAAAGCTTTATGAAAGAAAATTATAGGTGAGCGTGCTGAACACAGACCATTACATCAAATAAATGCATCATTCCCACACTACATAATGTTGTTACCAACTCTATTAATTACTTTGTGCACAAGTATATAGCATTAACCTTTTGTGGCCATTGCACATACCCATCAAAGCTTGCTTGCAGGCAAGCAAACATTCAACTGTAGTACAATACACCTTTCTTATTTCCAAATAGTTAAGTCTTAAAAGGCAAGCAGCATCAAACCATATGTTTAATAAAATTGTTGCTTGCTTTTAGACTTGCCTATTACTCTCCCATAAGGCCTGCCAAATCATTTATGAAGGTTCATGAGCCTGGCTGGGGTGAAGGGGTAAGGGACTTAAGAGTTAATTCATACCCTGAAAAAGCGAATGAAAACAACATCCTGTTAGACAAAATACAATTTTGTTTTTTTGGATCAGCTTCTTGCAAACTGATAGTCTGCACAGTTCAGCCCACTTCTGAACACTGTGCTGACTTGCAACTATACGGCTGTACAGCACCATTAACTTTGTTTATGACACAATGGTAGTAGGTCTCATCAGCAATGGGGATGGGTCAGCTTTCAGAATGAAGATATGACGATTGATTTACTGGTGCAAGTACAGCAATCTGTCTTTTAACATGGACACAACGAAAGAGATGACTTCAGGAAGGCCTATGTTGACCACACCCTACTGTACATCAAGGACTCTGCAGTGGAAGAGCACCAAACACCTTGGTGTGCACCTGGCAGCTGACCTTACTTGGTCAATCAACACCACTCCTACCTCTCCTACAGTTTCTCGCACATCCATCCAGCACAGCATACTGTAGCATTAGACCCAATTTGATGTTTTCAAGTTCTGCAACAACTTGTACAACTTGGCTGTCCGGACTCTGACCTCTGTGCTACCTCCCTGCCTTCAGATCTGCTCCTAGTTGGTTATTTATATACAATAGAATTGTTAGTTGATACTACTGCTATTTTTATTATTAGTTGCTGTTATTATTTACCTATTTCAATTTATTACCATCTACTCATTTATTATTTATTTACTTATTAATTAATTTATAATATAGTTCTTCACTTGTCTTGCCTGTGTTTATTTAGTTGTTGCACCAAGGCCATGGGGATTGTTATTATAAGTTATTATATGCAGCAACACTGTGTATGGATCATATGACTATAAAACCACTTGACTTAACAACCCCTTATCAAGCGGGGTCATTTTTGCTAAATCGCTTGTAATTTGACCTCTCCAAATTAGAATCATTGCTGTTATTGAACTATCATGAGTATAAACACATGTTTGGTCTCTTTGTAAAGGTAACATTCTCTAGTTTCACCCTTAGTAGTCAGAATCACTGTAGGTGTGACTGATCAAAAGTTATGCACATTAGAACTCACAAAAAAATTTGTTTTTTTATGAAAATAAAGGAAAATGAAGCTGCAGTAGGTAGGTGGGGACAGAAACACACTATGTACCAACAGAATAACTTGTTGACTACTCACATTTCAAACTTGAAAAGAATACCTGTAAAATGAAATTTTTACACCAGTTTTATGTGGGCATGCCCAGGGCTTTTAGAGGGACCATTATCCACATTTTGGAACATATGGAAAAGTGTAATAACTTTTGAATGCTTCAACCCACATATATCAATGAGGGCTCTACTGAAAGCTTACACCTAAAGGAATCTATATCTACATACAGTGTCACTCTATTAGTTATAAAAAATAATAAAAACAATAAAAATACACATTTCTATGTAAAAATAGTCAATACAAGTCTTATGGGCCAAAAATATATTTATATTTTTATTTTTATTTTTTTTATAAAATGCACACAAACTATATACATTTCTTTTACAAACTGTTACAACACAGCTCAGCGTTTTTCCATGTGCCACTTGATGGCAGCAATCACTAGCAAGCAGAAAGCACAAGGGTGTGGCACATGTCGCTCTCTGCCATTAGACGTCACCTGGGCCGATTGAATACTTTCACGCCGCGTACATGCATCTATTATTTAATCGAGCGTTTATTTACGTTTATCGGTACGTTTATTCATATTTAAAATGCGAAAAAACTTGGCGAAATCACAATAAACAACCACGCACCAACTCTGCAGACTGGCACAAATGCCACCTTCAAGCAGCTCCGATCGTTTGTTTACAAGTTAGTATGGCAAGTTACATATCAAAATGCTCGGCTGCTCATTGGCTGTAAGTTTTGAGTGTCAGTCACAGTGTCCAATCAAACTGGTAAATTCTACCAGGGTTTTGAGTTGTACGTCATCGTTCAGCTGTCTGTGACACTCGTTGGCTATACGAGGTGCCAGTCAACTCCAGACCCGTCATAATTGGCCAACTTAGGTGTCGATCAGAAGCTAACACTTCCGTGTTACATGCGGTAGCATGGTTATCGCCAACAGAAACAAATTACGTCTGATATGATCAATAGAAATGAAAAAAAACTACGTAGCTAGTCTCAAGTTATGAAACGTTTTCTGGAGTTTTTGTCCCTTTGAGGATATATCGTGTGTTTTGGACCTAATCGTTTTACTGGATTATATTCGCTGGAGCCTTACGGACAGAATGGGATCAATACTGCTCAGAAATATTGATGTTTGACTTGCAGGGGGTCTTCAAAGTTAGGGAAAGTCAACTCTTAAAAGTATGTACTTCTCTGTAAAAAAGGCTTTAGTGTCAGTGCTGTGGTTGTTGTGTGTCAAAATGGTTTATATCATCGGTAAGACGAGACTTTGAAGTTTCATTTGATGGGTAGGGTGTCGAGATGCATGGCAGATGGGCATGCACACATTACTGTAACGTTTTTAAAACGCTGTTATGTCCCGGGACCGGTACGTGTGCGCGTTAAGGGGTTTTAACAGCTCATTTTTACATCTGAGAAAGGTTGACTGGCACAGCACGATGGAAGAGAGTGACAAAACCCAGCAAGAAAAAAACAATAAGTAAAGATACTGGCTACTGCATTACATATCATCATGCCTGTGTAACTGAAAGGACACCACTAGAAGGTGGTAAACAGGGTATATGAGGGGTCCTGAAGGACAAAGCTAGCAGAGAGCGTGATAGACAGAGAGAGGTGAAGCCTTGGAAACAATTAACAGTACCACAGAGTCTAGATAGCAAAAGACCAATTAAGTGCCAGCAATGCCTAACTCTCTTAGTAGAAGACTGGCAAGAGGCCAGAACAATTCCTGGGTAACAGAGGAGAGCTCAAGACCCTGACTTAAAAGTGCATTTAGTTAACCCTTCTAGGTCCAGCCAACAGGCTCATCTTAACTCTTCAGTACATTATGGACAGTATATAGTCCCAGAGTGGAAGTAATGACCAAATATGAAATGAAATAGACATACTTTTTGAAGAAGATACAAGAAACATTGTTTCTTGGACAATGATGCCTCAGTCCCCTTCAAAGCAGGCATGTTGGGAGCTCACACAGTTCTCTCAGCGTCTCTTCCACTGTTCAAAACACTCTGCAAAATCCATTGTTGGAATTACCATCAGCTGCCTCGTCATATTTTATTGAATATCATTGACAGTCTGAAATCTCTTCCCTTTTAAAGGTGGTTGTAGTTTTGGGAAAAGCCAGAAGTCGCAGGATGCCAAATCTAGGCTATAGGGGGCTGTAGAGGTGCTGAGTCATCAGGGTGATCTGATGTTTTGCCACTCATTGCATCGACCCCGAAAGCCTTCTGAATTATCTGAACAGTTTTCACGGACGAATGTTCAAGCATAATGCAAAATTTGATGTAGGTGTATTGCTCTACTCGCTCATTCATATTGAATACGACAGCCAGGTTACATTGATGCCACAAAAACCGTTCTCGTTATATCAACAATGACTGGACTTTTTTCGGACAGACCTCATATACTGTATTATTATGCACCAAATATGCTCCTGAACTTACCAGTAAGAAGATGAGAAGTCAAAGAAAATATCATATTATAAATTTCTTACTGGCTCCACCACAAGTCTGAAAAAAGATGAAATCCACAAAGATTTACTCTGATCTCTGCTGCATCCACATAACATTTAATAGATAAAAAACAGGGAGACAAAAATTTCATAGAACTGAATAAAAATATACAGTATTAAACAAAAAAAAGGTTGGAAGCATAAAAGAGGAAAATTAGTTTTTCTCTCAGGGTGTTCAGAGATTGGTATATCACCTGATTGTTTTCCATATACCTTACATAAGGAATAAGCCACTAGCTGTTGCTAATATCTGTTGACTCATCAATTATTAAGGAAAACATCTGTGTTTCCTAAATAATTGATGAGTCAATTTCTAGCTCTTCTGAGAGTGTGCTAGCAATGGCTTGGCGTAATTCTGAAAAATATTTGTCACTCAGTTAGCTTCCATGGAATATTTTGTCAATTTTAAGTTGTTTCAAAGAAGGACATTCCATTTCCCACAAAAACATCAAGAAGTTCAAGAAAACGTAAAGCTGAAATTTCTTTCTGTGCACCCTTTAACTTCACCGCCCCTTGTATGGGATTGACTACATGAGACTGCTAAAATAGGACTCATTTATTATTATTTGTTTATTCAGCCTGCAAACACCAATTACTATTTAATTTCAAGCAAAGGTTGGAAACCAAGAACCAAATATCACAGGCACTAGAGTTGGGAGGTGACCCATTGGCTCACTAGCAAAAGGAAGACGGATAAGATAAGGGAGAGAGAGGGATGGGTGGCAAAAGTCACTTGTGGCAGTGGAGCAGATGGCAAGTAAGCAGCCAAACTCACCCAGCAGACATGGACCAACACAAGAAAAATGCAGGTTTAGAAAATGCACAGAGTTTATTGTTTTCGTCTTTAATTTTACTTTTGCATCTCCCCTTCTATTCTTAATTCTAATAAAATTTCTCTTGCCATACCTAAGGCTGTGAATAACAATGAGTTCTCTGTCATAGGTATTTTAGTTCTCACACACATACTGTAATGCAATTCTAACTGGTCTACAGAAGAAAGACATCAATCAGTTGCAGTTAGTCAAGAATACAGCAGAAAGAATCCAAGCCAGAACATTAAAATCTGAGCACATCTCACCAGTTTTAGCATTGTCACATTGGCTGCCCATGTCTTTTTAGAACTACTAACTACAAATGGTATGTAAAGTTTAAATAATCTTGCTCCTACCTACAGTATATCCTTTAGAATGCCTATGCCCTAAATATCAAGTCATACCCTTAGATCTTCTAATGCTGGTCTGCATATAATTCCAAGACACAAGCATCAAACAAGTAGTGAACCAGCATTCTGCTGTTAAGCACCAAAAATCTAGAATACTTTACCAGTAGAGATACACCAGGCTAAAACTGTGGATCATAAAAAAAAACTTCCTAAACACCCACTTTTTAAATTTGGCCTTCTCGTAAATACAATGTTGTTCTACCATTATTAAAAGTAGATATGCATAAAATTATTGTACTCTTCATTAGATCTGCAATCTTTATTAATCTTTATACATGGGTGGATGTTGTTTTTTGATAACAGTTTAATTTCATCTCTGGATTTCAGCTTTTGTCTACTAGTATCTCATGTTTTCTGTTAAGCATGGCTTGTGTTTAGCCATGTTGCATTTTTAAAATGCATTTTTCCTCCAGTTACTTTCATCTTCATTTTTTGTCTGAGAAATATATGGGTATAGAAGTGTTGCCAAATCCTTAGGGAGCAATATCCCTTTCTTTCCGCCAAAGAAAAAAGTATAAACACTCAAAGAACTCTTTGGTGAGTTTTGCGATTGCAAAAAGCAAATTTATTTTAGTGACAATTTTGCAATACAGTAATCCCTCCTCGATCGCGGGGGTTGCGTTCCAGAACCCTCCGCGATAGATGAAAATCCGCGAAGTAGAAACCATATGTTTGTGTAGTTATTTTTACATATATTTTAAGCCCTTATAAACTCTCCCACACTGTTAACATTATTAGAGCCCTCTAGACATGAAATAACACCCTTTAGTCTAAAGTTTAAACTGTGCTCCATGACAAGACAGAGATGACAGTTCTTTCTCACAATTAAAAGAATGCAAACATATCTTCTCTTCAGGAGCAGAGAATTTCAGAGAGAGAGAGAGAGAGAGTTCGCTTGCAAAGAAAAGCAAACAATCAAAAAATCAATACGTGTGCTTTTAAGTTTACTGAAGCACCGCAATGAAGCGGCATTTTTTAGAGGAGCGTCAGTATCTTCTAAGCAAACATCCTCTGTGCAAACAGCCCCTCTGCTCACATCTCCTCCGTCAGGCGCAGAGAACGTCAGAGAGAGAGAGAGAGAGAGAGAGAGAGAGCGAGATTAAAGCAAACAATCAAAAAATCAATAAGTGTGCTTTTGGAAGAACCGCGATAAAGCAGCATTTCTTAGAGGTGCGTCCGTATCCACTAGGCAAACAGCTTCTGTGCAAACAGCACCTCTGCTCACAGCCCCTCCGTCAGGCGCAGAGAATGTCAGAGAGGGTGAGATAGAGGCAGAGACAAGCAAACAATCGAGCACTGCGCAGGAAGCATATCTTATAGCATTGAGGAGTTTTAGTTAATATGTAATACATGCTCTGATTGGGTAGCTTCTAAGCCATCCGCCAATAGCGTCCCTTGTATGAAATCAACAGGGCAAACAAACTGAGGATGCGTGTAGCATAAATTAAAAGACCCATTGTCCGCAGAAATCCGCGAACCAGCGAAAAATCCATGATATATATTTAGATGTGCTTACATTTAAAATCCGAGATAGAGTGAAGCCGCGAAAGTCAAAGCGCGATATAGCGAGGGATCACTGTACTTTATGCAAAGGAAACCTTTGCTGTTTCTATTATATTTTGTGATGCATTATTTTACATAATTCATGGCATGAGATTTGGGCTGCCGGACAGCATTGGTATTGTGTGTGTCAGTCAAGTTTGCAAATAGGAATTTCATTGTACTGTGTACATGTGGCAATACATCTGAAATGAACTGGTCATTCTACATACAAGCCTTGCATAATACTACATACTACATGGTGATGCCAAGCCTTGTATTTTTAAAAAAGGTATCTCTATTGTGCATTTATTAATGTTTTCGACAGGTTGTGCTGAAGCAGTTTAAAAAAAATACTAAGGACATTTTTAAAAAGTGCACAAAGTATGCAAAAGAGCTAAGTCACAATGAAACAGAATGAAATGTGATTTACTGTTTGCAATTGTTAGATATTTACTCAAATCTATTTTATGATTGGTAATTCTCATTTTAGACTTTGATACCAATAAATAATTATTGTTTGCTGCAATTCTAACCTTTGGAATATTATTGAATACATTATTGAACACCCCCACCCCCAAACTTTCTGGCCAAGTACCTTCCATGGTCCATATACAGTTCAATTCCATCGCATGGATTCCCTCAGGTACAATTAAGAAAGTTAAACAGAAGTTCAATATGTCTATCTTCAGTAGATAGTAGGCTTGAAGAATTACATCTAAAAATATAGTTCCAGGAACACAAAATTACAAACACAATAGCCTCTGATAATTTAACCACATTATCTACAGTGAAACCTAAAGAAACTTTACTGCGTAATACACAATCTATTCTTAAAACCCATTGTACACTGCTGGGATGTCCTATTATCTTGCTTATATGAAAGAATCGCAACCCACCCACAGTCACATAATGAGGTAATATCCTATATCCCTTTAAATGATAGAATATTACATTCACTTCATAAGGAACAGATCAAATTTTTAATCTCTGAAGGGCATGTATGAATGATGTATCTCAATAAAATGTGCCACTGTTTCATCTACAATATGCATACTGTAATGAAATGTTAAGTCAATAAATAACAGGTCAGAGGGATTTTCACTTTGCAGACCTATAGGCTAAAGATACAACTTTTCTAAGCTTTACTAGACAATAAATCAATAAGAAGTAAAATAATTTCAAATTATCAACACATCATATGATTAACTATTCCCCTACGAACATAAAATAATTTTGTAAAAGGACAAAAACATCATAGACATCACAAAGCATGACCAATTGGAGCCCTTTGACAATCAACCATACACAGAAAAGGCAAATTAGAGCCCCTACGAAAAACTTCTCTGCTATTAAGTGCCTCAGGAAACATCTACAAAACAACAAAGCCACATCTATACGCAAGGACAAGTCATGGCTCACTTTCCCTTGTCTCCTTTCCAGGCAAACTCATGTCTATTGCTGGACACTCTTCTTCATATATCTGCAGATCAGTGGCCAATGCTCTCTCCAAAATAGGAATTCTTTGGACTTACGCCTCCTTTGTCCACTCTGCTGCATGCAGTTGTTCCTAACTTGATCCAGTCACACAGAATTTCATTATCTTGCACACCAGTACTTTGGGACCTTCAACTCTTCTCATTCTTCTGGTGGTTCTCCTCATGCTGACTGCTCCTCACACTCACATTCTGCCTCTAGAGACACTGGACCCCAGGTAATGGTGGTACTCATATTTAACACACTTGCACTGTAGGGTGCGCAGCCCCTGGACTACACTCCCTAGTAATGTGTGGAACAGACAGAAGGAGTCTGGAGAGCTTGCTGTCTATCAGGTAGCTGGCTTCGCTGGAGGTGCAAAGTCTTCTGTAGTAAACAGTGCAATTACTTGGCAGCTATAATATCATGGATACACTTTGCCCAGAAGATCCATCCTAGTGTAAACAATGAATGTCCTCAGTGTATCTTTGAATAAACATGCTCTAATTCTAAGAAGAATTTGACTTTTGAATTTTTAAACAAGGGTAGTGCAGCCAAGAATATCTGCTTTAAACCCCTTTTGGAAGTGGTTGAAGTAGCTGCACTTAGGTAAGGCTTTTTGTTGCAGGTGGCCTCTTAATTTCACAGTAATGAGCCTCATTTTGTCAGCAACTACTCTTTGGTCTAATATCCATACTTATCCTCTCTATTGACCAGTCTTCATACCACTGCAAACTGTGTCTATGTGTTACTTGGTTAAGGCATTTGTGCAAATGGCACAAGTTTGGGGCTTAGGGAGCAAAGCAAATTCCTACACACAATCTCAATCAAAGAAACACTTAGGAAAATTCTAGAAGATGCAGTCTGAAAATGAAGGATTTGTCACTCTCCATTGCACACTTTTCTAGTCTCCATTTGGTGAAAATTAATTTTATAACTGTAGCCAACTGTAAAAGCTTTTTATTTTTTTAATACAAAATGAAATATACATGTTGGGCTTACTGCAGAAAGCAATGTTTAGGCTTTTTAGTCACTATCTAGCTTTTTCTATTGTAGAAGAAACCATGTGAGCTTTTAAAATGTTAAAGTTGGTACAAGTTGTTTTTATGTCGCAATGTGTTTAAATCAGGGGGTTTACTTTGAGTATCTTAGTCACATCAACACCCTTACAGTGTAACACATATTAGCTGGAACTATTCATAGCAAAGAAAAGGCAACTAGGTTTGATTTTTTGTCATTTCTTAAATTTCCAATAAGCAAAAAAAAAGAAAAGAAAAAAATACAGTAGAATAAATAAGTTTAGTGCCATTTCAGATATTGTTCACTTTACACACTTAACACACATTATGATTTTTCAAAAATTAAAAAAACTAGCAAATGTCAAAGTTAGCAAGTTCATTTGTTCTAAAGAACAAACTATTATTTTTTTTATATTATTGATAATTTAATTAAGATTTAATCTTGCCAAAATAAATGGCAAAAATAAAAGTACAGTACAATTCACACATTTTGTAAAACGTAAATCTCTAAATCTTGCAGTTCATCACTGATGGCATATCCAGAGAAATTGCTACACTAAATGACTGGCAGAAAAAAAAGAAAAGCTAAGATGATATTTTCTGGTGCTATGAATGCCTTTTTAAGTATTTCAACATAATTCTATTAAGCTCATTACTCATATAATATGCTGTTCACTCTGTTGAAACGGTAATTTCCATAGAGACTGGGCATTAAGTCACGACATGAGTAGGTCTTTAGCAATCTGGGTCTCCAAGAGTATGTTTAAATTTGTTAGCCCTGACAGAGGTGAACGTTGGAAAAGTGATAATTAATTAAGGTGCAAATCTTAACATACTATATTCTTCATTAATCCATTGGGAACTTCTGTAGCTTCATGCCTACTTGTGCCAGGCACAGATTTAAAATAAAGGAATATTAATTATAATACTTGATTAGAAATAGAGTGGTGTTTAACACTCTAGGATGACAGGCATATATATCTGGAGTATAAGACTCAAATGACTAAGTAAAAATGTTGGAAACAAAACAGCAGATGGGAAATTATTGTATATTATGCAAATTAAATAATTAATATCAAAAGACTTCCTGTTGTGAGTCTTTTCACCCACAAAACATATTTTGTAAGGATATGAAATAAATCAGCACCAGACAAATTCAACAGCAGGCAGATACATTCACACACTAATTAATGAACATTAGCTTCCAAATTTACCAAGATAACATCATCACAAATTACACATTGTTTGGCGATGTCTCATAAGCGTGTTCCATCTAGATAGAAAAGTGTTTACTTCAAAAAAAGCTTTTTTAAAACGGACTTACATGTTTTGTTCTACTCTATAAAAGATATCGCCACAATTTAAAAAATACAGAGACATAATCTTGTTTAAGTACAATTATGCAGACGAAAATTAAATCATACCAGTTAAATTTAATTTAAACTTTAAATTGGGCTGGTGTGAATGGAAGTGTGTGTGTGGGTTTGTTTTGTTTCGTTTCAGTGGGTCCTGTGACATGCTGGCACCCTATCTGTAGACAATTCCTGCCAGGACAGGTTCTGCCCCCGTGACAATGAACTGGATTAAGTGGTTTTGAAGATGATAAGTTTTAGTTATATACTTTACAGCTAAATCATAACAATGAATCTTAAAATAACTAAAATATTTAAGCATGTCAGATCGCAGTCACCACACGTTTCTTGGCTCTACTTTTCTTGTTAAGTTGTTAGGCAGTACTAACTATATACCTGTCAGGGTATGGAACGGGTAGAAAACAAAACAGGAGAAGATGTTTCTCCCTGTGCTCTAGAATTGTGTCTTTCTGCTTCTGCAAAATCCGTTGCTGTGCTAATTTTGTATCTAATGTTTGGTATTTATCTAATATTTTGGTAAACGTATGCCTAGTATTTTGAATAATTTTGCTTTCATGCCTAGCTTTCTAATTTCAATATGTTTGTGATCCTACTTCTGCCTAGCAGACAAAAAGTGTAGAAAAAGGCCTGTCCAAAAATGGACATAAAAAAACAAACTGAGAGAGAGAAGAGCTGAGGGATTCAGCAAGCGAGTACTGTTGAAGGAAGGTTTTTATCTAAGATAAAAAGGCAATATAAGCAGTAGCAGTGGTCTTTACCATAACTAACTCTAGCTAAGATTGTGATCATTCACAGATTTACTATAGTCCAAGCATTTAGATGCTGTATGCTGCATACCGCCATCTTAAATAACATGTACATAATAGCTTTTATGATATAACCAGGGCTGTATCTATCCCTGGCTCGGATGTATTTTCTTTTTCATTTAGTCATTTTCTTATTTTTTTAAAGATTTTATATTAGTATGCATTTTTTTGTTAATTATAAATTCTGTAATATTTCGTTATCATTTTGGCAGTTACAGTATGTAGGTTTTTCTCATGTTTAGGTAAGGTCAGGTTGGGGAGCATGCACTGGTACAGCGCAATGCAGCACACACCACATGATGAAACAGCTCGAGATTCCAGTTGGCAACCTTTCAGGTAGACATGCGGTCCAGACCCACCCTCCTGAAATGACCTTCTATCTGCTTCAGCCAGGTGTTACATTTGCGTCCCCTTGGCCTGGTCTAGCCAATCAGGTCCTCAGCAATAAGGACCCTGTGAGCTGGATGACCCTCGGGGAATCACACCACACGGCCGTAGTGCCGTACCTGACACTCCCTCACAACGCAGGCAATGTACCTCATTTGGGAGTCTGTGAGCAATTGCTTATTTGACACAAACTCAAAGCAGCAGTACCCAAGGATTCTCTGAAATTACACAGTACCACAGGAGTCCAGGCTTCATCTCAGGTCACTGGATGGCATTTATGTCTCACAACAATATAAGAAAGCAAAAAGCAGCCCGAAACAGGCTGGATTCTTCGGCCTGCGGTGGACTCTGACTTACCTCGTCCTCTCCCACTGACCGCAAGTCATCAAGGCCCTGCATGACACTTGCGGGCCTCTTTGGGGGTCCTTTTGGATCGGGGATGGAGGTTTTCTGCTCCTGTCTCGATGCCCTCATTGATGGGAAACTGACACACACCCTCCATCCCCTCACCTGCTTCAGGGAGGAACTCCTGCTCCTCTAGCGGGAACACCGCATCGGGAAGCTCGTCCGGGCTCTCCTCCTCCAGCCGATGGATCAGGCCGAAGGAAAAACACAGCTCAGCCTTGCTCTCTACCGAGCTCGCTCTAATGTTACGCCACAGACACACGTCCTCAGGCCACCATCGGGTGCTTTGCCCCTCGGCGTCTAGGAGGTAGGCTGACGTGAAAAACCTTCCTGCAGCCCCTCACCCCTGGGCCCATCACCTACCTCCTGCTGCAACTCGTGATGCTGGTTAGCGTGACAGCGTCTGGTGTATGACTTCTGTGTCTGCCCAGCTTTTTTCTTCCCCATTATCATGGTGTCCCTAGGAGCTCCCTGGTGGTCATCCTGCGGCCTCCCTGCCACTTTTGCACGCTTCGGTGCGCTGTCTCAGGGGCATCCCTCCTGCGCAACTGTGCTGTATGCATGCCTCCGCTGCTGTGCTGGGTCCTTACACAAAGTTTTTAAACAGGTCCCGGCCCAAAAGACAGACTGGAATCCTGCCGACTACGCGTGTAGGAGAGACGCTATATTGCGCCCAACCCAACACAGATTGGACACGGGAGGCATGGGTAAAATAAACAAAAACTATTTATTTTATTCCCCTGTGGGCACACGTCTCCCCCGTGTCCCACAGACAATACACAATCCCAAATAAAGCACACCAAGTATCACAAAGCACTCTTCTTCTCTTCCTGGCACCACCACTCCTCCCAGGCAACCTTGTCCTCCTCCACCCGACTCTGGCCCCTGAGTTGTGGTCACTGGCTCCCTTTCATTGGGTACCTGGAAGTGCTCCAGGTGGTTTATTGCCGACATCCAGCTGCACTTCCAGGTAAGGCAAAATCAGTGCCCAAAAGGGGCCAGCCGCTGCTGTTGCAGCACCCCGTGGTGGCACCTGCGGAACCCCACAGAGCTGCACCGAACTCCAAACCCCATGAACCCCTGGGGGAGTCCAAGGCACCGCTGCAACCCAGGGAGGCTGCCATCTAGCGTCCAGGGTGAAATACTGGGCTTCCCACCCTTGTCCTCCTGGCAGATGTGGTGAAGGGGCATCCCGGCCAAGCATGGGCCCTGGCCATCCGTCACACCTGATGCAGGTTTATTTCCTTTTTAATATATTTAAAGCATGTTTTAACAATGGGTGTGTTTATATGCACACACATAATCAGGTTAAGACAAATGACCTGGTTAAAGCAGAACCTGATGTAAGAGACAAGACAGAGACAGTCAAAGTTTTGGGGCACTTAGGTGAACCCTATATAATTGGATGTTAAAGATTTTCAAAATAAACATGTAAACTACACAAAAAGTGTTCTTCAAATATGAATCCTAATAATTGACTACCCTAGATTCCAATCATATGGCAACTAGGCAAGAAGAGATGAGTGCAGGAGGACAGGCATAGGAAGTGACGCCTGTGGAAGAGAGCTGTCAATCTTCCAGCCTGCATAGGGAGGTGGAGAATTACCATCACCAAAACCCGAAAAACTGTTTCCTATGCGCACGTGCGTGACACTGATTTCTTAATAATCTGTATATATGGTTTATTTATAGGTTTCAAATGCTGAATTACATACAGCATACTATCTCGTCTTTTTGCTTGGCTGTGCAATTGAGCCTTATAAAGGACCATGATACTGGTACATGTGCTTCTTGCCTTACACCCAGTACTGCTGGAATAATAATAATGCAGGACGTTTTACTTCAAGAAGATAAGTATTGTGTTAGGTTACTTGTTGCTTTAACACTAGAATTACCAGAGCCCACGAAAAAACTTGTAGATTTGTCCCACCTTAAATCGTTTCGCACCTCTCCATCAGCATCTTTTGTCCTGTAACAGAGGTGAACTCAGATGTTAACGACGGTTCTACATCAGAGAAAGAATGCATGTCGCACTTTTGCCATCGGTGTACTTTATATAGTTACACGGGAAGCTCTGCAGTCTACTTGTAACTTTACACTGAAGGAAGTAAGTAAATAAATAAAGGTAAATAAGTAAATAACATTCGATCTGGCTGTTATATTCAAAGTACAGAGACTGCATCTATCATCTGAGTTCACCTCTGTTATAGCATGTCTTTATGTGAAAATAGCAGTGTCAGATGGGGGGAGGGGGGGTGATCGTGAACATGATTGAGAGAATAAAAATGAATAAAAAAAAAAAACAAAGCTAACCTTTACAAGTATAATACATTTACACCGGCTGTTACAGACTGAAATCAAATGTATGTTTTTATTCTAAGATAGTAAGAATAAGAGCAGCTCACTTCTCAAAACAGACTTGTCCGGGGTCAAACCCATAAAGTCTTGATTACCAGTCAACAGTTGATACCGTTGCACCACCGAAGTGGTCGTAGCAAATGCGTGTCAATGTCGCACCCTAACGCGGGTTCTTTTTCTGCAGTTATATTTTTTAATAGAAGCACACTTGTTCTGTTATATTTGTACCTTTTGTGAAAGTGCTTACAGTATTTGATATTTGGAATTCAGGCTTCACACATTATACACCTCATGTCTACATTTTGTCAATTATTACTAAAACATGAAAAACGTTTCTGTTTTAACGATGTGTTTACATAGATCGTTGTAGGCAAAGAACACACATGAAATGCATGTGTTCCAAATAACGATATAGTATTTATAAAAGGTGTCATTTTGCTTGACTTCTCACTCTATACAACTCTAAGCAACTGACATGCAGGTAAACAGACTTGAGCTGAGAAAACTGTGTGGTGGTGGGGGGATGTGATAGTAGGCTGCTGGCTGCTTATTGACACATTTACTTGACAAAAGACGCTGATGGAGAGGTGCAAAGCGATTTAAGGTGGGACGGATCTACAAGTTTTTTTGTAGGGTCTGGTAATCCTAGTGTTAAAAACTAATCAGACAACACAGCACACTTCTCTTTTTACTTGTTACCCTACTGCTCTCGAGATTGTCTTGCTGCATTTAACACTATGTTTAGCTCATCAACATAAATTTAGTGATTTCTGAAAAAAATGGAAATAGAATAATGTGATCACCCCGACATTTGACTCTGGAAATGTGTTTAGTGGATGCTTCTACCCATGGCTGCTGAAAGCCCGTGTGAAGCAAAAACATGCACAGGTTGACAGAGAGCAATGGACATGCGTAGACTTCAAAATCCTTAGCAGTAACCTGATTATGAATTTACATGGCCACATAATCGGGCTATTCACAGAGAAATCTACTTCGGTTAATCAGGTTTCTCAGAGGCCAATAACTTGATTTCTCTAATCGGGATAAGGTTTTACATGTCACTTTATAAATCAGTTTTGTGTAATAATGAGGTTATTGAAGTGCATATAAATGCACCAATTGTGACTGCATACATAACATGAAGGAAATGTGAGTTCAGAAAATAGAAACATAGATGTGATTTAAGCTACAGTCCTGACTTTTGATTAAGCAATCAAACATTTAACTTGTAAATCTAACATTTGGTCTACTTTCATGGTATGTTTTCACTGCTTTGGCAATATTTAAAGTTAAGCCAGTAAAAGGCCATTTATGTTAATGTGAAATTGTGTGTAATAACAGAAGACGGTATGATGTACTGGTATTTAAGGTAAAGTGTAATGATTTGGTTAAAAAAAAAAGTCATTGTGCTCTAGGTGTTATTTATGCTTTCCTAGACTTTGTTTGAAAAGCACTTTATATATCAACACTTTCAATAAACAAATTCCAAAGACATTATTAGCTCATTAATTCAATGTCAGCAATAAAAACAGCAATGATTCACAATGAAATTAATAAATATGTATGAAATGAATGTAAACTTCATACACAATCTAATATCATTTTAGTCAATCTTGATCAACCTAGACATCCTAGAAAACAGGATTTGATTCAAATAAAACTGCATAGTAGTCCCACACTCAGTCAGTCAGTGTCTGAATTTGTGATCCTTACCTATAAACCAGTATTTTGCAGTTAACTTGATATCAAGTTACTTTGTCTGTATGACAGGAAGACAGTGAGCCAGGAGAACAACAAAACCCTATTAAACAGGTATAACAGACCACACAAGAGAAAATGAACAAGTGGAATATTAAAATACAAAACTGAAGATATTGTAAACAAAACTAGGTGTTATTCAGAAAAGACCAACAATGTAAATCATGAATTGAGTGCAAGTGGGAATCTAAGAATAATGAAAGCCCTGGAGCTAGATATAGGAAGGGACTGCTAAGACTGAATGCCAGATAATGGTCTTAGCTTGCTGCATTTATATTGCTCATTTATCAACCAAATATCTTGGATGCCATTCTGAAGTGAAAGAACAAGCAGTTATCTAAAAAGTAATGAGATAAGGACAAGAACAGACCATGTCAAATCATTGCTGTTGGAAAACAGTAATAGTAAAAACAGCAACACAAACCCATGTGGAAGGCATTAGTAACAAAGGAGAATATTTAGAGAAAAGAGAAGATGGATATTCAGAAAAGACTAGGAAGGTAAATTCTTGAACTAAATGAGGCTGAGTTGGAGAGAACTGATACTGTGAAAAGCTCTAATTTATAAGGATATAAACAGAAAAAGACCCAGAGTGGAATAACAATGTCACCGACATAGATATAAGAGAGTGATAGGCAACAGAGTAATGATCATTAAGAACAAAGAAGAGTCAAGGTACCTAAAGGATGTTAACAGCAGTGCCACACCTTGGAGAGACCATTTTTTCACTGCCTACACATCTGTTATCATTTTCTTTAGAAGTAAAACTCACTTAAACTGAATTTCTTCTAGGTTTACAGCAAACTCTCCCTTGTATGGGATGGTAATCTACACTTGCCCAAAGCTCCAGATTCAGTTGTAGCAGTAATAATGTGTGTGTGTGAAGTCATCAGCATCTGTATCTGTCAAGAACATAAAGTCTGCATAAACATACATCGTCATTATTGGCTTTTTTATGGTCCTTTTGCAGAAGTCACCATCATGGAATGGTATTATTGTTGCAGAAATGTTGACAGACTGCTGGCTATACAAAAGTATTTCTGGAATGTTTAGAAACTATAGTATAAAATCATAAGAAAGCAAATTATTTGGTAAAATAATAAATCAATATTTGTAGAAGCAACACCCACAGGTATGAAACAAAGCAGAATAATAGTGTGACATTTTTGATTGATGTTCTGTGACAGTCAAAAATTCTTTCTTTTAAAAACATTATTTTTTGCCTCAAATAAATTTTTTTTTTGTTTATATCAGGAACAGATTAGATGTTTTCCTGATTTTTTTTATAACTTCTGAATTGTTATTTTTATTATTATTATTTTTTGTTCAAAGCATGGTGCCACATTACATTCTGTTCTGTACATGGACTCCATGATATTATTTATGGCAAAAGCCCTGCTGCTAGTTATGTGACTTCTGTCCCATCTTCCCTATAAAGATAGTGCCACACACTCGTATATGTTCATTTCATAAAACAAAATGAAAGGCTTACAATAATGGTTTATTAAATCAAATCATTGTAGGGTTTTTGTTTTGGTTTTGCATTTTTTGCTTTGGTTTTGAGATTTGTAAACGACGCTGCTCTTCTTTTTAAATATTTTTTTGAACTGCCTCTAAACTATTACTTCCTTGTCACTGAAAAATATTTTGACATAAAGTAATTTGTGTTCTGCTATAATTGGAACAAATAATTTCAATTAATGGTCAGTAAGTGAAATGTAAGTCAGGAAACATACTAACTACCTAATCCATGCAGTTAAGCTGATGTTTTCATCAAACCAAAACAAAACCCTAAATCATAGTTAAAAATAATGTTGCTAAAGAATCAAATACAATACAAAATTAATGAAGAAAAACTGAACTCTAAATGTCACAGGAATTTTCTAACATACTGTACAGTAATCAGATAAAGATGAAGTAAAATGTGTAAACTTTATATTGTTACACTGCTGATTTCAGTGGAGTATTTTTCGTACGTGGATTACTCGTTTAGCCGGATGTAATTGTTGACGATTTGGCCTGATCCTGGATCTGTCAGTTTTTCGAAACTCTTGCTGGATGTGTTGTCATAGCAGCACATCCAAATCCTCAAACCTGCTTGGAGCAGGTTTGTTCTTTGTTAACAAGGATTAGCTCAAACACTTAATCAGTGCCTGTGCATGGAATTCATTCATTCATGGCTTCACCGTTCATGAATGAGCGAGCAATTGATATCAGTGCACAAATTATAAGAAACCAATTTCATATAGAGAGGGTTTTGCGCGATTGGCAAGATCCTTTATTTTTCCCAGAGGAAATTCTTTTCGAAAGATACCGCTTTAGCCGAGGGGGAATATTGTACCTCAAAGATTTATTAGCACCTTATATTCGAAGTCAAACTAGGCAAAGTCGTGCTCTCACAACCACACAGACAGTATGCATTGCTTTGAGGTTTTTTGCAAGCAGCACTTTTTTTATATACTGTAGGCGATGTGGAAAATCTATCTAAAAGTGTAGTTTGCCAGGCAATTCGTAAAGTCTGTTTGGCTCTGAAATATCTCCTTCATGTTTTCATGCATGTGCAGACAATAAAAGAGGCGTTTCATGCCATTGCAGGTAGGTAATACATAGGCAAAACACCCACAATTCCATAAAGAATCTCACAATCAGCCTAACATTCTCATTACCCAGGATTTCCAGATGTGATTAGGGTACATGGGACTAAACAGAGTGAAGTTTGTTCAAACATTATTTGAAAAATGTACCTCTCCTCCTGAAGAATAATCAGACACAGTGTCTTCATCAAATATTTGACTTTCGTCAATATTCAATATCTCGTTGGTCAAACATAGGTTCTAGGGATATGACATTCCCTGCAACTGACCCAACAAAAAAGAGGGCTATGTGGAACATACCTATGGCACACATTGAGGACAAATATATGCAATGACCATCCTTTACCTGAAATGAAGTGACCACTGCATCCTGCCACTGGTTCTGAGGAGGAGCTTCCCCCTGGAATGACCTAAGAAACAGGGCGATGGGCATTTTGCTTGAGAGCCAACATCTCTTGCAGGGGTTAGATCTGGACCGCATGGACCTCCACCTGTGTTTTGCTTGTCTGCCTTCTTATTAGCTTTAAAATTAATTTTTTTTTATGTTATATATGATTGTTTATGTCAACAATTCTTTAATTATATACCAATATTTACCAGTTTGAAGTATATTCTTATACTTCACTTTAACCTGTTCCCATGTTCTCCTTGTACTCACGTTTGATCTGGAATTATGACATATTAAATAATAATTAATTTGACACATAGGAAATGAAACTATGCATTTAGTAAGTACAATGCATACTACTTACGCGTTTAATTTGTTGGATACTTTTTGCCAGCGGTCTTTTCTGGTTTGGTTTCAGTGTTACCCCTTCTGCATATTAAATCTTGAAATTATTCATATCCTTCGGGTAAAAGGTCCTGCTCCGCTTGTTTAAAAAAATGTGCTTGTTCTTTCATCATTTTGTTGCAGCCTATCAAAGACTTGCTGATCATGTTTTCTAGACTCAATATATATGGGCTTTTCAATCAGCGTGGGTGCGTGCAATCATCTCAGATGATTAGATCCAGCTAGACTAATCTACTACACCACTGCATTTGAAAAACCAATTTATCCCAGATGAGTTTCACCGGCATTAACTCATCCAAGATGAGGCATCTGATCTCAGATGATTTAAGCGACGTACGGAAAATACCCCCCTGGTGTCACAGCCCCTTGTCATAGCTACGTTATGATGGTGACCATAAAAAATCAAATTGGAGTCAGAAAATGATGCAGATAAAATCTACCAGTATTAAACTCAGTTAAATAGAAAACTAATGTCAGAACTGAATTTAGCATCCCAAAAACATATGTAAATGAAAATTAAGAAGTATGCTTCCAAAATGGAATATTAAATTATAAATGGAAAATAATCACTATTTGGACTTTGATGTTTAATAGATTGGTAAGTCTACTTGTTCAACTGAAATGCAGCATCTCCTCCTACTTTTTCATAACAAAGCAGCAACAAAACAGCACTGTGTGTCATTTGGCTTCTGTAGGCCTACAAAATGGTGTCACTCACATGCACAACAGCCTTAGCTAATACAGTATTTGGGCAGATACTATAGGAATGAAGAAGCAAATATGCAACCCCGCTCACTCTTTGCTCAAACAGACCCCCTTAATTTCGGTGAGCAATTACCTTCCAGGCAGAGGCAGGAGCTGGAAACAGCTATCCACTCCGTCCCAGAGGTGGTGAGTGAATGACCTGGCCGGACCTCTCTGGTTGTGCACGACATATTGACTGACCCGGGGGTGATCGTCCGAGAGAGGCCCTGTAGACTCAGGCAAAGAAAGCTGAGGTGGAACTGGAAATCATCTCCATGTCCATGATCACTAAGCCCGACGGCAGTTGGAGGTTTTGCAATGACTTCCACATCGGCTTACCAGCTAGGTAGCTGGCAGGTTCCTTTAACAGAGTCCGTGAGTTGGTTACACGAGGTTACCTGGATGACATTGCAATGACTTCCATCGGCTTAATCAGGTTTCCCAGTTCGATGCTTATCCCATGCCTCGTGTGGATGACCTCCTCGAGATGCTGGGACCAGCTAGGTAGCTGACCACACTTGACATGACGAAGGGGTATTGGCAGGTTCCTTTAACAGAGTCCGTGAAGGCTCAGACTGCGTTTAGCACCCCTAGTGGGCACTGGCAGTATTGTGTCCTTCCATTCAGGTTACACGGGGCGCCTGCAACTTTCCAGCGTCTGGTGGACAAAGTGCTTCGACCCCATAACACGTATTGTGCTGCCTACCTGGATGACATCGTCATCTATTCCAGCACGTGGAAGACACACTAACAGCAGGTCACAGAGGTATTGCGTGTACTAGGAGAGGTCAGGCTTCGAATCAATCTCAAGAAATTTTTCTTCGGGTTGAGAGAGGCTAAATACTTGGGCTACCTTGTGGGCCGGGGTACTGTGAGGCCACAGTGTTCCAAATTAAATGCCAAACTGACATGGCCCTGTCCGCGAAAAAAGCAGCAGGTCCGATCATTTCTCGGTTTGGCTGGGTACTACCGCCGGTTTGTGCCTCACTTCTCCGAGAGAGCAGCACCCTTGACCGACTTGACGAAGAAAAGATCTCCCAACCTAGTGGTATGGTCTGACAAGGCGGAAGCTGCATTCGGTGACTTGAAACAGGCTCTAACTTCAGCACCTATATTAATAGCCCCTAACTTTTCTCTTCCATTTGTCCTCCAGATGAACGCTTCGGACACAGCCAAAGTGTCGACGGTGTTGAACACCCTATAATGTACCTAAGCCGGAAACTGTTGGACCGAGAGACCAGGTACGCAGCAGTGGAGAAGTAATCCCTGGCGGTACCACCTCTTGGGTCGGGTGTTCACTCTGGTGACGGACCATGCACCTCTAAAGCGGATGGCCCTTCACAAGGACTCGAATCCGCGAGTCACCAGGTGGTTTCTTGACCTGCAGCAATACAAGTTTACGTTCGTTCATTGGCAGGGGTCTCTTTATGCCAACATTGACGCCCTCTCTCGGGCTCATGACCTCTCAGTACATGCCGCCTGACCCGACAGATCTGGGCTGACGGGGGAGTCTTGTCACACATGTGTGAATGGGAGGCAGCTGAAGGGCTTGGAGAATAATAGTAACACATCTGCCCAAGGAGTAGCGGTGTGCAGTAACGCTCTTTCTAAGTTCCCTGCAGACTTTTCCCGGGAAATCCTACCGGGAGCCACTGCCTCGACTTGGGACAAGCACTTCGGGTCCCGGCCCAGAGGATGACATCACTTCCGGCCCTGGGCCTGAGGACGACATCACTTCCGGCCCTGGGCCCGAGGATGACATCACTTCCGGTCCCGAGGACGACATCACTTCCCCAAGACTTCCTATAAAGCCTCACTCCCTTCCTTTGGAATTAAGTTCTGTTTTGGACTCTGTTTTGTGAACTTTACTTGCCTTCAACTTTTACTTTTTGCAGCCAGGATACAGATTATACGGGTGACTGCCCCAAACCTTTGCCATGTCTAATGTCTTTTCTTGTCACACAGGGCATTAAAAGTTTAATTGACTATATATTGATTTTTAATATGCTGCCTCTCAGTGCTAATTGGATTAAAACTTTAAATTAAAATGTATTTCAGTTTCTCATAATAGACTGTCTTAAAAAACACAATATTAACACTAGAATTACCAGAGCCTACGAAAAAACTCGTAATTCCGTCCCACCTTAAACTGCTTCTTAAATCCCTTCACACCTCTCCGCCAGCGCCCTTTGTCTTCTAAATGTGCTGATAAAGAGAAGCCGGCTATTCCATCCCCCCACCAATTTAGAGCGTGCACGAACTTCTCTCAGCTCATGCCTTGATTGAGTATCTGGGAGTGAAGTGGAGTTTTAGAGTGGAAATAATAGATCGTTGTTTGGAACACACGCATTTCATGTCTGTTCCGTTTCTACAGTAATCTGTGTCAACACATTGTTAAAACAGAAACTTTTTTTATATTCTAGTAGTAGATGACAAAATGTAGGCATAAACTATATAATGTATGAAGCCTGAAGTCCAAATAGCAAAGAAACATTTTCACAAGAATAACACAATTGCACTTTTATTCAAACATATAACTACAGAAACAAAAGCCGCCTTAACATGCGACATTGACACCAGTTTACTGTAACTGACTCCGTGGCTCAATAGACTCAGCCCCCGCTTGGGAATCAAGGGGTCGCGGGTTCGATCCTGCGCCCATCTGTTTTGAGAAGTAAACTGCTCTTGTCTTACTGTTTTAGAATAAAAGCATACATTTGATTTCAGTCTGTAACAGCCGGTGCAGTTTATGATCCTTGTAAAAGGTTAGCTTTTTTTTATTCACTTTTCACTCTCTCAGTCGCGTTCAGAATCAATCCATACAACCCCATCTGACACGGCTGTTTTCACTAAAGACGCGCTATAGCTCTGCAGTGTACCACGATGCATACTAACGCACAATCACCCCCCGGTTCTGACACACAAACGCTGGCGAAGCTGCCTTCTTCGTATCTCACCGTCACTTGCTTTTCGTTTTATTGAGTGTTCCTGCCAGTCCCGCATGTTGCTGTATGCTTTTTCTTTTGTACTACAGGACATGCAGAGGAAAGAATGGTAAAGACCAGTAACTTCGGCGCTATATGCAATCATCAGACACTCCCCATCTGCCCGTGTCGTTCAAACACAGGAACATATATTGGTGTAAAAGTATAACAAAAGTGCACTTTTATTCAAGTGCACTTTTTCCCATCGCTTTTCCTGTAAGAAGCAGTGTACACACTTCTCTCTATCCAGCATACAGCAACATGCGGGGACTGGCAGGAACACTCAATAAAACTGAATAAAAAGAAAATCAAGTGACGGTGAGATACGAAGGCAGCTTCGCCAGCGCCTGTGTGTCAGAACCGGTGGGGCGCGTTAGTATGCATCGTGGTACACAGAGCTATAGCGCCTGTATTCTGTTTCTTTTGTACTCCAGGGCACGCAGAGGAGAGAATAGTAAAGAGCAGTAAGTTCGGCGCTATATGCAATCATCAGACACTCCCCATCTGCCCGTTGTTTTGTTATACTTTTCAATACTTTTATACTGCTCAAACGGGCATGCTCAAAAAATACACGTGTAATGCCACGAAAAGTGCACGCAGACACTTCATTTCGCAAACAAAACAAGTGCACTTTTATTCAAAACTACCTGTATAACCGAAGAAAAAGAAAGCAAGTTACAGTAGGCGATTGATACGACATCTTGCATGGTGCAATGCTAAGAAGTGCAGATTTTCATTCCGTGCTATATGAAATCATCACATTCAAATATTAACAGTTCCCACACACCCAAGGACCGTCCTTCCTACATTTACGACACGTGTACTTGTTGCCGTGTACACACCTTTCTGTGCTATGGTTTCTATTACACTGAATGAGCACCTGACACTGTACTTTCTTCCCTGGGGGAAGGTCCGCATCAGAGAATTTCCAGTTCCTGCATAAATTCACACCCGATCTGACGCTGTTCGTTTTCAAATAATATTGCATTAGTGCGATTATATTTTCACATATATTGTCTCTTTCTTTCAGGTGTGTAATAGAAACCACAGCATAGAGAGAAGTGTGTACACTGCTTCTTACAGGAAAAGGCGATGGAAAAAGTGCACTTGAATAAAAGTGCACTTTTGTTATACTTTTACACCAATATATGTTCCTGTGCTTGAACGACACGGGCAGATGGGGAGTGTCTGATGATTGCATATAGCGCCGAAGTTACTGGTCTTTACCATTCTTTCCTCTGCATGTCCTGTAGTACAAAAGAAAAAGCATACAGCAACATGCGGGAACTGGCAGGAACACTCAATAAAACGAAAAGCAAGTGACGGTGAGATACGAAGAAGGCAGCTTCGCCAGCGTTTGTGTGTCAGAACCGGGGCTGGGTGATTGTGCGTTAGTATGCATCGTGGTACACTGCAGAGCTATAGCGCGTCTTTAGTGAAAACAGCCGTGTCAGATGGGGTTGTATGGATTGATTCTGAACGCGACTGAGAGAGTGAAAAGTGAATAAAAAAAAAAGCTAACCTTTACAAGGATCATAAACTGCACCGCTGTTACAGACTGAAATCAAATGTATGCTTTTATTCTAAAACAGTAAGACAAGAGCAGTTTACTTCTCAAAACAGATGGGCGCAGGATCGAACCCGCGACCCCTTGATTCCCAAGCGGGGGCTGAGTCTATTGAGCCACGGAGTCAGTTACAGTAAACTGGTGTCAATGTCGCATGTTAAGGCGGCTTTTTGTTTCTGTAGTTATATGTTTGAATAAAAGTGCAATTGTGTTATTCTTGTGAAAATGTTTCTTTGCTATTTGGACTTCAGGCTTCATACATTATATAGTTTATGCCTACATTTTGTCATCTACTACTAGAATATAAAAAACGTTTCTGTTTTAACAATGTGTTGACACAGATTACTGTAGAAACGGAACAGACATGAAATGCGTGTGTTCCAAACAACGATCTATTATTTCCACTCTAAAACTCCACTTCACTCCCAGATACTCAATCAAGGCATGAGCTGAGAGAAGTTCGTGCACGTTCTAAATTGGTGGGGATGGAATAGCCGCTTCTCTTTATCAGCACATTTAGAAGACAAAGGGCGCTGGCGGAGAAGTGTGAAGGGATTTAAGAAGCAGTTTAAGGTGGCACGGAATTACGAGTTTTTTCGTAGGCTCTGGTAATTCTAGTGTTAATCAATAATATAGGAGAAACACGAGAAGTTAATGCAAGTTAAACAGTTAGAAACTGTCTCATAAAAAGAGAGTCTTTTCTTTATCAGTTTCAATTTTGTCATTAATGTCAAACAGGGATAAAAACTCAAAAAGTTCATGCACTGTCTCATGAAATCAAGAATTTGTCTTTCTTTGTCTCTCCAGAACTCATTTTCCCAGCTGAAACATTTATTGTGACAACTGATGTTTATACAGATGATAATTTTGAAGAATTCATTAGAAATGCTCAGGGACTATTTTATGCACTTATAATTAACAGCTTGTCTTGATGAATTGCACTTCACATTCTTCTTTTGAGGTCATGACTTGTGAGCATTGAGCAATGTTAATTTTATGGCATTTGGTCAAAAAAGCCAAAGATTATGTTACAGTTTGCACAAAGCTCCCTAGATCTAATATAGTAAAGTACTGTGTGTGTATCTGAAAAATTCTGCATATATTTCTTGATTGATTCATTATGATTTGATACCGATGGTCACAACCATATATACGCTGTAGAAATTCTACATTAAAGGTTTTTTTTGTGTTCAGTATGCCCTGTGTAAAGTTTGTTTCCTTTTAAACTGACATAGATTTCTGAAATAATTGATGGTTATTTATTTAAGCAAAGATTTGTGGGATGTAGTGGGAGTTTGTGGGTATTGCAGCTTGTTTATTTGTTTATTAGTCACCCCATATAAATGCATGTGGAGGGCTGTCATGGACAACTTTTTGTTTAATGTTCAACTATCTCATTTGTAAACAGTAAGAAATACTTCCCAGCCAAAAAACATTACTTCAGTGCCAAAAAAGTCCAGTTCTGCAGCATCAGTGAACGAAAGTGCATTTCATCAACTTTTGCGGGTAGGGCCATTTGCTTTTCTTTCAGAGAAGCTGTTTTAATGGGAAAAAGCTAACCATCATCATCCTTCTTCATTTACAACTGGACTGTCCATCACTACCATTGACTTGTTTGGGACTGTAAAATCTGTTGATATGGTCAGAGTTATAAATATTTAAAATATGTTTTGATATTGTCATAGTCTGGATTTAAGCTCTTTTCTTCTGTGTTATTTGATTATTTGAACAGGTGGTTCGTGGGGTAGTATATTACAGTGTTCTGTAAATTTTGGCCTTCAAATCCAATCCTTTTTGATTAAACATACTCGTTTACTTTGTGGCTCAGTTCTTCCAGAATTTCTGAGGCCTGTTAAAGAGATGTACTGAATAACTTCACTAAAATACTTGTTTCATACCTCTAAAAACTAGATAGATAGATAGATAGATAGATAGATAGATAGATAGATAGATAGATAGATAGATAGATAGATAGATAGATACTTTATTAATCCCAAGGGGAAATTCACACACTCCAGCAGCAGCATACAGATAAAGAACAATATTACATTAAAGAGTGATAACAATGAAAGTATAACAAACAGACAATAATTTTGTATAATATTAACGTTTACCCTGCCAGGTGGAACTGAAGAGTCGCATAGTGTGGGAGAGGAACAATCTCCTCATTCTGTCAGTGGAGCAGGACGGTGACAGCAGTCTGTTGCTGAAGCTGCTCCTCTTTCTGGAGATGATCCTGTTCAGTGGATGCAGTGGATTCTCCATGATTGACTGGAGCCTGCTCAGCGCCCATCGCTCTGCCACAGATGTCAAACTGTCCAGCTCCATGTCTACAATACAGCCTGCCTTCCTCACCAGTTTGTCCAGGTGTGAGGCATCCCTCTTCTTTATGCTGTCTCCCCAGCACACCGCCGCGTAGAAGACAGCACTCATCACAATTGTCTGATAGAACATTTGCAGCATCTTATTGCAGATGTTGAAGGACGCCAGCCTTCTAAGGAAGTATAGTCGGCTCTGTCCTCTCTTGCACAGAGCATCAGTATTGGTAGTGCAGGTGCACTCCTAGGTATTTATAGGTCTGCACCCTCTGCACACAGTCACCTCTGATGATCACGGGGTCCATGAGGGGCCTGGGCTTCCTAAAATCCACCATAAGCTCCTTGGTTTTGCCTGTGTTTAGTTGTAGGTGGTTTGAGTCGCACCATTTAACAAAGTCCTTGATTAGTTTCCTATACTCCTCCTCCTGCCCACTCCTGATACAGCCCACGATAGCAGTGTCGTCTGCACACTTTTGCACGTGGCAGTCCGATGTATATGGGATGAAAAGGACTGGAGAAAGTACAGTCCCCTGTGGCACTCCTGTGTTGATGACCACAATGTCAGACCTGCAGTTCCCGAGACACACATACTGAGGTCTGTCTTTAAGGTAGTCCACGATCCATGCTACCAGGTATTACTTGCTTCAGTCCTGGCATATATTTTTAGATCTGAAATATTTAGGATTCACAGTTTCTAAGCACCCAAAGTGATTGGGACCACAAACAGTATCACACTGCTGGTGATATTTTTCATAACTTGGAATTTGACTTTAAGCTATGCTACAGAGGTCAGGAGGCAGGCTAACAGGGTAATCAGGATGTAGAAAAATATCTCCATTGACATGGTCCTCCTTGGACTCTATACAGGAGCAACAGACATTTTGCACTGGTGCCTAGTGTCAGTCAATGAAGAGATAGATAGATAGATAGATAGATAGATAGATAGATAGATAGATAGATAGATAGATAGATAGATAGATAGATAGATAGATAAAATTTTGTTTTTTTACAGAAGATCCATCTATCCATCCATTATCTAACCCGCTATATCCTAACTAAAGGGTCACTGGGGTCTGCCTGTAGCCAATCCCAGCCAACACAGGGTGTAAGGCAGGAAACAAATCCCGGGCTGGGTGCCAGCCCACCGCAGTTTACAGAAGATTTTTAAATAAATTAATACATACATAGGCAGATAATCAAGGAAGTAAATAAATATACACACATTTATGTCTGAACACACACCCGAGTGGCTATAAAGCAAGAAAATGAAAAAGAAAGAGAAGTTCTGACTCAGAAAGTGGATGTGCAGCATTGTCGATAATGGCACTCAGTTTTGTTTTAATCCTCTCCTTTGCTACCTCCTCCAGGGGGTCCAGAGTGCGTTGTATAACTGAGTTTGCCCTTTTAATTAGCTTGCTGATTTGGAGGGCCTATCTTGATGTTGATGTTACCAACCTGACCATCATAGAGTTATAGAAGATGTAAAGGATGTCACTTCTCTAATTAAAGGAATGCAGTCTCCTAAGGAAAAAGAGCCTGCTTACCTTTTCTTATGTAGTTCCTCAGAGTTATGAGATCAGGCCAACCTGTCATTGATGAGGACCCCCAATTACCTGTAGCAGGGCACCAGCTCTGCATCCAGTCCTTGAATAGTGACTGGACATAGAGGCTGTTTGGTGCAGCAAAAGTTAACAACCCATTCCTTGGTTTTGCTGATGTTCAGATGCAGACAATTTTCTTTGTACCAGGAAACAAACTTCACTTGACTGCTATACTCTGTCTCTTCCCTTTATATTCCCCGTAAGTGAAGAATACTCAAAGTATGGGCCATAAAATATAAAGAACATGAAAACTTCATGAGGACAGAAGAACAAGTGTGCAGGCTGCTTTGTAAGCTCCACTAAACTACAAGGTAGGAAAGAGAGTTCACTTTCCTTCCAAGGTTTCAGTATGTTCTCTGCTGTTTTTCAATGGTCACGTCATAATGCAAGAAAAAGTGTACTTATTTTTTTTCTAGACTTAAATGCTACATTCAACATAATAAATGAATGAACTTTGTTGCACAGACCTCAGAATTTTTTTTATTCATGAAAAGGTGTAGTCCTCACAATACACTCTATATGTTATGGACAGTCTGCTGCACAAGCAGGTCATATAAGTACAAGTGTGATTGTGCTTTGTTTAATCTAATAGCTCTCTACTTCATCTTGGTGCAGTAGTAGCGTTGCTACCTCACAGTAAGGTGATCAGATGTCCGTGGTCCTCCTTACATGGGGAGTGCTTTGAGTAGTGAGAAAGTGCTATATAAATGTAAAGAATTATTACTATCTTGTAGATGGAAGAGAAATTGCAATGCAAGCTAAGAAAAGCAATGTCACTGTCACAGCATGCTATTTGACTAAACATCATAGTTCAAGCTCTCATATAAATTGGACTGTGTAAGACTTCCTCTTTATGTTTTGATATTCAAGATTTCCCAAGCATCTAAATTCTAAAAAGGCCCACATGGAGGAATTTACCATCATACCCCAGCTTACAATGAAGGCGAATGCATAGATTCTTTATAAATAAAAAGATTTATTCTTCACAAAGGTGGTGGAGCAGAAAAGGCAAAAAGGAACTGCATTAAAGGGCAAGAGCAATCTAAGACAGCAAGCCCAAATCACCAACCCAAAGAATAGTCAAAATACACAGCACAGAGGTCAAAAATCCAGTAAATTCACACAAGAGCCTGTCCTGAACTGTCTTCTGCTAAAAGAGTGATGCCTTCTTGCATCAACCCCGTTGTCCTGACTCAGCAGGAAAACAGGAGAACTAATTTTGTGAGTAAACTGGGAGAAATGGATAAAAGGCTACCTAAACAAGAGGCAAAATTAAGGTCAAATAACAGGCAATAAGTCAAAACCAGGCAATACAAGAAGAGAAAATACACAATAGATCAAAATGAAATTAAGAATTTTATCTGCAGATCGGATAAGGTTCCCAGTGAAAGGCTGACCTTTTATTCTGGTTGTTAATTAGGTCAAGGTCAGGACCCTGGACATAACCCACCCCTTGAAATCAGGGATGTGATCCTGACAACGGTACACAATATGGCTTCTCTTACAGAAAAAAGTTACAAACAATTACTTTTCAACCAAAATCATGACAATCGTGATTTATAGGCAAGAGACCAGAAGGGACGGAATTAGGTGCCTTCACTGGGATGTCTTCTCTGCACTGTGGTGTTAATAGGAGAGGATATGATTATTGCCAGCAGCCTCTCTCAAAACAGGGTGGTATCACATACCTTACAGGAGTGCTTAGGGTTATCCAGAGAGGCGCATGTGTGACAGCACATATGTTTGGTGTTTTTAGTATAGTCTTAGTGTAGTGCTCTGTTTTCTTTCTTTTTTATTTTTTGTTTTCTGCTAATTGCATGTGATCTAAATATCTTTTATTTGCAATCAAATTTTTATTAGACATTTATAATTAATACATAACAGAACCTAGAATTTTTTTCTTTTAATCTTAAAAACAACAGAAACAGAAAAAAAAGAAATGCTAAAAATACCTGTCCCGCTGATCTAAATATCTATACTATGATACGCTTTTGTGTTTTTCAGTTGTTTTGCTCTCTTTAAAAATATGCTACACCTCTGTACCTTATTTTCTATAATTTTTACTGATGGCCTTATATGGATTCAATAAATATCTGTTCGGTAACCCAGTTCACATAAGGTAGATATTTATAATTGTTTCTATTCTAACCCAATGGGTGAAAGGACAAATATTTAATTCTAGCTTCAGAACTGCAAAAAATCTTTTTGTAGATCCCTATAGCCTAAATCCTTTTCATTCATACAGAAACATGTCCATGGGTCAAGGTGACTTGTGTTTTTGCATTTGCAGTTCTGTAACTGGTTAATAATAGATAAATCCATGAATTTTCAAGCACGGAGTCTTGACACCATTCCTACATTAGGTCAGGTCAATGATGATAGAACAGGAAGTAATTAAATAATTTACCACTGAAGAGAATCTTTGTGCTATATATATGATGAAAAATGACAGACTGTAAAATTCATTGCAAAGAAATCTGTCATTCATATTTCATCACATCAACTTGAGTGCAACACTGCTCCTGTTTGACGAAAAATTATCTTAGAGTTATTATTTTAGGAGCTTCAGAGCACCCTGAATATCTTGTTGGTTGTAAATAAGGATTTGTTTCAATTGGCCACTAAGTTTAAAACCGTGCTTGCTCTGATTCACATAGGTTTCAAATAAAGTCATTAAACTATCCAGGGTTGTAGGGTTAAGTGATGTTTGGAGCTTAGATAGCAGTTCATTGCCCCAGCTTTGATGTGTTTTTGTGGGAGAGACATTAAAACAAGACCTTGTCTGCTCTCTCTCTGTGATAGTATATAAACAACAGATCTGAGTAAATATCACCTAGTCCATCTCTTAGAGGGATTCACTTGTGATTTCTGGAGCGGCAAATGGGTCAATGTTTTTGCTGTCCCAGAAGAAAAAGGTGTCACAACATTGTTGTTTGGCACAGTAGCTTTAAAGTGAGCTTTAAAACCCACTGAAATGGCAGACGGTGACAGGTATATAATACCCAAGGTATATTCCTGCTACAGCTATTCAGTAGTTCAATTAAGAAGAGAAAAGAGACTTAGTTCTTGTAAATGCAATCCATACTCTGAAATAATGAATCTGTGAAGTTATAATTAAAAAAAAAAACTAAAAGAAGACTAGGAGTCCACTACTGTGCATAAATAGCCTAGTGAAAACATATTAATTACAGTTTAATTTTTGGTAACCCTTTCCTATACTATAGGTGAGAGAGCTGCAGTTATCAAATGAATAAAGAAAAACAATCAGTGAAATAAAAGATTAAGGCATATGTAGAATAAGTGATGAATCTTAACCGAGAGATCTTAAATTGTGTGTAAAAAGTCACACCCTCAGATATGTTACATTGCTAGGCTGCTATCTCAGTCACCAAATACCCAGCCAGACAGTAGCCATAGACTTGCTCTGCTTGTTTTTTTTATTTAATTCCTGCCACCGTCTTTGTATTAGTAAATTGGCACAGTGCATTATAAGCAACCACAAAGATATTGTTGAAAATGGTCCAGGACATGGATATATTTTCATTGAAACTGGAACACCAAAATATCATTATCAAAAACCAAATTCAGATGGCTAAACTGTAAGCAATGTCGATGTAGGAGGTTTCCAGTTGTTAATAAAAGTATCAGAACAAAAATGCTAAGACTGAACTGAATCAAGAAGAGGGTGTAGTGATCCACTCACCTAAAATGAAGTCCTCCATTCGAGGGCTGGAGTTGGGTGGAAGAAGGACAGAGCTCGGGAGGAAAGTGGAGGTGGACCTGAGAGGCAACGGCATTGTTGAGAGGCCTGGACTTTGGGGGAGTATTGGGGTTGTGTGCGCACTTGTTGTAAATAGAATATGTACAATAAACGTGTGTTGGGTGTTCAACCTATGGTGTCTGCCTGTCTGTGTCCAGGCTGCTTTCCACACTATCTATCTATCTATCTATCTATCTATCTATCTATCTATCTATCTATCTATCTATCTATCTATCTATCTATCTATCTATCTAATAGGCTTCTGTAAAAAACTAAATGTATCCCTGGGAACATATACTATTCTGTCTATCTAAATTTCCAGGAAGATAGTTTAATCCAGAGATTATTCTGAAGTGAATGAAGCTGTGACTTATATAAAAGAAATCTTATGTTAAATATACATCCATCTGTCTGTCCTGAACATGTTTTTCTACTCTCTACAGGAGAGGAATTAAAATGATTCTGGAAGCGTAGGGTGCAAGGTAGGAGCCCTGGACATGGCACAGGGCACAATTAAACACTACATTCACTACCGAGTGAGACTCAAGTCAATTTACCATCACCTGTGAATCTTATTTGCATGTTTTTGAGAAATGGAGTGAAAACCAGATGCAGGAACAATGTGCAAACTCCACTGAGACCAGTCTGGGTTTGGAAACCAGGAGACAACCTTGAAATAAGTCACTAGTCAGGCACTTAGTTGGCCAGTTTAGAACCATCAATTAACCTACACACACACCATTTGTGCCTGTTGAAACAGCCATTTGAACACATTGTCACAGTCTTTTTGGAATTTGTTTTCTAAATCTAATACATTTATGTTAACTTCTGGTGTCTAACATTGCCAATTGATGTGATGTCAGTAGCATAATTTGTGCAGGTTTTTTTTTTTTTTTTTTTTTAAGAGCCTATTGGTCAGGGCATTTGGCAGTGAGAATACCCCGAGAAACTCCAACACAAACCCAGAGAACATGCTACCTCCACACTTCACATTGATTAATGCTCAAATCCAGGAATTTATATGTGTAAGGCAGCAGCATAAACCCCTAACTTACAGCACCATACCACAAAAACTTTTTTTTTCTACCATATAAATACAAAAGTGTTACTCTTGGCAAACTGAGGGCACAGGACCATCTGTGAGCAAATACTTGCAGAACAGCAGTTTCTAGAATACACCAGAAGGCTCTTCACAGTCTTTTAAACACAATTCATAGATTATGCATGCAAAATTATAAAAAAATAAAAAATAACCTACAGAACAGGACTTGATATACTACAAGTGATTAAAGCATTACATCTACAGTACATGAAAACAACCTACAGCACTATAAACAACTGCAGCATGTTAAATAAAGAAAATTATGCTGTAGTTTTTTTATTGTTATTCACCATTTTTGTTTTGTGTCATTTGTAGTGTACGTTAACTCACCCAAATGTAACTTATAATACAAAGTTTAAATTTTCACAAAGAGGGAAGAAAACTACCAATGAAATGCTAACATTAGCTGTGGAGTAGAGATTACCTGTAGGTGAGTTTTAAAACCCCTTATCAATCGGGGTCATTTTTGCTAAATCACTTGTAATTCGACCTCTCCAAATTAGAATCATTGCTGTTATTGAACTATCTGGAGTATAAACACATGTTTGGTCTCTTTGTAAAGGTAACATTCTCTAGTTTCACCCTTAGTAGTCAGAATCACTGTAGGTGTGACTGATCAAAAGTTATGCACATTAGAACTCACAAAAAAAACGATTTTTTTTGTTCTTGCCTAAGTTTTTTTATGAAAATAAAGGAAAATAAAGCTGCAGTAGGTAGGTGGGGACAGAAACACACTATGTACCAACAGAATAACTTGTGGACTACTCAAATTTCATTATTTTGAAAAGAATACCTGTAAAAATGACATTTTTTACACCAGTTTTTATGTGGGCATGCCCAGGGGCTTTTTAGAGGGACCATTATCCACATTTTGGAACATATGGAAAAAGTGTAATAACTTTTGAATGCTTCAACCCACAAATATCAATAAGGGCTCTACTGAAAGCTTACACCTAAAGGAATCTATATCTACACACAGTGTCACTCTATTAGTTATGGAAATTCATGTTCCATAATAAAAACAATAAAAAATACACATTTCTATGTAAAAATAGTCAATACAAGTTATGGGCCAAAAATATATTTATATTTTTTATTTTTTACTTTTTTTTTATAAAATACACACAAACTATATATATTTCTTTTACAAACTGTTACAACACAGCTCAGCGTTTTTCCATGTGCCACTTGATGGCAGCAATCACTAGCAAGCAGAAAGCACAAGGGCGTGGCACGTTGCTCTCTGCCATTACACGTCTCCTGTGCCAGTTGAATACTTTCGCAACGCGTGCATGCATCTATTATTTAATCGAGCATTTATTTACGTTTAAACTTCTACTTTTATTCATATTTAAAATGCGAAATCACAATAAACAACCACGCACCAACTCTGCAGACTGGCACAAATGCCACCTTCACGCAGCTCCGATCGTTTTGTTTACAAGTTAGTATGGCAAGTTACATATCAAAATGCTCGGCTGCTCATTGGCTGTAAGTTTTGAGTGTCAGTCACAGTGTCCAATCAAACTGATAGATTCTACCAGAGTTTAGAGCTATATGTCATCCTCCAAGCTTTCTGTGACACTAGTTGGCTATACGAGGTGCCAGTCAACCCCAGACCCATCGTAATTGGCCAACTTAGGTGTCTTTCGGAAGCTAACACTTCCGTGTTTCATGCGGTAGCACGGTTATCGCCGACAGAAACAAATTACGTCTAATATGAGCAATATAAATGAAAAAAAATTACGTAGGTGGTCTCAAGTTATGAAACGTTTTCTGGAGTTTTTGTCCCTTTGAGAATATATCGTGTGTTTTGGACCTAATCGTTTTACTGGATTATATTCGCTGGAGCCTTACGAACACAATGGGATCAATACTACTCGGAAATATTGATGTTTGACTTGCAGGGGGTCTTCAAAGGTAGGGACAGTCAACTCTTAAAAGTATGTACTTCTCTGTAAAAAAGGCTTTAGTGTCAGTGCTGTGGTTGTTGTGTGTCAAAATGGTTTATATCATCGGAAAGACAAGACTTTGAAGTTTCATTTGATGGGTAGGGTGTCGAGATGCATGGCAGATGGGCATGCACACATTACTGTAACATTTTTAAAACGCTTAATTGTCCCGGGACCGGCACGTGTGCGCGTTAGGGTCTGAAGATTATAATTTTACTATTAACCTACCATGTCTGCTTGACAGTGTAGCTGATGATGTATAGGGAAATCAAAGATGCCCGTTTAAAAAAGTTACAGTGCTGCAGAGACATACTGTACATGTCCTATTATTTAAAACACCTTCTTGTTCATATCATAATTACACCGGTTTAGCTTTGCAACTCAACCTGCAGTTAGCACTTAAAGTTACTTTCAATCTTCCGAGCTAAATGCTAAATTATTGTATTTGTTAGCCTGCTGCCAAGCTCCCATAGCTCACATTGCAATTATTATCAATCTTTCCAAGATGCTTGTATTGCAATTCTACCTATACTGCTGTAATTCACAAAGAATATCTTCTTGAGTCAGGCAGTGTTTTGTGAGATTATAGTCATAATTGCAAACTGACCCGAAAATGTGTGCCGCTCTAAACCGCAGCCTGTCAGACTGAGTCCTAGGTATTCCAAGTGCCATCTGGTTTTAGCACCAGTAAATTTCTTAATCACATAATCTGCTTAATTAAATGTGTTAATTGTCTTCTGCTAAATTAAGTCACTCTATTCTGAAAAGCTTAATGCTAAGGTTTGTATTCTATTCAGGGGAGAATATTCCTGACATTACCTTTTAGGGATTTAAGTAGAGTTTTTGAAAATATGACAAAGAGAACATTTGGTATTTGCTCATTGGGACTGTAATTTTATTATTAAAATAAAAACCAAGAAAAATCCATTAAAGATAGAAAATCATAGCAATTACACTGAACTAAATAAAAAATATGTACTGAAATGTTTACAAAAAATAATCCAACTGGGTGTTTTCAATTATGTAAATTAAAAACAGGAAGAGGCTATCTAATTATTCAAACAATGAATGAAATTAAACATGGAAACTGTCCTGTCAACCATCTTTTGACTGCTGCCTGTTGCTGGCTATTCCCCAACTGCCACATTTCAGATATTATTGTAATGTAATGTTATCAATAACCCTTGTGACTGAAGTTAAGGGCGTATAAAGGTTTGTATTCTAACAGTACCGTATTAACCTTGGGCTGAGTAGAAAGCAGGACTTTAAAAAACCCATATTATTATTCTCATCTAAGTCAGGCACTTCAGGTTTGTCAATCAACATTTCATGTCACTTTAACCCTCCAGATCTCTCAAAGGTTTCAGATCATTCAGACGACATTCTGAGATGCAGTTTCCAGAGGAAATACAAATATTACAAATGGAAGTAATAATAATTAAAGGGTTAGGGTTAACAAGTAATATAATAACTAAATCAAATTACATTAACTGGTTTATGTCAATTCCCTTGGGTCCTGCTAGTTTTTAAATTCTACCCCTGCTGGTATATTTCTTATTTTTTTATAAAATCTACTGCCTGGACCTCAGTTCTTCCTAACAAACATATCCATCCATCCATTTTCCAACCCGCTGAATCCGAACACACGGGGGTCTGCAGGGCCAATTTAGAATCGCCAATCCCGGCATGTCTTTGGACTGTGGGAGGAAACCCACGCAGACACAGGGAGAACATGCAAACCGGGAAGCGAACCTCCAACTGCAGGGAGGACCCGGCAGGAAGCCTCTGAACTGTGAATCCCGCTGAATCCGAATACAGGGTCACGGGGGTCTGCCGGAGCCAATCCCGGCCAACACAGGGCACAAGGCAGAAACCAATCCTGAGCAGGGTGCCAACCCACCACAGGACACACACTAACACACCAAGCACACACCAGGGCCAATTTAGAATCGCCAATCCACCTAACCTGCATGTCTTTGGATTGTGGGAGGAAACCGGAGCGCCCAGAGGAAACCCATGCAGACACAGGGAGAACATGCAAACTCCACGCAGGGAGGACCCGGGAAGCGAACCCGGGTCTCCGAACTGCGAGGCAGCAGCACTATCACTGCACCACCGTGCCGCCCACTGTGAATACAACAGTCTCTAAAATAATGAACCATTTGGAATGAAATAGTTTTATCAAATAATTTAATTTATTTTTTAACACTACTTAAGATGCCTCGGCCCTGGCTGCCCACAACAATGAATTGGAGAAAGAGGATTCAGAACATAGATGGATGTTCAGTTTTTTTTTTCTTACGCACATTACCAAAATGTCATTGTTTGTTATATCTGGACAGATTTGATTGTTGCCCTTTGGCTGTTTGTTCTCACATAAAAATGAAATGTATTACTGAATATGGTGTTAATTGTAGATAATATATGACTAACACATTAAAACAATAATTATTTAATAGTCAGAGTCTAGTGGGCTTTTTTTGCAGTCATGCCATCATAAGACTCTTGATCAAGAAAAGTCTTCAGAGGACCATGAAAATCATCTCTACAAAGGCTTCACATTTCAAATAACTATTAGGTGCCTACCCACAAACAGTAAAAGATGTCTATACTGCAATATGTAGTAACACTAATACAGCCTTATTGTCCACCAGCACAAATTCCAACTTCATGTCACTTAGATAAGGGATCTCATCCATTAGACAATCCCAACGTTGGAGAGACAGAAATTAAAGAGATAACTGATTTAGACATTGATGTGAATAGAGATGAAAGTTAGTATTATATTCAGTCATTCTTTCCATTCTAAGCATCATCAGTGGTACCTTTAAGTTCAGAAAATTGAAGTGTCACATACCATCAGGTAGTTTCTATTTTCAAGGTTTAGACTATCCAGATCAGTTCACACCCCATTATATCGACAATGTCTGGATGGTGAGCCTAAACAGCAGCTTCATATTGCTTCTTCTGACTACACCAAACCAGGAGATGTTACTGATAAACCCTGTCTTCTAGCCTTGCTCTCAGGATTGGTCTGATGTCCCTGTTCTGAGTGAGTTTCATAGGTTTAGTTTGAATTATCATGGAACTTCATTTTTGCATCACTCTTCAAGTGACTTCCCCCTATAGTTAAATTAAGATCTGAAATTGTGTAATTATAAGGTTTGGTTGCTTGACGTCATGATCCAGTTAGGCAAATACAAAATCAACATATGTTTTCTTTTATGTACACTGAATTTTCAAAGTTTTGAAGTGGCACAGGTAATGTACCTCTGCAATAAGCAAACATTTAGCCAGAAGTAGTGATTAGTGAAACAGCAGAGATTTGATTTGCATACATTTTCGCAAAATTGCATTTTCACAATTGTGAAAGTGAAACTCAGTAAAGTGATTGTTTTTTTAAGTATTTTTGGGCTTAAAGTAATGATTACTACTCCTTTAGGTTATTACACAGCTAAAAGGAATCTTACTAGGCCACCCTTAAGTGCCACTCTAATCTTCTACGGTTTCTTTCATGCAACTACCTCCATGTTCTCTCATTTGCCTTGTTCACTACTTGACTGCCAATGTCACATCTCTAATTTGGGATCATCTCAATTTCTTCCAAGCCTCTAATCCAGTCCAAGCCAAGATCTTTCTGGAGAGCCACTGGCAGCCTTATACTCAGCTTAATTACTTTTAACAGCAAAGAAGCAGCTCCAAAGTGTTTATAGTTTAGTGCTTCCTATCTCTATACCTTCACTCGATTGTCTGCACCAGAACAAATGAATGTGAATTTCACCTTGGACTTAATAAAGTATCTATCTATCTATCTATCTATCTATCTATCTATCTATCTATCTATCTATCTATCTATCTATCTATCTATCTATCTATCTATCTATCTATCTATCTAAATGTTACCATGCTTTTGAACTTGAAGTTCAATGATACTTGATGAGATATATATATATATAAATATGGTCATATAAGTACAAGTATAAGGCTGCAAATACAAATGATAATTATATATAAATAAATTATAAATATATATTTATATAAATATATGTGGTAATGGTGTGAATTTGGCTTTTGGCAAAACACAATTTGTTTTGTCACTTAGTATGCAAAGCTAAACCTTAAGTTTAACTGCAAATTCAGTTTCACAAGTATGAGGCTGATCCGGTGAGATGCCATGTGAAAACAAAAGTTTTAAACTTTCCACAAGTCTCCTGAGTTTGGAAGCAATGGAGATTTAAAAAAAATGAAGGAACAACATGTGGTGCAATGCCTCACCCAGCCATGTTGGAAGCTAATGGCAACTACTTGGAGTAATGACTCTAACACTTCACCTGCCTACTTGTCTAGCTTTTAAGTGAAGCTTGTCAACAAAATGTTGACCAATAAATTAAAATTAAATTAAATGACAAAAATGAAGTACTAAATAGAGTGTGTCGAAAAACATTAAAAATAATATGTAAAAGCACAGGCCAAGATAAAATGGTTCTTTAAAAAATCTGTTTCAAAATTATGCAGTATAATCTAACATCTTCAAAAAGATTACAAAAAGCTTAATGTCCCTCATGACATCCATCATGCCTTGTGACCACAACCACACGACATTAGGGCATGGCTGCCATCTTGGGTTCCAGAAAACAATTGGAGATGAAACAAAACAACAAGAAAATAAATTATAAAAGGCAGCAAACATTGCAAAAATAGTATGAAATACTGCAGTAGAGTAAGACAGAGTTTGCGACTAGAATTTATTTTTCACACACAAATATTTATCAAGGGGTGCAATCAGTCAGAAAAGCAAAAGTCAAAAGTAGTTTGTCAAATGATGAACTTTAAATAAAGATTTTTAGTGCAATCACTTTAAGAGGACTACTGACTACACAAAAAACTACTGCTGCCCATGAGTGAAAGCGGGCATATGGAGAACATGAACAATGCAGCAGGTGCTTAAGGTACAGGGATAGCTACACAGATACAGTATGAGAGAGACAGGGAAGAATCAGGAGAGCTGCCACTTAATTTGTTGATAAAATAGACAATAAAAGAGAATTTAAGAACCCTCAGTGACACAAAATGTGAAATCATTTGAAAATGAACTGAACAAATATTTAATCCAAGTATTTATAAATGAAAAAACAAATTGAATACCCCATACAACAGTAAAACCAAGCTCCTAACTCATAGATTTCAAAATAGAAGAGTCAGGTTTGCTTCAATGCCTAAATATGCTGAGGACTAGTAAAATCCCTGGACCTGATGGTAGTTTACCAATGGTATTGAAAAAAAATAAAGATATTATCTATAAGCTCTTATAAGGCACATTGAGAAGGAACAGTACCTGAAGAGTGGAAAGCTGCAAATGTGACTAAAGTCTTCAAGAAAGGAGACAAAATAGATCCTGGGAATTACAAAGCAATACTTCTTGCTTTTGTGCTGCGCAAAATTATTAAAACTATAATAAGAAATACATTTAAAAGTACCTATATAAAAATAATATTCTAAACAACAGCCAGCATGGGTTTATGAGAGGAAGATCTTGACAAATGTGTCTTTTAGATTTTTTTGATCAAGTGACTGCAATAATTGACAAAAGCAAAGCATACAGCATAATTTACTTAGACCTTAAAAAAAATTTGATTCAGTCCCACGCCTAAGATTAATTCTGAAACTAGAAGCTGTAGGCATCAGCAGTAAACAAAACTGGATCTCAAGTTGGTTAACCAGTAGGAGACTCAGAGTACACAAAAGTGATGAATGGTCTCAGTTGAGTCCCTCAGAAGTTTGTTCTTGTACTGTTGCTTTTTCTGAATTACATTAGTCTAGCAAATTAATAAAGAGACATATGAATAAAGGAAGCCTATGCTGCTCCGTATATTTGTAAATAGAGTATAATAAGAAATTTTCAAAATGATGATTACTTAAGCAGGTTATGCAGTGAGGGGATGATTTAACTTTTTTACACTTATTAGACTAAGCACATACTGCACACTGACAGATGCCTAACTTACAGCCAAGAAATGAAGTCAGTGTCAAATCAGGCAAGCATATGCTTAGAAAAACTGCTAGATTGCAGAAACCTATTGACATAAATTGCAAGGTAACATATTGCAAAGAAGAAAGTATTCAAAGAAATGTTGAGTACTTTGTTTAAAAATGAATTAAAAATGAACTCTTAGGATTTCAGTTCACCTAATTTCAAAACTTTTACATTCTTGTTTTAATTCTAGCTGTCAGGGTTTCACATTCAGTGACAGTATTTTTCTAAATTTGATATATCAGTCTGTTAATCAGATTTTTAAAACCTAATATTTTATTTAAAGGTGGCAGAACCTATCGCAGTAGTATCATGTGTAAGAGAGACACCAAACCCATAATTGAACACATTCACGCACAGATCCACATACTCTCACATTCAGCTAGTCACTCGACTACTTAACATAACTTTGGGATATGGGAACACTCCTGGAATAAACAGACAAGAACGGGGCAGAAGTGCAAACTCTACACCAGCAAAGGACAGAACTTGAGTTACTGGAGCTGTGAGACAGTGGGGCCAACATCTGTGCCATGCCAACCTTCCCAACTTACTAAATATAACAAAAGTCTGAGCAGAAGTGCATGAATTAAAACATCACTAATTGCTGCTTTTCATTAAATTAATATTATCAAATGGACCTTTCTAGGAAAACCCATGCAGTCTATGATTGCAGATGCAGTTGGTCTATTTTAAAATCCTCATCCTTTATAATTCACAACAAATTAGAAGTTTAAAAATGTACTCACCTTATGAAATCTAAACACTCTTTGTGGGTTAGAAAGGTTGCATCTAGAAGTTGTTTAGGCATGCTGGAGCATTAACAGGGTGAAGTGAATTATTGCAGAAAAATGCAAGCATGACTAAATCCAATAAACTTTCCAGACTGAGCTTAGTGCTATCCAAAATGTCCAGACAGATGTTTAGGATGAGGAAAAGCTCTCATGACCTACAACTTCAAAATCCTAAAAATATTAGAAAACCTAGTATCATGTTTCACATGTAAGTTGTTTATATATTGTTTAAAACAAATTCCAAATTGTACAAAATGAACAATTAATACATTCTAATACCAGAGTGTTGCTGCTGTATTGTACTTGTATGATGAATGAGAGATTCAACAGTGAGAGTTCTTGTTTGCTGGTAATTATTTGGTTTAACCTTAAAAGAATCACAAGTGAAGTGAGTGAGAATCATAACGACAGATGCACATGTACTTTAAACATCTACCTGCAATATTAAAGCCTCTGACAACATGACGCATACATTACAATATTACTACCGAGTTCCACTGAAGTGATTCTTTCATGCTCGCCAATAGATTCAAATGATTCACAGAAAATAACCTTTAAAAACAACAAATCATTTGCAAATATGTTATCGCTAACAGTAGTTCACTATTGCCATTCTCATTCACTATTTACCACACAGCAACTTCCAATTATACTGCAAATTCAGTTAGAGAAGACACGACAGACAGAGGAGCAAATATGTACATAAAAAAATTAAAAGAATTTATTAAAACAAAAATGGGCTAGCTCTTTTCAAAAGAGAACAAAAATGTAATAATAATAATAATAATACACCCATTAAAATAAGAATTCTAAACCATTGAGTAATTTGATGGAAATGTTCCAGAATTAGATGAAAAGATATGAAGTTGTTGCTGACATTGAAGAAACTGCTCCAGTACAGTGGACTGACTCCAAGCCATTCAAGATAAATCCAAGTGAAAAAAAAAAGAAAACATCTGCAGCATATTTACATAAATCAGTGTTTTTCAGTATTAATGAGACCTCACTTATATTTATTTAAAAACACATAGTTTTTTTGTTTTTTTTTGCTAACGCATTTATCAAATGGTTATGGTTTAGAAGAGCCAAGCTACCTGCATGTTGTATTTTTCATGGAGTGACATGTGCACACAGGATAAAAAACAAATACGAAAAAAAAGGCAGAATACAAAAGAACAAATGAAATCCATCCATCCATCCATTATCCAACCCGCTGAATCCGAATACAGGGTCATTGGGGTCTGCTGGAGCCAATCCCAGCCAACACAGGGCACAAGGCAGGAACCAATCCAGGGCAGGGTGCCAACCCACCGCAGGACACATACAAACACACCCACACACCAAGCACACACTAGGGCCAATTTAGAATCGCCAATCCACCTAACCTGCATGTCTTTGGATCGTGGGAGGAAACCAGAGCGCCCGGAGGAAACCCACGCAGACACGGGGAGAACATGCAAACTCCACGCAGGGAGGACCTGGGAAGCGAACCCGGGTCTCCTAACTGCGAGGCAGCAGCGCTACCACTGCGAACAGATGAAATGCCTCACACCAATTATCAATTTTTTAACACATGAGGAGTCAATCTTGCTGGGAATATGGTAATAAAAGGACTGATGACAACAGTTTTGAGGAAGTAAATTCACTGACACCCACTGATATCAATCAATCCATTAATACACATGGGGAACATGCAAACACCATGTAGAAACTCCATGACATACTGAATCTCACAACAGTTGTTTTACTTTTATTTCTCCTTAAAACAACATGAATACAACAATATGAATCAATACTTGACAAGAATTTTGGCTTGAAAAAATAGACATATTTGGTATGTCTCCTGCGGTGGGCTGGCTCCCTGCCCGGGGTTTGTTTCCTGCCTTGTGCCTTGTGTTGGCTGGGATTGGCTCCAACAGACCCCCGTGACCCTGTAGTTAGGATATACAGTAGCAGGTTGAATAATGGATGGATGGTATGTCTCAACGCTGTATTTAACAAAGACTGGGTAAAAATATTGATTCTCCGATTAATCTTTGTTTTTTTGTTTAAACTGTTCCATATCGATTCAAGATCAACCTTGTTAATCTCTGACTTGCTCAATTACTATATGTAGATTTTTGCTTATCTTTGTTTTTGGTGTCTGATCTACCAGATGTCGCTAATGCGCCTGTGTATGCTTTCTATGGAAAATGCACTTTACTACCTTGCATAAGATGGTGTGTCCTCTTTAACTGATATTAGCTCCTACACTTAAACCAAATGTGTGAACTTTCTATGGATTCAAGCAGTGCATCAGTAAAGAACAACTGGATAAAAGCAAAGTCATATGTAAGCTGTGCAACTCAGAAGTATTGTTGTAACAGAATAAATCTGAGAATTCATTTATCCCAACATCACTCATAAATGTAACCTCAGTCGATATCCAAACAAGTACAATACAATATAATACATAATATAAGGGCTTTAACAGGCCCTGCCTTTTGTCAGTCAACCAGCCTTGATTCTCTAAGAAGACAAGGAAAAGTGCCACATTTGAGTACTGAGAAGAGAAACAGAATAGGTGAGGGTTAGTAACAAATTATTACTATCATATTATTTACTGTATGTTTCAGTGCTGATGACTAACAACAGAGATCCAGTATGCACAGCTAATCAGCAGCTTTAGTCAGGATATGCTAAACTGTTCCATCGCAGTCTACGTCGATCCCAAGTTACTGTGTTGGCAAGTCCAATAAACATTGCTTCTCTTCAAGCACATTGCTAGATATTCTACGGTGGAAAATGTTTGCCACGGGCCACACCCAACCAAATATGTGCGCATTTGTTGGAATTTTAGGAGAAGCCTGTGATGCCAAAGTGAGTTTGTGCGCAAAGCAGCTGGCATGAAGTAGCACCATACGCACAGATCATATTACCGTGTTGTCAGTCACGATGGTTGGTTCTTTGACTTTTATGTTCCATTCATCTAGTGCCACTGTCAACATGCATCAGATCCAGATCATGATGCTTCAAAAATGCTTCATTTTTGTCTTGGGAGGAAACGTGAGGACACATATTCACAAGATGATATGATTGTTTAATAAAGTAGATGTCACTGCATTGTATTAAAACAAGGAGGTCCACCCCCCATAATATGTGCTGTGCTGTGATTTTTTTTTTTTTTGGTTTTAAAAAAGAGCAATAATATTTTGTTCTACATCTTGCAAATGCTGATGTTAACTGCTCATTATCAATCAAGTATTGCTTCTTAAATGTCATTCCATGCTCATGCATATGTTATGAAGTCACTATGTAGACACCCTTCAAATAAAGTGTTACTGTAATGTGTCACATTATGTTAATGTTCTTTATGCATGGTTAAGTAATCTCTAAAACAGTCAGCACTTCAAATAAATATATCATTGCACACTAATTAAAACAAGATAAAAATCGAAATGTGACATCGGTGCTGATACCAAGCCCTAAATAGGACACTAGTATCCATAAGCTCCACCATAAAATGCCAGAGTGGGCTAATTATTTATTTAAAAATGTATAAAATATGTTTCTCTTCAGAATGCAGTTTCATGCGGTAAATTAATATATACCATGATTGTGATATCAAACCTGTTTTCTAATTCCTGTTGTTTCTGCTTCTTTCCCAGATCTGGATGTTCGTGCCTCCTTCTTTTCAACAGGGTTAGAGATCCTTTTGTTGCCATTCTTCAATTTCTTTTGTAAGGTTCAACTGTGGGTGTTTGTTGTGGGTTACTGATCCAAGTTTTATTTTAAACTGGTTGTTTAAATTCACTTATTTTGTACTTCTTCAGCATTTAATCGCAATACAAAATGTAATAAATAAAATGTAAATAAAATAATTTAATAAAATAAGTTAATAAAAACTTTACTGGTCATTTCTTTTCATATGTGTTAGTGTCTGCAGCCTTTCAAATAAACAACTTTGTGACTTCCAAGCAAGCAACAATTGTAAATGCCTCAAAGAGCATACATGATTCAATTATTTGTTTCCTTTAAAGTTTAGTCTAAACTGAGCTGCAGACCATACACTTTGCTTAGTTTCTGTCTTCTTGCAAAGTGCCTGCCACATAGCATGCAGAAACCTAGGAATGCTGACAACAGCCAAGCAAGTTAAAATACATTCTGCAGTGTATATTTTCCATTAATTTATGCCTGCTAGAAATGATGTAAAGTTAGTCCAATTTAATTTTGTACTGTAGTCAGAAGATTTTCTAAAAGCAGAAAAGAATTTCAAAAAGAAACAACACTCTTAAAAGCATTAAACTTATCATATCTGCATCAGATCACAATATGGTTCGATTAGCATGTCTGCTTTTTTAAAAAATAAAGGTCAGAATAAATTTGCATGTTGGCTTCAATGTTAATTTTGTTCATTGTGCTGTATTAGTAATATTTTTATCACAACAATGTTCAGCTGTGTCTCAAATCTAATAACAAATGATAGCTGTATTTTAAATCCTACCAGACTTCTCAGTTGCTTCATGCTAAAGGCAACACCAAGAAGGAGGAAGAAAGGAAAAGACCATTAATGAGCAAAGTTCACAGAATGAGACATCGTATGCTGTATGTAAAAGTTTGGAAAATTAGAAACGAACCCCTGCAAAAAATCTCTGGCTGCCAACAAAGAGAATTACATCTGTCTATTCAACTTTTACTAATGAAAGCCACCATATTTCGGGTTTTGCCATGTTCTCAGTATAGTGACTTTTGCTTGACTATTTTTCTTATTATTTAACCTTTAGGATTCATTCTCTGCTGCTTAATATTCATTCCTAACAAAAATTAAACCATTAATATGAGAGTCTCCATAGGTGTGAAATATATGTTAAGTTGGAAAATCTCCACAATGATGATAAAAACCTCCAGCATTATTTAGGAGTTGGCGCTGTGGTTCAATAACCTTGGATTCATCACACAGAATGATATGCAGTGACCCTACTGGTAGTTGGAGGCTTTTAAATCAGTGTAAACTTATTTTTGATGTAAAACCGACCAAAGAAGATAGGTGGGCTAACCCCTCAAATGATGTTGTGCCAATATGTGACAATCTGCACCCCTGCACTAATGTAAATTTTGTTTGGTTTAAATTCTGTGTGAAGTTTGATGTTCTAGAAGTGGCTTTCTTGGTTATAAGTAAATTACTTAAGCTAAAACTGGAAGAAAATTCTATACTGGATTTTACAGCTTCTTTCAAAAATATAGTGGCTGAGACAGAATGGAATGAGATGGCTCTGATCTCTGCTTTTAGAAATGGATTAAATGACGATTTACAGAATACGTAGCCCACTCATTGTTTAAGAAGAAACTTCAGATGCTTTTATAATTCAAGCTTTAAGGACAACAATAGAAATTCAGGAAAGAAATATTAAAAGACAAAGACACAGGGCAGCAAATTTAGCTTAATAAATGTGGTATGTGTAATTGATCAGATGTATCAGAAGTACTATGTAATTAACTTTTCATTATACAATATTTATTTATTTTTTACTAAGGCCTAATACTGGATTATTAGTTCACAGGAGCTCCATGCTCTTTAACGTGCTACTTATAATTGCCCAGTAATAGAACATTTGTGTCATAGATCAATTCTTACTTTTCCTAGTGATCTTGGCTTTTGTTGATGGTGATTGGAAAAAAAATAATTTTAGAGGAAACTGAATTGTTTTGAATTAAAATAGGTAATTTGTAGGAATAATTTCCATTTGAAGTATAAATATAATTTCAACCAATAGCACATCCTGTAATAAATGTAGCTTCAATCAGAATTAAATATAGTGCTTTAATCGTCATCAAAAATTTTTGAAGGGTTTAGATCAAATGCAATATAAACTGAATTGTGGTTAATTTTAACTTATTTCATACAGCATTGACGTTTACAGGCTGCATATTTATGTGAACTATGTACATTACAATGTCCAAGTACTTCAAGTGGAACCAAATTACTGGCAGTACTGTGTTTAGTCAACATTTTCCATTTTTGGTTTTCTTTTACACAGCTACATATTAGTCAAGATGGTGGCTGTAGTGGTGTGCCACACTGCCATTCGATTGGAGTTGGGAAAGCATGGGTATGCTGGTAAAAAGCACTGCACTGTTCTTTTCATACGGGACTCCTTTACTGAACTGAGCAGGCATTTAAATGTTCTATGGCATGTTGTTACTTCTGGCTTGTGTTGTACTGAGGGCTTGAAGTAATCTGGTACACTATACCAACCCTTCACTGTTTCTGCTTTGGGAATCAGAGCATAATGGCACATCGCAGTCTGACTGACAAGGGGACATCCCCTTCTGTGTGTACCCAAGGAGTCAACTTGCTAAGCATGTCTACTTTGAGCTTGGTGGAACTGAAGTTCCTTTTCTTTGTTTATATTAATGTCCTTCTTTGCGTGATTCCGTCCCTTCCTTCATGACGCTCAGCAGAACAAAGGACACTGTGCCTAAAAATAGCCCACTCATAAAGCATTATTACTGACAAATATGAACAAATATTTGGTAATTTTTTTTTTTCTGTAACATCAACAAGTTTCAATCAAATATGTCAAGGTATTTTTTGAGATTTTGGGGTATTTCCTTTTTCTGTTGTGGGGGGGGGGGTTACCACTAATTGCTGACATATTGAAATGAACTTCCTTAGCAGAGGCCTACTGAGCTACTGACCATCCGGCCAAATTTCAGCATTTTACTTTAATGGTAAATACTGTTTCTGTTGATAAATGAGTCTGCCAACTTTGTATTATAAACTGCTCAAAAAAATTAAAGGAACACTTTGAAAACTGATCAGATCTCATTGGGAAAAACTCATGCTGGATATCTATACTGATATGGTCTGGGTAATGTGTTAGGAATGATAGGATACCACATCGTTTGATGGAAATGAAAATTATCAAGCTACAGAGGGCTGAATTCAAAGACACCCCGAAAATCAAAGTTAAAAAATGACGTGGCAGGCTAGTTCATTTTGCCAAAATTTCATTGCAGCAACTCCAAATCATACTCAGAAGTTTGTATGGCCCCAATGTGCTTGTATGCATGCCTAACAACGTTGGGGCATGCTTCTAATGATGTAACGGATGGCGTCCTGGGAGATCTCCTCCCAGATCTGGAGCTCCTGGACAGTCTGAGGTGCAACCTGGTGGCGTCGAATGGACAGAAACATAATGTCCCAGAGGTGTTTTATTGGATTTAGGTCAGGCGAGCGTGGGGACCAGTCAGTGGTATTAATTCCTTCATCTTCCAGGAACTGCCTGCATACTCTCACCACATGAGGCCGGGCATTGTCTTGCACCAGGAGCCACCCAGGACCCACTACACCAGCATAGGGTCTGACAATGGGTTCAAGGGTTTCATCCCGATACATAATGGCAGTCAAGGTGCCGTTGTCTAGCCTGAAAAGGTCTCTGCATCCCTACATGGATATGCCTCCCCAGACCATCACTGACCCACCACCAAACCGGTCATACTGAATGATGTTACAGGCAGCATAACATTCTCCATGGCTTCTCCAGACCCTTTCACGTCTGTCACATGTGCTCAAGGTGAACCTGCTCTCATCTGTAAAAAGCACATTGTGCCTGTGGTGGACCCACCAATTCTGGTATTCTATAGCAAATGCCAATCGAGCTCCACGGTGCTGGGCAGTGAGCACAATGCCCACTAGAGGATGTAGCTCTATGAGGCCACCCTCATGAAGTCTGTTTCTGATTGTTTGGTAAGAGACATTCACACCAGTGGCCTGCTGGAAGTCATTTTGTAGGGCTCTGGCAGTGCTCATCCTGTATCTCCTTCCCAAAGAAGCAGATGCCAGTCCTGAACATGGGTTAAGGTCCTTCTACAGCCCCGTCCAGCTCTCCTAGAGTAACTGCCTGTCTCCTGGAATCTCCTCCATGACTTGAGACTGTACTGGGAGACACAGCAAACATTCTGGCAATAGCATGTATTGATTCTGGAGAAGCTGAACTACTTGTGCAACCTCTGTAGGGTCCAGGTATCACCTCATGCTACTAGTAGTGACACTGACCGTAGCCAAATGCAAAACTAGTGAAAAAACAGTCAGAAATGATGTGGAGGGAGAAATGTCAGTGGTCTCCACCTGTTAAACCATTCCTGTACTGGGGGTCATCTCATTGTTGCCCCTCTAGTGCACCTGTTGTTAATTTCAATAACATCAAAGCAGCTGAAACTGATTAAAAACCCCTCTGCTACTTAACTGACCACATCAATATCCCAGAACTTTCATTGACTTTTATTTAAATTTTTTTCAGCAGTGTGTATCTATACTAATAAAAGGCAAAGCCCTCACTGACTGACTGACTGACTCACTGACTCATCACTAATTCTCCAACTTCCCTTGTAGGTAGAAGGCTGAAATTTGGCAGGCTCATTCCTTACAGCTTACCTACAAAAGTTTGGCAGGTTTCCTTTCAAAATTCTACGTGTAATGGTCATAACTGGAACCTATTTTTTCGTCCATATACTATAATAGACTTCTGCTTGATGCCCGTGCGAGGCGGAGTTATGCCTCCCACGTAATTTAGTGCCTGCCCATATAAGGCCGTCCGTCAGTGGCAATCCAATAGAAACACTGCCGGTGAAGGACTGTGCTTATGCAGAGGAAGATGGGATGGTCAGGGTGGTGTTTGGCACAAACTTCGGCGAAACTGCGAGAGAAACTTTTAAGTGCCGGGTCTTAGCTAACATTAAATACAGCCGTGGACATCGCACAAGATGGCACCAGCACAGCTGGGAACCTTCGATGCATGTACACCGAGCTCTCCGCGTGAAATGACGCAGTGCACAGACAAAAAGCAACAGTTCCAAAGAGTGCTGAACAAAAACCGAATTACACAATTGAGAAGGTAGCAAAAAAACTATGAAGCGTGTGATACATACAAGCATATTCATAAGTGCAGCTACTGTGGAAACAAAGCACACGGTGCAAAAAGTCAATGTCCCGCTAAAGGAAGACAGTGTAAAAAAAAACCCGTGCATGCAGTGTGTCACGTCTCAGATAAAAAGGAAGATGAGCTGTTTATTGATGCAGTAAGAAACGAATCGATGAATGAAACCTGTTATTTTTACAACGTTTGACAAATGCGGAATGTAACTTGAACACAACACATCCTACAAATACGAACCTGACTGAAAGAAATAATGATAATCAAATCCATGATGACAGCAACACTCATAACACTCACAAAACAATTACTGTATATTGACAATCATGTTGCGTTATTTTTAAAATGTTCCCTTTTCTTTTTCATAACTTCTTTAACACAGTACTTCTCCGCTGCGAATCGCGGGTATATATATATACTAGCAAAATACCCGAGCTTCGCAGCGGCGAAGTACTGCATTAAAATTTTTATTAAGAAGAAAATTTAACCTTTTTAAACTGAGAGAAAATATACCAATAATTATTTGTTAAGGATCTCTTTGTATACCATGTTGTCAGTTCGGTCCTCTGGTTGTAACATGACCAAGCTGTGCGCTGAGCTTACTCTTGAGCATGTAACTTATAATTGGCCATGTGAACAGTAATCTTGTCTCAAATCTTACAGCTTGGATTGCTGCTGTCATAATCGGTTTGAGTTTCATGGTTTGTTTCAATTATGACAGTATCTGCAGTGACATTCGGCATCTGTCAAGCGTTGTAAGCACAGAACCGGTTTCCGCGATAAAATCACATCTAGCTTTTGAGAGTTTAAACATTCATAAACATCAAAGTGTCCACTACTGAAATCGTCACCTGTGAATCTAAGATGTTCAAGAGGCATTGGCGGTTGTCGAAAGGTGTAAAATATTTGGCCATTTCGGTACACTTGAAAGCGACAACCGAACAATTCAGCGGCAGCCATCAACTCATGCAGAACCATAGGTGAAGGGCTTAAGCATTTCACTCTTCTAGTACTCCTATGTAGTATAATTATCTCCTGTACCGTCATCAGTCCACATCTTGAACCTGTCCCAGTCATTCAATACATAAAACAGAATGTTCCACCGGATATCAAGAGTAAGCCTGATATGGCCGTGCAATATGTAACAAAGAGAATGGAAAAGGTAGGTGGTATCTCCGGGCATGGAAACCGCTCGGTAAGTGATAGTTCTTTGATCGATAGTGATCATCTCGATAGACATGGTAATGGGGGTTGGAATGATAAAGGAAATGGGTACCTGAACAATGTAAAGTAAGTGTAAAATACCTATACAATAACTAAAATTGTAATAAACAAACAATAAAACAGCGGAGAAGCCGTGGATTAAACAAAAAGGCTGTAGTTATCAGTAGGGAGATGTGAATCCCGTGGCGAAGCAAGGAAGGGAATGTAGAGACTGGAGCGACGGACGGCCTTATATAGGCAGGCAGCCAACAACGTGGGAGGCGTTGGGATGGGGGACCCAACGCCGCCTCACACGGTGACCGAGCTGCAGGCTACGAATGTATATATGTACGTAAGTAGGATTCAGTTAGCGTTGGGAACCCGTGTACCAAATTTCTTAAAGATGGGCCCATAAGTAACAAAGACTGTTAAAAAGTTCAATATGGCGGCTGAGAGTGGCATCATACTACCGAAATAATTACGTATATTTGTTTCGGTTAGTGCAGGGAAGCCGCCTACCAAATTTCGAGAAGATGGGGCCATAAATAAGAAAGTTCAACATGGCGGACGTTGTTGACCGTTATGACCATTACGTGTAGAATTTCGAAATGAAACCTGTTTAACTTTTGTAAATAAGCTGTAAGGAATGAGCCTGCCAAATTTCAGCCTTCTACCTACACGGGAAGTTGGAGAATTAGTGACGTTGGAAAGTTCAATATGGCGGCTGACAGTGGCATCATACCACAGAAATAAGTATGTTCATTGGTTTCGGTTAGCGCAGGGAAGCCGCCTACCAAATTTCGTGAAGATGGGGCTGTAAATAAGAAAGTTGAACATGGTGGACGTTGTTGACTGTTATGACCGTTACACGTAGAATTTCAAAATGAAACCTGCTTAATTGTTGTAAGTAAGCTGTAATGAATGGGCCTGCCAAATTTCAGCTGGAGAATTAGTGACATTAGAAAGTTCAATATGGCCGCTGACAGTGGTGTCATATCAACAAAATAAGTACGGACATCGGTTTCCACTAAAAGTTAAATATGGCAGTTGACAGTGGCATCATACCACCGAAATAAGTACCAAATTTCAGCCTTCTACCTACACGGGAAGTTGGAGAATTAGTGACGTTGGAAAGTTCAATATGGCGGCTGACAGTGGCGTCATACCACCGAAATAAGTATGTACATTGGTTTCGATTAGTGCAGGGAAGCCACCTACCAAATTTCGTGAAGATGGGGCCATGAATAAGAAAGTTCAATATGGCGGACGTTGTTGATCGTTATGACCGTTACGCCTAGAATTTCAAAATGAAACCTGCTTAACTTTTGTAAGTAAGCTGTAAAGAATGGGCCTGCCGAATTTCAGCCTTCTACCTACATGGGAAGTTGGAGAAATAGTGACGTTTGGAAAGTTCAATATGGCGGCCGACAGTGGCGTCATACCATCGAAATAAGTAAGTACATCGGTTTCGGTTAGCGCAGGGAAGCCGCCTACCAAATTTCGTGAAGATGGGGCCATAAATAAGAAAGTTCAACATGGTGGACGTTGTCGTCCATTATCGACCGTTATGACCGTTACATGTAGAATTTCGAAATGAAACCTGCTTAACTATTGTAAGTAAGCTGTAAGGAATAAGCCTGCCAAATTTCAGCTTTCTACCTACATGGGAAGTTGGAGAATTAGTGATGAGTCAGTCAGTCAGTGAGGCAGTGAGTCAGTCAGTGAGGGCTTTGCCTTTTATTATTATAGATATATGTATATACTAGCAAAATACCCGCGCTTGGCAGCGGAGAAGTAGTGTGTTAAAGAAGCAATGAAAAAGAAAAGGAAACATTTTGAAAATAACGTAACATGATTGTCAATGTAATTGTTTTGTCACTGTTGTGAGTGATGAGTGTTGCTGTCATATATATATATATATATATATATATATATATATATATATATATATATATATATATATATATATACACACACACACACAAACATATATATATACATATCTATACATATACACATAAATATACACACACATATATACATACATATATATATATCTACATATATACACACAAATACATATATATATACATACACACACACACACATATATATAAACATATATACATATACATACATATCTACATATATACACACACAGCTATTTCGTATCAGTGCAATACGCTGCTTGTTAAAACGGATGACTCACGCTCTTACGTTAAGTCTGCGTGGATATTATGAACTATCGTATTTGTTCAAGTTCTATTTAAATTTTAAATAGAAGGAATTTTTATTTAGTCGACAGAAATATCTTTGGTAGGAATGGTAAAACAGACAGGAATATTATTCTGAATAAATCAACTCAAACCTTAAACAACTTATAATATTTTGCTCTCCATAAAAATATATCCTGTCTAAATTATACAAGTTAGAAATAAAGTAAACGTTAAAAGAACAAACATTCAAATTTCTTTACTCTTATGTCATTTTATATAAAAATAAACTTAGATTTTAAATATCCCAAAAGATTTTGCTCTCCATAAAAATATATCCTGTCAAAATTATACAAATTCAAATATGAACATGCTGCATAACAAAACCTAGAAATATAAATAAAATGTGTTCCTTTCAGCAATAACAAATCAAATCATTCAGTTGTCTTTGCTCATATGTCATTTTAGAGCTGGACGCCTGGCATCTTTTTGGCAACAAGTTCGTTTATGTTTGGTGTGAGGTTCTGTGTTGTGGAGATTCTCAGGATGGACTGCAGGTGCTCATCAGTGAGGCGACTCCTGTGTGCTGTTTTGTTAGTCTTTATCACTGAGAAGAGCTTCTCACACAGATATGTGCTACCAAACATGCACAAGGTTCGAGCCGCATGTAGACGGACTTTTTGTTCTTCAAAGTCACCAAAGCGCCGTGCAAACTCAGTGCGCTCAGTTTATCAGCAAAGTGCGTATTTGGGAACACCGTAGTGGCGACTTGGTTTAACATTACTTGGCAACAGGGAAAGTGGGGCAAGGTGCACTGGTGCATTTGTGTCTCCCATAAAAGCAGCTTCACTTGAAATCACTTTGTGATTGTGCACGGGTAAAAACGTCCACTGAAGTGTCAGATTCTTATTTAATTATTCTGCTTTCTGTATCTTCTGCATTGCATTCAGGTTACCCTGATGTTTTGTCTCATAGTGCCGTCTTAGATTAAATTCTGTAATTACAGCCACATTAGCTCCACAAATGAGACACACGGGTTCAGTAAACATATACTCAGCCTCCCATCGGTTTTAAAGGCTCTATTTTCAGAATCAACTTTTCTCTTCAGCATCGTGTGAGCTAGCTTCGCAATAACTTGCAGCATCATAAGCTAGACTTGATTAAGCGGTAAGTGTTGGCAAGGCAGCTGAAGCGCTGCATTATGGGATCTGTAGTTTATTGTGTTACCAGCGCTTCATATACCGGGCCATTAATAACAATAATACAGTATATAAAATGATCTCGGGCGGATATAATTACGCCGGGCGGATGTGGCCCGCCCTTGAGTTTGACACATATGGACTAAATAGAACTTGAAAAGATATATTTTTCAAATGTGATCGCGCAATTCAGATAGAGTTGACGCGCACTACAGCCTGCATGCCTCAATAAGTCATCCTCCCCTCGCTCTTACTTTTTTACCGTTCATCTAATGAATACACTGAGTATGGCTTTACCAAAACAATCATTGATGGCGAATAAAGTATCCATTATTGAGTATGTAGATCGGGATATATATATATACATATATATATACCAGCGTATCATAGAAGTAGTGTGTTAAAAAGCTAGAAAAGAAAAGGGAACATTTTAAAAATAACGTAACATGACTGTCAATATACAGTATTTGTTTTGTGAGTGTTACTGAGTGTTGCTGTCATCAAGGATTTGATTATCATTATTTCTTTCAATCAGGTTCGTATTTGTAGGATGTGTTGTGTTCAAGTTACATTCCGTGTTTGTCAATCGTTGTAAAGATGACAGGTTTCATTCATCGATTCGTTTCTTACTGCATCAATAAACAGCTCGTCTTCTTCTTTATCTGAGACCTGACACACTGCATGCACGGGTTTTTACACTGTCTTCCTTTAGCGGGACATTGACTTTTTCCAACGTGTGCTTTGTTTCCGCAGTAGTTGGATTTATGAATATGCTTGTATGTATCAGGCGCTTCATATTTTTGCTGCCTTTTCAATTGTGTAATTCGGTTTTGTTCAGCTCTTTGGAACTGTTGCTTTTTATCTGTGCACTTCGTCAGTTCACGTGAGCCACTCGGTGTACATGCATCGAAGGTTCCCAGCTGTGCTGGTGCCATCTCGTGCTATGTCCATGGCTGTATTTAATGTTACCTTAGTCCTGGCACTTAAAACTTTCTCTCGCAGTTTAAGCTGAGTTTGTGTCAAACACCACCCTGACCATCTCATCTTCCTCTCCATAAGCACAGTCCTTCACCCGTGAATATTTACCCGTGGCAGTTTGCTATTGGATTGCCGCTGACGGACGGCCTTATATGGGCAGGCACTAAATTACAAGCGCCAGCGCAGCCTGTCTATGAACTTAATTTAAAGTGTAGGTTTACATCGTGCTTTGTTTCAAGTAGCAGAACTCATGAATATGGTTGTATATGTCACTCGCTTTCTTATTGTTTAGCTGCCTTCTCAATTATATAATGCATGTTTTCTTCAGCGCTTTTTGAGGTCTTCCTGGTTTTCTATGTACTGCGTGATTACGTGGGAGGCGTGATGATGTCACACGAAACTCCGCCCCCACGGCGTTGAAGCTCATCTCCATTACAGTAAATGGAGAAAAACTGCTTCCAGTTATGACCATTACGCGTAGAATTTCGATATAAAACCTGCCCAACTTTTGTAAGGAAGCTGTAAGGAATGAACCTGCCAAATTTCAGCCTTCCACCCACACGGGAAGTTGGAGAATTAGTGATGAGTCAGTGAGTGAGTGAGTGAGTGAGTGAGTGAGTGAGTGAGTAGTGAGTGAATGAGTGAGTGAGTGAATGAGGGCTTTGCCTTTTATTAGTATAGATATAACCCCGATCTACATAATCTCAAATAGACAAACCACATGCCGTGGCGCAATGGTAGAGGCTTCGCCTCTAGCGCAGAGGTTCAATTCCCGAGAGGGGGTGCACTGAGTATGTACGTGCGCTTCCCGATTCATTTTACCCTCGCATCCCCTTGGTTTGAGACGTATGAAAAAATATGCGGTTAACGCAGAAAGACAGATCACCAATTGAAGCTTTATGAACAATGGATACTTTATTCGCCATCAATGATTGTTTTGGTAAAGCCATACTCAGTGTATTCATTAGATGAACGGTAAAAAAGTAAGAGCGAGGGAAAGGTGACTTATTGAGGCACGCAGGCGAAACCACAATAGCACGCGGCTCGATCGTCGGTGCGTCAACTCGATCTGAATTGCGCGATCACATTGAAAAATATATCTTTTCAAGTTCTATTTAGTCGACACAAATATCTTTGGTTGGAATGTAAGGCGAATTTACTCTTTACATTTGTATGGTGAAGAAAAATTTATGCAATGATGCCTACATTTAACTTACATTCCTACCAAAGATATTTTTGTCGACTAAATAAAAATTCCTTCTTTTTAAAATTTAAATAGAACTTGAACAGATACGATAGTTCATAATATCCATGCAGACTTGCATGTAAGAGCGGGAGTCATCTGTTTTAACAAACAGCGTATTGCACTGATACGAAATAGCCTGCCCATTTAATTATTTAGGAATGGATAAATAAATTAAGATATTGTACAAGCAATGTTTTCATTTTTCTTCCTTGATGGATTCTGGCACCCCAGCAAAAGTTGCTCGCACCCCAAAGAGTGTATATATGTGTGTATATATATATATATATATATATATATATATATATGTTTATATATGTGTATGTGTATGTATATATATATGTATGTATATATGTGTGTGTGTATACAGTATATATATGTGTATATGTGTATATGTATATATGTATGGATATGCATATATATATGTTTATATGTGTGTGTGTATATATATATATATATATATATATATATATATATATATATATACAGTAATCCTTGCTATATCAAGCTCGACTTTTGGCTTCACTCTATCGGATTTTAAATGTAAGCACATCTAAATATATATCACAGATTTTTCGCTGGTTCGCCGCTTCCTGCGGACAATGGGTCTTTTAATTTAGGTTACATGCTTCCTCAGTTTGATTGCCCAGTTGATTTCATACAAGGGATGCTATTGGCGGTTGGCTTAGAAGCTACCCAATCAGAGCATGTATTACATATTAACTAAAACTCCTCAATGATATACGATGTGCTTCCCACACGGTGCTTGATTGTTTGCTTCTCTATCTTTCTCACTCTCTCTGCCTGACGGAGGGGGTGTGAGCAGAGGGGCTGTTTGCACAGAGGACACGGACGCTCCTCTACAAAATGCCGCTTTATCGCGGTGCTTCTGTATACTTAAAAGCACGTATTGATTTTTGATTGTTTGCTTTTCTTTGCGGCTCTCTCTGACATTCTCTGCTCTGACGGCTCCTTTATGACGGCTTCTTTGAAGATGATATGTTTGCTTTCTTTTAATTGTGAGAAAGAACTGTCATCTCTGTCTTGTAATGGAGCACAGTTTAAACGTTTGACTAAAGGGTGTTATTTCATGTCTAGAGGGCTCTAATAATGTTAACAGGGTGGGAGAGTTTATTAGGGCTTAAAATATATAAAAATAACCATACAAACATATGGTTTCTACTTTGCGGATTTTCACCTATCGCTGGGGGGTCTGGAACACAACCCCGCAATCGAGGAGGGATTACTGTATATATATATATATATATATATATATATATATATATATATATATATATATATACAGGCATAATTCGTTCCGGAAACGTGCTCGCAATCCAAAGCACTCGTATATCAAAGCGAATAATGGAAACTCAGATGATTCGTTCCACAACCCAAAACTATTCATATAAAAATGATTAATACAAAATATAAAGTAAAATACATAATACAAATTAACCAGCACTTTACCTTTAAAAAGAATCATGGCTGGTGTGAGTTTCTAAAATCATTTGGGATTCCACCCAACAGGACAACACGCGGAAGAGCGTCCCAAAGCAATCAGTCTCCCAGCGCTGTAGCAGTTCGCCGTATAAGCGCATCCAAAAAGATCGCAGACATGCTATAAGCGCCTGTCGTAAATGGGTCATACAAGGAACATTATAAAGATCCCGGTACAATAAATAGCAGCGTTGTTGCTGTTTCAAGCTGAACAAAGCTGGTGTTAAAGTACTGAGACTCAGCTTCATGTTTTGGGGAGCAAGATGGGGACTCGCTCTTCACAGTGCACACACACACACAGTCACAATGCTGTAGTAAACAGTATACGCTCGTATGGATGTTGACTATATGAGTGAGGCACACAGACTCAGACGGAGAATAGGAGACGATTGCTAGAGAGAGAGAGAGAGAGAGAGACACGCTGGGCGAGCGAGATAAGGAGAGAGAGAGACGCGCTGGGCGAGCGAGATAAGGAGAGAGAGAGAGAGAGAGACACGCTGGGCGAGCGAGCGAGTGAGATAAGGAGAGAGAGAAGAACCATCAGCTCAGTTGTGATCACATAACGCTCAGCAGACAAAGTGTATCCATACTACTCGTATTGCAAGACATTGCTCGTTTATCAAGTCAAAATTTATTAAAAATGTTTGCTCGTCTTGCAAAACACTCGTAAACCAAGTTACTCGTAAAGCGAGGTCCCACTGTATGTATATATATATATATATATATATATATGACAGCAACACTCATCACTCACAGCAGTGACAAAACAATTACATTGACAATCATGTTACATTATTTTCAAAATGTTTCCTTTTCTTTTTCATTACTTCTTTAACACACTACTTCTCCGCTGCGAAGCGCAGGTATTTTGCTAGTACAATATATACGTCCTCTGACTTTCAACTGTTTTTACTTTCAGTAAACTTAATGTGTAAATATTTGTATGAACAGTAAAAGAGTCAACACCATAAGACATAAACTAAAAATGTTTCACAATGTGTCCCTGAATGAAGGGAGGCTCAAAATCAAAAGTACCAGTCAGTATCTGGTCTGGCCACCAGCTGCTTGAAGTACTGCAGTGCATCTCCTCCTCATGGACTGGACCAGATTTGTCAGTTCTTGCTGTGAGATCCACTCTTCCACCAAGGCACCTGCAAGTTCCTGGACATTTCTGGGGGGAATGGCTCTAGCCCTCACCCTGCGATCCAACAGGTCCCAGACGTGCTCAATGGGATTGAGATCCGGGCTCTTCCACTGTGAGGATGATCAGCTGTCCTTCCTGTCTCCCTGTAGCGCTGTCTTAGGCGTCTCACAGTGCGGACATGGCAATTTATTGCCCTAGCCACATCAGCAGTCCTCATGCCTCCCTGCAGCATGCCTAATGCACGTTCACGCAGATGAGCAGGGACCCTGGGCATCTTTCTTTGGGTGTTTTTCACAGTCGGTAGACAAGTCTCTTTAGTGTCCTGTGTTTTTAGAACTGTGACCTTAAATGCCTACTTTCTGTAAGCTGTTAAGGTCTTAACGACCATTCCACAGGTGCATGTTAATTAATTGATTATGGTTAATTGAACATGCATGGAAAACATTGTTTAAACCCTTTACAATGAAGATCTGTAAAGTTATTTGGATTTTTAAAACATTTTTGTTGAAATAGACAGTCCTGAAAAAGGGACGTTTCTTTTTTTGCTGAGTATATATTGTCACATACATACGCATGGGAGGTAGCTAAAGGGTTCAAATGAGGGTAATTCCACACCAGACCAGAGGGTGGTGGAGTGCACTTACCCTTTCTCTCTTTCCTCTGCAGACTAGTTAAGGAAAATTCCACCTGGCCCTGATCACATCACTTCCAGTTCCAACTCTGCTGACCTCACTTCCTCTGCCTAACCATAAAACTGCCATTTTGTTTCATCCAAGTCACTTCTGTTTTGGACTCAAATCTGTATACAACTCACATTTAATTGCCTATTTTGCGGCCTTATTTCAAGTATACAGATGGCTGCCCCAAACTTTTTCTGTGACATTTGTCTGTTTATTTAACAATAGATAAAGCATTGAATGACAAGTGAAATGGACCTAAAGTTGACAATTTAGTGCTTCTGGTGCCTTATCTAGTGCATATTCATATCCTTAACATTTTAATTAAAAAAAAATCTTACACATTATTACACAGACATCAACATAATAATTCATAATGCTCTTCATGGCAGAGATTTGCTCCTTTAGTAACCATTGTTATCTGTGCTTAATGCTCTCATACCCTCTTTACACCCCCTTTCTCTCTGTTACAGTCACCATGGAGATCTAACACAACTGGCAAGAAGCAATAGTGCACCCACGTGTTAATTTTAAGGGATGTTGCAACTTTTGCTGAAAAACAGCAAACAAATTGTGTTTTTTTTTCTTTGTAGCTGCCTTAACTGATGTTGTACTGTTTTAAACCAAGTTCACTTTTGAATGTTTTATTTTCTATTTAAGAAGTCCCTAGACTGCAGATATTAACAGATATTTAACTGCATACAATAACTTTATGCTCCAGTGTATGTGTGTTTATTAGAAATTGACTCTTCAGTTACTTTCTTAAAAATAATGTGTAAGATTAGAGGCATTAGAGAGTGTTCATTAAAAAAGGGATCATTGTTCATATAAGTAGATGTATCATTTTAACAGTAATAGCTATCCAAGTCCTAATTCACTTGCACTGATGTGACTGTTTAGTTATTTTGTGTTTACACATGCAAATTTTCACTCACAAAATCAAAGATTTTAATTGCATAAGTTATACCTGTTTGTTCAGTCTATCCAGCACATCATCCATTTCCTTTCAAAACCTGAACTCTGTTGTGTACTTGTCCAGTGAGGATCCAAACGTCATCAGCAAATCCATGTTTGCACATTTTTCAATTCTGTTGGTCAAAATAGATCAGTCAAAAAATAAAATCAAAATCCAACACCCCATACCCACCCCCAGAGACAGATAGACAGACCTCATCTGTCTGAACAGAGTTGGTCATCATTCCAGGATTTCAGATACCAGGACAACCTTTTTCACTTCCTCCTTTCTTATGAGAGAAAAAGTGCACTCCATCTTCTGGCAGATGACAGTTGGATCCCTTTTCTTTTTTCCACTTCTTCCACCTGGTTCAACTTTTCTTCCTCTAAGTTGCCATCATCCTCATGCTCTAGATGGTTAGGAAGGAAACTGACTTTCTCTCTTTTGGATTTCTTCATGTCCCCCTGGCTCATATTGCCTTCCTCGCGTTTTCTTTTGTTTACATTGACTCCCTCACAACTAGCTCCATGGAGCTTGGCTCTGTTGTCGACAAATTAATTTTTGATACTTGATATCCAGCCCCAAAACCTTTCTCTGATGATGGATCTGTAAAGCAAGGATGGTTTACAACAATAGTAGCATCAGCTTTGTTCTTCTCATCAGGTATTGGGTATGGTGTGTACTTGTAAATTTCCGCTGCAAGTTAATGTAAGGATCTCTCATATCATTTCTCTACTTACATTCAGGCCTCTTAAAAATCTGTATTTGCTTGATGTAGCCTCAGTTCAATATCATAGAATCAAGTAAGGGCAACCAATACAGAGGGAAACTTTAATAAGCTTCTTATGTAGTTTGAACTTATGGGCAGTATTAAGGACAACCAATACAGAGGGAAACTTTAATAGAGCTTCTTATGTAGTTTGAACTTGTGGGCAGTATTATAGTGTCTGTTGAGTTTGGAACAGAATACACGATGGATGAATGGGATGAAACAGAATGGCATCATTTTGATCCAGAGAAAAGGAGTCATTTTGACCCTGAGTAACTACATCTTTGACAAAGTATTTTCACACAGGTCCTTTCTGTAGGAAATTCAGATAGGTCAAAAAGGTTATATACATTGTCCCACCAAACTCTGGGTGTTCAAACTAAAGATCAACGTCACCATGCAGATCCAATTTTTCTCTTAAAACTTCTTTCAGATTCAGGAATAACAGAAAGCAGGCCCTCCTATACCAGTCTAGTGAAATGTTCACACATGGCCTGTAAAGGAAACACTTTGATTAGAAGTGCAAAATAACTCATTTTTTTTAATGTGTTTTAAACATTTTTAAAAACAGGATAATCATCTTAATACCACTTTATATAATGAATTAGAGCCATCCTCAAGGTCACAAACACCTTTCTTCCTGCTGAATAGGTTAGCTAAGTTCATGCTCTTTTGGTACATGACAGTTTTCATTTAGCTCATAGGACCTGCAGTGTTCCATATACCATGACTCAGACTTTGTGATGAATACCAGTTTGCCTGGTTCAACAATAATTTTCAGAATCCTGAAGAACTCAGATAATCTGCTGCAATGCTCAGAAGATATGACCATCCCCTTGGCATATTATACCCCATTCAGGTGGATATCAAAAGACAGAGACACAGAATCTTCATGAGGATACCTATGACTGACAGCAGACCTCTCTCTGACATCCAAAAAGTCTATGTCAACTGCCTTCACCTGCACAACATAACAGTGTGGTTTAGAAACACCTTGAATATCCAAATAGTATGTGGTCATCTTCTGATGTTTGGTGGCTAGAGTGAGAAGCACATTCTTGAAACTGTGATTATCATGGACTACTTACTTAAAGCAATTGTGCCTTGTTTCAAACTGCATGGTCCATAATGCTACCAAAGGACTAAAGCAATGAATTAGGTATAGATAATGGTCAGAAAAGTGATGCTTTGGACTCATTCTTAGATCAGGAAAAATTTCAATCAGTAGGTTTTTCTGATCAGATATCTTGTTCACCAAGTAACAAATGGATTCAATCATAGAATTCTATTGATTCTACTAACTGATCAATTTTTTTAATATCCATCAAAATCTCCTGTGAAGGGTCATTTTCATGGGGAGCTTTTATAGCAATCGTAGCAGAGTCCAAATCTAATGTCCATTACCACCTATCCCTTTTACAAAGCTTTAACATTTTACAATCTTTTGTAGCTTATTACCCCTGTCTGAATATTTGTGTGAAACTGTCTTACTATGATTATTTAAATTATCCGGCAAAAAAAAATTCTTTAGAAATACATTTTTTCTTGGAACCGCAACAGTTCAAGTGGAATAATGGTGTGAAAGTGGGACAGGAATAATAAAGAATGCATAAAGAATGCATTCCTCTTTTACACCATTCATTGTCAAGAGTATCTCGTCTTCCTTAATTTCTTCTATCATGGTATTGGTTAGCTCTCAATAGAAAACTCATACTTCAGTAGTAGTTGTCTCACTTACACTGATAAGACAGAATCTGCATAACATTTTGACACTGAAGCTTTCCCGAAAGCCTGATAGTTCTTGGGCACCTAGATTGCACACACACACACACACACACAAAGAAGACAGTTCTCCTAACAAACTGACCAAGAGCTCCAACATATATTCCCTCCTTTTCCAGAGAAGTGATATCCTCAATCAAAGGGCCAAAGAACTTTTCAAATCTAAAATTCATGGACATCACCACTGTTGCCAAACAGAGTTAACTGAATGGAATGTAAAGAATATGAAAACTGACAAATATTTTAAGAAGTACTCTTGTGTATTTTTCAAATTCCAAAGTAGTCAACATACAACCCTATACTGTTTATAGTTCTTCAAGGTGTGCATTTTTGTAAATACTGACCATCATGAAAGGAACTGTACTGTCTGGCAGTGATTCTTTTTGAAAGACTAAGTTTTTTTTAAATGAACTGATTGACTCAATACATTCTCAAGAACTTGAGCAACTAAAATACAGACAAAATTATTTTTATGTGTCTCATCATATAAATATTCAGGAGGGTCAATCAAAGAAAAAATTATTTTAGAAGCACAAATTCCTTTTGTAATCTGTAGACAACTTCCATTTCTCTGATGTTGGTAAAAAATGAGGACTTGTTTCCAGTATTCTATCTGATATTTCCTGAACAAATTCCACCATCTACCTTTATGCTATTTGTAGTATCTCCTTTTAGGTAGATTATTAAATTCTATTATTTTCCATATTAAGCTCTTTGAAACATGTACAGTATACACAAGAAAAAAGATGAAAGATTGTTTTCCAAAATTTCCCAACTGACAATCTCTGGAGTTGTCTCTTCTCTTCTTCATTGTTCACTTTTTTAGTGTGTGAAAGGGACAGATGGGATCTCAGTACACGTGGAGTTTTGAAGCTGCAGACACAGTCTTGCAAAGGGTAAGGCCAATTTGATCTTATATGTTTAATTCGCACATACTTCTGGAGAAACTATTGACTGGAGCAAAAGAACCTATAGAATTTACACCAGATGTGCTATTCCTGAAAAGAAGGAGACATTGATAATTTAGTTTCTGATATAAAACTGTGCTTATGAATTATGAAAAAGTAGGTGCATAGTCTCATTAAATAGACACACATATTAAATACTTGAAGTAACTTTGACTTGTATGAGAGTGACATATCAGGGCTGCCTTGTTCTCTCCAACAGGTAAATAAAAGCAAAACCAACAAAAACAAATGATGTATGTTTCATGTCACTGGTCAATTTTTTTAAACTGTGTATTCTCATTCAGTTTCAAAAAACTCTCCTTGTGCACACTACCATCATTTGAAGTGGCTTATTTAAAGGCAGTTATCTAGTAGCATTAATAATATTCTAATTCTTAAAATTAAAATTCTAATATATAGAATTTTGGGAATCAGCGATAAACCTAAAAAAACACAACATGATTTTGGCTTTTGACAAACTGCACCAGTCTTTGTTATTTTTTATTTCACCAATTTATAGTCTCTGAACATGTACTTTCATGCTGCAAAACTGCAAAAAAAAAAAAAGCAGTTCAGCACTCGCTTAATTTTATAATCTTTGAAACAAACCTAATTGCTAAGGTCACTATGCTGTTTGCATTATTTGATATGACCGTCATTATAATTGAAATTTTATCTAGGAAATTCAGCAAAAGATAAATTATGAAATGGCATCTTATTTGACATTAGTAATTAGATTCTTCAGTTTACACACTGCACTTGTGCAGAAAAACAGCTCCTTATGAATGGATACAGAAAGAAAACTAGCTAACTTACTCTGCTGGGAAGCTAATGCAATATTATGTGTTCCAAATATAACACGCCCAGAAGCACATATGGTGTCCACCCAACTAATTATCTGTTATAACATTAATATTCTTCTTCTTACCTGTTCCTCTCAACACTTTTTCTTAAGTTCACATCCAACGTTCTCCAGCTCCACACTTCAATTAATGTTAGATCAAAATTAGGGTACTGAGAAGACAAAAACAGAGCAGCGAAATCATTATTTTAGTAAGTGCTGGCTTTCATCCATTTATCTTCCATATACCCAATGCATGTTAAGAAATAAAGCTAACTTTAAATTAGCTATAATGCTGATGTAATTACTGAAAATTTGTCACCTTGGCTAACGCTGCCTAAACGTGCAATTAACACTTGCTGGATATGCACAAAACCCCATATAGTGACCACCTACTATCAACTCTTTTCTACAAAACTTATCAAAAACTAAGAAGTATGCAAATAGGTCAAAAAGTTATTTATGTTGCTCTTGAGTCCTGCTTGCATAGGTGTAAAATCCAAAATGGCTACCAAATCAAAATTTAAGCTTCTCTACTATCCAACTGGGTATGTGCATTTGTGCTTATGTGAACAAGATTACAATAGTAAATTCAGCAACCCAACTAGACCTAGCAAACTTGCTACAGAAATATTGTTCACTGGACAGCATATATATAGTGAGAACCAGGGGCGTTCCAGCTGCCCCGACTCCAACATAATAGGCACAAACCAAAGGTTGTTGGCGTACGCACAGATTTATGTATCTGGATTTTTTTGTGCGTATGCATATTTCCGCATTTGTCTGTACGCCATGTTTTAGTGTGAATTCTACACACAGCATTATGCATGAGGCCCCAGAAGACAGAAGCAGTGAATAATGTGGTCTGGAACACAAAGACAGGGACAGAAAAGCTAAGAAGTCAAAATGAAAAACCAAAACAAGCCAGAAATGTCACCAAAACTCCAATGTCAAAATAGTTTAGTCCTGACAAATCTTTAAATAAACCCTTACCTTCGTACAGTTATCTTTTTAGAAAATACAGAATCTTGGACAATAGGAGGAGCACATTGCAACATTAAACACCTTCAAGGTAATCATCACCAAGTGATAGCAATGAAAGTGCATTTAAATACATAGATATGCTCAAAATACAGTGGAACCTCGGTTCACGAACGTCTCAGTACACGTACAACTTGGTTTACGACCAAAACGTTCGCCAAACTTTTGCCTCAGTTCACGACCACACACTCGGTATATGAATAAGCCAGTTTCCCTTTCGGTTTGTACATGTTCAGTCTCTCCCTTTGCATTTCCTGTGCAGCGAGCAAGAGAGAGAGAGAGCGAGAGAGCGCAACACACAGACACACAGGCAGTGCGAGAGAGAGCTGGACGCATTAAGGTAGGAAGGCAGTTAAAGAATGCACTGGGCTTGATTTTGTTTTCACTTCTGTTTCCAGCAATCAGTTCGTAGCGTAGCATTGTTGCAATGTTATTTTTCTTGGTGGTTTATTAAATTACAGATTTTTTCAAATGTTAATTTTTCCCCTGTGCTTAAAACTCCTTAAAAAAAGTGCTTTTAGCCAGCGGTTGGTAGCGCTATAGTGCGAACTATTGCAGTGTTAGTTTTCTCTGTTGTTCAAGGTTTTCTCAGTGTTATTCAATGTGTTTACATTTAGTTTACTATTACGCTGTGCATTCTATGGTTTAATTAACTATATTTGTGCTTAAAAACTTAAAAAAATATATATTTACATACAGTTCGTATGGTCTGGAACGGATTAATTGTATTTACATACAATCCTATGGGGGAAATTGCTTCGGTTCACGACCAAATCGGTTTACGACCAGAGTTTTGGAACGAATTATGGTCGTGAACCAAGGTTCTACTGTAGTAGGCAAAAAATAATATTGAAATATAGAATCACATAATGCATAATAGCATAACATTGCTAAAACTAAAATTCCTGCAAAACACTGGAGAAAATCACTACAATATTAATATTTTTATCCTAAATGAGTTATAAGATAATAAATGTTAGGTTCCAAGTAAACATAGTAGGCACTGCCTCATAACCATAGTGTCTAAACAGCTCTACAGTATATACCCTGTAGCATGTGTCAAACAAATATTAAATACTAGCAAAAGTGGTTAAAATATATTACTATAAGAAAAAGTTGTGTTGTCTTGGTCTTCAGTAGCTAGACAGCTTTGTTAGATATTAACACTGACCACACAGAATAAGGTTAATGAGGAATACCCTTGCGGACATGAAAAAAAGGCCTTTTAATTCAGCTGCTTTTTATCAGGTTAGTGTGAAGGCTTTTAATATTTTTTAGCTTCATATGCCGTTTCAATTTATTTTGTCCTTTTTTATTCAGACTTATGCTCCTTTTTGTATTTTCTTGTTTTGCCTAGGTGAAAATGAAGGGTCTTCTGTTCAATCCAAATGCAGTACTAAACTCTTTTCTTCCTATGTCAGACTGTTCTTTTTTTTGTAAATTATTTATTTCTTATAAATTATTCTTTACCTTAGTGTGAATGTACTGAATCTGTGAGTGGCATTTTGCAGAAGGGCAACTGAGGTAATCAGCAATATAAAGAACCCAAACTGAACCCATTTTAATAAGTCACAGAAAAGTATCCTTGTAATAAACTAAAACTGACAGTAACCAAAAAGTAGTACAATTCAAAGCATTTCTTACATGAGGATTTAGAGTAAAATGCAAAAGCAGCAGAAAATACTTTAAATCAAGGTCTTCCATGATTGAAGCATTTTACCCTGTTTTTGGTCCAACCTCATTTCCCATGTTTCTCCACATTTTCATTATCTTTTATTTACAATGTCACCTTCTATCCACTCTAGATCTCAATAACCTATCCAAACAAGTTTGTTGGAATCATATGCTTCCTCACCTTTAGATACCACCAGGAAACTCTGCTTTTTACTGCCTTTCTATGCATATCTACATAACATATCTCTCTACACTTAATGCTCTATCAATGTTAAAAACAGTTCAAACTGCACTGTGTTTGCATATTGCACTCTCAGATTTTATATCAATTTCAAGACGAGCTCAGAGATACAATGAAGTCAATGCTTATTAATCGACTTCAATGGTAACTACAATATTGACAATACGGCAAAGATCTAAATTGTCCATTACAAAGCAATGTTTTCAAAAGTTACAAAACAGTCCGTTCAATTGTGATACCCTGTGCCCACCACATATCTTACAGTGGTCTAACCATGGGGCAACTAGGATAAACTGAGGATAAACTAGGGTGAGTGAGAGAGGCACAGACAAGAAGGCAAAAAAATGAGAGCTCTTTATTAAAAAAAGGAGATATCAAAATTTTACCAAGAGTATCAAAAGTTGAAGTTGGTGAAATTGAGCAGGACCTTTGAATGTTTGGTATGTCAGTCTGTTTGCAGCTTTAGTTGGCTTTTCATTCCTATGGGGCAGGTTCGTAGGGCATTTTCTTTTTTTTTTTAAATTATTTATTCATTTTATTACAATCAATACATAGCAATCAAGTTTTTACAAAAAAAAAGAATTATGCTAAGAACAGATCGATCCCCACCCCTGAGAGAGAGAGCAAGCCAAACGGTGTAAAATTTAAGGCTTGTAAAAATACCTAAATCAACAAATTCTCTGTGCTTTATAAAATCATTTCAAAATATTACTGATTAGATCCTGCCATGTTTTGAAAAAAGTCTGCACAGATCCTCTAACTGAGTATTTGATTTTTTCCAATTTTAAATAATATAACACATCAGTTTCCCACTGACTTAAAAGAGGAGAGTTTGGGTTCTTCCAGTTTATCAGAATAAGTCTGCGTGCCAACAGTGTAGTGAATGCAATCACAGTTTGTTTGTCTTTCTCCACTTTAAGACCCTCTGGAAGAACCCCAAACACAGCTGTTAATGGGTTAGGAGGGATTGTGAGTCCAAGACTGTCTGAGAGGTAATTAAAAATTTTTGTCCAGAATAATGTTAATTTGGAGCAGGCCCAGAACATGTGACCTAGTGAGGCTGGGGCTTGGTTGCAACGTTCACAGGTTGGATCATGCCCTGGAAACATTTTGGAGAGTTTTAGTCGAGACAGATGTGCTCGATATATAATTTTGAGTTGTATAATTGTATGCTTTGCGCATATGGAGCTTGAGTGAATTCTCTGCATTGCTACTTTCCACTCCTTTTCTGATATATTAATTGAGAGGTCATTTTCCCAGTGTCCTCTTGGATCTTTGAAAGGAAGGGATTGTAAAAGGATTTTATATATTGTAGAGATGGAGTCTAACTCCTTGAAATTGAGCAATAATTTTTCCAGCGTGGATGAGGGTGCAAGATGAGGAAAATCTGGAAGGTTCTGTTTAACAAAGTTCCTGATTTGAAGATAGTGAAAGAAATTTGTAGCTGGAATGTTAAATTTGGAATGTAATTGTTCATAGGATGCAAAGACGTTGTCTATATAAAGGTCTCTAAGCAAGTTAATTCCAAATTTTTTCCAGATATTAAAAACTGCATATGTTTGTGAGGGTTGAAAGAGGTGGTTCTTTTGCAGGGTGCCACAGAAAGAAGCTTCTCCGTCTTAAAATGCTTTCTACATTGGTTCCAGATTCTAAGTGAGTGGAGCACAATTGGGTTATTAGTGTATTGCCGATAACGTGTGTTTATTGGAGCACAAAGCAAGGAATACAAAGAAGTACTGCAGGATTTTACTTCTATTGCGGTCCATGCCTGTGTATGTTCTTCTATTTGTGTCCAGGTTCTTATCGCCTGTATATTTGCCGCCCAGTAATAAAACTGGAAGTTAGGTAGAGCCATGCCGCCTTCTGCCTTTTGTCTTTGTAGGGTCGCTCTTTTGATGCGTGGATGTTTAGAATTCCAAATAAATGAGGTTATTGTTGAATCTAATTGCTTAAAGAACGATTTATTAATGTATATTGGTATGTTTTGAAATAAAAAAAGGAGCTTAGGAAGAATATTCATCTTAACAGTGTTAATTCTTCCAGCTAGTGTGAGATGAAGGGTTGACCATCTATGCAAGTCTTGTTTAATTTTTTCCATGCAGACGATGAAATTTTGTTGATATAGAACTTTATGTTTACTTGTGATGTTTACCCCGAGGTATTTAAACTGTTCTGCAATGATAAAAGGAAGGGTGTCTAATCTAATATTCGTAATCTAATCTAATCTAATCTAATCGTAGGGCATTTTTATACACAATATACATAACATTTCTATTATTATTAAGTTATAATATCGTAATAGAAATTATACAACTTACCATAATGGGAAATCAGTGGGAGCCCTGAGCTTGTTTTCCTGCTACCAGATGATCCCATCTGGGGACGATGGAAGACAGTGACACACGAAGTGTGTTGCTTATGTTCAGTCAGAAAAAGCTGCCTCACAAAGATAGAATGTTGGAAATGGAAGCAGCCTTTTCAGTGCTTTTGTGGCAACCTCAGGATATTCTGCCTTGACTTTAAACCAAAACATATGGAGAGATGGAGATGGAGAGTTGTCTCAAACATTTTTTTAAGGCCACCATCATTTGCAACCACAAGCAGTTGATCCTGTTCAAGCACAGACAAAATTGATCCACCTGGCTTATTCACAAATGGGTCACAGATCTATTCCTTCCCATTTTGGGGGTCTTTTGTGGTTGGGAATAATTCTCAAACTCTATTGAAAGCTGAGATAGGTGATAATACACCACCTGGGAGAAAGAAGGCCCCTGGCTTGGTATCTTTAACAATCTCTGATAACGTTTGAAACATATCAAAAATCCCAATGTTCACTTGTCGGCCCCATGAATCAAGTTTGGTTTTGAATGCAGCCATATTATCTGCCAACTTGAACAACGGGTATCTTTTGCCTCTGCCCCACGTGCTGCTGCTCCACCGCTGCCTCAGCGTGCCTCCAGCACTCCTCCAGCCTGGCTGGATACTGAGTCTGCAGTGGGTAAAGGTGGGGTGCCCAATAGTGCCTGTATGCCTGTGGTGCAAATACAGGTAAAATTCCATTACAAACGATCTGCCAAGGACCTAAAAAATATTTCGTTGTAATGAAAATTTCATTGTAATTAGATTCTATATTTGTTGCTATAGTGCTTTCTTTAACTTGCGTCCAGGCGTTTGCAATTATTTCAATAGCTTTTATTGCATTAATTTTAATCTTCTCCTGTCTACAAGTTATGCTGATAAGAATTTTTCTCAGCATTTCCTTGCAATAATGCACTTTCAGGGTGCGAATGATGTCCAAACCTAATGGCTGAAGCACTGCTGTGCAATTGGGTGGGAGGAATTCAATGCAAACATTATCTAAATGTGGGCACATGCTGTGGGCAGCACAGTTATCAATCAGAAGCCAAATCATCCTTTTCTTCTTCTTCATATTGTGAGGTTTCTGAACTCTTTTGGGATCAAAGTGGAACGTCACGCTGAAGTGCGTCCCGAAGTGCAATTGCCACGTCTGTGTAAGACTGTTTGTCCGTTGCCAGGGCAGAGCAACAGCAGGCTCACAGCACTGCAGTGAAGTGCCACAGAAGCGAATCCTAAAAGGTCTTGGTTGTGCTATAAGTCCCTGTCTTACACCCCAAAACACAAGGCTGAGTCTCAGTGCTTTAGCAAAACCAGCTTTCTTCAACTTGAAACAGGAACAGCACAGTTATTTATTGTAGTGGGATCTGCCACTCAGCTATACACAGACACAGCAGTCAGACAGGGTTGTGAGCAGGTTAGTGGCCAAGTAATCCTGTTCCCTGCATTTATAATGTTCATTGCATCACTCATCGAGATCTTTTCTGTTTGCTTCGGTAAAGAGCCGCAGCAGAGCTGTGAACCTGCTGTTGCCCCGTCAACAGATAAACAGTCTTCCACAGATGCGGTGAACGCAATTCAGGTTGCTCTTCGGTGTGTTGTCCAGTTGGGGGGGTCCCAAGAAAGTTTAGAAAGCTCACGTTTTCTTGAATGAGTGCCACATTAATAGGAATTTTTCTTGAACGAGCATCACTGAACCACATAAAAACGGCTTTTTCTGCGTCTTCAAATGCAGCAGTTCGCATACATTTGCAACCCGAGATTTTTCTTCTTTTTTTGCATATAACAAAGACATATGCATTGCATTTGTCATTCCAACAGATTGCACATCACAAACATTAACACTGTTATTGTTGATTCGTGTCTGCTGTTTCTATAGGAGGGTGACAATGAGTTAAATTCCAAATGATGTTTTTCAAATGTTGACAAGCAATAAGCAACAGGTATCACTGAAAACCACAGAAAACAAAAACAGCAAAAAACAGTACGAGGAAAGTTCAAAGAAAGAATTTTTTTTTACATTGTTTCTGTTTGGGGATAGTTGTGCACAACTGAGCTGCGACCACAGAAGTAACTGCTCTGTGGATGTTTCATTCAGGCATTTCAAGGTCACTTCATTGTAATGAAAGTATCTTCTGAATGTACTTCGTAGTAACGAGATTTCTATAGACTCGTGTCATATGTGGAAACTGTTGGGACCATAAAAATACTTCACTGTTATACTCTCACAGCTCGGTCTCTCTCCTTTCTCTGCGCCGCTGCAAATCCCCGCCCGCCTAGTATTCTGAAAAGTTTCCTCAGTGAAGGGGGCAGTCATTTTGCTGTAGCCCTTCAGTGAGTGAGTCTCCGATGCCAGCAGTTCTCTCGCAGCCTGGCTGTCAGACGGCCACAGCATGCTAATGGGCTGCAGAGCAGGTTTATTGTATTTCCTTTAATTAAAAGCCCTCTATAGGCAGGAATCTGGGTTGAATTAAGAAAGTTAAAGTAAAAGACAGTCCAAGTCAGCAAGCTGCCTGCCAATAGAAGTCTCTAGGGTTAAATACATTGAGTACAAAATCAGACAGTGAGTCAAGTAAGCAGTTACAGATAACTATTTTATAACTCATCTTTCATGTTAGGTGCATGGGTCAGATGATCTGATAACATGATAAAACATTTGGCTGTTTGGGTGTTTTGCGATATGAATTTATTTTCTTGTATATTTTGATAAACTTGACCAAAATTGTCCTAATTGTATTTTGTAAAACTTGGCCTATTACTCCTTGCTGTTAAAAAAAAAATGTTTACATTTACATCAAGATTGTTTGGAAATCAAGGTTTTGTTTTCTCTGTCAAACGTTATATCAAGAAGTAACAGCAGAAATCTAATGTCTTTTTTAAAGGTTTATTTTTCGTATGAAGATGGAAAGTACAATACTACACATTTCTGCTGATTTCAGGTTACTTTGTTCTTTCTCTTTCATTGCCTTTTTTAAAAGAACAGTACATAACAATAGACATAATAGAAAATACATAAAGATGAAACATAATAATTTAAAAATAACAATAGCATACATACATTTACACTGATACATAACAGCAGTAACCTTACAACCTGTGGGTAAAACTATCCCTGTAGTGATATCAAATGTAACATTAACTATTACTGAAAGTTACTTTTTCATTCCAGTATTATTTATCTATTGTCAAAGATTAAGTAAGTATACAAATCTTGTTACTCATAGAGTTTTTATAAATTTAGTATGTTTTTGTTGAAAATTACAAAAATATGCAATAAAGCACAAATATTTTTTAAAGCAGCCCACTCTGTATAGTACCGTATATATAATAAGTCTTTGCCTGTCACTCTTGACTCCTGCACTTGTTCAATTTAAAACATATGAGAAGTATCCTGTAAACATTATTCAAGGTTCATCTCCATTCTTATATCTGGTTCAGACAATAAAACTCATAAATAAATAATTAGAACTCATAGCTGTTTCTACTCCATATTGTCTACTAAAGGCCTGTGATGGACTAACATTATTGTGCAGCTTTCCTCCTTCAAGGACAGAAGCTTATATACTTCTTTGTACCTCTTGCCTTCAGCTGTCAGTGGAAAAACAACCAGACCCTGATATTTAAAATACTAAGACAACCGTGTTGACTTTCTCTTAGTTCATCTCACATTCTCTTACTCAGATGTTCCTCAGAATTCTCTTCCAGGTCACTCTTTGTCAAGGCAAACTGTTGCTTACAGGTCCCCGTATCATTTCTCCAAAGCACGTTTTTGAAACTCCATCTCTTACTACACCCAAACTTTAGTGGAGTGCCCTTTAGGCTGCCTGCCCTCCATAACAGACAGTCTGGAGCATTTTTAGTTGTTTCCTATTTGTCTTGTTTCTAACAGCGTCTAAATGAGATTTCCACCACCTGGTAGCACAAATATGTGAGTCGCTCTTTTCTCATTTAAAGTTATTAACAAGAAATCCACATTTGCCAAAAAATGGTAAAAATGCAGAATTAACAAACAGACCATTTTAAAAATACCTAATTGGATGTTATGTGTAACAATCAGTTAATACAATATGTATGGTAGTAGTTTAAACCAAGTGCATATTTTCAGAGAAAGGAAAAAATTGTCTGCTTGGGGGGTTTGAATTGTGTTCAACCACAACGTAAGTGGAGCACCATGATCATGCATGTTTGTAAATTTTACTTTGTATTTTGAACGTGTTTCTTTCTTAAAGCTATTTATTGTTTAAATTAGTTTAAATACAGAGTATGTGAGGATATGCAGAGATAAATGGCATTTTTTGCATTTCTTCCCATTTGAACGGCATCAGAAAGTAGTATCGCATTGCTGTTTGTAGTAGGTGGAAGTCTGAACTTAAATAGATTTTGTCACATTTGCCCATAACACCTTCAAATGTCTCATTGGAGCATGATATTTAGGTTAGCTTTAGGATCTGAAGTAGGACTAATGATTTTGTGATTGAAGTCAGCAGTGAAGAAAAAATAAATGCTACCTCCACAAATGTACAAAACGTTTTCTCTACTTATACCTAAAATTAGCTGGCATCTGTAATTTGACTTTGAACATTGCCAGTCTTAGTAACTTATCTTATTTTGACTTTTATCATAATTATCTTATTATAACTTTGTTCCCATCTGGTGCTAGTTTTTAGTTGTCATGTAGGTTGATTGATCAAAGAAAAACAGAAGACAACTTTAACAAAAAATAATCTAAGAATTCAAACAGTGGAAAATAGGATATTCTAATGAATATGCAGAGCTAATTACTGTAAATAACAAAACAGACAACCAGAAACTGGAACCTTTAACCTAAAGCCACACAGTTTGAAAAAAACATACAGTGAATAATTAACCTATTTAAAATAAATAGGAGGTGAAAAATAATTCACATAAAAAATAACAGTTTTTTTAAAGCCTTGGATTAGTATAATGTGGTTCTTGAATATAACATAAGATCAACAAAAAAAAGTATAGTCACCAACAAGCTTATATAGGCAGCACCATGGGAGTGAAGCCTGGATAGAGCTACAGTCCATCGCAGGCCCTATGATTAATAATTACATGCATATAACTTAAGCTTTATGTGTAAATATGAATGCAGTTACTTTAAAGCTACAATAGGTAGTTAGTACACTTTTATTTCTTAATTGTAGTTATGTAATATTAATAAAATCCATTGCTACACTGTTTAATTTTGAGAAGGAAACACAATAAGAATAAAGAAATCATTAGTATCATCAAGATACCAGTATGATGTCCACACTGAGCAATTTGCTAGTCTAATACTCACTCACTTTTTTGCATCCTGTCATGCTAATATGGCATAACCAATTTATTCATATTACATTTCACATACTAAATAAAACACTTTTTGGTTGCTCATGACTGCATCAAGAGACCTTGTGCATTAGACTCAAAGCGCCCCCAACTCTCTCTCATCCCCCATTCAATTTATCACTCATCAAGGTCATGGCTGTACCTGTCAACTGCTTTAGATGGCATTATCAGTGTTTTGGAACTGATAAACATGTTATTCCTTGCTAATGGCATTTACAATTCATTTTGCCTGTCGCACTGCGTTTACTCTGTGCTGAACCCTTGCAACAATAGGAGTCATAATGCATTCGGTAAACGCAAGATTAATCAGCGGACCGCAGGGCAAGCTTGACGGCGGCAAATGCTTTATTTACACCTCAAATGCTTGGCAAGGCAGCCAGATGTGGACTGTGTGAAAATTGTTAGATCATTAGCTTCTTGAAACATAATGACAGACACCTTTGTTGCTGCAAGAAGTCTGACAAACATATGGCTGCCAGGGCATGTTTTGAAAATGAGTAAGGTATTGGCAATGTAAATGCAAAGTTAGTGACAAAGTAGGAAACCCTCATCTCACTTTACAAGCTAATTAGCATGACAGATAGTGCAGGTTGTTTATTTAGGAGAGGTCACTGCACAACAGCTGAATCTCTCAACTAAAAGAGTAGAGGCGTATGCTCTGTAGCTCTCAGTAAGCACGCATAAGCCACAGTGTGTGATGAGAGGAGCAGCTTGGCAGGTAACTTATATTGCTTACTCAATGGCCCAAGGAAAAATATTGAGTTTAGTTGTAATAATGCTTTGTTTAAAGTACGCCGTAACAAATTGCTGTAGTTCTGACAGTAAAACCCTGCAGTAACTAATTGTTTCATCATTTTACAACTTGTAACTGTAGCTGGCAATGCACCAAGGATGCACAATAGAACTTAACAGCAGTTAGCAGCATTTTTCACAACAAATGATGAGCACAGTTCTAGGCACAAAGGTAGTTTGGGAATTTCCAATAATATACTGGGATTCTAATATCTTTTTACACTATAGGATTGCACAGGTCATATGCAAGACTGAAGACAGATGGCAGCACCATTCCCACTCATTCTTTGATTTATATGTTTATATGAACTGAAATTTATGACTAGAATAACTTGTGATTAAACATGCTAAGATTAATTTTCTATTTGCACAGAGTCAGTTTCTGTTCCGGTGAACTGTCAGGCTAACGTGATTTTGTGTTAATAACTGCAGACATGAAAGGCCAGGTTTTGCAGCAGTTTTGTTTTTCTGAACTGGTGAAAGTTACATTTTAGCTGATGAGATGCATTTCCTTTATTTATGTATCTGTCAGGGAAGGGGTATGCATTCTCTTTAAGTACAGAATGAACACCAGCTATAAATTAGCAAGGCAAGTAATAGTTAACTAACATTAATATGCCATTAAATACCAACTATATTTTGCTGCATTATTTTCTTGCTTTCATAAGCTTAGGCTACTGTGCTAATATTTTGGAAGCTAGTTAACATGCTGATTGGAAGACAAAGTAAGGTGGCGATAGTTTATTCCTAGAGGTGACAACAGACTAATGTTTAAATGTCGAACAGGCTCAAAACACGGCCACTAGTTAACAAATGAATAATAATTCACATAGTGTGAAAAAATAAAGCTGCCAGTGCCTGGAGAATAGGTAGCCTTCTTTCTCAAAATGAGTAATAAGCAAACCATGCAGAGTTCGGCAAAATTACAAAAATACTTGAGTACTTTGCCAGACTCTGTGAAATGCATTAAAGTCAATGTGAAAGAACTGAACTGAACTAGCTTTGAGTAAAGTATCATAATGCAATAGCACGTTAAGTGCCTCTGAGGGCTAGGGAAGCATCAACCAATGATGTTGGACTGATTCTTGCGACCAAAAATGTGATCTGAGCTGTAAGGCAGCAGTGCTAATCACTATGCCACCATGCCTCATAAATATTAATTCTGCATACACAACAACACAATGCACCAACCAGCCACAATGCTCAGTCCTGTCCTTTTCTTCTCTTATCTGGCTGCCTCCACTCCTCTCCCACAAGCTCTGTCCACTGCCTCCCGACTCTGGCTCTTTGAATGGAGTGAAGCGGCCCCTTTTATAGTGCACCTGGAAGTGCTCCAGGTGCTTCCCGATTAACTTCCAGTAGCACTTCTAGGTGTGGCGGAAGTGTTGCATGGGAATCCAGCTCCTCTTCTGGCAGCACGTACGGGTGTGGCGGAAGTGCTGCATGCTATGGCTCCAGGGCTGTCCAGGTGCCCCCTGTTGGTGGCCACGGGCCCCAGCAGGGTTGAGCTTCTAAGCTCCATCTCCGTGGCCTCACTTTAAACCAGGGGGGCTGCCCTCTCGCATCCTGGGGGAAGTACTGCTGGTGACATATCCACTCCCCCAGTCCTCTCCTCAAAAGCGCGCCCTGACCAGGCAAGGAGCACATCGTCTATCACAATATATATGTAAAATTAAGGGAACACTTAATCATCACATTCTAACACTAAGCCATTTAAGCTCCATTGATATTAATCTGTTCAGTTAGGAAGCGTAAGCGATTGTGAATCAGCTTCACCTGATTTGGTACAAATGAAAATGACAACAGGTGCAGTGCAGAGGCAACAGCAAGACAACCCTGATAAAGGAAGTGGTTTTGCAAGTGGTGGCCACAGACGATTACTTTCTCCTTTCCTTCCTGACTGATTCTTCTCTAGTTTTGCATTTTGCTAGTGTTTTTGTCACTACTGGTAACATGAGACAGTACCTGCAGCTTCTCCAGGATGGCCCATCCATATATGCCATAGCAAGAAGGTCTCAAGAGCATGGAGAAGATATCAAGAAATGGGCTGTTACACAACGTGAAAGTTAGCCCCGGACACAGACAGACGCGGAATCCAGATGTCTAAATGCACACCCGTTTATTTCACACGACACATACAGTGCACGAAAACCCCAATATTGCTTACAGTCCTTTTGCCTTTCTTTCCTTTTTGCCGCCTCTACTCCTCCCGTCGCAAGCTCCGTCCTCATCCATCCAACTCCGACTCCCCAAATGGAGTGAGGTGGCCCCTTTTAAATTGTACCTGGATGAGCTCCAGGTGCACCCTGATGGACCTCCTGCAGCACTTCCTGGTGTGGAGGAAGTGCTGTCCTCCAGGGCTCCAGGATCGTCAAGACACTCCTTGGTGGTGGCCACGAACCTCCACAGGGTTGAGCTTCCCAGCTCCATATCCGTGGCCCTGATGGAATCCAGGGGGACTGCCCTCTTTTACCCAGGGAAATATATTGCCCCACTCCCGGTCCTTCCCTGCTCCAGGTGTGGGGTAGGATCCCTGGTCGTCGGCCACAATGAGGAGAGCTGGGGTACAGACTTCTTTGAAGATGGAGGAAATTTTTTTTTACACAACAGGGTCTGATAATGACACTCTCCTCACTTTAGGACTCTTTTCTATGAAGACCTGATATCTTAAATTGTTTGACCCTATTTTTTTGACCCCACATTTACCAGCCTGTTGCTGAGATGAAGCTTCAGTCTGCACCTTCACTTGTCATCACTGTAGGACTGAATCAGACTTACTTCATTAGTTTAAAAGCTTTACTTTTCCATTTAACCCCTCTAATTCCTAGGCCGTATGAGTATAAATCAACCAAAAGAGCAGGATCAGATTTTTATTTATTCATAAAATGATTTCAATTTCAATTCAATTAAGCTGATTTTGATTCATTATAACAGTTTTGTCTATTTTGTTTCTCGGGAGACAGCAGGCTATGGATATTGTTGATTTGGGGATCCACTGCCTAACAGAAGGCAGTTCAAAATTCAAAGTGTGTTTTATGCAAATGTACTTCCTAGATTGCTATTCATTAACTAACAACAAGATAAATGGCACATCATTGATAATCTTTCATCACACTTTCAGACATTAGTAGTTTTATGGCAGCACTGGTGATGGTAATGGAGATGCTGTGTTGGCAGTATTAGCTGGACTACCAGTGCAGAAACAACTGTCCCCCTTCAACAAGTCGAAATGTGCAGGATTTAAATCAAAATCTCACCTACAATTCATCAAAGAAGAGGATCTTCCAGTCCACATCACGCTTTTCCAGTGTTACAGATTCTTTAACGCATGGCATGTTGAAGTTACTGTAATGTGTAAATGTTCCAGTGTTCTGGAAGCTACATGGAACAAACAAGTCCATTTAATTTAATTTAATTTAGGGTTAGCATTATCAAAGCTTATGCAGGAGAAGAAGTGCGAGATAGGCTAGAGGACCAGCCATCTTACCAGACAGCTAGGACTCACAGTTTTTTAGATATACCCAGATGGGCTATAGGTTTGTTTTTTTCCTTTTTGTTCATTCACATTTTTCTTTACTTCCCTGCTGCCTACTGAAGTTCATTATTTTCTATTATAATTAATGATACCTTTTCTTTTAAATATTTTGGTCTCCTCTGCTTTATTCTGATTTTGGGTTCTACTCATATCATGCAGAAAGATGACATCCCGCCAGGGATTAATAAAGTATATCAAATCAAAATCAAAAAATAAAAAATGAGCCCTCTTCTAGTTCATAACAAACAAAGCAAGGTGTGCTTCATAAGAACATATTTAATTACAGTGGATTGAGGTTATACTGTATTTATCAGATGCATTACAGAGCTCACTGTATAAATTAAAAGAATGTTGTTGTTAAATGCATCTGTGAAAAATGTGATTTTGCTATGTGTATTATCCCTCACTTGTGTATAGCAAGTGACAACAAACAGGTATCAAATGCTCATTAATTACTAAGCCATCTGTTGTAAATTTGACTGGAGTAAACTCTGAAATTTGCATTAACAACCTACTGTAAATTGTCAGATTTTGCCTCTCAGTGTTAAGACAGCTTCCTTTTTCCCAGAGTTGGAGAAAGACTGAGACAGTGGTAACGTTTCCCAGAAACAAAAAACTGCTACTTTTGTGTTTTCTGGGTGCAGAAGATATTGGACTGTCATTTTAGCCAAAATGGATGAAATTCGGTGGCAAGGCATATTACTGTCCTGTTCTCCTTCTTCTGTGATTCTTCTCCGTCATTCTGACTCTGTGTTGACACAGTGTGTCCGCTTCCAACCAACTTCAGTCATTCTGCCAACTAGGGGAAGGATCGTCATCCCATTATAATAATAATACATTTTATTAATATAGCGCCTTTCCCATGCTCAAGGCACTTACAGAACATAAGAAAGAACGGCAGGGTATACAGTATATAGCATAGTACAAAGCAAATTAATAAATAAGAAGATTAAGACAGTAAACTCAGAGAAAGCCTAACAGACAACAGAATTGATGGTCTGCACACACACACACACACACAGGTTACATGAGCATCTTGACAGAGAGGTAAACTGAGAGAAGGGGAATGAAGTCAAATAGAGCTAAAAGCCTTCCTGAACAGATGAGTTTTAAGTTGTTTTTTAAAAGAATTCATGGAGTCAGCTGACCTGATTAATTTCGGTAGGTCATTCCAGAGTCTGGGCGCTATACAGCTGAAGGCCCTGTCACCCATGGAGTGAAGATTAGTGTGGGGCACAACAAGATTGCCAGAATCAGAGGACCTTAGTGGGCGGGCAGGCACATAGTGATGGAGAAGGTCACTGATGTAGTTTGGTGCAGGTTATTTAAGGCTTTGTAGGTTATTAGTAGGATTTTATATTCGATTCTGTAAGACACAGGGAGCCAGTGAAGACGGAGCAGGATGGGTGTGATGTGCTCGCTGCTGCTGGTTCGAGTAAGAACTCTTGCAGCTGAGTTTTGAATAAGCTGGAGCTGTGATATAAGATTAGAAGGGCACCTGCCAGCAGCGAGTTACAATAATCTATGCGGGATGTGATAAAAGCATGGACAAGTTTCTCAGCATTAGAAAAGGAAGGAAGGAGCGAACACGGATATGTTACGGAGGTGAAAGTAGGAAAGTTTCTTAATGTGATTTATGTGGTGGAGTAAGAAAGGGAGGAATCAAAAATGACACCAAGATTCTTTGCAGTAGAGGCAGGTCTGATGAGATCACCACCAAGATGGACTGGGAAGGAGCTCATTTTATTAAGTTGCATTTTAGTCCCAATTTGCAGGAGTTCAGTTTTGTTGCAGTTTAATTTTAAAGAGTTCTGCTCCATCCAGGTTTTAATTTCACTAAGGCAGGTTGTGAGCTGAGAAAGCTCTGATGAAGTTCCACTTTTAACATTGAAGTAGAGTTGAGTATCATCTGCATAAAAATGATAGCCCAGTCCATAGCTACGAATAATATGGCCAAGGGGAAGCATATAAATACAGAAGAGAAGAGGGCCAAGGACAGAGCCCTGAGGAACTCCTTGTGTGACTGGCGCTGCTGGATCTGCTGTTGCCAAGACTAACAAACTCTTGCCTATCAGTCAGATAGGACTTGAACCACTGGAGGGCAGTGCCAGAGATACCCAGCATGTTCTCCATTCTAGACAGTAGAATGTCATGTCTGACAGTGTCAAATGCTGCACTGAGGTCTAACAGAATTAATATGCTGGTTTGTCCAGAGTCTGCTGCCATAAGCAAATCATTGGTTACCCGTAGCAGAGCAGTTTCACAGCTGTGCTGCACCCTGAAACCAGACTGAAAGGGTTCCATCAAATTATTAGACGTTAAGTAATTGGTGAGCTGGGAAGCTACAACACGCTCAAGAGCTTTTGACAGGAAAGGTAAGTGGGAAATAGGCCGGAAATTGTTAAGATTGTCAGCATCAAGACCAGACTTTTTAACATTGGGGTTACAGAAGCGATTTTAAAAGTGAGCGGCACAGAGCCAGTGTCAAGGGATGAGTTTATTATTGTTGTAACAGTCGGGATTATGGCTTGAAGGCAGGGTTTAAGTAGTGTGCTGGGGATCGGGTCCAGTATACAAGTAGTTGGCCTCATCTTACAAAGCAGGTCATTAACAAACGCAGATGTGACTGGTGAGAACTTAGAGAAGGAGCTGGATGGAGTGGGAAAACAGGGAGAGATATAAACAGATGATGTATTTACGTTAGTTGAATTATTTAGATCTTTAATTTTGTTACGGAAAAAGTGGAGGAAATCCTCACAGACTTCAGTAGAAGTGGTAGTTGGGCCAGATGCAGGTTCGAGTAGTTTATTAACTACAGAAAACAAAACCCTTGGGTTATCGTGGCCATTTTCTATTATTCTGCCATAGTGGGTGTTCTTAGCAGCAGTTAGTGCTTCTCTGTAATTATAACGAATGTCCCCATGTAGGGTTCCCTGTCTGTTTTTTGCCTGTCTGTTGGGTTTCTTCAGTACTGAATTAGATTAATCAGAGTGAAAAAAATGCATAAAATACAGTGCAGACTGCACACAAAATGCCAACCAAATAAACAAGGGTGTTCTGTGGAAATAAGATGCATTTTTTGTCTACATTAAGAATACGTTTTAAGCTGTCATATAATTCAAAGTGAAACTCAAACATTACAAAAGACACTACAGTTCTAATGCCAGATATTAACTACTGTACCTGAAAATATCATTTACAGCATGCAATGCTGCATGAACATACAGCACATAGATTTATTCTTAAGTGACAAGAAGCTTTCAAGGGTTGATCTTGGCAGGCTGATGCAGTAATCTCATAATCTGAGTTGTATTTATGAATTTTTTACAGTTGTTCCTTCACCTTTAAAAATAACCAAGGTATCATTGTAGTTCATGAGTTCATTTATTTTTTGTTTAGATTCATTCTTAATTATGTTTAAAAGCTAATAGGTTTTGCCACCGCGCCATTTTATTTTGATAAGGGGGACCACATTCTGTTTGGTCTGGAGGTCAACTGGAAGTGTAGGGTGCATGACATCAAGGTTAATAAGATAAGAGTCACGCACTTCCTGCTTTACCCATATTTGTGGATACAAAAAAGAAAAGACTAGGGTTCCTATTAGTGTTTCAATCGGATTATTAGCAATAACTTTTCTTCTTAAGTGACTATGAGTTTCATCTTGTGTTTTGACAACGTTTACATGAAATGACTTGGTTTTTGACTCCTCCACCATGCACTTTGATTTACATTTTTGGTTTCACATCCTGTGCTTGTTTATTGTAGTCTTCATTGTATCGACCTTTCCCTATTAATAAAACTCCAAGATTTCAAAATATAGTCACAGACATTAAATTTTTGCTTTATACCAGCTTGGTACTTAAAATTAGGTTAGATATGAGTGCTGCATATTCACCATCCCAATGTGTTCTTCCAAAGGTATTTGATTACGTTTATAAGGAGAACGATTGTTATTGAATGATTTAGTTTTCGTTAGTTTTTTTTTAACATGGTGAATCAGTAATTTATTTCCTCAGTCCCACAACCTAACCTGACTACATGTTGAACCTACATGTAACTACCCATTGGCCGTAGTCAATGCTGTGCAGATTTTGTGACAACTTCCATCACCTTGTGATAGCTCTCCTCAGTTGCCTAACCAAATAATCAGGCTGCTGTGTGCACTTATAATCGCATTAAAAGTAACCATATAACCATAGCAGTAATGCTTTCCATATTTTGTCAGGCAGGTTTTGTAAAGATTTATTACTATATTTTGTCACTTTTTAAAATAATTATCTTGTAAACATAGATGTTAATAAAAGGTACTGCAGTAATAATTTTTGACATTAGGATTAAATAAACAGATCCCGAATATGACAGAATATTAAGTTGAAGCATCTTCAGTTCTGTTCACTAAGTAGCTCTATAAACCACATCTTCATAGTTAAGAGTGACTAACTCTCAGGTACATCAATTTAATGGATATTAATGATGCATACTTTTTTCTAATTGATATTAGTTTAGGCAAATAAAATAAAAATGAGTTTAAAAAAAGTCCTTTGCTGTGTCTTGGTGTCACTTTTTTGTTGAGAAGGTCACTTTTCATGTCGTTAGTAGCAGATGGGCCTCTTTTCTTGAAGACTGAGTTGAAAATATTGATGAACTACAAAGATGCTATTGGCTGGAAGAATAATGAAAGTTGATTTGAAGACAGTATTAAGAGGTCTCATTGCTTAGGCTTCTAGTTAGCTGAAAGAATGCCCTAGAGCGGCGGTTCTCAACCTGTGGGCCGCATAACAAAAAAGTAACGAAAAAGGGGGCACGAAGATGTGAAAAAAAGAAAACAAGAATCAAAAATATGAAAAATACATCTATTGAAACCAAAACAAATTAACTTAAACTTCTACTAGAAAAATAAATATAGAGTTAGATAAATGTCCATAAAAGTTAAGTAGGTATAATAAAACTTGTAGCGGTGTATCTGCAGCATAAAACACATACATTTTTTAGGGTTTCAAAAAAACATTAGGGGGGGCGTGATTAAAACTGTTATGAAAATTCGGGTTGCAAATACTTAAAGGTTGAGAAACACTGGCCCAGAGGTAAGATCAGTGTGTATAAATGATGAAATGTTTTAGGGATTATATCATTAGATAGATAGATAGATAGATAGATAGATAGATAGATAGATAGATAGATAGATAGATAGATAGAATAGGAAAAAGTCAGGTTTTTAAATCCGTATAGCCGTGTCGTTCTCCGTGGGCGATTGCACAACCGCTGGGGAGTTAATGGGGTGATTGGGCGAGTTGCACCTGCACGTGAGGGTGCGTTCGCTCTTGTTTGCCTCATTGGCTTCCTGCGGTGTGTAATTAAGACGCTGTGCCCACGGAGGCAGAGACAGGTGTATATGGATTATATATAAGCGAAGGTACACCAGAGAGGGGAAAAATCAGAAATCGTGGAAAAAGAGAGAAATGGAAGGAGGTTAAAGGATAGCAATTGCAGTCTCGGCTGGATGATATGGCAACCTTAAGAGAGACAGAACGAGCGGGGGCCCCGCAAAGGAGCGTTAGATGGAGGCTCTAGGGGCTAGTTAAGCCCACTGACAACTAGCGAGTGGGGTGAGCAGGAGAGGTGTCATCCCACTGGATCTGAGGAGCGACTACGGGTGCGCGAAAGATCACGGGAGGAGAGCCAACCTCGTCGGTCTGGCAGTGACGTCCATTTAGAGGCCAAGACGGAAGTTGACAGAAGCAGCTCGTGACTGTTGGGTCTCTGCGGTTGCAAGTAATGGTGAGCCGGGAAGAGAGTGATGGAGGTGGGCCAGAGAACAAGAAGGGAGTGAGCACCTCCGTGGTCCTGCCGGTGCCCAGGTGCAATTGGCCCGAGTCACACCATCCAACAAAGTCCCTGACTAGCTTCCTGCACTCCTCCTCCTGCCCACTCCCGATGCAGCCCACAACAGCAGCACCGCCAGCGAACTCCTGCACGCGGCAGGCAGGACCCTGAATCGCACCGGAAGTCTGATGCACATAGGCTAAACAGGACTGGAGAGAGCACAGCCCCCTGCGGCGCCCCCGTACCACCGACCACAATGCCAGTCCCGCAGCCCCCAAGACACAAACACCGAGGTCCACCTGTAAGATAGTCCACGATCCATGCCACCATGTGTGAATCTACTCCCATCTCTGTCAGTTTGTCCCCAAGGAGCAGAGGCCGGACAGCATTGAAGGCGCCAGAGAAGCCCAAAAACATAACTCTAAAAGCACCACTGCTTCTGTCCAGGTGGGAGAGGGATTGGCGCAGCACACAGATGATGGCATCCTCCGCTCCCACCCTCTCCTAGTATGCGAACCGATGACAGTTGAGGGCATGGCGGACCTGTGGCCTCAGGTAGTTAAGCAGCAGCCGCTCCATGGTCTGCATCACATATGATGTCAGAGCAACAGGCCGGAAGTCATTCAGCTCACTAGGACGTGATACCTTTGGGACTGGGGTGATACAAGATGTTTTCCAAAGCCTCGGGACTCTCCCCTGTTTCAGGCTCAGGTTGAAGATGCGCTGTAGAGACTCTCCAGTTCCAACGCACAGGCCTTCAGCAGTTATGGCGATACTCCATCTGGACCCGCTGCTTTGCTGGCACAAAGTCTCCTCAGCTCTCTGGTCACCTGCGCTGCTGTAATTGTGGGTGGGGATGTCTCACCTATGCTGGTATCAGCACAAGGATGGTTGGAAGATGCAGTACTCCGAGGTGAGAGTGGGTTAGGGTGGTCAAACCTGTTAAAGAAGTTGTTCATTTGGTTTGCTCTCTCCACATCTCTCTCGATGGTGGCACCCCGCTTCGAGCTGCAGTCAATGATGATCTTCATCCCATCCCACACTTCCTTCATGCTGTTATTCTGCAACTTCTGCCCCAGCTTTCTTCTGTACTGCTCCTTCGCTGCCCTGAGCTGGACTCACATGATATCCGATATGGTGTTCCACAAGGCTCTATCCTGGGTCCGCTGTTATTCTCAATCTATATGCTTCCGTTAGGTCAGATTATCTCGGGGCACAATGTGAGCTACCACAGCTATGTTGATGACACACAGCTGTATTTATCAATAGCACCTGATGACCCTGATTCTCTTGATTCACTAACACAATGTCTGACTTGTATCTCAGAATGGATGAATAGTAACTTTCTCAAGTTAAATAAAGAGAAAACTGAAATCTTAGTGATTGGCAATAATGGATACAATGAGGCTATTAGAAATAAACTGGATACATTAGGATTAAATGTCGACAGAGATAAAAATCTTAGGGGTAATTGTTGACTGTAATCTGAATTTTAAATCACATATTAATCAGATCACTAGGACAGCATTTTTTCACCTAAGAAATATAGCAAAAGTTAGACCTCTTATATCTTTGAAAGATGCTGAGAAATTAGTTCACACATTTGTTTTCAGTCAACTAGATTACTGTAATGCACTCCTCTCAGGACTACCCAAAAAAGACATAAATCGTTTGCAACTAGTACAGTACTGACCCCTACTCTCTCTTCTGTTTCTTTTTCCGGTTTCTTTGTGGTGGTGGCCTGTGCCACCTCCACCTACTCAAAGCTTCATGATGCTCCAACAATGATGGATGGATTAAAAGGCAGAAGTCTACATGACCATCATCATCAAGTCCTTCCGTGAGAACCCTAAATCCAAAGAGGACTGTTTCATTATGTTAGGTAGAATGCCCAGAGGGGACTGGGTAGTCTCATGGTCTGGAATCCCTATAGATTTTATTTTTTTCTCCAGCTGTCTGGAGTTTTTTTTTTTGTTTTTCTGTCCCCTGGCCATTGGACCTTACTCTTATTCTATGTTAATTAATGTTGACTTATTTTGTTTTCTTATTGTGTCTTTTATTTTTCTATTCTTTATTATGTAAAGCACTTTGAGCTACTGTTTGTATGAAAATGTGCTATATCAATAAATGTTGTTGTTGTTGACTCGGACTTCCTTCTGCACGCACTTGAGCTCATGCTGATCACCGCCTTTAAAAGCCCCTTTCTTCTGGTTCAAAAGGCCCCCAATGTCACCTGCAATCATTGGCCCGTTGTCAGCAGAGCAGCGCACTGTTCCCACTGGAACCACAATGTCCATACAGAAGTTGATGCACTCAGTTGTGCAGTCAACAGCCTTTTCAATGTTCTCACTATGTGATCTCTGCAGTATATCCCAGTCTGTAGCTCCAAAGCAGTCCCCCAGAGCCCGCTCCGTCCCAGGGGACCACCCCCCAAATGAGCGCGCGGTCCTAAGCAGAACCAGGCCACAATCCGCCTTCCCAAGCGCAGGTAGCGGGGCAGCGCTGCACGCATCTCCAATGTTTGCACACAGTAGGTCAACAGTCCCACCTCCCCGGGTGTCACAATCCACACACTGTGAGAAGGCAGGCAATGTTTTGTCCAATGTCACATGGTTAAAGTCTCCAGAGATTAGCACAAGCGCCTCAGGGTGCTGCGCCTGCAACCCAGCAACCTTGGAATGGGTGACGCCACTCGCCACCTCCACGTCCGCCCGAGGAGGGATGCAAACAACAACAACAATCACGTGCTCAAACTCCCCGGGCTAGCAACAGGGGCACAAACCCACGGTCAACAGTTTGATGTCCCTGCAGCAAGCAGAGACCCCAACGTCCACATGTGTCGAGTTTCACTGCCCTGCATTGACACAGAGAGCGACTCCCCCTCCCTTCCTCCCATTACAGATATTTGCGTCTCAGTCCGCTCCAACCATGCCAAACCCGGGAAACTCCACGCCAACATCCGGGACGGCAGCTGCCAGCCACGCCTCACCAAAACACAGCAAGCTGCACTCTCTGCAGGCTCCGACATCCCTCACCAGCACAGCCAGTTCATCGATCCCATCTGGCATTCACACCTCCAAGGACCACAGAAGGCACCGATGGCCCACAGCGCCACCCTCTTGCAAGCCGCCCGACCTCCATCCCATCCTTTATCTTTGCGCCGGCTCGGCTACCCCGATATTGTCTCCCTACCTCATCAGGTAAATAGGGAACCACACTGGCGTGGGCATTTATTTTCAGTGCTTTAAGTTGACTACTTGAATAGGCGAGTCTTGGAGTGTATAAATCCATGTCAACTAGTAAAAATAGTAAAAAGTGTTCAGGGAGCGATTCCACATAAAAGAAAGTGGTAAATGTGATCAGTGAAACATGCCACTCGTGGCGGCGCTAGATATAGTGACATTCATTACAGTAAGTATATTCAAGAAAAATAGTTTACAGAGAGTTAAAATGTGTTGAACTTCTTTTAAAAAGTGTACTGGCCTATTTTCTTGCTTCTCAATAGTAATACAAGCTCAAGGACACAGAATAAAAACTAGGGGAAAACACATTTGTTATTTAGTCTAGGCTTTCTGAATAAAGTGCTATTAATTTTTTTTTCACCTCTTGATTAAGACAGATCACTATGTGAAATTCCAATATACAGAATACATTAAACTGAGGATCATTCGGTTTGAAAAAAGGAAGCTTTCAGAGACAAAGTCACAACAGGACTTGAGATAAATGGGAGCCCTGCCAAGAATAATTCTTTGCAATGATTTTTTAAAGCAGAAATGGGCCGCACTCAGTGAAGCAAAATGCAATAGGGTGGGTGATGCCTTTCTGTACTTTGCTAGGCTGAATGTAGCAGGAATCTCAGAAGGACTAGGTAAGCAAGCTAACAAGAGAATATGACACTCCATTGTCATACCCTGAATGTTTCTGAATCTGTCATAGGAATAAGAAAACAAATAACTTTTGTAATTGCACCAACATACATTGTAAAAACCATTCAGTCTAACTCTGTACATCATTGAGCGTATGTTATTTTAAATCAGTTTCAGCTATCTAAAATTGACCATGGTGTAATGTGGGAAAAATACGCTGTGCAAGGCACACATCTGTGTAAATTCACAGAAACGTCATTCTTGGTGTGGCATTAAGCAATTCAAGAAGTGACACAGTATATCTTCTTTAGTGGCTTCATTTGCCGTTAAAAGTGATTGTCAAAACACAAGATATTGTTACTAATGGCACTGTTATTAAAACAAGCAATTTGTGCACAGACTGATTTCTTTGGTGAAACAGGCTCATTTAGAAATGGGGAAACAATGCTAATCGCTTAGGAAACCCAAAACGACCCACCACCAAATTGACAATGACAACTCGGGTTGTGGCCTAATGGTTAAGAAACACTTGCTTAGGCAACCTACCATAACCTACTCTCTCGCCAAGGACAGCAACCTGCGAACCAATGACGGCAACCTGTGAACCACCAGCAGCACAGCCTAGAGATTCAGAAACTCTGCCAGCCATGGACCCCAGAGTTGAAGATGTTTGTATTACCCCTTACCAGTATATGTGACCTACACCAGAACCACAGAGCCTAAATTGCAATGACCTGTATACTTTGTGATCAAAGTATGGCCAAGTTGATATATGGCCAAAAGACCAGTCCCAAACGGTCTATATAATATACAGTTAGGTCCATAGGTATTTGGACAGTGTGTGACACCCTGTGTAGTGGCATGACTGTCACCAGACTACACACTGGGTGTTTTGTAGTTCGGGACTGACAGGGATCAGACTGGAGAGATGTCAGACATGGACACACAGACACAAAATGATGGTATTTACAAAAACAATAGTGGGTTTTATTTACAAGTGCGCAAAAACACAAAAAGCAATGTCACGACCAAAATTAGTGAAAACTATTTACAGTGGTCTTTGCCAGTCCCAAAATGAAAATAATCAAAGACAAAAAAGTATATACACAAAAACTGTAGTTAATACCTCCACCAACATTACTACAACCAGGAGATATTTATATCTATACTAATATACAAAAGAAAATATATTCAAATAAGGTACAAGCCACTGTGCTAGGAATACTGTTAGAAAATGCTATACCAAACACACTCCCCCCACAACTGAGTCAAAAGAGCCGATTCCTATAGGCAGTAAGTGCCTTTTATACTGGGATCAAAACTTTCAGCCAATCCTGTGTCAGGCTGCTGTCTTCTACCTATAGCGGCTGATGGCAGTACGTTCTGTGTACATGCTATACTCAATTCCTGCAAGGCTTGTAATAAATAATATGGCAGCCTTGCGAGCATGTGAGCACGAGGGCGCCCTTGATGTGCCCTGCCAGACAAGGCGATGCCTTCTCTGGAGTTACAGAGGTAAGTTATTTTTTATAACTTTGCCTTGGGATTTTATCTTGGAATTTTATCTCAGAATTTTATCTGGTGATCCCATTCACGTAACTAATGTATGCATGCCTGAAATTAACTAAACTAAACGCTCCGCACTTCTCACTTTGTTAAAGGCAGGTGAGTATGGAGATTCGGCATTAGGCCTGAAGTGGGCACATGCCTACCCTGCTGCCAGTGTTATGTCGCATTGACCTGCCGAAGTCAAAGTTAAAATCCTTGCAGTAACACACCCCTGCACTTCGACAGTGTAAGCAGGTAAGTGCTTTTACTTTACCAAAAGTCATCTTTTTATACATTGTTCTTAAGATATTTTCCTTAAAATTGGTAATGCCTGGCAGGCAGATTGCTACGGAGTGACACAATTTTCATATTTTGGCTCTGTACGCCACCACAATGAATTTGCAAAAAAGTAATCATTATGTGATTGAAGTGTAGACTTTCAGCTTTAATTTAAGGAGTTTGCAAAAAATATTGTACAAGACATTTAACAATGACTGTCTGTGATATCCTGTGTAGTGGGAAGTGGCCCCAGCCTACACTCTGGAAATCATCAGTTCATGAACCGAACGAGATCAAATGGAGAGATGAGACACAGACAAAAATTGAAGCGTTCCCGCGACAGCGCCTTGAACACACCAATGGTAAGTGCACTTTCTTATAGCGAATATAAATGCTGCTACATACTTAAATTTGGTAAGACGCGACCCGCGCATTACCACACTGTCATATAGCCCCCTCCCCACATTTCCAGATATTAAAAAGTATTTGGACATTTGACTGACAAGTTGTTCCATAGCCGGGTTAGAGCAGTTCCCTCATGATTTCATTAATTATTAAGCAGGTAAAAGTTGTGGAATTGATTCCAAGTGTGGAATTTGCATTTGGAATTTGTTAGTGTGAACTCTCAATAAGAGGTCCAACAAGCTGTCCATGTAAGTAAAAATAGTCAATCATTAGGCTGAGAAAACAAAACAAACCCTTTAGAGAGATAGCAGAAACACAAGAAGTGGTCAAATCAACCATTTGGAAAATGCTTGAAAAGAAGGAATACACTTGTGAACTCAGCAACATCAGACGGTCTGGAAAACCACAGAAGACAACTGTTCTGGATGATTTCAGATTTCTGTCCTTGGTGAAGAAGAACCCCTTCTCAACATGTAGCTAAACTAAGAACACTTACCGAGAGGTAGACCTATCATTGCTAAAGTCTAAAATCAAAAGAAGACTTCATGAAAGTAAAGACAGAGGGTTTACCACAAGGTGCAAACCACTGATAAACCTCAAGCAGATTACACTTTGTCAGAAAACATTTTGTTTAAATCATGTCCAGTTCTGGAACAATTTTCTTTGGACAAAGGAAACTAAGATCAATATATACCAGAATGATGGAAAGAGAAGAGTATGGAGATGAGAAGAAATGGCTTATGGTCTGATGAATACCACATCATCGGTGAAACATTGTAGAGATAATTTTATGGCATAATAATGCATGGCTTTGAAAGGAAGTCAGTCACTGCTGTTTGTTGATGATATGACTGCTGGCAGAAGTAGCAGGATGAATTCTGAAGGCTATACTACAGTATCTGCTTAGATTCAGCCAAATGCGACAAAACTGCTAGGTCAATGCTTCACAGTACAGATGGACAATGAGACAAAATGTACTGCGAAAGCAAACCAAGTGTTTTTCAATGCAAAGTAACGTAATATTCTTCAATGGCCGAGTCACTCAACTGACCTCAACCCAGCTGGACATGCATTTCACTTACTGAAGACAAAACTGATGCCAGAAAGTCTAATGAACAAGCAGCACATGAAGACAGCTGCAGTAAAGGCCTGGCAAAGCATCACTCGAGTGGAAACCCAGCAATTGGAGATGACCAGTCATTTAATGTAAAGGATTTTCAACCAAATATGGAAAATGATCATTAGATTTATGATTGTGTTAGTCTAAATACATTTGATCCCCAATAATGTTGTGTTTCTGGCGTGTCAGTATAGATGGCAAATTTTTACAAAATGGTCTGAAAATGCGGGTGTGAAGAGAAACCTTTTAAAATTAAAACGTCATTTTTCAGTTTATCTGTGTCACTGTTGACTAAGTCTTAGTCTACCTCTCTTTCTCTTGCCTTCTACATTTAAATTAAACAACATCTTTACTTCTTTTCCTTTAGTATCCTACAACCTTTGCTATTTGAATCAGAAAATGTTTTGCTAAAACAGTGCGTATTGCTAATATGTCAGATTTCTACCTCATAAATGACACTACTATTACAGAAAACAGTATTATAATTTAGTATACATTTAGAAACATCTACATGATTATGGAAAAATGTGACCTTCCCAGACTGAGCAACTGCATTTCTCCTGGAGAATAAAGCATTTTTTAAAGAAGACAGTGATATGCTGTGCTAAGAGATCAGAATATATTTGTCAAAAATCAAATTTTTACTTTATGGAAGTGGAGTTTCCTATGTATTCATATCATTACTATTTGACAGGTTGTCCTATATTGGGATATAAAAGACAGCACATTAAATTGCAACACACTCTTTTGTTAAATGTTCTGTATATGAGTGTCGCTGTAGTTGTAATTTAGTGAGACACACAAGCCCAGATATTTTAGCAGCTCACATTGGCCATAGGAACAAGAAATCAAATTTGACTGGGAGCCAGAAAGTTTGATGCAGAGTGTATCTACAGTATACTATTTAAGTGATAGTTTTATGAATAATTAACTTAATAAAAGTGTCCATTTAAAACAAGCTTTTTTTAATCAAATTTCTGAACATATTTCACAAAACAGCTACAAACTTTGGTTTTCAGGGCATCTGGATCCTCTACAGTTTGCCTGTCACACACTTATACTGTAAGTCTGGAGGAGCCTACTCTCCTTTGCAGAAAGCCAGCACCATACTCAGGATAATGTTCTTTGATTATTTTTTTCCAGTACCTTTAACACCATTCTGCCTCATCGACAGAGGACAAAGGTCAAGGCTTTTCATCTTGATGACCCCACAGTCACTTTGATCATGGACTACCTGACCAACAGACAGCAGTATGTGAGGCTGAGGGACTATGTGTCAGAAATGTGTAATATTGCAGCACCTCAGGGTCATGTCCTCTACACAACAGACTTCCAGCACAATACCAGCACTTGTCATATACAGAAATTTTCAGATGACTCCTCTATTATAGGCTGCTTTAATAAATGAGACGAGTCAGAGTACAGGAAGGTTGTAGAGGACTTCATTTTGTGCTACAAGGACAACAACCTCCAACTTAACATCAGTGAAACCAAAGAGGTGGTGGTGAACTTCCATTGTGACCAAGAGCCTCTGAGACCAGTCACCATTCACGGAGTGGATGTGGAAGTGGTGCAGAACAACAAGTAACCAGGGGGATTCACATAAACAGCAAATTGGACTGGTTGGACAACACAGTGGTGCTGTTCAAGAAAGGACAGAGCAGACTGTATTTGCTAAGGAAATTCAGGTCTTCTGTTGTATGTAACAAGCTTCTGGAAATGCTCTACCAGTCCATAGTAGCCAGTGTGTTGTTCTACACTGCAGTCTTCTGGGGAAGCAACTTGAGCTCAAAAGAAGCACAATGTATGACCAAACTTATCAGGAAAGCCTGCTCCATCTCAGGAAAAACCCTGGACACACTTGAAGATGTTGTAGAAAACAGCATGGAGGCAAAATTGGATGCCATCATCAAAAATCCAAAAATCCCCTCAATCCCATCCAGGAGGTGCTGTCTTATAGCACTTTTAGCCACGGGCACATTATTCCACAGTGTGCTAAAAAGTACCTCTAGGGGTCTTTTCTGCCCACTGCTATCAGGCTATTCAGTGCTTCCTCACAACGTACTTGTTAAATTCATTATGAAATATCTGCACAATATACACCTATTTATTTATTTATCAGTTGATAGGATGTATTATTTGCCCTATGAGTCTGAATCCTTGTTTTTTATGTGTCTGCTGCTATATGCATCTGAATTTCCCTATGGGATTAATACAGTTTATCTAATCTAATCCTATCTAATCTAATTTTATATTAAAAATCTTTTTACATATTAAAAGCAAAATTCAAGAGATTTACTCATCTTAAAGAATGAAATTCTATAAAACCCACACTGCCATTTGGACATTGCAAATGTGTTCTACTGCTGTCCAGGCCATCTGACCCATTCCATTATCAAATGGGCATCAATTTACAGCTCAACCACCTAATTGTGTCCTTATTACACAGCTTCAGATAAGGAAGGCACAGCATGATAGAATGTGAGAACTCCATCATGCTTTCCCTTTCTTCGAACACTAGTGCCAAGCCCAGATTAGCTGGAAGAACACTAATATAAACTTTCCTACAGACGAAGTGTAGTAATGTCGTGGACAGGGTTAGGGTGGAGAAAACATTAGCAAATGAGATGTGTAACAAAAGGAGGAAGATGTCTTTCTGGGTATAATAATAGGTTAAGTGAGAATGGTCATAGTGGCGATGTCACAGCTTGGATCCCCGATTTTCACTAGACAGATGAAAGAGCAAAGTAACAACAAATAAATCATGATACAAATATACAAAAACAGTGCACAAATAGATTCACCTGACCTTTGAACACAAAATCTATCCAAATTTGATTCCTGCCCTGCACACTAAGCTCCTGAGAAAGACTGTTTCTTCCCACAAGTCTGCAGTTAAAATCAGGTTTAGGATAAATGGATCAATAGAAATGGTATAAAAAACTTAACACACTTTCTTATGTTCTTTTTTTTTTTGCTTTAAATGGACTTAAGTGTATTTGTTAATGACAATATATGAACATTTTTGTGGCATCCATACAGCATTGCAACAGCACACAAAATGTCATGTAAATGGGAAGTATGGATAAACACCACCTACTTTTGTGAGAGTAATGAGCCACAACAGCTCATGCTGCAGCCCTGCTATGCAAAACCAAATAGCTCTTAGGCAGCCTGCATTTAAAGTCAGTCTATCCAAAAGGATTTGGTTTGGAATAAAAATGTTGTGTGCTTTACCTCATGTGACTCAAAAACCTGGTGTTGATTCATTTAACCCATTACTCCTGAGGATATTTTTCAGCAATTTCCGCCTGAGGGGACCAAAATATAAAATAATGGAAGGGTGGTAAATTGTTCACTAAAACCTGACAGATAACTTCTCACATGTGATAAGAATCTTCTTCCTTGCAATTTGAGAGTCCTTTAGGTGCCCTTTTTCATCCTCCAAGTGGGCTTCCATGGATCTTTAACTGACTGATCAGTCTGTCATAAAACTCAGATCAGCAAAAGATTGCTAATTTTCAGCTATACAATGGTATAAAGCTTGTGACGGCATGACCCACTGAGCCTGAGCCACCCTCCCAAAAACGTCAGCTCACTGATGCCAGCCTGCCATTCCCAAGTGTTCTAACTCAATAACTCACGATTGGTCCACCTTTGAAAAACATGGTTGAGCTTGTTTTGTTCAGGAGAATCTGTTGTAAATTTTGATATATAACGTGTGTATATATCCATCCAGTGTTGTGAAGTTACATGAGAGAATACAAAAATTCAGACGCGCATGGAGGGATGGCTGACCATTATGCTAAGCTGGGTGGCTTCCTTTGTTCAAACATGGCCGTGTAACGTCGTTGGAAATGTCACAGTCTCAGCTACATCTAGACAGTTTGAAAAAGGTCGAGATGTCATTATAACCCAAAAAGATTGATTGCAGCCACTGAGTTCAATATTTTATTTGGCAATATAACTTCTCTACCCCAGAAGATGTTAATTTTGTCCATTTGGTTCTTGAATAGGCTCATGACAGCCTCAACTTGTGAAATATGATCATGTAATAAAAACTCCACTGGTATGTTGGTAGGGTTACTTCAATCAAAGATCTCAGAATGATGCAAATTTGCTCTGACTCTTAAGAGTAGGAGTAATGGCACTTTATCAATTTTTCTAATTTAGGAAGCTAATCCTGACTTCACCATTATTTAGAAGAGATTGTGAACTTTCCTAACTAGCTAGGAGCTGCCAGAAAATGGCATTCAGGTCGAGATCCACATGCACATTCCAGGAAAGGTGGAAAGCCAAAGCTTTGACAGAGATGGAATAATATTCATAACAAATCTTGCAATTGTTCCTTCTATGACAGAAGCGATATGTTGTCAGCCAAAATTAAAGTGTTGGTCACTTTACTTTTTTAGGAAAACGTATCTTTGCAGTAGCAATGATTTGGATATATCACAAACAACCATCCATCCATCCATTATCCAACCCACTATATCCTAACTACAGGGTCACGGGGGTCTGCTGGAGCCAATCCCAGCCAGCACAGGGCACAAGGCAGGAAACAAACCCCAGGCAGGGCACCAGCCCACCGCAGATCACAAACAACCATTTCTTGAATTTTGCATTAAATGTTGAAGGCCCTTACAACTCGCAAAGTAATTTATACATTTCCCCACCTCTCCAGGTGAGAAGAGGTAATATTATTGCTAGCTGCATTCATGCAAATCACTAGTTTCAGCAATTGGAGCTGATGACAAATACATGAATATCATTGCTCCACGTGTGGATCAGCACAAATATATGAATTGCATGTGAGTCACAACCTCCACACAGGAGGTTGTAAGTGCAAGCTAATTTGTCGCAGCCAGCATATTAGCTGGAAGATAGGCAACACTAAATGAATGATTGACAACAAAATGTCACATAGGTATGCTAGGCTCTGCATTCCACAAACATCTAGAACATTGGTGTTAGACTTTAGACTCCAGAGAAGGTTCAAGAAGGCCGGCAGAGATTCCAATAGAGAATCATAGAGAGCAACATGGCATGCAACTCTGGAAGGTGACCTAGAACACTGGAAGAGTGAACATGACTTTAGTAACAGTGTTGAAATAGCCATGGCTAGTTTCAGTAATTGTTATTTTACAAGTCGCTTCCCATGGCCATAACAATGAGAGCTGATTCTTCTGAAATGGCGGTGGTGGATCATTTATTGTTAAATTAATGTGCCCATTATTGGGCTGTACTGTTGTTTGTTGTGGATGTATTGGTCTTTCCTTCCTGATGCTTATTACAATATTATTCTTCATGTTGTTGCAAGGTGGCAACAATTATGTACAGCTTAGTGCAATATCTTACCTTATTATTTTTTACTTCTTCTTCTCCTACTACTACTTTGATCATTGCTATTATTTATTATTATTGTCAACTCTTTGGTTAGAATCTGAAAACTACAAAATGTCATCAGGAGTGCCATTTTGAAGCTTTGGGTGCTATAAAATTGTGATACCATTCATTCTGAAATGTAAACTCCTTCTCCTCACTGGGAGTGGGTGTAGGGATGCTCCTTATCCATTTCTCATGTCTTACTCTAGTGTAGGAAAAATTCTAATCCTATTCAGACTTTTATTGCAATTCCTAGGCGTAATTCTGAGACCCTTGATATATACAGGCACAGAACAATAACATTTATTGCAGACAACAGGAAGCATGAATTTACTGAGGCTTGGCCCCCACAAAACCCAGTGCACATAAGAGTTACAAAAAAAAGCAGAGGGAGAACAATAGAGATGGACAGACAAGGGACCCATGTTATGACTAGAAACAGCAGTAAGACGCAGGAAATGTTAGCTGATCCAGGGCTTATACAATTATATAAATGTCAGTCTGATCACAGAACAGGTAGTGCCTACAGCACTGAAAGCCCGGTCAGACAGTAAGCTGAAAGCACTTCCAGCACATACTGAGCAAGCTCATGGCTTAAATCAGAACTCCATGGGGTCGTCAGTGTGCACGCACTCATATGCACCGATTCACCCCTGGTAGTCACTCTTCATGCATTCCAGCCTCTGACCAGAACTGCTTCTACTGCCATCTAACGTCTAAATGGGTTACTGAGGATTAAAAAAATTCTCTCAATTAATTTATCAGATTGCCACCACCATCTGAGATAACAGTGATGGTAATATACATTAGTGTCCATATTTATCAATCACCTCAGAGTAGGAAAACAGTCCTAACCAGCTCAAAAGACTGGCTGCTGCTGCTGCTACTGATGGTTCTCTGATGAACATGTGGACTCTGTGATATCACACTGTGCTCATAAGGCATCATGTGGTACCAGGGGAAAAAAGTTTGTGTAAGCTGACTGCATGAAAAATGTTCAAGGAAAATTTCAGCAAAACATTTGCTATGAAAAATGCTTTGGGAAGCACTAATAAAGGATGACCAAAATGTTTTGATGAAATAATGTATACTGTATATTTACTATATATTTATTTTGTGCACACTTGATTGTTTTATATGGTTTCAACTATAAATTACAATTTTTATACAAACAGAAATAAATAATAATAAGTAATAAACACAAATAAGAGTATAATAAATATTGGGAAAGCTTATTTTTTAAAACACATTTTTCTTTGAGCCATACAATGTTGTCTTTATTCCACAGCTAAGTCTCTCATTCTCTTTAATTGACATATTGTATCTCAGTTAAAGTGCATTCAGACTGTTGTTCATATTATGCCATTGTATTTCATAATGATTGCCACATACACTCATCTAAAGGATTATTAGGAACACCTGTTCAATTTCTCATTAATGCAATTATCTAATCAACCAATCACATGGCAGTTGCTTCAATGCATTTAGGGGTGTGGTCCTGGTCAAGACAATCTCCTGAACTCCAAACTGAATGTCAGAATGGGAAAGAAAGGTGATTTAAGCAATTTTGAGCGTGGCATTGTTGTTGGTGCCAGACGGGCCGATCTGAGTATTTCACAATCTGCTCAGTTACTGGGATTTTCATGCACAAGGGAAAAGGGAAAAACATCCAGTATGCGGCAGTCCTGTGGGCGAAAATGCCTTGTTGATGCTAGAGGTCAGAGGAGAATGGGCCGACTGATTCAAGCTGATAGAAGAGCAACTTTGACTGAAATAACCACTCGTTACAACCGAGGTATGCAGCAAAGCATTTGTGAAGCCACAACACGCACAACCTTGAGGCGGATGGGCTACAACAGCAGAAGACCCCACCGGGTACCACTCATCTCCACTACAAATAGGAAAAAGAGGCTACAATTTGCACGAGCTCACCAAAATTGGACAGTTGAAGACTGGAAAAATGTTGCCTGGTCTGATGAGTCTCGATTTCTGTTGAGACATTCAAATGGTAGAGTCAGAATTTGGCGTAAACAGAATGAGAACATGGATCCATCATGCCTTGTTACCACTGTGCAGGCTGGTGGTGGTGGTGTAATGGTGTGGGGGATGTTTTCTTGGCACACTTTAGGCCCCTTAGTGCCAATTGGGCATCGTTTAAATGCCACGGGCTACATGAGCATTGTTTCTGACCATGTCCATCCCTTCATGACCACCATGTACCCATCCTCTGATGGCTACTTCCAGCAGGATAATGCACCATGTCACAAAGCTCGAATCATTTCAAATTGGTTTCTTGAACATGACATTGAGTTCACTGTACTAAAATGGTCCCCACAGTCACCAGATCTCAACCCAATAGGGCATCTTTGGGATGTGGTAGAACGGGAGCTTCGTGCCCAAATCTCCATCAACTGCAAGATGCTATCCTATCAATATGGGCCAACATTTCTAAAGAATGCTTTCAGCACCTTGTTGAATCAATGCCACGTAGAATTAAGGCAGTTCTGAAGGCAAAAGGGGGTCAAACACCGTATTAGTATGGTGTTCCTAATAATCCTTTAGGTGAGTGTATATTTTTCATTTCATCAGCAATCTATTTCTCCAGTTGCAAAAGCTGGTGCAGATTGTGGAAAGTAGGGTGCAGATTGAGAGCACACACCTGCACATGTTTCAGGACCACTTCTTCTCTGCTGTAATCCATTGGCCTGCGTGCAGGTGGAATATTAAAGTCCAAGAAGCACAAAAATTATTTAAGGCAAAAAAAAATGAAAAAATGGCTAATGAGAATGAGATTTTATTTTTTTCTCCAGCCGGCTGGAGTTTTTTTTTTTTTATTTTTCTGTCCTCCCTGGCCATTGGACCTTACCCTTATTCTATGTTAATTAATGTTGACCTACTTTATTTTCTTACTATGTCTTTTATTTTTTTTCTATTTTTCATTATGTAAAGCACTTTGAGCTACATTTTTGTATGAAAATGTGCTATATAAATAAATGTTGTTGTTGTTGTTGAGATGAGTGATTTTCTGATTAACAACTCTTTTAAAAGAAGCTTTCCACTGCTACTCTCTGTTTTTCTTCTTACATTTAAACATATATCTATGACAAAATAATTCTTCATATTTGATCAGAAAAGCTCATAATGTCCTTCATCTTTTTCTCTTTAGCATCTCTTTTGTTTATATTTTTTTCACAATCTATTCTCCCTTCATTTTGGGGAATTTTGTTGGAACAATTTTGCCTTCTGCATCCAATTAATTTTGTGACTGACATTGTTCATTTATTGGTAGTTTCTCATTCAAAAATACAACAGTAAATCTAAGGAAGATAATATGAACTACACAAATCTTCACAGCACCATAAGTAGTAACCTTGGTTGAAACAATGAGATATTACTGTGCATTCAAAAGGCATTTCTGCTTTTTAAAATGCAGGTTGACTAATGTGAGACGATATTTAAGTATTGTTAAGTTGCAGTTAACTTTATTAAGCAATCAATACAAATACAATTTCTTAAAGTTAATATGCCCAATACTTAACCCCTCTAAAAATACAATGGATTCAGAAAGTATTGAAACCTGTTCACTATTTGTAAATTTAGTTATGTTTCAGCTTTGTCCTTAAATCGTTTAAATTACATTTTCTCCTCAAATCAAATAACACTTGATACCTCAGAATGACAAAGCAAAAAGCAGGATTTTAGAAAATATTTTTGCAAAAGTTTTAAGACCCCTTGCTATGATACTATGCTCATGTGCATCACATTCTATTGGTCATCACCGAGATGTTTCCACACCTTGTATGTAATACGCCTGTGGTCCAATTTATTGATTGGACATGACTAGGAAAGGCACACCCTTATCTACAGTATAGAAGGCCCCAAAGGTGGCAATGTGTATCAGAGCAAAAACTGAGACATGAGGTTGAATGACTGAAGAGACAGGATTGTGTTGCAGCACAGATCCGGGGGGCGTTACAAAAAAATCTGTATTATTGATAGTTCCCAAGAGCACTGTGGTCTCCATCGTTCTTAAAAAGAAGGAGTCTCCTTCCTAGAGGTGGCCACCAGGCCAAAATTAACAATCTTTCGCTACTCTGAGTTTTATGACAGACTGATCAGTCAGTTAAAGATCCATGGAAGTCCACTTTGAGGGTGAAAAAAGGCACCTAAAAGACTCTCAAACTGCAAGGAAGAAGATTCTCTGTTCTGATGACACCAAGATTAGCATCATGGCTAGAGGCAAAAAGGCACTGCTCACCACCTGTGCAATTCCATTCCAATGGTGAATCATGGTGGTGACAGTATCATGCTGTGTGGTTACATTTCAGGTACAGGCACTGGGAGCCTAGGCAAGGTTGAGGGAAAGCTACACAGAGTAAAGTACTTAGATATCTTTAATGAAATCCTGGTCCAAAGCACTCTGGATTGCAGACTGGGCTAAAGGCTTACCTTTCAACAGGACAATGACTCCAAGCATATAGCAAAGACAACACAAGAGTTTCTTAAGGGAACCTCTGGCAACAACCTTAAGTTGCCCAGCCAGAGCCCAGACTTGAACACAATCAAACATTTCAGGAGACACATGAAAACAGCTGTCCATCGATGTTCTCCATCGAACCTCACGGAGTTTGAGAGTATCTGCTGAGAAGAAAGGCAGAAAATCTTCAAATCACAGGGCATACCCAAGAAAACTCCAGGCTAGAATCGGTGCCAAAGATGCATCAACTAAGCACTATGTACAAGATCTGAATGCTTGAGTCAATGTGATATTTGAGTTTTTTTATTTTTAATAATTGTGTACAAATGTCTAAAATACTGTTTTTGTTTTCTCATTCTTGGGTATTGTGTCTTTTGATGTGGGGAAACATGAATTTCAATAATTTGAGCATAAAGCTACAACATTACAAAATGTGAAAAAGGTGAAGACGTCTGAATACAATCTGAAGGCACTGCTTTCAACATTGGGATCTCTGTCCCAGAAACATTGGGATCTCTGTCACACTGAAATTATTTACCTTGACACAATGTATCAGTGCCTAAAACAAAGAAAATTTAATAAATCAGAAAAGGAACAGGGTGGTGTTTTAGGTGGTGTACTACCTGATCTAGCAAAAATATAGAAAAAGCCTGTAATTGCTAAAATATTATCCATATGTTATTGTGCCAGCTTGGTGTTTGTTCTATTGTCAACAAAAACATTGGAAACATTACATTTTTGTTCTCCTGAATTTATATTGGGAAAAGAATTATAATTTGCAAACCTTTCTGAAAACATGTTTTCACTTCATCATAATGAGATATTGATGGGCAAAAATGGCAAATCTATCCATTTACAATTAAATCTACAACATAATAAAGTGTGCAGAAAGTGAAGGGGTCTGAATATGCTCTAAATTATCTGCAGCTAGGAATAAAAGAATTTTCTGTGAAATGAATTTACATCCAACAAAAAGCAATTACTGAAAGTTTGAATTTATACACTTTTATTGTTACCCCTTTTTTGAGCGTGTTTAGCTTGGCAAAAATAAAGCTGACGGTTATTCAGAAGAATCCTTGGTGAATATAATAGCCTATTTTAAACTTCAGGTAAAGTTGGAATATAATTGAGTTACCTTACAATATTTTCAAAATGCCAGAAAGGCAAACAAATAACAGAGATCACTGGAGTATAAGCAAATACATTTAAGTCTGCACAAGACTCCCCACCTCATCCCTCTTACATATTCCTTATTGAAATTAATTTTGTGCCAATGCTGTACAGTCGTGTGACTTGCATGCAAATTGTATTATTTAACACTTCTCTTCCAACTTCTGTGTACCATTGACCTATATGTTTCTGTACCACCATTAATTAATTAGCAACACACAATGCTCTTCATAAAAATGTCAAACTAATTTTTTAAATTATTATACAAAACCCTATTCACCGCCACAGAGCTTGTGATATTTAAACAGCTAATAGAAGCCAATGAAGCTTCACTGCGTTGTGCAGGAAAATGAATTGTCAGAATATCACACATTAGCACATCAGACACACAATGTAAAAACTACATATTAATAAACACTTAGAAAATGAGTGTACACAAAAGCATCAGTTGTATAAGCTGTGCAGCTCCTAAAACATGTCTTTGAATGAGCGTATTTATCCATTACACATACACTAATAAACTGTCTGTTTATCAGACCTCCATCTTCCCTTAAACTAATCCCCTTCAACTGACCTTTCACAGCAAGCTAAATTAATTTTTCACTCACTTATGATACTTGCTAAATTTGATAATTACCCTGCCTTACGTAGCAATTAAAAGACGCCTCACAAATTACCAATCTGTTAGTCTGCTTTCACATCATAAAGCGTCTTTCATGGTGGCTGCCGTCACAGAGCTCTTTACATTAAAAGGTTGATAATTAATGAGCCCTGACTTTTTATGCAATGTTAGAACAGCCTCCAGTAGCAGTGAATTATCGACTATGGTCAAACTTTGTAACGCTTTTAAAGATTCCAGAACAATAGATCCAAAATATTGATTGGATTTTATATTAGATTTTTAGCCCCCTGTAAACTCCTTATTTTAAAATGTTCAGTCAAACCTGATGCCAGAGCATTTACAGTTCAAGACAAAAAAAGACTAGTGGTCAATATCCATAAACACATGAGGAATATATTACATCAAAGAAAAGACAGGAGAAAAAAACATAACAATCTCTTTCATCTGAAAAAAAAATAAAATAACCCTTATATGTGACGATACAAAAAATATATCTATATACAATGAGAACACTCCTCCCTCAGTTCCAGCCCCTGTGGACAGCAGGTGAAACGAAGAGTACTAATAGGTGCTGACTCCTAGCAGTGAAAAATCTGCACAGTAAAAACTATGCAGTCAGTCTGCGCCATGATAAAGAACAGTAAGGTCTTCGAGAAGCTCACCTGAGTCCGTGGGAAATAGCGGAACGCCCAATTCACCAGTCAAAAAAAGAATTAACAACTTCCACATAATCGTCAGGAATTTAGAATCTCCAGGACTTCATCTCATGGCCCAAGCAGATGTTGATCTGCTTCATTTGATTTTCCCCGTCTTCTTCTTGGCTGTCTTCTCTCCCTTTAAACAATAAAACAGCTGTAATGATGACAAAAGCACTAATTAACACTTTGACTGCTGGACTGTTTATTACCAGGAGGCTTCAGTATAGGCCTATGCATACTGTATATGATAAATAAAGGACTCTATCAAAATTTGTAAAAATACATTTGTAAGAAAATGTAAGAGAAAGCAATGGTTTTACTATTAACCATAGCTATGTCAAAAATGTTTAGAAACTAAATTACTTTATAATGACCAGCAACACAACTAAAAGTCTGCAATTGAATGAGAACCCTTGAAGGATTTCACTATGCAGAGCGCAGGTTTAGAAGCATATGTGCCTCAAATATAATTTTTTTGTTTGTGTTCTCCACGCTTGTTGCACACAGCATGTTTGGTGGCCAGTGACTCTTTGAAGTCAGGTGGCAACAGAATTTCCATGTAGCGCTGTCCTGACAGTTGGGACAAGTCAGACACCTTGCGATGAAGAAAGTTCTTTGGGGCAACTGTCTGCAACAATGCCAAAACCTACAAGTTCCACATCATTCAATGAATTGTGACTCAATCACTGTTATTATCATCAAAATATTCATCCTGTAACGCATCCAGTTCTTTTAAAACATCAGCAGCTTTATACCTTTTTTGCTATGACATAACTACAGATTATCTGTTTACAGTATAACACTTTTTTCCTCAAACTTTTGTGTCTGGGCAGAGTGCTGGCTCTGAGGCCAGAGATCTGCGCCAGCAATCAGATGGTTGCTGTTTCGAATCCTGTAAATGCCAGAAGTGACTTTACTCCATTGGGCCCTTGAGCAAGGCCCTTAACCTGCAACTGCTATGTCCTGGGTATGACGTTAACCTGCATCCTCCTCTAACTTGCAGGGAAAACTTGGGGTTTGGTGTCAGGGTTAGTACTTCAGCCACTGTAAAAAACCTCAGACTGCTCCAAAATGGTGCTGAGGTATCACCTGTTGAATGGCAGCACTTGGGTCTCAATCCAGGTGGTTTGTCATGAGGGTGCGCAAAGTACCGTAATCATCATGTACTCCTGTTGTGGAGAAAACTTCAGAAAAAAATGAGCAGAGTCTTCAGAAAGGAAGTCAGAATTAAGACTTTATTGCACAGCATAGAAAACAATTGCAGAACATATAAAGCCTGTCTCAGTTCATGAAGTGAGCCCCGAATACATTACAGTTCTTATCACAAAATGTCCCCCTTCCAGACCACTTTCCCAACATTTACTGTACAGGGTTTCTCATGATGTTTTCCCCACTCAGCACCTTTTCTCATAACAATCATCTGATGTTGTAGACCTTCTCATAACCATATTCTTGCCCCATAATAATCTTCTTCCCAGTAGACCTTCTCATAACAATATTTCCTTCCCAGTCCATCTTCTTATAACACCTACTTTGGCTGACAGGACCTCCTTTCATTCTCACACCCTACTTCTGAGTTGTTAAAGATCATTGGCCTTTCAGTTAATCACTTCTTAAATATTCAATTCTTAACAATTAAGTTGGGATCAGAAGGACCCATATATGAAAACTGGACTGTCTAATTAATAATTCAATAAATGATTGCTTGTTGCACTAGCATCCAATAAGGCTAGACCATGATGAGCTTGTCTCACAGCTTGACTCACAAAAACTCAAAACAAGGCAAGCGAGAAAGACAGGCAAGCAAGAGACCTCTCTAACAAAATAAAAGGTGTCATTTTTAAAGCTGCTTCAAGTCTAGACTTTTCATAACTCAGAGCACTAAAACTAATAATAATACATATTGATCCCTGATCAAAAATTGTCAACACTCCCAACCTCATTAGTGTCTAAAAAAAAAATTCTATGGCTATCCACTAGATGGCAGCACTACTATAGATAATAAATAAGACATCAATCTGTCTGTGTCTATAGTGGCTGTATACTGACATAAAAGTTTTATTGTATGAAGTTTCCTTGACAGGCTCAATGAGATACGACTTAACTCATGTCTTGTGTTCAAAGTGTTAAGCCATGCAGTTTTTTTTTTTTTTTTTCAGATTAGGAGTTAGTCAGCACATAACACAGATGAATGCAAGTGATGGCTCAAATATAGATTGTGTTAATAATATAAGTTAGTAGGCAAATGGTTGTTCTGGTAGAAAAGTTTCAGTGCAGAGTTCATACATAAGTGGGAACAATATATTAAAAAGGGGAGAAAAACAGTACCTACATATCTATTTTAAGGAGCATTCTGTGTTTGTATTCATGCTGTTTAAGACATTTTAAATATTTGTTTTTTAGCCTCCGTTTTTATTTTGGTGTTTGCATCGTTATAAATTAATGATGCTGTGCATATTACAGTTTTTTTCAATTGCTTCCACATTATTCCCAAACTTATTAACTAAAAATCGCAAACCATACCACCATCTACCAAAATATAAACTCATTTCCTAAAATTATTAGCACTATTTCCCTATTTTGACGCATGATTCATGCGTGATAAGTTTTGCGCAAAACTCTACTCACAAATCCCTTCATGTATCATTGGCTTCACTGTGTGCTCATTTAGAAAGCACTGGCCTCAATATTATTAACTCAAGTCCGCACAGCTGGAACACTTTTAGCAAAAAATTCCTCAGGTGCAAACATTACCAGTCAATATTTTTCATACTGTAATAGCTTTAGGATTTATAGATAAAGGATCATGGGTCAGTTCACTTGTTTTGGAACAATGGATCAACCACCACAGGAAGAAAGAGGAAGAGAAAAAGGACACAGGAAGGGAGGTAGAAGAGGGTGATGAAGAATAAGAGCAAGAGCAAAGAGACAAATGGCTTCAAATGGGATTCGTGCCACTCTTGTTGACTATGTCCTTGTGCATTGGATGAGTGCAACCAAACCTGAGCAACTTAACAGTAGCTTCTAAATTACGAGCCTTCAGAGAGGAAAATAGGTAGGTCATTTCCATACTGCTCTCTACTGTAACTTTGGAGTACTGTACAGTGTTACGTACAACACCTACTTACAATACAATACAATTTATTTTTTGTATAGCCCAAAATCACACAAGAAGTGCCACAATGGGCTTTACGTAACAGGCCCTGCCTCTTGACAGCCCCCCAGCCTTGACTCTATAAGAAGACAAGGAAAAACTCCCCAAAAAAAACCCTTGTAGGAAAAAAATGGAAGAAACCTTGGGAAAGGCAGTTCAAAAAGAGACCCCTTTCCAGGTAGGTTGGGCATGCAGTGGGTGTCAAAAAGAAAGGGGTCAAACCAATACAATACACAGAACAGAACAAATCCTCAATACAGTATAAAAATAAAAATTTTAGAAGTCCGGAGTAGAATTTAACAGTAGATGATATCATATAAAATGATTTGAATGTGTTTAGAGCCCTGGAGACATCAGCCATCAAACTGCCTCCCCGATTTGGCCATTCTACAGCTGAAATAGTGCTAATCCGATTAAAGGACTCCTCTTTCCCACGATTCCTGCGATCCTCCATCAGGGATGACTTTACCTTTGGCAGGCAAAACAACTTGGCAGGTGTGCCTTGGCACCAAGTTGTTGTCACACACGTGAGATTCGGAGGCGGCTATAGGGCTTGAGTAACTGTAATACTACATCAGACCATTCCCGGGAAATCCCGCCAGGTTCTGATGCATCTGATTATGTCATTTCCGGTCTGCAGGGAAATCCTTGCCTGTTTCTATTGTAAAATGTATGGTTTTACAGTTAGTACTTGCAGTCTTTTGTTTTCTAGAACTGAGAGATGACTACCTGGTGGTGGTAAAAGAACCTACTTACTTGAAGAACAAGAGAGAGCAATGATCAAGGTGGTTATAGCCAGCAACACGATTCACTTAAGGGAGATAAAACAGAGAATTGTTGATAACCAAGAAATCTTCAGAGGGATTGATGCAGTCAGCATTTCCACAACTGATCACATACTTCAAAAGAACAAGTTGACAATGAAGCAGACATATTGTGTTCCTTTCGAAAAGAACTCCGATGGAATTAAAAAAACAATGTCTGGAATGCGTGCAGGCATGAATTTTTCATACTATGTGAAGTATTTGAGCGTAGTTACAGTATGTATTATAGTACTGAACGGCACTATATAGTTTAGAACAAACTGTTTTTATGGCCTTTTTTGTGTATTCTAGCAATGCATTTCAGAGTAGTCATTCACTGTGGTGTGTGTCATCGTTTGTAGTAAATCCTTAAAATAGAAGCAAGATACACTCCTCATGCAGTGGCATAGCTGCTCGGGGGGACATCTGTCCCTGGGCGCAGCATCCAGGGGGCGTCAAATTGATGTTACGAAATTTTAGAATGAAATGTTTTCCATTCTTACTGTAAATGCACTAAAAAGTAAATAAAAAACATTTGCATACTCAGTCCATCACTCCATCAGTATGTGGATATCCTTTTTGTTTTTTTGTCTCTTTCTGATTTTGAAGCACGTATTAGTTCTATATACCCAACAGACAATAATTTATCCCCTACACTACTCTAACATGCTTGACTCCCACCCAGAAACATTTTTGACGTTATTAAACAGGTTGCGCGACTGACATGAGGCATTAGTGTATCATTGTCTAAGTTGTTGCAAACGCCATTTCTGTGTGCCAAGTGATTTGTGTTTATGTGTTTGATAGAAAGTTGATTGGGCTGTGGTGAAGTATTCTAGTAGATGGCTGCAAAAGTCTAGACGTTTCCCCATCATATTTTCGTACGAATAAATTGTAAGTAATGCAGTTTTTATAAATATATAATTATTTAGCTTTATAATTTGCTATATACTTTCTTTAAAATCATTTTTAAATGCGGAAAATGATTTTTTTCTTATAAAAACTGACAGATTTAGATTTTAAAGAACACGAGGCGGCATTATCTTTTTCGGAGACTCTTTTTCTTACAGTAAAATACTATTATTTTGAATACATTTTTAAAAATTTTCTTTCCCTACCCCATTGCATTTTGGCAAACAGGAAGAGGTGCGAAATCTTCAGTTGTCCCCGGGCGCTGAAAACCCTAGCTATGCCTCTGTCCTCATGAGCTCATCTTTACTGATGAGGCAGGCTTCAGGATCACCAAAAGGAGGAGGATGGAAAGGAACACACCTGGTCAACGGGCCATTGTGCATGTCCCTGACCAGTGAGGGGGGAATGTTGCAATGTGTACCACTCTCAGCTGCCAAAGGGTCCTTGATCCATACAACACCATTCTTCTACTGGCTTTTCTTGATGTTCTCAGAGATCATGTATACCAACTCAACCATTTGGAGCCAGCAGAACCACAGTAGCCATGCTGTCATGTAATCTTGGACAATGTCAGTTTCCACGAGGCTGCTGTGGTTTGTAACTCATTCACCAAGATCCCCAGATATAGCAAAAACTTTCTGCCTGCATATTCTACTTTCATAAACCCTAAAGAGGAGTGTTTTTCAGTATGGTGGTGAAAGTTTCTATGGCTGAGACCCCTATCTTCATGTTAATCTCCTTCAGGCCACAGAGGACGCTTATTTTGACATCACAGGCTTGTCATGGCTGGATAAGGCATGCAAGGCTTTTTTTCCTCGGCTGCCTGGCCCGGGCTCATATTGCATGCAGTGTCAATGAGATTCTCTGGCTTAACCCTAACCAGAGAAGGAATGCTGCAGCTGAATAAAATTCACTTTTCCTTTCCAAATCTTTATGTATTAAATGGACATTAAAGGATAAAATGTTTTAGAAAATTTCTACTTTTGCTGTTACAGTAATACAGTGTTCATTATGTAAAGAGGTAAAAAGAGGCAAAGTTTGATTTTGATATAAGATTATATGGTTTTGAGTAGTGAGTTTGGGGAACTGAGTGTGCAGTTATGAAACTGTGTTTAAAGTTTTAGGAAACAAATGGAGCTTATTTTCAAGAAATGTGTCTAAGCAATCGAGAAAAACTGGAACAGCAAGCATAGTATACCGAAGTAATGTTTTAAAAAAAAATGCTGGTTTTGATTTTGAAACATATGTTGCTTTTTCACAATGACTTTACATAGTGAAAATGTTGCCTAGCAGTTATTAGGATGTGATGTAGATGGGGGAGCTGTGCCAACCCCACCTTCTATTCTCATGGAGAGTACTGTTCTCAAGAGTCTAAAATTGAGATAAATTGAGAAACAAAATCAATCTGTTTTGTCATGGGGTCCTAACAACGTGAATATTAGTGAGTGAATTCTAGCTAGCTTCCTTTAGATAGGACCAAATTGATTTGAGTAGGCTTCTCAAGAGAGGAATGGTGAGGTGGCCCAAATTTGAAGTCATCCTTGATTGCTCTCTTAGTTGAGTCCCTGAAGTTACAAATTAATTGCTTCACCTATATAAAGCTCCTCAGTGTCGACTCTACTCATCTCAGAAGTGTGCACTGCTGTATTCGTGTTCCTTGATGGGCACCTCACAAAAAGAATAAGTAGATTTTACCTCATTCATAATGTTGCTGGCATACACATCATTAACATGCAGCTTTTAACCTAGCTCAATTATATACTGTTTTCTTGCTCCGGAGTTCTCTTCCAGGCTGAGCTATTCACAAAGAATTAAAAAAAATCGAACAACCTTCAATACTTTTCTGCATCATGTACTTTATATAAACCTATGCAGGAAATGAAATTCTACATAGGTCAGTGAAGCATTAATATCGTGTATAATTACATGCATAAATAAACCTAGAATTGCACCCCAGTGCAAACAGTGTGCTTACCCCAGTCCCAAAAAACATGGAGTCATAGGATATTAGAATTGAAAGCAGCTGAAATGTTTAAATCTCTCCCATCATGTGCCCCACTGCTGACAGCAGATTAATGCTTCTCATTGCTGGCTGCCTCCATGAGAATGGCAGCTTATTAAACCACAACATAGCAATCCCCACACTGCTCCCATCAAGCAAAACCATACATTATACAACTGTCCGCTAATTCTTTTTATTTAAAGACACAAAGGTTGAGAAAAAAAACAATCCATTGTCTTTTTTACTGAGTTATTAAAGAAGCCATTCTGGTAATATTTTATTGTCTCTCAAATACAATTACCTGACTGGAAAAAAATGAATTTACCCACCATCCACTGCTTTATCTCACGTTCACAAATGTGGTGCCAAAGCTCCCCAACGTACGGCGAATGTTAAATTTGCAAAACTTGCAGAAAAGAAGTAGAAATGTGTGTTGTCAGGGGAGCTGATTATAGACATGTTCTGCCTGCGTTTTATTCCTGTTGCCTCAGAACAGAACTCCTTGCCTGCAGCAGAGTGAATATTTTAAAGTATCGCCGCAAGGGGGGATTCAGCTGTCGAGCATCTGTAAGATGTGCTTGCATTTTAGAAAGAGAGAAATTTTACTTGAGATTACTATATGTGTTGATTGTTTCACTTTATTTTGAAACAAAAATAACACCCTAAGAAATCCTGCATACATAATCTTGATAAGCCCTTAGCTTTGGTTTAAATGATGGCCCTGCAACCCTTAATATGATCATCAGGTATCAGAAAGACAGGGCTGATAACCTTTAAACACCAAAAAACAAAAATAACAATACAAAAACTCAAAAAGAAAAATGTTCAGTCCTAGAGCCTCTGCCACACTTTGTGTGCGAAGTCAAAAACTGCTGTAATTTTCAAGAAGTACAGGACAGGTTTACTGTTTGATATAATGTAATGGATGACCTTACAAGGCATTACCACTGGATCTTCAACTCAACAGTAGATGACGGTTGTTGTGTGCAGTAATTTCATGTTATCCTGCTATCCCTTAGAAAGAACCCAGCAGCCCCAAAGTGATATAAAGGGCACATATCAGTGGTGTCTCAGATCAACAAAAGCATCCATCGATTATCTTCTACATCATCATGCTTGCTTGCTTACAAAGTGTTCAGCTGATGATATGTTCTGTATCAAGTTCCTAACTTTCTAAAATCCACTTAATCCATATCAGGGCTGTGGTCCAGAGCATATCTTTGCACTGCTGGGTGCAAAATAGGAATAAGTCTTGAGTAAATTAGGTCAGTTTAGAGTTGGCAACTCGTAACCTGCTCATAAGGATGGCTGCACAGATGGAGGCAGTAGCCTAGAGCTCTCCATTTAGATGTCCCTTTTTTCTTTATTTTATCATTGCTATTTTACTTTTAAGCCCAGTTAGCAACTGTACTCAGTCTAGTACAGTTCACATAACATGCAGCTTGCAAGAAATACTGGATATTGTAATGAAGGGCTTTATTCCACCACTACCTCCCAATATCACAGAAGAGCTTCTTAGCACATTGGTGCCCACCTGGATTACCACTCCAGTGAGGAGGCAGTGTAAGTTTTGAGGGGGAGGAAGCAGAAGCGGGGTAAGACAGATGGCGTTTATGCTAGACTAAAGAATTCCCTAAACAAGCCAGCTCTACCCAGCCTGTTCGTAGCAAAGAGCCAGAGTATAGTCAATAAGATCGACGAGCAGAGGCTGGATTTTGCCCCACAGGATGAACAGCTGCACCTCTTTTTTCATCAAAACCTGGCTGAACGCTAACATCCCCGATGCGGCTATTGAGCTTGCAAACCAGACTATTTATCTCTTGGATCATACCACTAAATCCTATAAGAACAAAGGCGGAGTGGTGTGCATATATGTAAATAATGCTCGTTGCACCTCCAGGGTTATTGCTGAACAATATTGCTGTGTGAACTTAGAATTCATAACGTTGAAATGCAGACCTTTTTATCTGCTGAGGGAATTTACATTCATATTCTTCACCGCAATTTATATCCCTCCACAAGCTAATGTCAAGATTGACTAAAAACTGCACGATGCTTTAAAAGGCCTGCAAAAAATTCATCCAGATGGCATGTTTATCTTAGTGGGCGATTTTAATCATGCCAACCTTAAACGTGTGCTCCGAAAATTTTATCACTTTGCTGATAACCCAACAAGAGGGAATAATACACTGGATAACATATACTGCAAGATATAGAATGTTTACACAGTATCGCCCTCTCCCTACCTTGGCCGATCTGAGCACATTTCTTTGTTCTTGACTCCTGCATACAAATCCCTTATCACCAGGACAAAGCCTAATGTGCAAATAGTCAGAAGTCTAGCCTGAAGGAGCCATCATTGAATTACAGGACCGATTTGATGATATTGATTGGGAACTCTTCAGACAGGCAGCGACAAAGAACAATCACACAGACTTACATGCCTATGCCTCCTCTGTCTTATCCTACACTAACCTCTATATGGACAATGTCACTATTACTAAGAACATTTGTACTTTCCCTAAAAGGAAACCCTGAATGAAAAGGGAGGTCCAAGACCTATTGAAGGCACGTGACATTGCTTTCCGTATTGGGAGACCCAGAGGCCTGCAAAACAACTAGGTCTAATCTGAGGAAAAGCATTACACAGGCAAAACACTGCAAATGTGCCTATTCCAAAGCAGGCAGTGGTGAGGTCCCTGAGTGACTGTCGCTCCATGGTCCTGACGCCTATTGTTATGAAGTACTTTGAACAACTTGTCCTCAGACTCATTAAGAGCAACATCCCTACCTCCCTGGACCAATATCAGTTTGCTTATGGGCAAACAGGTCAACTGAGGATTCTGTCTCACTTACCCTTCAAACTGACTATATCACACCTGGTGGAGAGGGACAGCTATGTGCAGATACTGTACATTAACTACAGCTCTGCCTTCAACAATATCCCCCAATCAAACCTGCTATCAAATTGAATAACTTGGATCTCAACTCACACTTGTGTAACTGGATTTTAGATTTTCTCCCTAACAGACCACAAACTGTGCACATGGGTAAGCACTTTTCTTCATCCATAATTCTGAACACTGGGGTACCACTGGGCTGTGTGCTGAGCCCTCTCCTTTACTCCCTCTTCACAAATGAGTGCAAACCCACCCATGATACTAACATAATAATAAAATTTGCAGATGACACCACAGTGATAGGCCTATTCTCCAAAAATGATGAAGCAGCCTATAGAGAAGAGTTTGAGAATCTGGAGAGTTGAGCCAGAACAGCAACTTCCCACTCAATTCCAAGAAAATAAAGGAACTGATTCTAGACTTCAGGAGACTGAACTAACAGCAAGAGGGTAGAGACAGTCCAGAGTTTCAGATTCTTGGGAGCTGCCATCAGTCAGGAGCATTCATGGGTAACAAACACGACAGCAATGACCAAGAAAGGTCTTCAGAGGCTTCACTTTCTAAGGAGCCTGAAAAAAGCACAACTCCCACAACAGCTGCTGGTTAACTTCTATAGGTGCACCATAGAGTCTGTCATTGCGTGCTGCATTACAATGTGGTATTCAGGCTGCACCTCTAAGAACAGGAAGACCCTCCAGAATATCATCAAAACAGCTCAGAGAATTACTGGCACTCAGCTACCATCACTGGAAGATATCTTCACTACCCACTGCAGCAAAAAAGCAAAGAACATTTGTAAAGATCCAACCCACTCCAACCACAGTATTTTTACTCCTCTGCCCTCTGGCAGGTGCTTCAGAACCCTGCATGCCCACACTACCAGGCTGAAGAACAGCTTTTACCCCAAAGCAATCAGCCTATCAAATGCACAGCAATCACTTCCCCTTCCTATAACAGGATTGATCACTGATTGAACTGAACATTTGCCTCAAGAACACACAGTGTCACACATTTATAAACAACCTATGTGGAAACCAAGACCATTACATTGACTATAATCTTCACTGTGCTTTCATGTTTACCTTTACCTTTACTCTGTATATATTTGGAACTGTTAATAGTAACTCTGCTTCTCATAGTTTAATGTTTACTTAGTTTATTGTCATATTTACTGTTATCTAAGGCATCTATAGGCTTGCTCCAAATGATATGTTATTGTATTCTATAGTGACAATAAAGGTATCTTGCATCTTGTGGGAGAATGAACAGAGTTTGTCAAGGGAAAACCTGCAAGGACATGAGGAGAATTTACAAACTGCATATAAATATCAAATGGACCTGTTATTCAAACCAAAAATGAAGGATCTGTGAGACATCAGTACTGACTACTGTACTGCCATGCTGCCCCCTAACAAGCATTTAACACACTGTGAGACTTCTGCACTCTTTTGAGACTCTCCTCAACGGGACAACATGCAGAAGTGCAACTGCCGCGACTGTTGAGGGTTGCTTGTCGTTCGCTGAGGCAACCACAAATTCGCAGTGTCACAGAAACAACTATAAGCTGACTGCTGCCACACACAAAGCTCCGGTTGCCTGATGGGTGATGCAAGGAACATTATAACTTGGCCACTGACCTGGCCCCATCCCTGCCTGTTTGCTGTGTCTGTGTATAGTAGAATGGTAGATCACAAATGACTCTTACTATCTGGAGAGAGAGAACCCAAACTTTAGGACACCACATTTTTTAATTAAGGATGGTTTCCTATATCAGGTAATTTCTGATTGCTTGAGTGATGGACTGATTGAGTAGTTGGTGGTGCCAAGGGGGCACGGGGAGGCGGTTTTGAAAATTGCTCACAGTCACTTTTTTGGGGGGGTCAACTCGGCGCATAAAAGGTAGGGGAATGCATTTCGAAATGCTTTAATTGGGTCAATATGGGTCAGGATGTGGAGCAATTCTAATAGACCTGCCCTGACTGTCAAATACTTTCCGCTCACAGACCCACTAGAGCGCCCCTTGTACCAATGCCTATTATAGATGTCCCTTTTGAGAGGGTGGGTCCAGATATTGTAGGCCCACTTCCCAAGAGTAAAAACGGGTTTCAGTACATGCTCGTGCTAGTTTATTATGCTACAAGATATCCAGAAGTGGCCATGCTGCGGCAGGGGGACGCAAGGCTATTGCAAAAGCACTCTCAGAAATGTTCACACTTTTTGGCACCCTTGTGAGATTTTGAAAGATCAGGGAACGCCCTTTATCTCTCGCATCATGAAACAACTATGCGAAAGTTTTGCAATTAAGCAGTTACACTCCACGTTTTATCTTCCACAGTCAAATGGTCTGACTGAATGATTTAATAAAACTCTAAAACAGATGATTCGGCAGGGGGCCCATGACGACCCAACCTCATGGAATACAGTAATGCCTTTCCTCCTGTTTGCTATTAGGGAATCACCCCAAGCATCTACCAGGTTGAGTCCTTTCAGACTACTCTTTGGCTGCCAACCGCATGGTGTATTGACATTTTTCATGAAGAGTGGATGGAGACTCGCGAGGCACCTTGTGGGGGGAGGTTTGTCAACCAAGTTGTTTCACTGCAGGAACAGATTTCCAGGTTGTTCTCTATTGTGGTGGAACATCTGCAGCACGAACAGGAGGCACAAAAACGTGAATATTACGAGTAAACTCCGCAAGTTTAAGAAGGGGGATTGCGTACTAGTGTTGATCCCATCGGATCCGCATAAATTTTGGGCTGAATGACTAGGTCCACCAGTGACCAGAACAGAGTATGTCCCCAGTGAATTATAAAGTCAGAATTCCTGGTCGATGGAAGACTGTACAAATTTGAAATATTAATCTTTTAAAAGAGTGGAACGACCCCAAGCCAGTCCTGGTCACGTCCGCAGTGTGTCCTGGTCACGTACGCAGCGGTCCCTTAGACTGGTGATGAATTGAACTGACACTCAGAAGGCAGACTTTCTATCAGTGATCGAGAGGAACTCCGAGATCTTTTCAGCCACGCCTGGCTGAACAGAAATTGTGGAACACAAGATAGTGACTGCGCCCAGTGTTATTGTACATGTGCCCCCGTAACGCCTTCCGGAGGCAACAAGGAAGGTGATACACAAAGAGGTTCAACAGATGCTCAAGATGGGCATAATCTGTGAAAGCAGAAGCGAGTGGTGAAGCCCTATTGTGCTTCTCTCAAAACCCAATGGTTCGGTTCGATTTTGTATTGATTTTAGAAGGTTGAATAAAATTTCCAAGTTTGATGCATACCCCATGCTACGTGTAGATGACTTATTGGAAAAACTCAGGTGGACCTCGTATATTTACACCCTAGATCTCATGTAGGGTTATTGGCAAGTGTCACTTGATGGAGTCCATTTGTGAAAAGACTGTGTTTGCCACTCCAGATGGGCTGTTCAAATTTACAAGGCTCCCTTTTGGTCTCCATGGTGCACCATTGAACTTTCAGTGGATGATGGACCAGATTCTGCATCCCCATTCCACTTACACGGGATCACTTCTAGATGATGCAGTCATTTTCAGTAATGACTGGAGATCTCATCTCAACTGTCTGCAGGTGGTGCTTGACAGTTTGAGGCTAATGGGGTTGATGTCAGAAAACCATTATTTAAGATACTCCATGAGGAAAGGTTTGCTCAGACCTTGAATGGACAAGGTGGAGGACATGCATGAGTAACCCTGTCCCAAAACATGACACAGGTTTGTGCCTTCTTCGGGCTTGCAGGATACTACAGGCAGTTAATTCTCAATTTTGTGCATTGGGCCATCCACCTCACTGACTTAACAAGGGGCAGGAAGAAACATAATATTGTTTGGTCCGATGTCTATGATAGAGCCATCTCAGACCTAATAGCCACTTTATCCTCATTCCCAGTTCTGTGAAATCTGGACTTTTTGAGGGAATTTATTCTGCAGACGGATTCAAGTGCTTTCGGTTTAGAAGCGGTGCTTTCACAGTGTTTTGGGGGGAAGAATACCCAATCATGTTTTTCAGTAGGAAACTGCTTCCCATTGAGTGCAATTAATCAACCATTGAGAAAGGAATATTTAGCAATTAAGTGGGTTGTGGAAGCCCTCTTCTAGTGTTCGTTCACCTGGACCCATCTCTTCCTGTTGGAAGGACCCAAAACTGGACGCTCTGCCATCTTTGGACGGTTCTGTTTTGAACACATGTCTGCAAAGATGGCTCCACAATAATTGCGTGTATTCTGTTTTTTTTCCAAAATCATCTTTGGATGGTTCTGTTTTGAACTTGTGTCTGCAAAGATGACTCTGAAACAATTGGGTGTATTTTGTTTATTTTCCAAAACCAGTTATATGAGGTGAGCAGGCTGGTACCCCAACTCTTTATCGTTGTCGTCTGTTTCTCTTACAGGAGGTAAACAGTGATAGAATTAAACTGAATTCCTTGTCACAGATTTTAGGCTGCCAAATAGGACTTTCATTTCAGCTCTCACACCTGAGAGATGTCAGTAGTAAATATCAGACTCCCATCTCAGCCATCATGAAGTTGCTTGGGTAATTAAAAAGACCAGTTTGTAGAACAGGTATTGTGACAAATAGAAACACAGTTGGTTACCAAGAAAACACTTTTACTTCTTTTTTTTATACTGGTAGCATAGTACATACTGTACAGGTAATGCAGACTATCACTACAAATGGCAATATTCCAATTAAGCCTTATTCCTTTTATGCCAGAACACATACACTGCAGGAGACTTCAGTCAGTGGTGGTAGGCAAACTCAACAATCCCCCAACTTCAATAGAACACTTTTATTCCCAATAATTAAAAGAAAGCTACAACAAACTGTTTATAGTTAAAAGCCTACTTTCAGCTACGAATTTCACTGGGTTTGGACTTTCACGATTCTTAGGTAGAAATTCTATGCTGATATTATTCCTTCTACATCCATCTTCCAGAGCAGCAAGTTTGTCTCTGAGTTTTTAAAATTCGGAATTCGCAGCTGTTGCTTTTCCATCAGCGGGGGATGCCAGAAAGTTTGGCTGTTTCACTTCAAATTGTGATTGTTTGCTTAACGTCTTCCACCTGATCAGCAAGTGCTCTCAGTTTAGACGCATTTTCCTGAATGTGTTCCTCAATTCCTTTAAAGGCTGCCTCAAAGCGATTATATACACATTTCTCCAAGTCTTTATTATCCTGCCACAGCTCCATCCGCAGCTTCTTGTTTGTCTTGAGCATACCATTTATTTCTTTCTTTATATCTTTCTGAATATCTTTCTTGAGCTCATTTATGGCCATGGCCATTGTAGCGATCATTACCTTCAGTTCGGACAGATCATTTTGGCTTTTGTGCTCCGCAGGTGCAGTGGCAAGCCCTATTACAGCCTATGCTGGCTCGCGAGGAGTAGATGAAAGCGAGGACTGCAAGGCCATTTACAGTTTCAAGTGATCTTCTGGAATCGGTGAGCTATCGTGACCTGCATCATTTGCACATTCGCTCCCATTTTCGCTCTCAACTGGAGACGATGCAGCAGAGCGGGGTCCAGGGAAGTCTTTGCTTTTGCCTGCCTGTTCCAGGTCAGTCTCTGAAAGGCTGTACCTTGAACTTGGACTTGATGCCTGCCTAGGCTTGGATGTAGCTTTAGATTTCATTTCTTTCTGAGCCCCTTTCTTGCTTCTCATGTTTATATATACAGTACTTGCATATACTGTAATAGAACCTCCATCGGTTGGGTAAATACAGGATACCTCGGGATAATAAGAAATAAGAGAAAAAATAACACCGCTGCTAACGGAGCTCCACTTCAGATGCCCATCTCCCATAATGGATGAGACCAACTTTTAGATGCAGAGCATCCTGGGATGTCAAAGCCTTCCATCGCTATAGTCTGTATTGCAGCCCAATGTTAACCGTAACAGAATGACACTTTTGCCAGTTTGTTTTAAACTTTAATACCTGTTTTGGTCATGGCAATTGATTATAAACTCAACATCGCAAGCCAGTTTTATTCCAAATGGTTGGACTTATATGTGCCCAAGAATTGAATGCAGAATTTTAACCTCCTCCATTTACAGTATAATGGAGTGCAGACAATCAGTCTCCACAACTTTTCTCAGCTTGTTCTAAGCCTTCTGGCCTAATATCTGAGGCAAGCAAAATGTGTTACCAAGACTCTAGTCTGACTAAATTGTTGACTTTAGAAGCAGAAAACAGTATGTAAAAGAATTTAGAGAGAATGTGGTGCTGTGCAGTCTAACTGCAGAAGGTGAGGTGCACAATAAAAGAAAGTAATATGTTCATCTTTCTGAAGCAAATGGCAAAGTGAATTCTTTATAAAGGGACGACTGTGCATCCCTGACCACATTTAGAGCCATTCAGTCTCAAGGAAATTAAACAAAGCAGCTTACGAAAACACATAGAAGTAAATAGATTTTTTAAACTGACAGGTTATCTTCTTATATAATACTACCGTGGCTGTACGTTTGTCTGTCCAGGATTTTAAATCACCTGTAGCTCGCAAACCATTTCACCTATTGACTTGAAATTTGGTACACATATACTACGTGACGTCTACTATACGCTTTTGGGGTGATGATTTTTATTTCTCCTTCTTACTTTTATTTTATTTTATTGTAGAATCAACTCTCGGCAGCGTGCAGCAGGGCGGCCGTGCGGCGCATGTGTATGAGTGCCATTCTCATTCACTACCACCTTCGTTAATCATTCTTGAAACAGATTGAAGACTTAAGTGCCAGCTTAAGTGAAAAATTAAAGAAAACGTACTAAGTCATTGCAACACAAAAGCTAACTTAAGTCAGTTTTAACGCGAAAAGATGCCGACGAAAGAAGAGAAGCAGTGGGACGATAGGGTGGAGAAAAGAAGAGCTGCTCAGAAAGCAGCAAGCGCATCAACCTCTGAGCAAATGAATGCTAAACAGAGACAGAGAAAGAGGATGAAAACTAGGAATGCTCAAGTCAAGTGTATTCACTTTATATTATCGTGCAGTACACCGTTACTGGTCTAAAATAATATAGCTTAAATGATAAAAAAAAGTTGTTGTTTGAAAGGCAGTGCAGTAAAATTCTGATAGCTAAACAGAGGGAAATTTATAGGTACAGAAAGAAAAGCTGCATTTAGTAGTTGTAGTTGTGATAGAAAATATACATGAGACAGCTCATTTACATTTTTAAAAATAAGGCTGTTCAGTGCAATGGTCAAATACTACTTACATTCCTGTATAACTCATCAGCACTTATCAAATTCAGCAATTTTAGCTCTCGAGTGCTCTGCACTGCAAAACAGAACTTTTGTCAAAGCAGTCGACAGTTTGAATGTGAGGCGTTTGACCTGTGTGTGCATGACAGAGCTTAACATGCATAAACCAGCTGCATATTGGTATTTTAATTCCTTTATAAAATTACATGTCACGTATTAGAACTGAATAGTTGAAATGCCTGCGGTAGGCTGGCGCCCTGCCTGGGGTTTGTTTCCTGCTTTGTGCCCTGTGTTGGTTGGGATTGGCTCCAGCAGACCCCTGTGACCCTGTAGTTAGGATATAACGGGTTGGATAATGGATGGATAGTTGAAATGCTGTAAAAAAAAAAATAACTCCCATAAAAATATCTAAAATGAATTACATATTTTGAGACCTGTTGCACAATTACAGATAGAAATGTAGTATTAATTCATTATTTCAAACTGCAAAAATATTTTATTGATAATTTTTCTACTGGCATAAACCTACAAGGATTCTGTACTTTATTATAAGTAATTTAAAAATATCATATTACTCATTTTTTGCTAAAATTTTCTGTTCCACTTAATTTATTTTTTTCCTATATTATATTACAAAATACCACCACTAAAATCTATTTAAGTGAATGGGTACATAAAATAGAATAAAAATGTAAAGTTTTATGTTTAGTTAAATTTAATGGTTATTATGTTCATTAATATACTGGTCTCTAATTGTTTAATCCAGTGATAATAATGATAAATTTTTAATCGTTGACCACATTATTTTAATGAAAGGAAATGTACAGTCATCAATGCTTTTAACCTTTTTTTGAAGGGTAAATGACTGGCAACTTAGCTGCCAGTAATTTAACTGTTAAATGACGGTGTTTTATTTTTTACCATCGTAATGTGAACGGCATATTTCACTAACAGGAAAACATAACATTGTTAGGTTGCAGTTCCCTTACTGAGTCTGATAAAATCAATTTTATGTTTTATTTTTTGGCAAAACAAGGTCTGCACGTAGGCCCTGCTGAATTGTAAATCCACCTCTGTAGCCAAGTATTGTTGTGACCGAATTAGTGCCCAATTGTCTGAAAGGATAAGCTACATTAACAGGTGGCACCATTTTATAAAAGACGTTCCCCATAATACATAAGCCAGGTGCACTTAAAACATACAACAGCTGCGGTCTCTTACAAGCAACTTTATTTTGATGCCATACACTGCCAACCGCAAGCACACACTGTTGTATTTGTCGAAGCACACATTTCAAGTAACAATTGACAAAATATACAGTTCATGTATGTGTTAATTCCTGTATTTCAGATCAACAATAATCAAAGATCCTTTATGTTTGAGAAAATTTCCATTCCAAATGCATACATGTTTGTTTTCATGTATCTGAGTAAGTGCACCAAATCAATTTATTTTTAAAATTTGCTACTATATACTGATACTGTGCAACATGACTAAAAAGTCTTTTTCTGTTTGGATGTAAATACTGTTTTCATTTCTGGTGTCTTTATTAGAGGGAACTCTTTATATGAATTTATAAAGTGCTTTCTGCACCATATGTACCCAGCACATTACCAAGGGTGCGACAAGATTAATTATTTTTACTTTGTTCTCAATAGAGTAATTATATAAGATGTCCCTCTTCAGATTCAGATGTGTGCCAAAGGCTTTTAGTCTGTTTAACTATTTTGGGACCTTTGCACATACAAAAGATTCAGATGTGCTAAAGATTATACCATTTATCTGTAGGCTGATTGGTACAAACCGATGTGTCATCTGACTGTGTTATGCAACTGAACCTAACTTATTTAAGATTGATGCTTTGTTATACTCCCCAGTCTCATCATGCTGAACTAACCAGGGTACATTACAGGTGCTCACAAGCTTGTTGTAATAAAGGAGTCCATCTTTAGAGACATTTATAATGATGATCTTGACTATTCTTAATTTAAAATAGAATTTCCCTGACAGTCTCCTACTACAAACTTTATTGGCAAAACTGTAAGCTTTTATTTTCTCTCCATGAAAGACTTTGCAGTTTATAAATAGTAGCTACAAACTATATTTGATATGATAATTAAGGATAATTCTGAATAGTTCCTTATGTCACACACGTGCGCATTGGAAGCAGCTAAAGGGCTCAAATAAAAGTAATTCCACGCCAGACCAGGGCTTGGTAGGGTGCACTGATCCTTCTTCTTTTTATTGGCAGACTGACTACAGGAAATTTTGCCTGAATTCGATGATGTCACTTCCGGTTCCGACCTCCAGGACATCACTTCCAGTTCCTGCCCTGATATCATCACTTCCCCTGCCTAACTTTAAAGCCGCCATGTTTGCCTGTCTGTTTGTTCTTGTTTTGGACTGAAGTTTGTACAATATTGAACCACAACCATTTTTCGGCAACCAATTTCAAGTATACGGCGGCTGCCCCCAAACCTTTTCCTGTGTCTTTTGAGTTCTTTCACACTTAGCATGCAACTGCTAGGGATGTACATAATAATTATGGTTTGAAATGTAATTACATTTATATATATTGCACGGTTTGAATTCGTAACTGTATTTATGTGTATATATGTCATCAATATGTCTTTAAATAATTAAAATCTATTGTATTACTATGTAAAAGCTGTTTATGCTTAACAAAGATCAGCATGTATAGTTGAGGATATTTGTGAATTTAGATTCATTTTTGTCAAAGTAACTACATTGTACTTTTTTTGAGTAAAATTTGCAGAAGGCAATTTTTTACATGAATAGTTTATATGTCAGATATGTTTACTTTTACTTTAGTAAATTTTTGTCTAAGTAATAATACTTCTACTAATATTTTTAGTGCTCTTATCACCTCTAATAATTTGTTAGTTTTATTGGACGATATCTGGGTAGACCGCCAATAAATGTCATACAGTATGTTTCAGATATTTTACAGGCTGCTTTTATTTTATTTTATTTCAGGTAAACTAATTTCTGTTAGAAAGAAGAGCATATACAAAAGATACAGGTGTGCTAAAGTTTATACCATTTATCTGTATGCTGTTTCCTGCTAGAAAGAGTTGACTTGATTTCGGTGTGTTCTGTTTACTTTGCTAGTTATAAAAGCACCATTTAAATGGTCACATTTGTGATTTCATTTTCATAAGGTCTCCTGTTTTAACTGATCTATGGTTTGCTGTGACGTGGCACACATGAGAGGTGTGAGCAGACCAGGAAACAGAAAATACAAAAATGTCCCAAGAAAGGAAAGTGGAAAGAATATTTTACTCTCAAAATGTCATGATTTTCAGGGTTTCTAAGTATGGAATATATAAAATATATATATATTTGTCTTTTTGTTATCTTTTCATTCTGTGCTCTTTGTTATTGGTAGCTGTGTCCCATTGCTATTACTTGATGGCCAGATGTTCCAATGCATCGAGTCATCAGACTGTAACTCTTTAAAATGGCAGCTCTCTAGCTTCCTTATGAAGGTTTCTTCATACTTCAATAGAAACTTGCATGCAGTAGTTAGTGCTTTAAGTGTCATTCATCATCAGGAATCTTTGCAAGATATTTTCAGGTTTGACTTTTTTTAACGTATTAAGATTTAGTTGTTTGGTTCTCTTTGCGATGTTCTAGCTTTGATCTCAGCTTGTATGACTTTGACTCCTCTTCATCTCCAGGTCCTTGGGCAATTTTACTTTCTTTCTGTGTTCTATCTTAAAGGTGCCAGAATATAAAATTATGTTAGTGTTCTTCCAGATGGAGAATTTAGCAAACATATGCAAAGGTGCAGTTTTTATAGCAATCCACTTACCGTAAAACTAGACAAATGATCTAACACCAGAAAATGAAGTGTCCAAGTTCAAAATGAGGAGCAAAGAATTCAACTCAGAGTAACATAACAAAGTCATGAACATGTTGGATATTCCAAAAAGCACATTTAGTAAACAAGCCTTGCTTAATTCCTCAAACCATGCGTATTTTAGACAGTTTCAGTTCCAGCAGAAGATAAGAGCAAGTCCTGCTTTGTTACTGCTCTGTACCAGGCTAAAGATGAAGCCAAACATAGTGTTATGGCTTGACAGTTCATGAAACTCTCAAACGATAAGAAACTCAACTTTGCAGAAAGATTATAACTTTTAGCATATCTAATATTTATGCATTCTTAGATGTACTATTGTATAAATTAAATTCTGATATGTTCGTTACAAAACGACAAAATAATATAAGCTAAAGTATACATTGAAAACTCCAAAAATGAATAGCAAACAACGTTTAACTTATATCATTCGTCACCAATGTATTTAATTTTTTTATAAACAGGATTTTTTATTTTATTTTAGCGTATCAAATTTTGTTTGCTTTCTTAGTTTTACTATTGTTAACTGTTGTTGTCTGGAGAGTTCATGAAACTGTCAGTCAATGAGAAACTCAACTTTAGAGAAAGGTTCATAGGATTTTCTTTTTTAGTGTACTCAGATATACTATCATTTAATTAAAATGATCATACATTCATTACAAAATTGTAAAACATTACAAGGTTATGCTGGACATATAAAATGACAAGAATGAATAATGGATTACAGTAATCCCTCTTTGATCGCGGGGGTTGTGTTCCAGAACCCCCCGCGATAGGTGAAAATCCGCGAAGTAGAAACCATATGTTTGTATGGTTATTTTTATATATTTTAAGCCTTTGGAAACTCTCCCACGCTGTTTATAAATATTCTCCGCACAGTTATACAGTAAACCCACGTTTATTGTGGTTAATCCGCTCCAGACAGATAAATGAATTTCCATGAAGTAGCGTTCTTTATTTTTAAATCTAATATTTTCGCAGTTAGAGCATTGAAAACCTGTTTACGACCTTCTAAATATGTTTTTTAACATTATTAGAGCCCTCTAGACATGAAATAACACCCTTTAGTAGAAAATTTAAACTGTGCTCCATGACAAGACAGAGATGAGAGTTCTTTCTCAAAATTAAAAGAATGCAAACATATCTTCCTCTTCAAAGGAGTGCCGTCAGGAGCGGAGAATGTCAGAGAGAGAGAGAGAGAGAAAAGAAAACAAGCAAAAATCAATAGGACTGTTGGGCTTTTAAGTATGGAAAGCACCGCGATAAAGCAGCCGCATTATTATATCACATTGCTCTGTTTTGTCATCAACAAGGAAAAGAAAAAATATAACAATAAAAAATAGGCTTTAAAGGTCTGATTCATGCATAGTTAATTACAGAAAGTACCAATTTCCAAGGCAGTGCCTCTGACACTAAATTGCACAGAGATGTCCATAGTAATCACATTTGAGAGGGTGGACTCTAGGGAACTGTGTTTTTTGATAGCTGAATCACCAGTGGAGTGCATGCAAGTCTGCAGCCATCAAGTGCCACATTTAGAGCACATAACTTTAAATACAGATTCCAGGGAGGGTAATACACTCAGGGCTTTCTGAATTAAAGTAACCACTTTGTACTGCCATTCTGGCCACATTTTTCTTGCTCTCATCTTGACCATGGGCAAGCACAATCAGAGTTTTCACTTCATGGCATATTTTTTAGTGGCGCATGCAGTGTCGGTGAAGTAATTAAGTAAAGAAGAAATTAAACAAACATATAAAGAAATGTTCAACATAAAAAAAAATCATAATTCTCATTCACATATTATTTATTTATATAGTGTCAAATATCACAATACAGTACATAAATTACTGATTAACAACCCTACTTCACGTTGAGTTCAGCGAATTCATGGAAATATCTGGGAACTTTGCCAAACTCAGCAAAATTCATTGAGGTCAATGGCGAAGGTTAAACTGACCTAGTTTTAAGTGGATTATAGTGGTACAATGGTCTTTTAAGTGCCCCTAATGGCTAAGGATACTGGCTGACAATTATGTAGGACCAATTATTGTAGCCAAAACTGTGACCTGACTTGTGACCATCAGTGCTAACCACTGCACTACTGTACTTAAGTTCAAATTTTTTGAAGATAGGAAGCAACATTTTACTAAGGCTTGCCTCCCACAGGTTCAAGAGTCAGTACTCACCACTGAACCAAAAAGTACAGAATAGTTGTTTTTTTTTGCCTGCTATTTTTGTTTGTGCACTGCCACTGCAAGAAAATGCACAATACATACAAGTATTTTTCACTCTTCCTTGTTAGCATCAACTGCACAGCATTCTGGGTGATACTATTATTAAGGGTTAGGCTCAGAATTACACAAAGTCCATACAAAATGACATTACCTTTAAGACACGAATGCATTGGAACTTTTTCAATTTCTGTTTGTGCGTGTGTTTTGTGTTCTGGGCTTAAAATTAGCGAACAACTTGCATATACATTTGTGTTCAGATGTATATGCAAATTGTTCACTAATTTTAAGCCCACTACTAGAATCAGCGCTATATGCTTAGACAGCTGTCCCATCCAACATAGGCTGACATCACAAAGCGTTTAGGGAAAAATAAAGTTAGTCTACGTCAGCTGCACATCAAATTTCCAAGGAAATATTCAGTGAACAAGGTCACCAATGAACACAATATATTCGCTGCGAAAAATGCTTTGGTGAACATCAACATGAATGTATTTGCCTGTTTATTTATTTATTTAATTTTGTTTGAAGCATAAATACAAGAAAACTTTAAAGTAGCTGTCACATAAATACCACTTAATAAAAATTGAAAGTTTATTCACATTATGTTATAGAAATTTGCAATGTGTGGTACATTTGTTTTAATCAATATCCTGTCGATAACATAATATGCCTCTTCATTTTCATAATAAAGGATCTGCGCTGGTATCTGGTATCCCGACCTGCCAGAAGGAATTCTTCTCTGTTGGGCCCTTAACCTGAAAATTACTCCAGGGAGGCTGTACAGTGGCTGACCCTGTGATATGACTTCCAAAGGTCATGCGAACAGACAATTTCCCCTTGGGGATTGATACAAACAACAATCAATACAAAAACAAAATAATAATAATAATGAAATACATAGAAGTATCCTTCTTTTTTAAGTTGCAGAAATCGCAAAGATTCAAGTAGCCTACATTTTCTTATTTCTGTAGTAATGCATGCATAAACTAAAGAAGTGTACTTTGAAAATGAGCAATATAAAAGAAAAAATAACTTCAAAATCAGCAAGATTTAAACTAAGCAACCTAAATGGGTGTGAAAACGCACAGGCATACAAATGAAGGCAGTCCATTCTCACCCTTTCAACTTGGTGTTTGAAGAGAGAAAGCAAGCTTGTGACCACAGCTGGAGATGAATTCAAGAAAGAGAATCCCTTAACCTTGTTTTAGATAAGGTGGGTATAAATAATGAATAATTGTGTAAACAACAAATTGAACATTCATGACTGTAACCTCACTTGATTGTTTTTGGAAAGATCCCTGCATTACATTGAATTCTGTTATGATAGGCCTAAGTTCCCTATAATCCTGAATTGGGCTACGCATGTAAGAAAATGGACAAATGCAAAATTGCTTTTTACAGTCGTTGCTTTAGGTGTTATGCATTGAGACACATATACAATGAATAATTAGTATGTCACTGGAGTGTTTACATTTTTAAACCATCATATACAGTGGTGTGAAAAACTATTTACCCCCTTCCTGATTTCTTATTCTTTGGCATGTTTGTCACACAAAATGTTTCTGATCATCAAACACATTTAACCATTAGTCAAATATAACACAAGTAAACACAAAATGCAGTTTTTAAATGATGTTTTTTATTATTTAGGGAGAAAAAAAAAATCCAAACCTACATGGCCCTGTGTGAAAAAGTAATTGCCCCCTGAACCTAATAACTGGTTGTGCCACCCTTAGCAGCAATAACTGCAATCAAGCGTTTGCAATAACTTGCAATGAGTCTTTTACAGTGCTCTGGAGGAATTTTGGCCCACTCATCTTTGCAGAATTGTTGTAATTCAGCTTTATTTGAGGGTTTTCTAGCATGAACCGCCTTTTTAAGGTCATACCATAGCATCTCAATTGGATTCAGGTCAGGACTTTGACTAGGCTACTCCAAAGTCTTCATTTTGTTTTTCTTCAGCCATTCAGAGGTGGATTTGCTGGTGTGTTTTGGGTCATTGTCCTGTTGCAGCACCCAAGATCGCTTCAGCTTGAGTTGACGAACAGATGGCGGACATTCTCCTTCAGGATTTTTTGGTAGACAGTAGAATTCATGGTTCCATCTATCACAGCAAGCCTTCCAGGTCCTGAAGCAGCAAAACAACCCCAGACCATCACACTACCACCACCATATTTTACAGTTGCTATGATGATCTTTTTCTGAAATGCTGTGTTCCTTTTACGCCAGATGTAACGGGACATTTGCCTTCCAAAAAGTTCAACTTTTGTCTCATCAGTCCACAAGGTATTTTCCCAAAAGTCTTGGCAATCATTGAGATGTTTCTCAGCAAAATTGAGATGAGCCCTAATGTTCTTTTTGCTTAACAGTTGTTTGCATCTTGGAAATCTGCTATGCAGGCCGTTTTTGCCCAGTCTCTTTCTTATGGTGGAGTCGTGAACACTGACCTTAATTGAGGCAAGTGAGGCCTGCAGTTCTTTAGACGTTGTCCTGGGGTCTTTTGTAACCTCTCGGATGAGTCGTCTCTGCGCTCTTGGGGTAATTTTGGTCGGCCGGCCACTCCTGGGAAGGTTCACCACTGTTCCATGTTTTTGCCATTTGTGGATAATGGCTCTCACTGTGGTTCACTGGAGTCCCAAAGCTTTAGAAATGGCTTTATAACCTTTACCAGACTGATAGATCTCAATTACTTCTGTTCTCATTTGTTCCTGAATTTCTTTGGATCGTGGCATGATGTCTAGCTTTTGAGGTGCTTTTGGTCTACTTCTCTGTGTCAGGCAGCTCCTATTTAAGTGATTTCTTGATTGAAACAGGTGTGGCAGTAATCAGGCCTGTGGGTGGCTACGGAAATTGAACTCAGGTGTGATACACCACAGTTATGTTATTTTTTAACAAGGGGGCAATTACTTTTTCACACAGGGCCATGTAGGTTTGGATTTTTTTTTCTCCCTAAATAATAAAAACCATCCTTTAAAAACTGCATTTTGTGTTTACTTGTGTTATATTTGACTAATGGTTAAATGTGTTTGATGATCAGAAACATTTTGTGTGACAAACATGCAAAAGAATAAAAAATCAGAAAGGGGGCAAATAGTTTTTCACACCACTGTATGTGATTATTTTTTGCTATATTAACATTTCCTACATCGTGAAGCAGGCAGCAGACTGCTCTTTAGTTATATGGAAATAAATTTTAAAGTATCAGCTACCGAATGAACAGAAATGGTGACATTTGACAAAACTCGAGAAGAATGGCAAAAGAAAACTTTAAAATGAAAAGATAAACACGTACTCGATGTATCTTGTCTTTAGTCTTGGGCAATAGCAGCAGTGATACATTATGGGTGCACTACATGACACTAGCGATGTCTTGAACCCAGTGCATATCGGCTGTGTTTCTTGTTGTCCATAACAGTGGGAGAGTGCATCTAAGGGTGTTAGGTTTTTGACACATGGCGTGCCAGTGGATTCTTTCTTTATAACTACTGTGTGTCTGCTGTATATATTCACACATACAAGTGTATTTTAGTTTGCACTCGGAAAATTATATTAACAGCAGAACAAATCCGAGCTGAAACCCAGCCATCCAGAGAAAAACTATAATAAAGAACTTGCTTGAATATTTTGGTTATGTGAATGAGAGGGAAGAAGGAGCATATATAATATAGAATTGTATTATTAATTGGATTGATTTCATAAATGATATTTGAATAAGACGATAAGAGTCTTCTTTCTCGTTTGTTCTCAGACTGTTCGTCTATCAAAATGGTTTAATATTTGAGAGCTATCTTGTTGGAATTCATGATCTTGGCCACCTGGGCAAAGCTGGAAATATAACGCCTGAGCCTCAGACTAGAAATATGCCCATGTTCATACTGTAGCAGAGAATCTGGTTTGATGATGCTGATGGAGAGTCTTCATAGAGGTTTGTTTCAAAAAGCTAGATTGGCAGGCTATAATTTTCCTCTAATGTTTGAATGTTTTGTCTTCTTCCTCCTCCTCCTGTTTTGAAGGTGTATGAACGTGCTTTTAAGGTAGCCTTAGACTGACTGACATAACCACGTCATCATTAACTTTTACCTTAAATATCCTTTGGGCCAGACCATTCATGATGTTTCCACTGCTTGGATGGTTGCTCGGTCTTGGGTTGATTCATTACTCATATGTGGTGACAGATTGCTTTTAGAAAGCTTCAGAATTGTTTGGTAATTTTGCCAAAAGTGTTTCTGAAGTTCTCACTCACATTTACTTCAGATTAGCACACAACATTCAGAGCATCCATATTACTGATAATTTTTTTCATATACAAAATCTCTAGGAGGCTCATTCCACCATGGTGTGTTAAGAAGCGTCTCTGGGGGTCTTTTCTGCCCACAGCGATTAGGCAATTCAATTCTTCTTCCCAACATAGTCTTTAAGTGAATTTTGAAACAAATAAATATTTATTTATTTATCAAGTAATGGATTGGTTGATTGATTGGCTCTATCATTTGTCCTGTGAGTCTATATACTTCTTTTATGTTTCTGCTGCTGTATGCATGTGAATCGCCCCTTGGGATCAATAAAGTTATCTAATCTAATCTAATCTCAGCTAAAAATTACTGTTCTGTGCTCTATGCAGTCCCAGCAACATTTGCTATTTTGCAAATAGTGATTCTCTAATGTGACATCGCTATGGCAGTAAATTTGTTCACAAGCTCTTCTGTTTTAACCATTGCTTGTGTGCCACTACAAGTCTCATCTTCATATAATTTCCTTCCCATCGTAAATTCACATGATCGCCTAATGACTGTACCATAAATTGGAGCAGATTCCCTTAACATACTCACTGAACACTGATTTTCCATCCAATTCTTTATGATCCCCTGATATTCAGTTTGCTCCTCAGATTCTACCCTTTCTACCGTCTTAAAATGGGGAAATATCAATCATAGAAACTTTCGTTTTGGCAGCTGTTCATTACAGTAAATATGCTAAAACAGGTTGAATTACACAGAAACACATAGCACTGCACTTTTCAGGAAAGAACTTTGAGCACTTTAACAGGTGTGAAAATGAACAGATTTGACACACTGAAATAGGTTTGGGGCAGCCACCCGTATATTATTCCTGGCTGTAAATGGGTTTTAAATAGCACAGAGATGTTCAAAATACTGAGTCCAAAATAGAACTCGTTAGGGTTTGCAGAGATGGTGACTTTAAGGGAACAGACAGGAAGTTATGTTCTTCCGACGTCTGTCCGGACACCGGAACTGGAAGTGATATTCTTCTGAGCCCAGAACTGGAAGTGATGTCATGCTAAGTGCTGGAAGCGACGTCATCAGCTCTGAATCAGACAGGTTTTGCCACAGCTGGTCTGTAGAGATAACAGGAGAAGGTTTAGTGCACCCCGCCACCCCCTGGACTGGCATGGAATTACCTTTGCTTGGTCCATTAAACATCCTCCTGTGTGTGACACAGGCTAATTGATTTGTTGAGCAGTTTAAATGACAATGGGTTACATTACACAAAATATTTGTGTGCATCAGCTTATGTAAAAGAGCTAAAAAGCATTATAATTAAAAAATTACAGTTATAAATGGCACATAGCGTATACAAAGGTATATTATTGTACCACCACTCATGGCAAATGTTCTTATGAATATCATCTTTCAATAGTGAAGTTCAAAGTATATTCCACTGTACATTTTACAACATAACAATTCATACTGTGAGTAAGAACTCAAGATTGGGCTGGCCACTTTGTGGCTGATGTAGTAATTCACTTGGCAACACACATTTAAGGGAATGACAATCCCAGACACCTTCTTCAAAACAGCAGAACAGTGGGCATTCCTCCTGTATATCTCAGACTAAATATTAAGATGAAGTGTTTGATAAGTAAGGTAAATCTTTGGATACCTGGTAAGAAATAGGCGGCAGACGCATGTTGAAAATGCATCACTTGCCCATCCCACCCATCCATGCATATCAGCAAGTAAGAATTTAACTGTACTCTTTACATGTGATAATGCTGATCCTGTAAGTCTGCCTGATATGTACACATTTGCAAAGCTGCAATACCCAAAAACCAATGGTTCTGAAAAAAAAGCTACTGGATAAATTTGTTTAAAAAGCTTCCAGCTTCCAAAATGCCAGTAGGACTAATATGCTGCTGAGAAGGCAATGACAGGCACCGAAGATTTTTCAAAGGTGTTAATCATCACATTTACTTCATGTCAGTTGTTAGATAGCAGAGTTTGCAGTTAATTGTTAGTTTCAGCATACAGTCATCTAAAACTCAGTTTTCTTACCTTAATCACTGTCATTAAAGCTCGGGAATTTTAATAGTGTCTTTGAAAACCAGAGCAGGTTAAACATTATGAAGATGATTTTAGGGGTTCTTAAAGTGGCTAAGAGCTCGAGTTACTGTTCATTTTTATTCCTTACAATGGTGCTGGAATCCATCAGGCCAGCATGAAGAAACTGTCAATATAGTACATGGAGTATTTCATATTACAGTTTGTGTGTTTCTATTTCATTAATGTAAATTCTGTTAAAGGCCAGGCATTTACATTTCAACCTTAGATGATTGTTCAATGTAGGATATTCACCAGCACCATCTAGGTTTGTAGGGGTCTTGCTATCTCTTGACACAGAAAAAGCTTTGGATGGTGTTCACTATTCTGTGTACCAGGGGAGTGTGGTTATCACAAAAATCAGAATTGATTATGATTTCTCTTGCTATTGTAGTGATGATTATTAATTACTAGCAAAATACCCTCGCTTCACAGCGGCGAAGTACTGCCTTAAAATTTTTAATAAGAAGAAAATTAAACCTTTTTAAACTGAGGGAAAATATACCAATAATTATTTGTTAAGGATCTCTTTGTATACCACATTGTGAGTTCAGCCCTCCGGTTGTAATATGACCAAGCTGTGCGCTGAGCTTACTCTTGAGCATGCAACGTACAGTTGGCCATGTGAACAGTAATCTTGTCTTAAATCTCACAGCTTGGATTGCTGCTGTCATAATCGGTTTGGGTTTCATGGTTTGTTTCAATTACGACAGTATTTGCAGGACTTGTGTTGAAGTCACATTCGCCATCTGTCAAGCGTTGTAAGTATACAACCGGTTTCATCGATAACTTCACATCCAGATTTTGAGAGTTTAAACATTCATAAACATTAAAGTGCCCACTACTGAAATTGTCACCTGTGAATCTAAGATGTTTAAGAGGCATTGGCGGTTGTCGAAAGGTGTAAAATATTTGGCCATTTCAGTACACTTGAAAGCGACAACCGAACAATTCAGCGGCAGCCATCAACTCACATGTAGATCCATAGGTGAAGGGCTTAAGCATTTCATTCTTATAGTGCTCCTGTGTAGTATAATTATTTCCTGTACCGTCATCAGTCCACACCTTGAACCTGTCCCAGTCATTCAATACATAAGACACAAAGTTTCTTGGCCGTGCAATATGTAACACAGAGAATGGAAAAGGTAGATGCCATCTCCAGGCATGGAAACCACTCGGTAAGTGACAGTTCTTTGATTGATGGTGACCACCTCAATAGACATGTCAATGGGGGTATGGTTGGAATGATAAAGGAAATGGGTACCTGAACAATGTAAAGTAAGTCTAAAATACCTACACAATAACTATAATCATAATAAATGAACAATAAAACAGCGGAGAAGCCGTGGATTAAATAAAAATGCTGTAGTTATCAGCAGGGAGACGTGAATCCCGTGGCGAAGCAAGGAAGGGAATGTAGAGACTGGAGCGATGGACGGCCTTATATAGGCAGGCAGCCAACAACGTGGGAGGCGTTGGGATGGGGAACCCAACACCGCCTCACACGGTGACCGAGCTGCAGGCTATGGACATTGTGGACTACCAGGAGGACCAGAGGAGGGCTTGTGCCTCCTCCAGACCGCGAGGGGGCATCCGTCCTGGTTATGTTGGGGGCCTCGGGTACAGGGCTTGGAAGCCCAGCCCTGTAGGGACCCGTGGCCACCGCCAGGCGGTGCCCTGATGCCGGAATATCCCGTGTGGTCCCCAGCCGGGCCCAGGAGGACCAGAGGAGGGCTTGTGCCTCCTCCAGACCGCAAGGGGGTGTCCACCCTGGTTATGTTGGGGGCCATGGGTAGAGGACTTGGAAGCCCAACCCTGTAGGGGCCCGTGGCCACCACCAGGCGGTGCCCAGGTGCCTGAGGAACCCTGGAGCCCAGCACTTCCGCCACACCAGGAAGTGCTGGGGGGAAGACGACTGGGGACACCCGAACGGCTTCTGGGTGCGCAGCCGGCACTTCCGCCACACTGGGGTGTGGCTAGGACTGATTGCCGGGAAGCAGCTGGAGCCCATCCGGGTTCCTAGAAAAAGGGGCCGCCTCCCTCCAGTCATTGGCGAGAGTCGGGCGGAAGAGGACGGAGCTGAGAGAGAGAGGAGGCAGCCAGGAAGGCATTGAACTTGTGAGGCCTGGACAGTTGGGGGAACGGTGCTGGAGGCACTGGGAAGTGCACTGAGTGAAAATATTGTAAATATAGTGTAAATAAACAAGTGTGTGGTGGAACCAACGATGTATGTCTGCCTGTGTCCGGGTTCAAGTTCACAAAGTATATATGTACGTAAGTAGGATTCAGTTAGCGTTGGGAACCCGCGTACCAAATTTCTTGAAGATGGGTCCATAAGCAACAAAGACCGTTGAAAAGTTCAATATGGCGGCCGACAGTGGCATCATACCACCGAAATAATTATGTACATTGGTTTCGGTTAGCGCAGGGAACCCGCCTACCAAATTTCGTGAAGATGGGGCCATAAATAAGAAAGTTCAACATGGCGGACGTTGTTGACCGTTATGACCATTACACGTAGAATTTCGAAATGAAACCTGCTTAACTTTTGTAAGTAAGCTGTAAGGAATGAGCCTGACAAATTTCAGCCTTCTACCTACACGGGAAGTTGGAGAATTAGTGACGTTGGAAAGTTTAATATGGCGGCCGACAGTGGCATCATACCATCGAAATAAGTACGTACATCGGTTTCGGTTAGCACAGGGAAGCCGCATACCAAATTTCATGAAGATGGGGCTATAAATAAGAAAGTTCAACATGGTGGACGTTGTCGACCATTATCGACCATTATGACCGTTACGTGTAGAATTTCGAAATGAAACCTGATTAACTTTTGTAAGTAAGCTGTAAGGAATAAGCCTGCCAAATTTCAGCCTTCTACCTACACGGGAAGTTGGAGAATTAGTGATGAGTGAGTGAGTGAGTGAGTGAGTGAGTGAGTGAGTGAGTGAGTGAGTGAGTGAGTCAATCAGTCAGTCAGTCAGTCAGTCAGTAAGGGATTGACCTTTGGAACAGTTTGCAAACCTAGCAAGTCAGGTTACTGACACACACTGTATATAGTGTACGGCTAAAAGTTCATTAGTATTTTGGTTTCCACCAAAAGGTCTTAAGCCTCCTCAGGAAAAAGAGCCTTTGCTGAGCCTTTTTGAATATGCAGAGGGTGTTGACTAACGAAAAAAGGCAGTCTATTATCTGGACACCCAGAAACTGCTAACTCTCTGAACAGGGGAGCCATTGATGTGGAGTGGGGCATGACAGCCGTTGACTTCTCTGAAGTCAATATTGGCCTCCTTTGTTTGGTCAACAAGGAAATACAATAATCCCTCCTCGATCGCGGGGGTTTGCTTTCCAGACCCCCCCGTGATAGGTGAAAATCTGTAGAAACCATATGTTTGTATGGTTATTTTTATATATTATAAGCCCTTATAAACTCTCCCACACTGTTTAAAAATTGTCCCCGCACAGTTATACAGCATAATCCCTTTGTATTCTCTTAGATATTAGGTAAGATTCATTGAAATTATGTATGTGAACACACTGTTTATATACAGTAAAACCTAAATATTATTTTAAAGATATCGAGTGTCTCCGATATCACATATGTTACAGCCATTACGATAGACAGGCCACCAGCAATAAATACGTATAATGCAAGAATAATTGTATACAGTAAATGTGTGTACAGTGACACTAAACATACATACATGTAATAAGTACTGTAAGTAGAAAATTAATTATGGTTACTCACCAACAATGACACGATGACTTATCCGATAACGATGAGTTCAGTTTTACTGCACAACAAAGTAGAGCGTTACAGCCCTTCTAAAGGAGCCTCTTCAGGCGACTGTGTAGCACCGCCGTTGTTCTTCTTCCGGCAGTCTTCAATCCAAGTCCCTAAAGCAGATTCCATCCAGACTACTGCCTTATTATATCTGCTTACAACTCGTTTTACACCCTGGTTAAAGGACGCTACAGAATCGAATTCAGCGCTCCATCGCTGAGCCATTCAGCACACAGGAACTTAACTGCGTGCTCTGATTGGTTAGCTTCTCAGCCAGCCGCCAATAGCGTCCCTTGTAGGAAATCAACTGGGTAAACCAACTGAGGAAGCATGTACAGGAAGTAAAAAGACACATTGTCCGCAGAACCCGCGAAAAATCCGCGTTATATATTTAGATATGCTTACATATAATCCACGATAGAGTGAAGCCACGAAAGTCGAAGAGCGATATAACGAGGGATTACTGTAGTACTAAAATCATGCCCCGTACCATAGCACATAATTGTCGTGCACCTGGAGGAGCCCAGGACCCACTGCACCAGCATAGGGTGTGACAATGGATCTAAGGATTTCATCCCAATGACTAAAGGCAGTCAAGGTGCCATTGTCTAGCCTGTAAAGGTACAGTATGTGTGTCCCTTCATGGATATGCCTCCCTAGACCATCACCCACCACCAAAACGGTCATGCTGAACAATGTTACAGGCAGCATAATGTTCTCTACAACTTCTCCAGATCCTTTCACATCTGTCACATGTGCTCAGGATGAACCTGCTCTCATCTGTGAAAAGCACAGGGCGCCAGTGGTGAACCTGCCAATTCTGGTATTGTATGGCAAATGCCAATTGAGCACCATGGTGCCTGGCAGTGGACACAGGGCCCACTAGAGGACGTCAGGACCTTAGGACACCCTTCATGAAGTCTGTTTCTGATTGTTTGGTCAGAGACATTCACACCAGTGGCCTGCTGGAAGTCATTTTGTAGGGCTTTGGCAGTGCTCATCCTGTTCCTCCTTGCCCAAAGGAGCAGATACTGGTCCTGCTGATTGGTTAAAGACCTTCTACAGCTCTGTCCAGCTCTCCTAGAGTAACTGCTTGTCTCCTGGAATCTCCTGCATGCCCTTGAGACTGTGCTGGGAGACACAGCAAACCTTCTGGCAATGACACGTATTGATGTGCCATCCTGGAGAAGTTGGACTACCTGTGCAACCTCTGTAGGCCCCAGGTATCACCTCATGCCACCTGTAGTGACACTGACCATAGCCAAATGTAAAACTAGTGAAAGAACAGTCAGAAAAGATGAGGAGGGAATAATGTCAGTGGCCTCCACCTGTTAAACCATTCCTGTTTTGGGGGTCATCTCATTGTTGCCCCTCTAGTGCATCTGTTGTTAATTTCATTAACACCACAGCAGCTGAAACTGATTAACAACCCCCTCTGCTACTTAACTGACCAGATTAATATCCCAGAAGTTTCATTGACTTGATGCTATACTCTGATTAAAAAGTGTTCCTTTAACACATGCACATGGACTAAATTATTATGTTCTGAACCTGAAGCTGCATTTCATATAAATAATATGGTTTATGGAACTACACAGGGCTACCCATTATCACCAATACTATTTGCTATTGCTTTTGAATCCCTGGCTGTTATCCCCCTTAAACATACTGAAATTCAAGAGATTGTGAGGTAAGGACTTGAACAAACAGTGTCTATTAATGCTGATGGTGCCCGATATTACAATCCTTATTAACCACCATAGAGAAAAGCCAAGCAAAATTACACCTTTTATTGGCTAGCTAAAAAGATTACAATATGCAAGCTTTTGAGGCAACTCAGGCCCCTTCTTCAGGCAAGATGTAATCAAAGCTTGCATATTGTAATCTTTTTAGTTAGACAATAAAAAGTGTCATTTTGCTTGGCTTTTCTCTACATTCATAATGGCTAACACGGCACAACACCCTAGTACTTATTAACCACTGTAACACATACAGTATGGAATTCACTGGACAAAATTTCTAGAATTACTGAGTACAAGATTAACTTCAATAAGAGCATTATTTCACCCATGCTAGAGAAAAGGTAGTTTATTTGGTTATTTTTTAAATGGACCAGAAGATGAAATGTAACCAGGAGACATACCTAATTCAATAAAAAAAATAAAAATCTGTCCTATCTTTTGTCAACACCAATAGAACTCCAAAGTCATTGTTGAAATGACCATTGTAAAGTTTCTGTTAACCAGAATTTACTTCGAAGCACACACCGACTAACGAGTTTTGTTATGAATCCTAAAATCCATAGAGTCTAACCATTAAGTGGTTGTACAACTCAAGCTAGTATCCATAGCAACAAGCCCAAAATATGGCAACCCCCATAATAAAAACAAACAGAGATGGGAAAGATGAGAAAAATTAGTTACATCTGAAAAAATGAATCTGAAAAATATAAAAAAAAAAAAACTCTGGATGTTTCAAAATCCTAACTGGAAGGTAAAAGGAACAAAAAATGCAGAATTACCATAGCAGAAATGTATAAATAGCCTGTCTATAACAAGCATATCATTCTGTCTCAGAATGAGACAGTGTATTTTTTTATGAAGGGGATGGATGGATGGATCAGGAGATTGGAATGTAGTTGGGAGTTTGTACCATGGTTGTAAACAAAGAATGCAAGCTGATCGAGCATCAAGTTGAAAATGTAAATGCAAACTTAAACATCAAAAGAAACAAAGAAATTTTAATACTGAGAAATCTGTTTACAATGATTAGAGTCAAAAAGGATGCAAGCGTCACCCTTTCTGGTGAAGACACAAGTTGCACATCCCCGGCACTTCATGGATAGATCACTATGGTAACAGCTGACGTGATTGATTCCAAACTCAAGCTGCTCGTAAAAAACAAATATGACTGTGCACCAATATGGTACATATTTTCATCTTTGTTATTTTACCAAAAAATTATGAAATATTTAGAATCCTTGAACCCTAAAACCCTTCTTAGATGTATCCTTACTGAAAATCCTTCCAGTAAAGGCTACAGAAGAAGTTAATTAAGACTACTAATCATAACAGATATTAACTAATCAATAGTGTTGTACACTACATAGAAATGGATCAATTTTCTTTTATTTTCTCACTATAAAGCAATAGGAGTTAAATTTACCAAGTAACTAACAAATAAATAGCTATTTAGATCCAAAATAAGCATTGTTTTTATTTTTGTTTGATTTGTACTTTAAATTATCCCAATGTTCAACACATTCATGTATATTGTCAATTTTTAATTTTATAACTTCAGGAAAAAGCACAATACTGAGAATTTGAGGACTCCTGTAAATCTGCCAGGGGATTTAGGAGATCTTAATTATTCACAAATTACTTTACAAACCACACAGAACTTTCCACTACTTCAGAACATGACAGGCCCTGGTAATGGACTCCTGAACCAGCAGTAAGCCATTTTAAGATTCTGTATCTGGGATAAGACTTTTACATTACTTTAAGTTGAAGGGCAATGAATCGTTAAATTACAGGAGTCTTGTTCTCTTTGTCTATGGCCATCTTCTTCTGAAAAGCATGGTCCTCAGCGAGAAACAATTCTTTGCCCAAGAGCCAATGCTTCATTTGGGTGGTTGTCCTTCACTGGCAAAGGTTTTGCTTTCTGCTGGCCTTAGGTTATCCAAGTTGCTTTTCAATATATCAGATATATTAGTCTGAAGAACAAGTAAGAAAATTAAACGCGATGGAACATGAAGCCGAGTAATCAGCACTGAAGGCTTTATTTGCTTTCTCAGACCAAGAAAAACACAATAGGAGGCCTAGTTTTATGCCATACTAATTAGAAGTATAGCTCTCTTCAGCCAGAGAAAAAAACTGAACTATAGCAAACAAGCTCAGTATTTAAGACAACAATCCAAGAAGTGTAAGATAAAGCACAAATTGATAGTACCACCTTAACGTTCTTGAAGCAAAACCTGCAAGTATCAAATCAACTATACTGAAGCAGGTTGCTGTGGTATGTTTAAAAAAGAACCAAGAAGAAGAAGGTGTATGGCAAGCTATCAAGAATCAAGGGAATATATTATCCAACATAAGCATAATAAATTATCTCAGAAACAACAATAGTTATATTATAAAGAAATGAATATCAAAATGAAAAAGGCAATACATTTTTATAGGACCCAAGTCCAAAATAATGGCTAAAGACAGTGAACAAGTACATACAGGTATGCTTATTTTATAACAGGCACTATAGAATGTTGCTAATTGAGGATATCCAAGAAGATGAGGCACAGTGAACATATTGTGAACAAGGAGTAGAATAACAGCTCACAAGACCAAGGAAACTTTGCACTTGCCTTTTTGTTGTAAATCTAGGCTGATCCAGTCTATAATTACATGTCGCATTTCAACTTTGTAAAATCATAAGTGTTTTGGAGTTTAAGTATGTGGTTGAGTAAACTTCTTTGTGGTCAGGCTTCCTCCTCTCAGATAACGTTGGTAGTGTCCAAGATGTCTACACCAAGTCAAAGCCAACTCATGGCACTTATTCAAAGCCTTTCACACCTCCACCAATGTCAACTGCAGGAAAGACTGCAACGTCCTCCAGTTTTTCCCTTTAGGATTGTACTGCTGTACGTAAGTTTACCGTAACATTGAACAAGTGTATCAGTCTGAGAAGGTTAAATACAACCCAAGAGTTTTAACTTTTCAAAACTTGATTTTCACTGATCAGAATGGAATGCTCTCTGTCTACTTAGGACTCAGTAAGTAAAGGATAATTTCTTTGCTTTTGTTTTTCTTTGCATGTTCCTTATTGAAATGCTTGAAAATGTTGCGCAACATTATATTCTTCTAGCAAGAGATGCATTTGTTCCCTTTAAGAAACTTATATATATATATATATATGAAACAACATTTTAATATCAGAAAAGGATATTGTCAGAGGTCTGGGCTACTTTATGGGACTAAATATCACTAAAGGATAGGGTTCCTTAAAGAAAAACAAGCAACCTCTTTACCGATATTAGTTTACTGTTTATTGGTTCTTTTCTTCTTATCTGCATCATGTACTATATAATAAAACGCTAAGGTCTATGTGCCCAATTCCTCTGAGCAATTTGATTGGTCAGTTAGACTTTAGTGTTATTGGTCAGTTTGGTGATGCAACAAAAGAGAAAGTGCGAGTATGAAATGCACAAAGAGAAGTAAAGGCGTAAAATGTATGCTGAAAGCGTCACGTTCAAAAACAACAAGTATAAAACCAGACAGGAGATGAGAAAAGTGCCTCAAAAATCATAACAGAGTCTGAGAAACAGGCTTTATAGGAACATGCTCCAGAGAGGGAGCGCCAGTGAAGAGACGTTAGTAAAGGCGTTAAGACACATGCTGACAGAGTCGCCTTCAAAGACTGAAAGTATCAAACTACGCAGGTGGTGAGAATCTGAGTCTGAGAAGCTGGCTTTGCAGGAACAAGCCTGAGATTGATTGCTGGTGAAGCGACATTCACACAAAAACAAGTGCAGAGGAAAGGTGTTGAAGGAGAACAAGAGATAGCAAGAGTTTTTAATTATTCTATTAGACAGGTACCCTGACTATTTAAACCGATAGCAAGTTACAGGATGGCCTGATTCCAATAACAATTTTTTTTCTTTATTTGTGAAAATAAAACTTTTAAAATAAGCTCATGCATAACCAGATACATAGAAGCCTAATGTCCTATATTAAAATGTTAACTTTGGTACTTTTATAATTAAACTATAGACCACAGAAGTTATTCACTAAAACATCTATCCATCCATTATCCAACCTGCTATATCCTAACTACAGGATCACAGGGGTCTGCTGGAGCCAATCCCAGCCAACACAGGGTGCAAGGCAGGAAACAAACCCCGGGCAGGGCGCACACATACACACCCCCACCCACACACACGGGACAATTTCGAATCGCCAATGCACCTAACCTGCATGTCTTTGGACTGTGGGAGGAAACCCAGGCAGACACGGGGTGAACATGCAAACTGCACACAGGGAGGACCCAGGAAGCGAACCCAGAACTCCTTACTGTGAGGCATTAGCGCTACCACTGCGCCACCGTACTGCCCTTCACTAAAACATATTAACCATATTTATACAAATTGCTTTATTTCTGTTCAACTTTAATTTTGCATTTGCATTTTTAACTTGGTGATCGATCAGATTACATTCTTCACTTACAAACATGGCACAATATTTTATTTTTTTTATTCTGTAAGCTTATTGTTCAGTGACCATAAAATACTAAAATAACTAAAATTCCTTTAAATACATACTTTTTAACTATCAATCAATCAATCAATCAACATTTATTCATATAGCACATATTCATACAAAAAAAAATGTAGCTCAAAGTGCTTTACAAAATGAATAGAGAAATAGAAGACACAATAAAAAATAAACATAAGTCAATATTAATTAACATAGAATAGGAGTAAGGTCTGATGGCCAGGGTGGACAGAAAAAACAAAAAAAAACTCCAAAGGCTGGAGAAAAAATAAAATCTGTAGGGGTTCCAGACCAAGAGACCGCCCAGTCCCCTCTGGACTAATAATATATTAATAACATATGTAGAGAATAAATCCATAATACATATGACATTTATGAAAATGAAATGCTTGTCATAATTACAAGCTGTCATGTTGTTCAATTTCTTCTGCAATGTATTTATCTGAAACAAAGCTTAATTTAAAAAAAAGCAGTTTTCAGCATGTGTCAAACAAACTGTATAATTCTAACACATTGATTCAATTAATTAATATTGACAGTAATATACATGCATGTATATTTACACTTTAGCAGTGTAGGTTTTAGTCATTTTTAATCATCAATTGCAGTACAGTTTTATTTGTTGTTAAAATATACAGTGGTGTGAAAAACTATTTGCCCCCTTCCTGACTTCTTATTCTTTTGCATGTTTGTCACACAAAATGTTTCTGATCATCAAACACATTTAACCATTATTCAAATATAACACAAGTAAACACAAAATGCAGTTTTTAAATGATGGTTTTATTATTTAGGGAGAAAAAAATCCAAACCTACATGGCCCTGTGTGAAAAAGTAATTGCCCCCTTGTTAAAAAATAACCTAACTGTGGTGTATCACACCTGAGTTCAATTTCCGTAGCCACCCCAGGCCTGATTACTGCCACACCTGTTTCAATCAAGAAATCACTTAACTAGGAGCTGCCTGACACAGAGAAGTAGACCAAAAGCACCTCAAAAGCTAGACATCATGCCAAGATCCAAAGAAATTCAGGAACAAATGAGAACAGAAGTAACTGAGATCTATCAGTCTGTTAAAGGTTATAAAGCCATTTCTAAAGCTTTGGGACTCCAGCGAACCACAGTGAGAGCCATTATCCACAAATGGCAAAACATGGAACAGTGGTGAACCTTCCCAGGAGTGGCCGGCCGACCAAAATTACCCCAAGAGCGCAGAGACGACTCATCCGAGAGGTCACAAAAGACCCCAGGACAACGTCTAAAGAACTGCAGGCCTCACTTGCCTCAATTAAGGTCAGTGTTCACGACTCCACCATAAGAAAGAGACTGGGCAAAACGGCCTGCATGGCAGATTTCCAAGACGCAAACCACTGTTAAGCAAAAAGAACATTAGGGCTCGTCTCAATTTTGCTAAGAAACATCTCAATGATTGCCAAGACTTTTGGGAAAATACCTTGTGGACTGATGAGACAAAAGTTGAACTTTTTGGAAGGCAAATGTCCCGTTACATCTGGCGTAAAAGGAACACAGCATTTCAGAAAAAGAACATCATACCAACAGTAAAATATGGTGGTGGTAGTGTGATGGTCTGGGGTTGTTTTGCTGCTTCAGGACCTGGAAGGCTTGCTGTGATAGATGGAACCATGAATTCTACTGTCTACCAAAAATCCTGAAGGAGAATGTCCGGCCATCTGTTCGTCAACTCAAGCTGAAGCGATCTTGGGTGCTGCAACAGGACAATGACCCAAAACACACCAGCAAATTCACCTCTGAATGGCTGAAGAAAAACAAAATGAAGACTTTGGAGTGGCCTAGTCAAAGTCCTGACCTGAATCCAATTGAGATGCTATGGCATGACCTTAAAAAGGCGGTTCATGCTAGAAAACCCTCAAATAAAGCTGAATTACAACAATTCTGCAAAGATGAGTGGGCCAAAATTCCTTCAGAGCGCTGTAAATGACTCATTGAAAGTTATCGCAAACGCTTGATTGCAGTTATTGCTGCTAAGGGTGGCCCAACCAGTTATTAGGTTCAGGGGGCAATTACTTTTTCACACAGGGCCATGTAGGTTTGGATTTTTTTTTCTCCCTAAATAATAACAACCATCATTTAAAAACTGCATTTTGTGTTTACTTGTGTTATATTTGACTAATGGTTAAATGTGTTTGATGATCAGAAACATTTTGTGTGACAAAAATGCAAAAGAATAAGAAATCAGGAAGGGGCAAATAGTTTTTCAAACCACTGTTCATTTGCTATATTTGTGCAGGTTTATTTTTGTTTGTACCAGCTGGACATTCCTAATTCTTGAGGTGCAACTATAAATATTATAACAAATGACAAAAAAGAATATCATAAAGGGTTGGGACACCAAAGTGATCCCCCTATAATTAGTGGTCTTATAGGAAAAAAAGAAATACGAGAATGTCTTCTCAGACGTGATTCGTATTACAGACTGTCAAAGATAGCTTTAGCGCCATTTTTCAGTGGTCCAGACAGGAAGATTCAGTTTCAGAAGGGTGGACAGCAGAAGTGAAGTCTTACATGGTCTGGCCGTCAATCTTCTGTTCTGCACAGGGAGAAAGAAGAAAGGCATCAGGCCACAGCGCCAACCCTGTCCAGGTGGATGATTACCTTCAAAAATGTCCTTAAGCTGCCTACCACACGCACTTATGTGGCAATATGGATTATCATTTTAATAATACAGTACTTGTTTCTTACCAAACTCATACTGTATGACAAATTCAAACAAAAAATGAACACAGTTCAAACGTCTAAAAAAAGCTGCAAAATTTTTCAAACGCTTATAAGATGCATATCAAGAAGATACATGGTTAACATGCTGAGCAAATTTACTAGTAAAATTGACAGATTTTACAGTTAAGGTAATAAGCCTATTGTTTACTAAACAGCAATTTCAAATCGTGAATGTGACCTGCTGTATTTAACACAAGCTCATTTACAATCCTAACTCTGACAGGCAGTGTACGTTTTTTGATTATAGGACAAAGAAAGGTCTCAATTCCTTACAGTAGCTTTTCTTGCCGTTTGTCTAATTGCAAAGGACCACTCCTCTAATTACTTTTTCTGAGTTTATTAGAGTTTATTTATTTAATGTAAAGGTTAATATTCCAGTCTTCTCTCTCTTTTGTAAAGTTCGTCTTACTGCTCTCTATTTACAGGAGGTTTGCAGCAAAAAAAGAAATGTGCTGGCCAAACTACTGTACAGTAATATTTTATGTAAAGGAGCACTTCAATTAAATTACAATAAAACATAGAGAAAAGCCAAGGAAAATAACACCTTTTATTGGCTAACTGAAAAGATTACAATATGCAAGCTTTCGAGGCAACTCAGGCCCCTTCTTCAGTTAAGATGTGATTGTGTGTTCCTTGTGTTTATATACACTCTAGGACAAGAAACAACATTGGTAAATCTTGTAAATGAGAAATCTTAAATGTAAAAAATTAATAGATTCATTCAGGCTAGGGTTAATTTAACAAGAGAGAGAAGAACAATGTATGGTCAAGATCTTTGGATAAGATAACTGTCCAACAAAGTCGTTTGAAGTTTCTAATAAGTTTTTCAAAACAATGTGGATCTGTAGTCAGGTTATCTGTGTCATTCTGAGAGATGCAAACAGTCCTCATATCTGGCCATAAAACTCTTGTCTCTATTCAATCCATGTTGCAATGTGTTAAATTTTAGCATGAGTTTAACTTCCCATTCTTTTCTCTGTTGCTGTGTTCTGAAGTTGCCCATAAGCACTGTGACTTTAAAGTCCCTCTCACAGTGTCCATGGCTGTTGAAGTGGGCCGCTACAGGAACATCTGTGTTGCCACGTTTAATGTGGAATCTGTGTAAATTCATTCTCTGGCGGAGTGTTTGTCCAGTTTCTTCCACATAGTGCAGTGTCAGGACATTTCATGCAGAGAATTACGTAGACCACATTAGGTTATCTGCAGGAAAATGATCCCTTTATTTGATGTTCAAGTCGGCCGTGTGGTATAACTATACGGTCTGTATTATAAATGTGGGCACACGTTTTACATCTTTTCTGTAGGTAGGGAGATGTGCCATTTTCTTCAGACAATTAGTTGCTGAAGGTTTGGTGGTTGTCTGTATGCCAGTAGGGGAGGTTCAGGAAATACATTTTTCAGTATTTGGTCGTTGTTTAGCATTGGCTGAAGTTCTTTTATAATTTTTTGAAGTGTTTCAAGATGTGGGTTGTAGGTGACAACAAGGGGGATGCGGTTCTTGTTGTCTTTGTTTTTATATTCCAGAAGGTTGTCTCTGGGTATGGCAGTAACTCTTCTTATTTGAGTGTCTGTCGCTTTGGGGGTATAACCTTGTCTGATGAAATCTTGTCTGAGCTTCTGCAGTTGTTCATCCTGGTCTCTTGGGTTTGAGCAAATACGATTGTACCGTATTGCTTGGCTGAAAATAATGGAGCGCCTTATATGTTTGGATGAAGCTGAAAAAATTAGATTTTTTGATTTTACCGATCACAGATAGAGTGAAAATTGGCATAGCATTACTAAAACTCACCTTATTGTTATAAAGCCACACCCTAACTCAGAAAGACAAACAGTATATAAATACATGTTAGTAGATCACAAGATGTTTAAGTGTAAATAGACTTCTTTCAATCACTCAAACTTCTTAACGTACTTTGAGAAGTCAATGATGTCCATAATATGAGTATGAGTGTTACGTGTACAGAGAGCAGTGAAATTCTTACTTGCACCTCTGATCAGCATGCAACATATTGCCACTATCTGGCACTATGATAAATATCTGAATGATCCAAATATTATGCAACACATAGAACATCAACAGTATTATGATGTACAACAAGCCAAGGGGTTCACAAGTAGACCATACACAAGTTGACAAGTGGGGACCACACAAACACTTGCTGAAACACAAACTCCATTTTATTTATTAAAGAATGGAAGTAAACAAAAACAACACAAGAGTAAATAATTTAGAGCAAGTGAGTAGCCCTAAAAGGACTTGGCATCTTTAGCAACTGCTTCTGCCATGTTGCTCAGGTGTTCTGCGGCTCCATGCACTCCGAGCTGCTTCAGTCCTTTGCCCACTCTTTGAAAGCGCCTGGGCACCACTTCACTTGACTCATCTAGGGTCAGAGGCAATATATATGCCACTATTTCCCCGGCTTTATGGGCAACCCCAAGCCAGGGTCCACATATGAGACTCACCAATGTCTATGAATTAGGGCTAATGGACTATAGCATCCACTTGCCAAGCAGTTTTAATGCTGGCTTCTCCAGGTAGTCCCGACCGTTTGGACAGTTCTTGGCCACCTGAAGAGCATGACTCTTTCAAGTCCGAAACCAAGAGTGCTACACTGCTCTCTTCTCGGAACCTTTATCTTCAACAGTAACAGAAACTTCATCCACCAGGACATTTGATGGATTTGAGATGATCTGGTTTATTAATCAAATTAGAATTTTAGGGAATCAAAACACAGTTTAAAAACACTATAAACCTCTTAGACAAATAACATATTGGGTTTCCCACTATATCCTCATCATCCTGCAGTAAGATATCTCTATATACACATTCACCTACATCCAACTTAAATTACAACATAAAGTTTAGAGTAACAAGATCAGGAGCAGTAATTAATAAAGCCTATGCAGTATTAAATGCATTTTGACAATATCTCCTTCTCATTAGGCGTGCTGAGTTGCGCAGCTGAGTTGAGGGTGCTTAGAGTCACGTGTGCTTTGTGCTGACGTGTGCTTTGCAAACGCTAGAGTCTGTGAGATTTACATTAAAAAAATACATTTTGCTCTTAAAAACTTGGGTTTTGGTTGCCTCTAAGGAACCGTGTGGGAATTTTTTAAAGCTTTTTTCCCTTTAGAAGGGTTTTTTTTTTTCCGCACAAGAGCAAAAGTAGCTGGGTGTTTGGAAGTGCGCTTGGAAAAGTTATTTGTACTTGTTCTTTTTCTTGTTATCTGTATTTGAATTAGCATCGAGGCGGCAGGGAAGAAAGCAGCAGTAACTGATATCGGCATTTGTAAATAAATAACCGCGTCGTCGTAACAGCGATTCCTTAGTTTAAAGGAAAAGAAAAAAAGGCCGCGGCTGACTTCAAAGCAGTAAAAGGTGGAAACTCAGTAGTGCGCAGGTAAGCGGCCTGCGTTAAGACACCGTTCAGGCACAAGGAGCAGTAGGAGCAAATAAGGTAGTAAAGTTTTATTTATTTGTTTATTTTAGATTAAACAGTCCTTAGCCGTCCAGAGGCAGAACAGTTAAGTGGGCGACAGCGTATTGGTTCATTAATACGGGGGAATACAAACAGTGCGAGTGAAGAGCTTATAAGTAAGAAGAGCGCAAAGCTAGAAGAGACAGAGAAAAGTAAAGTTAACCTCATAGAAAGGCAAACAGCAGGCAGCTGAGAGGGAGAACAGTACAGGAGCTTAAGGGGAAAAGGTGTAAAATATCTGTAGCAGATCTTAGTGTTACCATTTAAGTTAAGGAGCAGCTGAAAGAAGAAGAAATTTAATTTTAAGAAAGAAAAAAAAAATATATAGTTAAGGCAGCTTAGTAATCCCAAATCAAATTTTAATAATGAGGCCAGTGCAATGCAAGTCCTGTTGGATGTTGGACTTTTAGATGATGGTTTGGAAGAGCCAGTTGTCTATGAGGGCTACATCTGCAAGAGATGCCAGCTGATCCAGCACCTCGAGCTCAGGGTCGCTGAACTGGAGGAGGAGTTGGCTGACCTGCGTTGTAATAGAGAATTGGCGGACTTGGCCCAGGTGTCCTTTAGAGATAGTGTGCACCCCTAAGGTGGCGCGGAGGAGATTCCAGACCAGACAGGTAGGAATAGGTGGGTCACGGTCGCAAGGCGTAAGGTAAAGGGTGCACACTGTCCGGGGGCATCAACCCCAGAATTAGAAGTGTCTAACCGTTATCATGTCCTGGCGGAGCTGGACGGTGACTCTGATAATTCTGAGGTGGTAGGCAGGGTTGAGGAGCCCCAACGGGCCACCTCAAAACCAGTTCCCAAAAAGAGAGAGGTAGTGATAGTTGGGGACTCAATCATTAGGGGGATTGAAGCGCAGGTGTGCTCCAGAGAGAGAGAGTCTCGACGGTGTGTTGCCTTCCGGGAGCACAGGTGGGAGACCTCCTGGAAGGGTGGATAGGCTCTTGGCCAGAGCGGGTGGATCCAGTTGTCATTGTCCACGTTGGAACAAATGACATACATAAGGGTAGTCTGTCAGTTCTGCGATCCAAATTCAAAGAGTTAGGTACCAAGCTGAGGAGCAGAACTGACAAGGTAGTCTTCTCCGAAGTTCTGCCTGTGCCACGCGCCAGTCCAGGTAAGATTGAGGAGATTAGAAGGCTTAACGCGTGGCTCAAATCTTGGTGCAGGGTAGAAGGGTATAGGTTTATGGGGCATTGGGACTCCTTTTGGAACAGATGGGACCTGTTCCGCGTGACGGGTTACATCTGAACCGGAGGGGCACCAATGTATTGGGGAGGCGTATGTGTAGGCTAGTCGAGGATTGTTTAAACTAGGGAATGGGGGGGCAGGGAGTTTAGGACAGGCCAGATTTAGATCTATACATGGAAGAACAAACAATGGTGTAGAAATAAAAATGCATAGTAATGTAAATTTTAAGCAAACACGTAAAGATAGAAGGATTAACACATTAAAAATAGCTTGCCTTAATGCTAGAAGTATCAAAAATAAGGTAAGTGAGTTGGAGTTGTATGTAGCAGAGCACAATTATGATATTATAGCAATAACGGAAACCTGGCTAAATAACAAAGATGGGGATGAGTGTAACATAGAGGGATACACATTTTTAGGAAGGATAGACAGAACAGAAAAGGAGGTGGGGTTGCTGTTTATGCCAAACAGGAATTAAATGTAAGTCATCTTCAGTTGGATGATGAGCCCCATCTTAGTGAGGACATGTGGCTTCGCCTGGAAAATATTAGGGAAAAGGTCTCATTTTAGGAGTGTGTTATAGACCACCCAATTCAGACAGTAATTTCAACACACATCTTTTAGTAATATCAAAAGGCAAGTTTACAGGGGATATTATAGTCATGGGGACTTTAATTATCCAAATATTAACTGGGATAACCTTACAGATGGAGGAGCACAAGAGCAGGAGTTTTAGAAGTAATCGCGACTGTTTTTAACACAGCATGTTAAAGCACCAACAAGGGGTGAAGCCTATCTGGATTTAGTATTCTGTAATAATCAGGATAGAATTGAGGGTGTAGAGGTGATTGAACCACTAGGGTCAAGTGACCATAATGTAATACAATTCTCAGTATTTTGTAAGAGTACAGATGCAAAGACTAAAATTGTTAAGTTGAACTTTAGTAGGGCTAATTTTGAGCAGATGCGACAAAGTCTAAGTAGGATAGACTGGGATAAGCTTTTAAATGTGGAGACAGTCGAGGAGCAGTGGAACAGGTTTAAAATGTTTTACATGTAATGCAGGACAGATACATACCTAAATTTGGAAGTAATAGGAAACTAAAAAATCTCCACGATGGATTAATAAAGATTTAAAAAGAAGTTGCAAAGGAAAAACTGCTGTATAAGGCATATAAGACTAATGACTGCAAAGAGAACCGTAGCGTATGAGAAAATGAGGGCAACCATTAAGAAGGATATCAGAGAGGCTAAAAGACAGTTGGAGAGGAATATAGCAGATAAGGCGAAAGAAGACCCCAAGAGATTCTTTCAGTATTTTAGTAGTAAAAGAACAGTTAAGGAGGAGGTCAAGTTCATCAGGAATAGTAAAGGGAATTAAAAGATACAGACAATGAAATAGCAGATGCCCTAAACTTACATTTTTCTGAGGTGTTTACAAGTGAGCAAGTGGATAACCTGCCAGAGGTAAACACAACTACTAAGGAGGTACTGAGGGATTTGGAAATTGTAGAGGGAGAAGTGCTGCTCAGATTAAATAAGATGAAATCAAACAAATCACCAGGCCCAGATAATATTTATCCTCGTGTTCTTAAGGAGGCTAGTGAGTACATATATAAACCCTTGACACATATTTTTAGGAAGTCACTGTGCACTGGAGAGATTCCAAAGGACTGGAAAATGGCAAATATCATCCCATTATATAAAAAGGGTGACAGGGCAGATCCAAGCAACTATAGGCCAGTAAGCTTAACAAGCATCACAGGAAAATTAATGGAAGGAATTATTAAGGATAAGATTGAGCAACACATGACAAGGACAGGAGTTATTCTGAACAGTCAGCATGGGTTCAGAAGGGGAGGTCGTGTTTTACTAACATGTTGGAATTCTATGAGGAGGCAACAAAAGGATACGATCAAAGTGGAGCTTATGATATTATTTATCTGGACTTTCAGAAAGCATTTGATAAGGTGCCACATGAGAGGTTGGGCATCAAGTTAAAAGAAGTGGGAATTCAGGGTGATGTTTTTAGATGGGTGCAGAATTGGCTCAGACACAGGAAGCAGAGGGTGATGGTGCGAGGAACCTCATCAGAACTGGCGATGTTAAGAGTGGTGTTCCACAGGGGTCAGTGCTAGGGCCGCTGCTATTTTTAATATATATAAATGATTTAGATAGGAATATAAGTAACAAGCTGGTTAAGTTTGCAGATGATACCAAGATAGGTGGATTAGCAGATAATTTGGAATCCGTTATATCATTACAGAAGGACTTGGATAGCATACAGGCTTGGGCAGATTTGTGGCAGATGAAATTTAATGTCAGTAAATGTAAAGTATTACACATAGGAAGTAAAAATATTAGGTTTGAATACACAATGGGCGGTCGAAAAATCGAGAGTACACCTTATGAGAAGGATTTAGGAGTCATAGTGGACTCCAAGCTATCAACTTCCAAACAGTGTTCAGAAGCCATTAAGAAGGCTAACAGAATGTTAGGTTATATAGCACGATCTGTGGAGTACAAGTCCAAGGAGGTTATGCTCAACCTTTATAATGCACTGGTGAGGCCTCATCTTGAGTACTGTGTGCAGTTTTGGTCTCCAGGCTACAAAAAGGACATAGCAGCACTAGAAAAGGTCCAGAGAAGAGCGACTAGGCTGATTCCAGGTCTACAGGGGTTGAATTATGAGGAAAGATTAAAAGAGCTGAGCCTTTACAGTTTAAGCAAAAGAAGATTAAGAGGTGACATGATTGAAGTGTTTAAAATTATGAAGGGAATTAGTACAGTGGATCGAGACTTGTATTTTAAAATGAGCTCATCAAGAACACGGGGACACAGTTGGAAACTTGTTAAGGGTAAATTTCGCACAAACATTAGGAAGTTTTTCTTTACACAAAGAACGATAGACACTTGGAATAAGTTACCAAGTAGTGTGGTAGACAGTAAGACGTTAGGGACTTTCAAAACTCGACTTGATGTTTTCTTGGAGGAAGCAAGTGGATAGGACTGGCGAGCTTTGTTGGGCTGAATGGCCTGTTCTCGTCTAGATTGTTCTAATTCTAATTCTAATCTCCATAATACAAATGGTTTTTAGTACTTAGCAAATCAATCAAAGAGAATTCTACAGTAAAGAAAAAACTTTTCTTAACAAATTGCTTGTCCAGTTTTTTGGCTAAATTCAAAGTGAGGTTAGCCTTTTCAAGAAAAAAACTGCTTTAATTGTTCAAAGATGTTTTGAACAACAGGTCAGATTTTTTTAAAATGATGTCATCATTGATCATTGGAATGTGGCAGTAGCATTCCTTATACCAGAGACTATTACTGTATATTACAGAAAACTGTCAAGTGTACCTAATGCAAAAAGGGAAAACATTTGGATCAATAGCAACATTTTCTTTCGTGGTAATCAGTACAAAGCTGATAAGTTCTATCCATCTCAGGTACCAAAATATATGGTGAATTCCATGGACTATACTCTGAGCAGATAAATTATTATTAAACAGAGTAAAAACCATGAAATGAGAATAAAATATTTACTCTCTTACCAATTGGAGTATTCCCGTTAAACTGACGTCTACTATGCTTGATGATCATTTATAAGAGACTAAATAAACGATCCATTCATTTTAACTAACATTCTTATAGATAAAAAAAACTTAAAAAAAAAAAATTTAAATAACAGGAATATCACATGAAAACTAAAGTGGGATGCAATGGCTCATCGTAACTCAACTTTCAGTTACCTAAATCACCTAAATACAAACACTGGGGTTATGAATAAATAATTTTTTTTTTTTAATAGTTCCTGTAAAAGAAACTCTACTCGATCAAAAATAAAAAACACAACTTTCTTGATATTAAAAACCATGACTTGCTTGATATTTTAGTTTATAATTTAAAAACGGAATAAGAATCTGAAAATCTAACAACATCACATTAAAGTTTGATAACTTCTGAAAAGAATGCTACCAAACATATATATGTAGGTTTTAAAATAAACTTGATTTAAAGCGTGACAAAAAACGTCACATAAAATCTTTGCACTTTTAGGCTTAGGATTTTATACTTAGAGAGTAGATACTACTTTGTGGGACAAGATTTGTGGCAAGATTAGCTCTATGTGCATGGTGTTTAATTAGCTGAATATTGTTATAAAATGGAACATTAGTGGTGGTGGGTCCTTCTGAGAATAACAACATTTATTTATATAGTACATTTTCATACAAACAATGTAGCTCAAAGTCCTTTACATGATGAAGAGAGAGAAAAAACACAAAATAAATAAGAATTAAAATTAGGGAACACTAATTAACACTGAATAAATGTAAGGTCTGATGGCCAAGGAGGAGAGAAAAAACAAAAAAAAAAACTCCAGACGCCTAGAGAAAAAATAAAATCTGCAGGGGTTCCAGGCCACGAGACCGCCCAGCCCCCTCTAGGCATTCTACCTAAAATAAATGACCTCAATTAGTCCTCATTGTATTCACGGTTCTCATGGAAGAATTTGATGATGATGGTCATGTGGAATTCTGGCCTTTAATCCATCAATGTAGGGACATCACGGTGCTTTGATCAGGTGGTGGTGGTGCAGATCGCCACCACAGAAAACCGGAAAAAGAACAGAAGAGAAAGTAGCGGTCCGTATGGATTTTGGAGCCACAATGAATAATAATGATAATTAATTGAATATACAGAGCATCAGGATTAAACTAAAATGAAGTTATGAGAAAGCTATGTTAAAGTAATGTGTTGTTAGCAGTTTTGCTAAAGTGCTCCACTGTATTACCCTGGCGAATTCCTATTTCCAGACTCATTTGAAGATCTAAGGTTATGATTTGGAGTGTAAGGTGTAAGACATTCCGAAATATACGATGGAGCGAGATTCTAGCAGCTGCATTCTTCACTAGTTGCAATCAATTGATGTCTTTTTTGGGTAGTCCTGATAGGAGTGCATTACAGTAATCTAGCCGACTAAAAACAAAAGCCTGAACTAATTTTTCAGCATCTTGCAATGTTATAAGAGGTCTAACTTTTGCTATATTTCTTAAGTGAAAAAATGCTGTTCTAGTAATCTCATTAATATGTAATGTAAAATTCAGGGCAGAGTCAATAGTTACCCCTAAATTCTTTACCTCAGTCTTGACTTTTAATCCTAATGCATCATGTTTATTTCTAATAACCTCATTATACATTATACACTATTGCTAATCACTACAGTTTCTGTTTTCCCTTTATTTAGTTTGAGAAAATTACTACTAATTCATTCGGAAACAAGTAAGACATTGTGCCATTGAATCAAGACTGTCGGGGTCATCAGGCGCTATTGATAAATACAGTTGTGTGTCATCAGCATAGCTGTGGTAGCTCACATTATGCCCCAAGATAATCTGACCTAACAGAAGCATGTAAATCAAAAAGAGCAGCGGACCTAGGATAGTGCCTTGAGGAACACCATATAGAATATCATGTATCTTTGAAGTATAATTACCACAACTAACAAAGAATTTCCTACCTGCCAGGTAGGATTCAAACCAATTTAAGACACTGGCAGAGAGGCCCACCCATTGACTAAGGTGATTTCTAAGAATATTGTGATCAATGGTATCAAATGCGGCACTCAGATCTACGAGGATGAGAACAGATAAACGGCCTCTGTCTGCATTTAATATTTCCAAAAATGCTCACTAGAGGCGGTGTTTACTGTCAAGCCCCGGTTAGATACTGTATAAGGGCAAATACAGGATCTTTATAAAATAAAAGATTTATTTTTTCAACATGCTGTGTAAAAACAGAAAGCTCTGTAGAGCACATAAGGCAAAAGGAGTTGCCTATAACAAAGGCAATCCGATAGCAAACAAGTCCAAATAAAGTAATCCAATTGCAAAGTCAAAAAGCAGAGCAGAAGGTAAAAAAAAAAAACATAAAATCACAAAAAAAAAAAAAACACAGCAAAAGACACAATAACTTACCAACTCCAGAGCACATTCACAGTTAATCACAAGGTACTGTGGGATACCCTCCATCTTTATAGGACTGAGGGCAGTACTCTGATGTAATAGGCAGGTGGTCCTGTCTCTTGGGGAAACACCCACAAAACACACGGACTGCAACACAGGCATACCTACATAGACTCAATTAAAAACAAAGAATAAAGCATATAATAAACAGAATATTAACACAAACAAAATAATCAATGAACAGAGATGACACAATAAAGGTAGTAGAACCTCAACCAGGGGGAATTCTGGCTGAGATATAGCAAAAACAGGATTTAGAATATTAATATGGTCAAATTCAGATAAATGAGATAAAAATCTTTGCTGTTTAGCCAATATATACCATTTTAATAGGTCAGTGGCACAGTCAGTGCAACTAAGATTTTAGGACCACCAAAGTTAAGATTTATTTTTATGGCAATCATCTTTTTCCCAAATTAGAGAGTTTCAATATATTACTGTATCATAATTGAGTTCTACGTTTACAATCATGTGAGTGAATAAGATATTTCACTACAATTTACAGTATATTATTGGATTTAGATAGAAAATGACTATATACTTCTATACAATTATATTATTAGTAATTAAGAATGATAGATAGTGTGAGTTGAGACACACCACAATAATAAAGTCCAAAGCACCACACAATGCGCTCAACAATAATTCTCCCCAATAAACCTTATCACAGTCCTTAGCCGCCTCTACTCTTCTCCTGGGAGCTTCATCCAGCTCCCACTCCCGACTCTAGCTCCCCGACTGTTAGGAGGCGGCGCCTTTTATTCCTGCCCGGATGTGCTCCAGGTGGCTGGTGACGCACTTCTGGCAGCAATTCCTGGTGTGGCGGAAGTGCTGCCCTTTGCCCCGGAAGCACTCCGGGCGCCCCTGGCAGGTTCCTCCACCATCTTGCCAAGTGTGGTGGAATTAAAGTTCTCTCGGGTTCTAGGAGGCTTAAGGCGCCCCCTGGTGGTGGCCACGGGTCCCAATGAGTTGGAAAGTCTCTCCTCCTCTCCCGTGGTCCTCTCCTGCTCCAGGGCGGTTGTGCCCTCCTGACCCGGAAGCTCTTAATGTCTACTTCCGGTCCCTCTAGGCATCCCAGCCAGGTAAAAACCCCAGACATCTGTGACAATAGATAGATAGATAGATAACAGCACATAGTCATCAATTGAACATGGGAAGCTGGATCTGTGAGGTGGCAGCCTACTCAGTGAATAACCATGCTGCCCTTTATCCTTGAAATTAATATTTAAAAAATAAAATAATAATAATAATAATAATAATATGGACATAACCCAATTGAAAATAAAATGACAGAGTCTGGCCAAAGGTTATATGGTAAGCCAAAGGTTACAGCTGACAGCATTGGTTAATAAACCTCTTATACTGCTACCGGGGGCATCATGGTGAATTTAGAAAGTCTAGGCTAGTTCCCAGAAGATAGCCTGCATTTCTGATTAACTTATTAATTCTGTTAGTATCGCAAATTCTCCTGTTACTGCCACAGGTTTATATGTGTAAAAGAGAACAATAGTAACCACAGATGAATAGCACATATGCAGAAATAAGTTTTACACACACAAATGGACCTGAAGTGTCTTAGAATGTATAATCGACTCTGGCTAGTTGTGCATATATACTCAGCAAAAAAAGAAACGTTCCTTTTTCCAGGACTGTGTATTTCAACAATAATGTTTTAAAAATCCAAATAACTTTACAGATCTTCATTGTAAAGGGTTTAAACAATGTTTTTCATGCATGTTCAATTAACCATAATCAATTAATTAACATGCACCTGTGGAATGGTCGTTAAGACCTTAACAGCTTACAGAAAGTAGGCATTTAAGGTCACAGTTCTAAAAACGCAGGACTCTAAAGAGACTTGTCTACCGACTGTGAAAAACACACAAAGAAAGATGCCCAGGGTCCCTGCTCATCTGCGTGAACGTGCATTAGGCATGCTGCAGGGAGGCATGAGGACTGCTGATGTGGCTAGGGCAATAAATTGCCATGTCCGCACTGTGAGACGCCTAAGACAGCGCTACAGGGAGACAGGAAGGACAGCTGATCATCCTCGCAGTGGAAGAGCCCGGATCTCAATCCCATTGAGCACGTCTGGGACCTGTTGGATCGCAGGGTGAGGGCTAGGGCCATTCCCCCCAGAAATGTCCAGGAACTTGCAGGTGCCTTGGTGGAAGAGTGGGGTAACATCTCACAGCAAGAACTGACAAATCTGGTCCAGTCCATGAGGAGGAGATGCACTGCAGTACTTCAAGCAGCTGGTGGCCACACCAGATACTGACTGGTACTTTTGATTTTGAGCCTCCCTTCATTCAGGGACACATTGTGAAACATTTTTAGTTTATGTCTTATGGTGTTGACTCTTTTACTGTTCATACAAACATTTACACATTAAGTTTACTGAAAGTAAAAACAGTTGAAAGTCAGAGGACGTTTCTTTTTTTGCTGAGTATAGATTCGATGTTTGTTGCCCAATTCATATTTTTTTGCAGGTGCATTCTGCATACCCGTTCCACCTCAACCTCCATGCTAGAAAACATATCCTGAAGGCCACTATCACCATCTTAGTTCTAATTCAGCTGAGGTATCACCTGAATGTCAGAACACCTGAATGTTGTATGTAGCCTGTGGTTTCCATGAGATGACCCACTTTCCTTGTTTTTCTTCAAGTTCAGTGATCAGAAGTCGGTGTCATACTACACTGCCTTCATTTACATAACCTTAGGAATCATGTAGTAGGACATCCACAGTGTCTCAATCATAGTGGACTTTGACTCGCTACGACAAAACCAAGCAGGTTTGAGTTTGTCGTAAACCATACGGATGAGCTCCCGTGTGTACAGGAGCTGACAACCAGTGAAGTACAATGTATATATTTGCAGTCACAAGGGCTAAGCTCGTCTACCTGACGTGTCATGTTTGTCATACCATGTAAGAATGGAAAAAGAAAGAGATGACTAAGACTGTTGCTGAACTCACTGGAAAATATTTGTACAGCCACTGGTGCTGTTATTCAGCATGTCACTTATTTGTCAAAGTATGTCAAACTCAGAATACTTTGGAAATATAAATCTGAAAAGTAGTGAATAGTAGGACATGTATGTCATGCAAGTCCTGGTTTTGTAATCTGACATACTCAAGGCAATAAGATTCAGCAACTGCAGCCGTTAAGTTTGACATGCTCTCTGATTTGAGCTTGTGTCTCATGCTGCAAGCCTTAAATGTAACCATCATGACCTAAGAGTCCATTCTTACAGTGTATGAAGTTTTTGTGGCTGGTGGTCTGTTCAGGTGTTTTAAACCAATCTTCAATGAAAACAGCTGTATAAAAATAAATCATTCATATTTAGGGTTCTGCAATTGTAATTTACCTTTTTATGTTTTTGTTGTAATATTTGCTCACCCTGATTTTGGAAATGGGCCTTGCCTGCCAACCTGCACCAGCTTCTTTAAAAGACAAGTCAAATTGAAAGGAACATTTGCTTGAATTTGTGCGTTGTGCGTTATTTTTTGGAGTTGAATCTTTGTCACTAACATGCACTCTCAAGATCGAGGTGTCTAGAAGCTACTTGTAAAATGGAAATCAGATGCTTAGAGTGCCCTTCAAGTTACTATCCAGTGATTAAATAAGAAAGATGTCAAAGAGATAATCATGTTGCTTCTCTGGTTTTCATTTGGCATATAAACAGACTTTGTCCCTCACTGCAATTTGTTTAATGTTACATTCCCAAACCTGTTTAGTCTAATTCATTGTAGCATGAGGCTAGTGCCTATCCCAGGAGCACTGGGTGTAAGACAGTGGTGTGCATGAGTGATCGCTGGCTCACCTTCTAGCCAGAACGATAGAACTCTGAAGAGCTCTGTATAACCATAAACTACCGCAAGTACACATTAAATAACTTACACAATCTCTGCTTGTGATTCAGATGTGAATATCATTTACTCCTTTTTTCCAAACTCACTTACTCTCAGAAAGGATGCTGAGAAGCTAACCCAGCAAGCACAGGGCTTGAGGCAAGAATAATCTATGGATAAGACGGCAGTCCATCACATGGTGAACATACACACACACGCACAAACACATGCTAGGGCCAATCTAGCATCACCAATCCACCTAACAAGCATATTTTTGGATTGTGGGAGGCAACTGCAGCACTTGAGGGGAAACCCAAAGAGACACAGGAAGAACATGCAAACTCCATGCAGGGAATACCCAGGATGTGAAATTTGGTCTCCTGTGAAGAAGTGGGGCTACTGCTGTGCCACAGTGCCGCCCGGTGATAGACTATTTTACAACAAATAACCTAAAGATGCTTGCTGCAGTAAACCATATAGATAGTAATGATATATGTGGTATTTGGTACACTCTGTTAATCCCTGAGGGCATGTATATACCGATAAAGGACAATAACCACACCAAACAAAAATCTACTCTACCTTAGTTTGATCTTTTTCTCATATCTAGAAAAAAAACACATAACTTGGGAATTGTATTTTCTTAATTCTTATCTAAAGAATTACTCCATATAATTAATTATTACATGACCTGCATTAAATTTCCACTAAACGGAGTTCTGGTCTTTCAGCCAGTTAGATGGGACAGTTCTTAGCTAGTTTATAAAATTTCTAGTGTCTACACTGTATTGGTAGTATTACATTTTTCAAAGCTAGTCTGCACTGGTTTACGTCCCCATATACAGCTCCTTTGTGTGTGTGTGTGATGCTTCTCTGAATGTTCCTACAGAATTTATTAAGAAGAACTTATAAAAGTTATAAACGTATGCTTCATACAGTTTATTACTTTAAGTTGCAGTAATACCAATGACAAGCATAAATTAGTTGGTTTTATGCTAACTACTAAGCTACAATCAAAAGTTCTCATAATCAAAGTGGGTGTACTTATGGTTTGGCTCCTTTTGACTCTGGGTGTAGGTGATGCTTTGTTCCAATGCTTCTGAGAAGGTTTTCTCTGCCACACATTGAAGCTTCTCAACTCACTTTTTCTTTCTTTGTTCTGACACTCTTCTCTTTGTACACTTTGGTTGCTCATTGTGTTGTGGGCAGTACTGCAATTTTCTCTGAGATTCCAAACATGGTGGTCCTTATTTTCTAACATAACATTTAGGTCTTCTGGCTAATCATTGATCATTCACCTCTCTTCTTCAACAAGACAAATATGTTGCTTTGTGTCTAGTCTCTTTTGCTTGTGCATCTTGCTCTTCTTTAGCAAGGTTTGGACTCATGGCACTCTCATCCAGCCAATCATCTCCTCTTAGAGTCCATCGCTAGGTTACCCTTTGGAGGAAAAGGGATCTCTCTAGCCTTTGCTACGGTCACACTTCAGGCAACAGGGAGTCCTGTGGAGCAGAAGTTACGTCCAAGCAAAAGCACTGAGCATAAAGAGAACACATATCTAGTGCCTTTAATGGGAAATCAAGGAAAGAGTGGACATTTTACTGTTGCTGGTGCACATAAACCCAACATTTTGTTTTACAGTTGGTGCAAAGTTTGGTCCATGTAAGGTTACCAATCATTGAGTTATAGCTCTGTGTTCTTTGAGCAAGTGTTTCAATGGAGTATCATGAATACATCTATGGATGTCATCTGCCTGTGATTAATCAATCTTATTCCAAAGAGTACCCACTCTGTCTATTCCAAAGAGAACCTCTGTAAGGAGAACTGACGATAAGAGTTTCTGGCAACTGACTCCTAAGCAAAAGAGTCGGTAAAAGTTGGTAATGCCAGTGTTATTTCAAGCATTGGCTATTTCTTGAAGCAGGCACATTTTATTCACAGGTCTGGCCAGTGTGCTGGTTTTGGTCTGCACACAAACTCTTCTGACTTCATATTTGGCATCTGGCATTGTCTTGATGACGTGATCCATTACCCAAAAATTGTGGGGTGCAGAATCATCTACAATGATGAATGAATTGTACTTGCAATGAATTGTAAGCCACTTTGACTATTCCTGAAGTACTGGCAAATACTCTTTAGACCTTTTCCAAAACAAATCGGCCAAGTTTTTAACTTGCTTCCAGCGTTTTCGAGTATACTAGTCATTTTTAAAAAAAACAGTCCAGGAGGCATGCTGGATTTTGTCTTTAGTAACAGCAAGTGGTTGAGTGTGAGTGCCTACAAATCATTTGATGACTTTGTTAGGGGTCTGTTATTGATTAATGATCAATATTGATGTCCTACATAGTTGACAACATTGGATTAGGTGCCAGTCTACTGTACGGCAAACATCAACACACTCCCATACTGGGATCAGTTTAGTGTTGCCAGTTAAACTAACATACATGTCTTTGGTGATGTGGGAGGACAGCTGGAGTAATAAGAGCCGGCCATGGAAATTGAACCCAGGATGATGCTAGAGCTGTGAGGTAGTGCTAACAACCATGCTTGTGTGCTGCTCTTTGTATTGAAGCAGTGTTGATGTGACAACATATTGCCTTCTTCCTCTCTTTCTAATGGAACTGCTAAGCAGTTGTATGTCTGACACAGGGCACTGCAGTTTTATAGTAATTATTTATTCTGTGATTACCATCAACATTTCATCTGAAGGCTACAGATTTTGAAACAGTTATCAAGCAAATAGAAGCATGCAGCTTATTAACTAAGATTTTTGAAAAGTTGCTAGAATATGATCACAGTCAAAGACCACAAATGAAAGGTGTGGCAGTAGGGGGCGCTAGTGCTCCCTTGAACCCTCAGGTACAACTCCAGACACCAGGTAAAAGTCCAAGACTGTTTATTTTTATCCACAGTGCACCAAGCACCTTCCACACTACTCATAAATCACTAACCAACACAATAACCACTCCTCCTCGCCCAGACACTTTGCTCCTCTCCCACCCAGCACAGCTCATGACTGGAGGGAGGCGGCCCCTTAAATGGGAACCCAGATGGGCTCCAGCTGCTTCCCGGCATTCGTTCATAGCCACGCCCCAGTGTGGAGGAAGTGCTGGCTGCGCACCCGGAAGCCGTCCAGGTGTCCCCTGTCGTCTTCCCCCCAGCACTTCCTGGTGTGGCGGAAGTGCTGGGCTCCCGGGATATTCAGGCACTGGGGCGCCGCCTGACGGTGGCCACGGGTCCCTACAGGGCTGGGCTTCCAAGCCCTTTACCCGAGGCCCCCAACATAACCAGGGCGGACGCCCCCTTGCGGTCTGGAGGAGGCACAAGCCCTCCTCCGGTCCTCCTGAGTGTCCCGGCCGGGGACCACAAACGTTACAAATGAATATGACTTGAAGGGGCATAGTCCCAAATGAGCTCAAGGTCACGTCTAACGTCTGTCCACCCAGAGGATAGAAACCTGACCAATTCACTGCTGCTGCACTCTGTTGTGCACTGCAGTAAAGGGCACTGAAAGCAAGCCCACAAATGAAGAGTATGTCAGCACTCATGACAAAGTCTTCATGAACAGAAAGACTGCATCCGGGCTCCACACAAGGCACTAGATTTGAACCTACCTATCATGTACATCTGTTAACTCCGTCCCTCTTCTCTCAATCGGCATTAAAAATGAATTCTAGTTAGCAAACAAATTTAGTTTGCCATACTCTTCTCAGGGGAGCTAATTACCTCATACCTTTTCAGAAATTCAAGTAAATGTATGGAGAATGCTTCACAGAGAAAAGGAAGTTAATTTGCAATAATACTTAGCATTCAAAGACAGCACTGAGGCTTGCTTCATCGCAGAGTGCATTTGTGAAAGGCAGTATGAAGTCAACATCAGACTCCCAAAGAAAGAAAGCTTTTGGAAATGAACTGAGTGTATAATCTGTTTATAAAGTACATGAGCTATTAAATGGATTTTCCTCCAGGAACATAAAGACAGTTCAGCAAGTGCAGAAAACTGCTGGAGAGCATACCCATATACTCTTGAGGCTGGCTTTTCTACATTGGCTTCATGTTGTTTATCAAGATTCAGCCTCTCACCTACAGCACATTACAGACCTCTGGAGATGATATTTCAGAGTTCTCATCTGTAAAGGTTACATATCTATAGAACTGATACAAGCTTTAGATCCCTCCATTGGTGGACAATTACTCAGCTTTGTGTTTGATTTTTCTCTTCTGCAGTTTGTTTATATCATAACATAACCTAATATTCTGCAAAACCTGCTTAATCCAATTCAGGGAGACAGTGTCAGAGGCTTTCTCAACGAGACTGGGTGTTCCACCTCAGAGAAATTCGGTCAGATGGTGCCACTCAAGGTTGCATGTCCTCACTTGGAGCTGTTTGACTTAACTTGCAACACTGGTCTCTAGAGTGTAGTCAGTCAACTAACCAATCCTACCCCTACAGCTTGACCAATCAGGCTTCTGACTTTGAGGAACTCTTGTTTTTGCAGCAAACTCTATAACAGACTCACTACACTTGCTCCTCTTACTACACTTGCCTACCCTTGCCTTACCAAATTCAAAGCGAGTCTCTAAATGCCATTGAGAATATTGTTTGGTTAAGGAGGCTGAAATAAAGACTCCATTTGGAAGGATGATGCTCTCACAGTCAGAAGCCTGATTGATCATTTAGTTTGTCTCTGCCTTCTGAATTATGTGGTCTGATTCCAAGTCTGGACATTCAAACAAGTGTAGCACCAACTGAGTGAATTTCTCACCAGCAACAGGATGCAAAGAAGAAACCTATCTGGAGTAACTAATTAAACCTAACTTGCATGTCTTTGGGATATGGGAGGAAAATGAGAGCACTTGTGGTAAAACACACGCACATACGGACAGAGTACTCTGCATTGACAATAGCTATACAGGATTCATAAAGCAGCCATAATGCTGCCCTAAAAATGAAAACATTTTCGTTTGCATTTGCTCACATCCAGTTTCTGATTCTTTTCTCGTACTTACCCTTACACTGTCATTCTGCAGTTTTGTTAGCTTTAATTTCCTACCTGTATGCAATATTATTTGTTATACAGTAATAAATGTAACATTTATAATACACTAGCAAAATACCTGTGCTTTGCAGCGGCGAAGTACTGCCTTAAAATTTTTATTAAGAAGAAAATTAATCCTTTTTAAACTAAAGGAAAATATACCAATAATTATTTGTTAAGGATCTCTTTGTATACCACGTTGTCAGTTCGGTCCTCCGAGTTGTAACATGACCAAGCTGTGCGTTGAGCTTACTCTTGAGCATGCAACGTACAGTTGGCCATGTGAAAAGCAATCTTGTCTCAAATCTCACAGCTTGGATTGCTGCTGTCATAATCAGTTTGAGTTTCATAGTTTGTTTCAATTACGACAGTATTTGCAGGACTTGTGTTGAAGTGACATTCGGCATCGGACAAGCATTGTAAGCATACAACCGGTTTCATCGATAACTTCACATCCAGCTTTTGAGAGTTTAAACATTCATAAACATCAAAGTGTCCACTACTCAAATCGTCACCTGTGAATCAAAGATGTTTAAGAGGCATTGGCGGTTGTTGAAAGGTGTAAAATATTTGGCCATTACGGTACACTTGAAAGCGATAAACCGAACAATTCAGCGGCACCCATCAACTCTCATGCAGAACAATAGGTGAAGGGCTTTAAGCATTTCACTCTTCTAGTGCTCCTGTGTAGTATAATTATCTCCTGTACCGTCATCAGTCCACACCTTGAACCTGTCCCAGTCATTCAATACATAAGACACAATGTTCCTCCGGATATCAAGAGTGAGCCTGATATGGCTGTGCAATATGTAGCACAGAGAATGGAAAAGGTAGGTGCCATCTCCGGGCATGGAAACCACTCAGTAAGTGACAGTTCTTTGATCGATGGTGATCACCTCGATAGACATGTTAATGCGGTACGGTTGGAACGATAAAGGAAATGGGTACCTGAACAATGTAAAGCAAGTCTAAAATACCTACACAATAACTATAATCATAACAAACGCAAGGAAGAGAATGTAGAGACCGGAGCGACGGACAGCCTTATATAGGCAGGCAGCGAACAATGTGGGAGGTGTTGGGATGGGGGACCCAACGCCGCCTCACACAATGACCGAGCTGCAGGCTATGGACGTATATATGTACGTAAGTAGGATTCAGTTAGCGTTGAGAACCCGCGTACCAGATTTCTTGAAGATGGGCCCATAAGTAACAAAGACCATTGGAAAGTTCAATATGGTGGCCGACAGTGGCATCATACCACCGAAATAAGTACGTACATTGGTTTCGGTTAGCACAGGGAAGCCGCCTACCAAATTTAATGAAGATGGGGCCATAAATGAGAAAGTTCAACATGGCGGACATTGTCGACCGTTATGACCGTTACGCATAGAATTTCGAAATGAAACCTGCTTAACTTTTGTAAGTAAGCTGTAAGGAATGAGCCTGCCAAATTTCAGCCTTCAACCTACACGGGAAGTTGGAGAATTAGTGACATTGGAAAGTTCAATATGGCGGCCGACAGTGGTGTCATACCAACGAAATAAGTACGTACAGTAATCCCTCGCTATATCGCGCTTTGACTTTCGCGGTTTCGCTCTATCGCGATTTTATATGAAAGCATAACTAAATATATAACGCGGATTTTTCGCTGCCAGCGGGTTCTCGGACAATGTGTCTTTTACTTCCTGTACATGCTTCCTCAGTTGGTTTGCCCAGTTGATTTCATACAAGGGACGCTATTGGCGGATGACTGAGAAGCTAACCAATCAGAGCACGCAGTTAAGTTCCTGCCTGCTGAATGCGGTGTTAACCAGGAAGTCTTGTCTCACTCATTCAGCATCAACGTGTTTCGCTGTGTAAAGAGTTGTGCTCTTTTGTGTTTATCTTTGTGCATAGTCAAGCCCTTCATTATGGCTCCAAAACTATCTGCTACTGCTTCAGGGGCCGTGCCCAAACGCCAACGGAAGATGTTAACGATTGCTGAAAAGGTAAACGTTTTGGATTTGTTGAAGGCTACGATTCTTTTTATTTAAAAAGTAGGAAAGGAATATAAGATCTATGGCCGCAGTGTCCTTTTAACCAGGGTGCAAAACGAGTTGTAAGTGGATGTAATAAGGCAGTAGTCTGGATGGAATATCTATCGTAATGGCTGTAACATATGTGATATCGGAGACACTCAATATCTTTAAAATAATATTTAGGTTTTACTGTATATAAACAGTGTGTTTATATACATAATTTCAATGAATCTTACCTAATATCTAAGAGAATACAAAGGGACTATGCTGTATAACTGTGCGGGGAATATTTATAAACAGTGTGGGAGAGTTTATAAGGGCTTAAAATATATAAAAATAACCATAGAAACATATGGTTTCTACTTCGCGGATTTTCACCTATCGCAGGGGGGGTCTGGAACGCAACCCCCGCAATCGAGGAGGGATTACTGTACATCAGTTTTGGTTAGTGCAGGGAAGCCGCCTACCAAATTTCGTGAAGATGGGGCCATAAATAAGAAAGTTCAACATGGCGAACGTTGTCAACCGTTATGACCGTTATGTGTAGAATTTCGAAATGAAACCTGCTTAACTTTTGTAAGTAAGCTGTAAGGAATAAGCCTGCCAAATTTCAGCCTTCTACCTACACGGGAAATTGGAGAATTAGTGATGAGTGAGTGAGTGAGTGAGTGAGTCAGTCAGTCAGGGCTTTGCCTTTTATTAGTATAGATTGTGTATAGGGGCAGAAAAGGGCCAGCATTGCAAGCAACAGAAGTTAATACATGGCAGAGATAGGGGGTTTACAAAGACCTTGTAAGAATAACTGTATAACCTCCAGCAGGATGGAGTTAAGTAGCTGTACCAGGAGGTTATTGGGCGGTAGAGATTACGAAGAGTAGGGTCAACACCAGAACAACTTTATCAGGGGGGCACTGGATTTTCATGGTGGGAGATGATATGTAGTTTGTCACACATGCACGCTTATGGGGCAGCCAAAGGGCCCAACAGGGAGTGAAAGTACAAGAGATGAAGGGTTGAAGACAAGCCTTTTTCCCTCTTTCTACAGACCAGCAGAAGAATAACTGTTTATTTCCTACTTCCGCCCATTCCATGACGACATCACTACCATCCACTCCAGATGACATCACTTCTGGCCCTTCCCCAATGACCTCACTTCCAGTTCCTTCAATCTACCTCATCTTTCTTCCTGCCGACTAAATATAAAAGGGATGTTCAAAAAGTTTCTGCACTTTTATATTTTTGTTGGAAATTGTGAAGGCAGGAGGAGTTGTAATTAGGCATGAAAAAGTTGGTGCAATGCTGGGAAAATTAGATCGCAAACGAAGCTGACAATGCAGAAAACTGATGTCATTCATTTTTGAAATTCTTAATAAATAGAGTTAAAAAGAAAGTCCGGAAAAGTTTTGAATGTCTCTCATATTACTCATTTGTCTTTGGTATTTCAGAAAAGACTGGTATCAGTCTCAATTTATAACTCAGCAAACTAGATATTATATGGGGAGGCATCCCCAAACCTTTGTCTGTCAAATTTCTTTATCCTTGACAAGTTATAATACAAATAAGGCTTACGGTATTGTAGCACCCCTGGGATGATCAAGAGACAGAGGAATGGTCAACTTTGGAGGACAATAGCACTTAAAAGGACCATTGTTTATTTCTTTTGTGTTTTGTAATCACAAGCGCGGTGAAAAGGGGTGTGAAGCCTCTACAAAGCTATACAAGTTAATCCAGGCTTTCATAGACTTTCCAGAAACGTTCTTATTCCAGAGCGCTAACCCCCAATTGCTAGCTGCAGGCTTTGGCCTGACCAGGCCCAAACAAATAGGAAGTTATCTTTAATGTCGATAAAGCTGCTGGAACCCTCCCTTCTGATGTCAATATAAAGCAGCAGGGATGTCAGGGTGATCCCATCCTCCTGGGTTCTATCCACAAAATGTAAGAAATGTCTGAACATTTAAAGACATAGTAGACAGACAACAAATAAAAAGTAAACCTAACAGATATTACATAAAATTCAATAATCAAAAAGCAATGAAAACAACAATAAAACAGAAAATACACATAAGCCAGGGAATAGACCCTAGCTGAAACATACCAATTATATGGTTGAGACCACAGTCTTTTTGCCCGACTAGTCCAATATTCCACAGTTTCATGTGCTTTCATCTGCCTCATAATTTGCCTGTGCATTTATGCTGCCAGCTCCACCTCACATTGCTGACCTGGGGAATTTGACACTATTTTCCATAAGCCGATCTAAGTCAGGATCTTTACTGAGGCTTGCTGGTGGCCAATGGATTTTAGCAAATTGAAAACACCAATAAGTACTTGCTTTATAGGCCACCAAGCCACACCACTTAGGCCAGATTGAAACTCGACTGATCCAGCCTGCTTCATCCATTCAGACTGTACACAGATACCCAAGCATCATTTACTTCTTAGGTACAGCTGGCAAACGTTACACTCTTTTCAATTCACAGCTAACATGCCTGCAAGTGCATATGCAACAAATTGAACATCATCCTGCACAGCGTAACACCACAGGTTCACACTTCTGCTCAATAAGCATGCAGCCTACAGACTGTATTGATCAAACACTCATGAAATGACTCCTCTAAAGGCACAGGCTCACATATGCAGAAAACCGATCACATAACATTGAATAATCCATTCACTGCAATGAAAGTTCATAATAAAAACAATGAATAAAATATGCATAGGCATTACATTTCAAGAATGTCAGTCAGTCATTCTCCAACCTGCTATATCCTAACACAGGGTCACAGGGGTCTGATGGAACCAATAACAGCCAGCACAGGGCTCAAGGTAGGAACAAATACATGGGCAGGGCGCCAGCCCACCGCAGGGCATTTCAAGAATGTCTTGATTGTTAATTGCACTGTCAGCTTAATATTCAGGTCACAAAACACTTCACTGTAGAGAAAGTAAAACTGTACTAATGCGTAAAACGTTAAAACAACTAACTAAAGCTAAAGCTAACCAACCAGTAGAAGAGTAGGATTTAACAAGTCTGGGTACTGAATCTCTACAAGTGAAAACTGCAGCGTACAAAAGCATACAGTGAAAAATTCACTCAATTATGTTTAAACATTAAGGTATGTTAACCCCGTCACCCTGGCAATAATTTCTTCATTAAACATATAGCACCCATATAAGTATAATTTAAATTATTATGCATAAGCGACTCATAAATTGTGGTTTTGTCACTGAATTAATTTACTGGAAAAAAAATTAAAATGAAAAATAAAATGTGGCAAAACATATAGCACAAAAGAAACACCATACACAAATAATGAGAAAACACAACATCATCTAAATAAAATGGTTAATCTTTTTAATAAATTCCTTTTCATTATTATGTAAAACACACATTAAAAGTGAAATTTTTTAAACATTAGTGTTGAGGGTGATGACCCCACTATGCAAACCATACTAGAGTGGTCTTTTATTTTATAAGTGGCTCCCTGATGTGTATTATGATGGGCAGGGTACCTTGTGACTTTAAACATGATGGCAAAGACATGTGGCACCACTAGAAGGCCTGACTTAGGAGTTCTGTTTGCTTTGAGGGTGTTGATGGAGAAGTATAGAGAAGACCAGAAGGAGTTGTGTCTTTGTGGACCTGGAGAAAGTATATGGCAGGGTGCTTTAAGAGGAGTTGTGGTATTGTATGAGGAAGTCGGGAGTGGCAGAGAAGTATGTAAGAGCTGTACAGGATATATACGAGGGAAGTTTGACAGTGGTGAGGTCTGTGGTAGGAGTGATGTATTCTTTCAAGGTGGAGGTGGGATTACATCAGGGATCGGCTCTGAGCCCTTTCTTATTTGCAATGGTGATGGACAGATTGACAGACGAGATTAGACAGGAGTCCCCTTGGACTATGATATTTGCTGATGACACTGTGATCTGTAGCGAGAGTAGGGAGCAGATTGAGGAGACCCTGGAGAGGTGGAGATATGCCCCTGAGAGGAGAGGAATGAAGGTCATTAGAAACAAGATGGAATACATGTGCGTAAATGAGAGGGAGATCAGTGGAATGGTGAAGATGCAGGGAGTAGAGCTGGTGAAGGTGGAGGAGTTTAAATACTAGGAATCAACAGTACAGAGTAATGGGGATTGTGGAAGAGAGGTGAAAGAGAGTGCAGGCAAGGTGGAATGGGTGGAGAAGAGTGTCAGGAATAATTTGTGACAAAAAGGTATCAGCAAGAAAGTAAAAGGGAGGGTCTACAGGACGGTAGTGAGACCAGCTATGTTATATGAGTTGGAGACGGTGGCACTGACTAGAAAGCAGGAGGCAGAGCTGGAGGTGGCAGAGTTAAAGATGCTAAGATTTGAATTGGTTGTGACGAGGATGGATAGGATTAGAAATGAGTACAGTAATCCCTCCTCGATCGCGGGGGTTGCGTTCCAGAACCCCCCGCGATGGGTGAAAATCCGCAAAGTAGAAACCATATGTTTGTATGGTTATTTTTATATATTTTAAGCCCTTATAAACTCTCCCACACTGTTTATAAATGTTCTCCAAACAGTTATACAGTAAACCCTTGTTTATCGCGGTTAATCCATTCCAGACTCTACCATGATAAATGAATTTCCTTGAAGTAGGATTCTTTATTTATAAATCTAATATTTTCGCAGTTAGAGCATAGAATACCTGTTTACCTTCTAAATACGTTTTTTAACATTATTAGAGCCCTCTAGACATGAAAGAACACCCTTTAGTCAAACGTTTATACTGTGCTCCATGACAAGACAGAGATGACAGTTCTTTCTCACAATTAAAAGAATGCAAACATATCTTCCTTTTCAAAGGAGTCCGCATCAGGAGCAGAGAATGTCAGAGAGAGAGAGACAGAGACAGAGAGAGAAAAGCAAACAATTAAAAATTAATACGAGCTGTTGGGCTTTTAAGTATGCGAAGCACCGCCATAAAGCGGCTGCAATAAAAAGGGAGCAATGTGAAGGTAGTCTTTCAGCATTTTTTAGAGAAGCGTCCGTATCTTCTAAGCAAACAGCCCCTCTGCTCACACCCCCTCCATCAGGAGCAGAGAGAGTGAGAGAGACAGAGAAAAGCAAACAATCAAAAATCAATACGGGCTGCTAGAGCTTTAAAGTGTGCGAAGCACTGCACGGGAAGCATATCGTATATCATTGAGGAGTTTTAATTTAATACGTAATACATGCTCCGATTGGGTAGCTTCTCAGCCATCCGCCAATAGTGTCCCTTGAATGAAATCAACTGGGCAAACAAACTGAGGAAGCGTGTACCATAAATTAAAAGACCCATTGTCTGCAGAAATCCACGAACCAGCGAAAAATCTGTGATATATATTTAGATATGCTTACATTTAAAATCCGCGATAGAGTGAAGCTGTGAAAGTCGAAGCGCAATATAGCGAGGGATCACTGTACATTAGAGGGTCAGCTCAAGTTGGACGATTGGGAGACAAAGTCAGAGAGGTGAGATTGTGTTGGTTTGGACATGTGCAGAGGTGAGATGCTGGGTATATTGGGAGAAGGACAGAGCTGCCAGGCAAGAGGAAAAAAAGGAAGGCCTAAGAGAAGATTTATGGATGTGGTGAGACAGAGTGGGTGTAACAAAGCAAGATGCAGAGCACAGGAACTCCTAATGGGAGCAGCTGAAAGAAGAGGGGAGAAGTTTTCCACCCAAGTCCCAAAAACATGAATGTTGGGGTCATTGGTGACTCTACTTTTGGCCCTGAGTAAATCAAAGTGTATGTATATTAGGGTGCCTAGCAATGGCCTTGCATCCATTGCTTCTTGCTTTGATCCGAGTGATGCCAGATAGGCCTTGGCTGTATGTGACACTAAAACTAGATTACATAAGTTTGCTGAACCAATGCATGGATATTAATATTCATATTGTAAAGCCTTCCATTTTTTTAATAGTTACAGGGAGTCATGGGCTTTCCAGGGCAACCAACAGCTGAATAGTATGTTAGGGTTCTCAGATTCATACTGTACAAATTTAATCAGTTTAGTCACTTAGTTGGCCATCAAATCTCCTTGTGCCTATCCTCCCTAATGTGGGATGGACAGTAGAAAGAAACTTTAGAGGTCTTAAGTAGGAGCAGCAAAAATATGAAAACAGAAGAGGCAAGGATCAGATGTGGGCCTGTGCCCTGGTCTGTGAGTTATAAGGTATTACAAACTGCTGAGCTTTTACATGATCAATTGCAGACTAACGGAGTGTGGCTGCTGCTGTGTAAATCAGCCTGGGCTCACCACACACTTCACACCATGTTAAAGTCTCACCAGTGGATCTTGGGCAAGTGAAGAATATTAAGCCAAGCAGGCAGACCTCTGATATCTTTTTACAGTTGCTACTCAGAGCATTGGGAAGCTCCAGGTTAATACAGTTGTGACTTTTTGTAGAGATTAGCTCGAGTTTTCTTGTTTTGGTTTTCATTTTCATCTGCGTGGTAGTGACTCTTTCTTTTAATCTCACTGAACATTAAGAATAATGACACAGGAGCAGCATTGTAGATTGTTCTGTACATTTAGTCAAATGGAATACATCCACTCAGCCTCTTTTTTCATTTTTTCCTGTAGGCTATGAAAATCTTTTTAACAGTTAGAGACGTAATCAGCTTTGAATCTAAATAGAACAACCTGAAATGACCTCCATTACTAATGTGTTCACTCAGTATTATGTTATAATCTGAACTCAGAAGCCCCTAAAATGCAAAATTGCTGAAAATGGGGACCACCCAAACTTCATCCCTAAGATGAAAACACCATTTAAAATAATCAAAATTCTGAGCTCCACTCCATGGACTTCCAGGTCATTCATCACTTTGCTTGGATATTTGCCGCCCTCCAGTGGTCATATGCAGGAATATAGCCTATGCTTTTGATTTTGCTGATTTTTAAAAATTTGTTTTTACATGATTTACTTATATTTTGGTTCAATGTTTGTTAAATTGTTCAGCCTATCTGAATATAATGTGAATTTATTATCATATGTTAGAGGTTGAATATAAATTGATGGGGAGAAATTCACTTACAGCAAGCACTGAAATGCCATTCTGTGTTTTATAATACTTTATGGCAGTTGCTAGAGAGAAGAGTGGCCCTTTTTAAAGTTATTTGTCTGTGTAGACTATAGAAGGTTTAAATGTCTGTTATTTTTTGTTAACTATTTTTTAAATAGAGTTATGATACAAAATTAAAATGTTGCTGCTTCTCTCTGTTGGCCCTCATTTATCATTTTACGCTCATTCAGATATACCAAGTCCATTACTGACAAAGCTGTATTCTACAATATCTGTAGTGATGAAGAGATGGCATGACAGGATGAAAAGGCAATTTGATGCTCTCAGCACCTAGGTGAAAGTGAAAAGCTAGAAAGTGCTTGAAAAACAGAATATGAGACATAACATCATCATTCAGAATCACAAAAAGGAGCAAAAATAAAAATAAAAACATAGTAGGGCTCTCACCAGCTTGGTAAGAACACTGAGATTTTCAGTTTCTTTTTTCTTTTTGCTCTGGCTTAGATCCTGCTTCAAAGGGAATTTCAGTTGGACTTTTGGCACGTCCTGCCTCAATGTACTGATATGTTTTCTCTGCTACAACCTTCTGCAGAACATCAAAGTGTGGCAGATTTTTTTTTCAAGGAAAGCACGTCAATGCTTCACTAGAAGACTTTTTAGAGTCATGGCACCTCTACTGCAGCTGCATTGTCTATTCAAAAAGTTGTCAGACTCTGCAACTCGACAGCTCTGACAGTAAAAGAAACCCTTCCTCATTAGGCCTTTTTTCTAAAATACATATTTAAATGGTGACTGGAAACGCTCAACATTGAATAATTTCAGTTTGACTAACACCAAAAGAGAGCTTGCCACCCTGTGTGTGGTGATGGTGACAGCATTGTTTAGATGAGTGGCATGAGCACACACTCCAAAATTAAGGATTTACATTTACTTCATATGTGGCTTTTTATTAATGTTATTTCAGAGTAGATAAAAAATAGAACAAGAAATAATTTAATACTATACTGTTTTTTTATATTCCAGAATTTACACTCCAAGAATGGCCTGACACACTTACCACTGATTTGATAGTCCCTAATGCAAATGGGATACACAAGGATCAGTAGAGGAAAAAGAAATGCATGTTAATGACATGGGGATAATAGTGAGCATAGGATGTGTGTGAACAAGAATGTAATGAAAGATTTTATCGTAAAAGTCTATTCTCCTCACAAAATCAGGTACTGGAATTCACCGCAAGGTCAGTGTCCTTGATAAACTTTAAGATACTACATAAGTTTAAAACAATCATGTTGAACTCAGAAGGGATCAGAGAATATCCTAATAAATTTGAAGGAAGGGAGCCAATCTGTCTATCAGGGGGTAATTGCTTGATTATCCCAGTTTTGTCTCCAGATGTTCCTCAAAAAATGATTGAGATCTCCAGCCCAGCAACACAACCTAAAACTAGGTGAAGATGTAGTTCCTTCTTGAATGCAGTTCACCTGCATTTCCATTGTTGTCCTCGATTCACTATTTAGATGGTAAATTTGTGGTGGATCATCTTTGTGGAAGAAAAAGTAAGCCACAATATCAATAACATTTTATAACATGACACAATTTTTAGGTAAAATGAGTACCCTTATTGTTTGTTTTGTAACTTTATACCCAAGAGAGGTAGGACTTATATGACATTATGGCTTTAAACGATTGAAAGATAAAAACAAGATTTCAACTACAAAACCTAGTCATTCTGTTTTCAAGATCTCAGATAATGAGTATGATCTGGTTCCTTTCCATCTCTGCTGTAAGATATTTCCTATAGTTACATATCTAGGCAGAAATAACTAATTGCTGTGGCAAATAAATAAATTCATTATCAACATTTTTGAGAATTTGCAAGACGTAAATTAGCCCTGCTTAATGTGTAATACAATTTCAGCTCCTTTAGCTGGTCTAGAAATGCACTTGGTTATTCTTACTCTTCACTTGCTTGATGCTTCTTTCATAGCTCATTTTCAGTGGTCAGCATGCTACTCAGAGTCAGTCAAGTCAACAGAGAACACCCTCAGCTCAAGTGGCAAATTGGATTTCTGACCACAAGGCTGTCTGTTTGTCATGGTGGACTTGTTTCGTTCGCCTACCAGGTATGCTCTAGCATTTTCCAAAGCTGATTTTTTTGATTTCATCAAGTTCTAATAGGTGGATGTCCTTTCTGACATGAACACTCTCTACTTATCCGGGATTGGGACTGGTATCAAGTTGGGCTGGTTTGCTCCCCTGGTGGCTAGAGTTTATTTGAATCCAGCTAGAACTGCAAAATTTTGAATGCTGTGATGTGTTTGTATCATAGTGAAGAGAACTGCACACAATAGAAGGTACTTTGATTTGTATTGAAAAGAAGATGGAAATCACTTTGCATACTTGGAGGAAAGCTCAGGTCAGATCTCACAAAGTGCCAGTTTGGCTGCTAGACATAAATATTTAGATTAAAAAGTTTGAAATTGAGAAAGGCTGTCCATGAAAAAACTTGTCATGGTCCATGCTCAGAGTGTCAGACATATACTACTTCTGCTAAACTCTTGCAAGGGAGGTGTTGACAAAAGTCGATATAAAGAGTAGGATAAGGGTGTTGACAAAGATTGACATCAAAGTATAGAAATCTCAAAGGCCCTTTACCAGGAAAAGCAGTTGAGAAATTGAAATGAGGGTAGAGAACAATCACCTAGAATGGTTTTATCCACTGGATGGCAGCAAAGTCTGCGAGACAGAGTTCTGCACACTTCAGGCATTCATTTTCCTCGCAGCATGACATCAAATACTGGCTGTTGCTCTTAAATGAAATACTCTGCAGAAGATGTTTTGCCTATCATTGTTCTTCACTGTCAGATGAGGATTTTAAGCTGTCAGAAGGCGCGTAGAATAAGAGTGCTGCTGAAATGTCCCCAACTGAATGTAAGAGCCATATCACTGTACAAATTGCTGCTACTGTCTTTTGGGATGACTGACTGTAGCATGATCCCTGGACACTGTCCAGGTTACATCTGTACTGATAAAACACTTGCAATGAGAAACGAACAGAAACAAAATATCTCAAACTTATTTGATCGGAACATAAAAATCATTTCTAGATTTAGAATGGAAATGCTTGGAACATTCAGGATAGAACAGCATGACATACACAAATGGACCCCTTAGTTGTAAAAGAAGAAGACATTTCTGAGTATGGCTTCTTCATCAAGCGCAGAGTTCACAAAGAAAGCATATTTCTGAGATTACAGGCACCTCAAGTGATGAACCCAAGAGCAGGAGTATTCTCTCATCTGAGAAGTGGCTTATAAAGGAGGTGTTGATGCATGTTCTAGTTTTGTCTGGCATTTTTAACTTAGCTGATATTAGACTTATTTCACGTAGGGACCCCTGCATCAAAGGATAGCTAACTACTTATGTGAATTGTGAATATGAAAAAAACGGTGGTCATCCTTTTTAATGCATTTGTTTTACATCATGCATAAAATGTATAACATAATTTAAGAATTTTCCCATTGCCATAAACTCTTACACCTTATCCCATGATAATGTGCAATCAGACAATCACAGTGTTCTAAAAATCTTAATAAATGGAAATTGTCAGATGCTAAAAGGATAAGCCCCTTCTTTTTTAGCCCAGGCCATTGACACATCACCAGTTTATCATAAATGATGGCTCCATCTGAAGCTCACTTTTACCCACTTTTTCTTGCTAGTATTTTTACACCATATTGTGGCAGAAATACTGCCATTTCAGATTACTCCATATGAATCATTCATAACTTTATTATTCTGAAGCAGCAACAGCTAGGAAAAAAAGAAAAGGTTAAGCGGGCTATAATTTACACCCTCAGTCTGTGCAGCAGAAGCTAAAGCATTTGTCACAGAGACAACTATTCAGATGAGAAATGTGTCCACTGTCAGGGTCATCTGTGACTCGTGAAGACTGTCTTTTCTCAGAATGGCGAAGAGGTCTTTGGCTAAACTGGGGGCAGGGAATACGAGATTCATCACAGTGTACATTATTTAACACTTACGTTTATGACTATAATAAATTGAAGTTGAGGGTTAGTTATTGTTTTTTAAGTCAGCATGATTCAAAATTCTCCACAAAATCTCTTAAATCAGCATAGCGCCTTTTTAGCAGGTTTACAATTTGAAGAGTCAGTACCTGCCCTTCATTTTAAAATAAGGTCATCATTTCAGTTGTAATTTCAGTTCAATTCAATTCAATTTATTTTGCTACAGCAGACGTCGAGCAGCACAGAGTGCTGTACATACTGAAAGAAAGTTTGAAAGAATACAAATTCAACCATCTACTCATTTCCTAATCTTGCTGTTTCATTACAGGATCTTGAGGAGCCCAGCCAGACACAAAGTAGGAACAAGCCCTGGGTGGGACCACAGCTTCTCATATGGAACACTCTGTACTATTTAACTCTATTCTATACTAAGGATGAACATATTAAAAAATAATAAGGTAATAAATAGGCAACTAAGCAATTTGAAAAAAATATTCTTCCATCCATCCATTATCCAACCCACTATATCCTAACTACAGGGTCACGGGGGTCTGCTGGATCCAATCCCAGCCAACACAGGGTGCAAGGCAGGAAACAAACCCTGGGCTGGGCACCAGCCCACCGCAGGGGCAACAATATTCTTCTGAATATTTAAAGTTTTTTCTTCCAAATGATATGAAGTCTGCATTTGTGGTTAAAAAGAAAGGTGACATCTGATATGTAATGAAATCACCCATCCATTGTCATCATTGTCTCATTCAGTTTAGTGCACGCATTTGTCAAGTGTCTCAGTGTAGGGAAATGGTCCTGAGTGACGGAAATCTGTTCCTTCTCTTAAGAGATGGATTAAAAGCATTTTATCAGTTTTCCTAATTTAGGAAACTATACCTAACTTTACCAGGTTTTATGAAAGCCTGACAGCTGTCCTAAACTTGATAAAGAGCTGTCAGAAGATGACTTTCAGGAAGAGATCAGCATGCATACTGGACAACAACAAACCCGTTAAAACATTGATTTGACAGAAATTTTGTACATTACATGAACATAACATCTACACAGAGAAGCCGTACACCGTCAATTGAAATGCAAGTGTTAGTAATTCTACATTCTTTGGCCACTGGGAAAATGCAGCTTTGCAATAGTGATGATGTGGGTATGTCACAACTAACCATTTCTCAAATTTGAAAGCCCTTACAACACATAAGGTAATACACACATACAGTACAGTACTTGCGTTTCCTCTTCACTCCACACTTCAAATTAGCATGCACATAAAGGTCATTGACCCAAGCATGGATGAGCACTTACTGTATACGTGAATTGCAAGTGATATCGCGGCCACAGTACAAAAGTGGTCATGGTCGCAAATTGTATTTTAGTAGCCAGCAGAATACCCTGAAGATAAGCTGAACTATATGGATAATTGACAGCAAAATATCACATACAGTAACTATGTTAAGCTCTACATTCCACATTACACTTTACAAGCTCAGGAAGGTTTAAAAAAAGGGCAGGCAGAGACTCCCAGGGCACTGGCTGAATTGAGCCTTGCAGAACATAAGGGGGGATTACATGGAGAGAGACGTATCATATGACTCTGGAAGATGCTCAGGAACACCTGAAGACGGAGACAGCACAAAAATAGCAGTAACAAGTGGATTCTTCTGAAAATATGGTTGTGAATTATTTATTGATAAATAAACATGTTGTGTTTTTATCTTAGTGCAGTATTATTCATAATGTTTTTGCAAAGTGGTAACAATGATGTGCAACTTAGCACAGTATCTTACCGTATTTTGTTTTCCTCCATCTTCTTCTTACTTTGAATATTCTTATTATGTTTGTGGTGTTTCCTTAATGTTAGTATCAGAAAACTATAAAACATCATTATAAGTGCCATTTTGAAGTTCGGGGTGCCTTAAAATTGTGACGTCATTCATTCACTCAGCCATATCAGATGTATTTCAGAATAGGTCATCCACGTGAAGGCCTGGCAAGTACTTGGATGGGAGACCACCCAGGAAAAGCTTGGGCTGCTGCTAGAATAGATGTTGGCGAGGCCAGCAGGAGGTGCTTTCCCTGTAGTCAGAATATGGATCCCAATGCCCAAGTGCAGTGATGGATACACTCTGCTGTAAAAATGGTGCCGTCCTTTGGATGAGATGTAAAACTGAGGTCCTGACTATCTGTGGTCTTAAAAGATCCCTTGACATCCTTTGTAAAGAGTTGGGTGCATCAAAGCGTCCATGCTAAATTGCCCTCCATGGCCTAGTCATTTTGACCCCCTAATCATCCCCTGTCTCTTAAGTGACTATCTCACTCTCACACCACTTCACCACCTAATTGCTCATGTGTAGTTGGTGTACTGGCACATCATCTAGGTGAATGCTGCACATTGGTGGTGGTTGAAAAGGTTCCCAACTCACTATGTAAAGCACTTTGAGTGGTGAGAAGAGCACTAGAAATGTAAAGAATTATTATTATTAATAAACTCCTACTCCTTGCTGAAATGCTTCATAACTACTTCTCAGGTCCTATTATAGGGTAGGACAAATTCTTATTATAATCAGACATTTAGTGCAATGCTTAGTAGTAATTCTGCAGTATTTGAGAAATGTGGTAACAGGTCTGTGTGTTTGCTAACCTAACAGTTTCAGGCACAAGGCAGGAATCAGCCTCGGGATTTCCCCAGAGTATTATTTTTCATTTTTTGATTAATTGATATTTTTAAATTGTCCTTGTTTGTAAGTAACATTGGAAGGAAACCCCAAAACATCAAAACCTGCCTAAAGAAGCCTACTAATCTTGAAGTTAAATGGAATTTATTTAGGAGCAGGGCGTAGTACATAAATGAATTCTCCACACAAGAATGATATTTTTTATGTTTTACTTCCCCCCACATTATGTATAGTGATGGCTGATAAAAACAAATTTCCTTATACAACGAGCCTGAATGAAACCAGTTGGAAAAAAATCAGCAAACAATATCAAAACATTCTCGAAAACATTCCCAAATGAATAATTCATAACTCAAATTGTCCGATATACAGACACATGCTCCTGACATCCCAAGCCCGTGTATTTTGACACATTTAAATGAGGTTGTGCTTTTGAATTGAAGACCCACCTCATTCCTCTATCATTGATCAGTGCTGTAAAGTAACACTGTAGCTCGTTCAATGGCTACCATGGTGCTTCATGTGACAGCAACATTGTAGAGTATGGTGTGAGAGAGGTGTACAATTAGAGATTAAAAGATCAAGAAAAGAGAGTACAAACATTATCAGGTGGAAAATATGCCTCATATTTATATGTATCTGAGGTGCTTCAAACCCAGAAGGTCAAATTACTGGTTCAGTTTCACACACGGACATCGAAAGCCCTCAAAGTAGTGCACATGTGCAGCACTTGAACCTTCAGGGTAGTCAATGAGTAAGCAGGACTCCTGGCCACTGAATGAGAGGAGAGGCAATTCAAACACCATCTCATCTGATCGAATTTCACTGTTGTATTTGAGAAAACTGCCATTAATGGTTTATTTACCAATACTTTAGCAAAGATATACAGTATGTAGTTGGAACATTGTGAGCATATGACGGATATCTATCTATCTATCTATCTATCAATAGAATAAATAGAAACAATAAACAATAATACATCAAATTAGCAAAAGAATGAGAAAAACAAAATAAATGAAATAAGATGTAATCTGTAAGAGAATGAAGTAAGAAACAAAGGAATTGGTATAGAAAAATAATTAAGTTAAGCAATGAACATTTAAGGGCTCATTTATACTTCACACTCAGAACGTGTATGTGCCCACATCATGGCTGCCACGCGTTCCTAGTGTTCATTTGATGCGTCATCTGAGCAGGTCCTCAGAAATGAATGACACGGTGGTGGAGCGTTAGCGCTGCTATCTTGCAGGAAGTCACGTCGCTGATATTCCCTACCTGGAGTTTGCATGTTTCCCTGCTGGGTTTCCTCAGTGTGCTCCAGTTTCCTTCCAAAGATATGCAGATTTGGTGACACTGGAATGACGCTAGTGTATGTGAGTGCTTGTATTCACCTTGCGATGAGCTGATGCCTCGTCCAGGGATTGTTTCTGCCTCGTGCCCAATGTTAGGTGAAATGGACAAATACCTGGACTGATGGATTTAATCATTTAACATCCTTTTCAGAGATATTGTGGTAAGGTGTCATGTTCTCACCGTGATAATATCTCGCACTGCCACCTGGTGGATTCCTCCAGATTTACGTAAAGTACGAGCGCAAATATAAACAGTACAACGCTTGCGTAGCAGGAGCGTTTGCTGCAGCATGTATCACGTCACGTGAAGTATAAACCTGGCCTTATGGGGGAACAGATGCAAAGTAGATTTAAACAAATTTTATAGTGTAAGATGCTAGGGCTCGCTGTTGCCCATTTAAACCCAACAGACAGATACTCTTGACACAGGTTAAAAGCAACAAGAATATCTTTTAATTCCTTTCTTCCTGTAATAGTGCCTTCTAGCACCTCCACCACAATAAACAGACAATACAACAATAATAATCACAATAATCAAACTCAAATCTCTCCTCCACACCTCCCAGCAAGCTCTGTCCTACTCCTCCTGTCTCTGGCTTGTTTGTTGGGTTCACAGCAGTTCTTTAAATAGTCCTTGACCTGGAAGTGCTTCAGTCCTTCCATCCATGTGACTTGCTAGCACTTCCAGGTCAGATGGAGAACTGTCTTTTTCTTCATCCCGGAAGTAGAGCTTCCGTACTTGTGACTTGTGAGTACGTCTGGACTATGGATGAGGCATGGCTCCTCCGGTCCTTTCACAGCTACTCCTGGCAGCACCCTCGGTACCCAACAGGGTACTCCAAGTATCAGGATGCCCTGTGGGAATCCGGGGCACTGCTAGACTCCAGGGGAGCTGCCATCTAGCATTTTGGGGGAGGCAGTGTCCAAAAGTAGCTGCCTCCCCCTATCCTTCCATCTTCAGGGCGTCCCGGCCGGGTTGAGCTGCAGGCTGTCTATCAAAATAGTAAAAATCCAGAACAACTTAGAAATTCTAATTCCCAAAACCAGGAAAAAGGTCAAAAGCCTGAATATCTTTTCAAAAATGCCTAGAAATAACACATATGAATTCAAACTCCAAAAATGAGAAAACCCTTAAACCAAACTTTTTCAATATGATTAATACTTCTAATACTAAAAGCAAAACTTTGTAATCATTTGTAAAACTGTTCAAAAGAGTGGAGAGAAAAACAAGAAGTTACCCCCAAAAATGAATAATGGTGAACTCCTGAAATGCACAGCTAGTGCTGGGTAGTACCAACTTTGAATGTGATTTGGGAGAAGTCACAAAGTCAAAATAACAAGACAAAAGTTGAATCATGAAGATGTGAAATAAATAAACAAAGTTTATAGGATATTCAGGATCAAAGGTCAGGACCAAAGTTTGGCCATGGTGTGGGATTTCATAGCCAAAAACAGACATCAGAGTTAAATTGAGCAGACGCAAAACTAAGTAAAGGAAAAGAACAAGGATTTGTAACCACAATATACTAATAACAATGCTTATCAAAGCTTTTGCATTAGAGGAATTTTAAATATCAGACGATTAGGGAAATGTATACACTGACCTTTATTCACCTGTGTTGATGTTGTTTCTCGTCACAAACTCCCATTGTCTTAACTGGGAACTGCATAGCAACTGGCAACAAAAATGGCGGCACCCATAAGGAAACGTGGGAAATATAATTCATTTCCAAAATTGTTAACAAATTGAAATAAAAAACAAATACAACCAATAGATTCCTCAGCTTTCAAAACCTTCAAAATGATGTCCAAAAATGTTAAAGACAAAGAAATAGTCAGAAAAAAGTTGTCAGCCAAATCATAATACGTGACTTTTTTATTAGGTCCACAGACAGCTTCAATCAGTAGCATGCTTGAGTAATTGACAGGAAATTAGTGCAGAAAACTTAAAAGTTATAACAATGAATTATTAAACATAAGGATAAGAATTGAATGTAACTCAAGGATTACTTGAATGTTGTTTTAAGCCTAGGCCATGAGGCTTTTGCCTCCAATTTGAGGAGCCACCAAGATAGTTCCTAAGGGAAATATGAAGTAGGCGAATAACAAACACTCTTCTAGAAAGTAGGAATAAACAAATGGGAAATCCCAAACAATCTTCCCACAAAGAAGGCAATATGGGTAATTAGATTAATGAATCAGATTAATGGGAGAGTCAAAAGGAGTCAGCAAACATTGGTGGCACTCGTTGATTGGATGAAGCTCTGCATATGACATGACATGACATTAGATGAGGTAATGTAACAGAAAAGCATAAATGCAGATGAACTGTTTTATTTATTGGACTGAAACATTTGTGCATACCTGTTGTCACACACGTGCGAGTAGGAGGCAGCTAAAGGGCTCGAGTAATTGTAATAAAACATCCGACCAGGAGGCGGCGGAGTGCACTGACTGTCTTTCTCAGTTCCCTACAAACCTTTCCTGGGAAATCCTGCAAGGTTCCGGCGCCTCTGAAGACATCACTTCCGAAGCCGACCCCTTTGATGACGTCACTTCCGAAGCCGGCCCCTTTGATGACGTCACTTCCTCTCAAGTCCTTTAAAGCCTCCATCTTGGCCTACTATAGGGAGTTCTGTTTTGGACTCTGTGAGATGCACATCGTTTCTTTGATAAGAAAACCCATTTGCAGCTGGGAAAAAACAATATACGGGTGGCTGCCCCAAACCTTTATAATGTCTTGGACTCGTTTATATGACACTGTGTACAAACAAAGAACCATTCTGCATTTTCATCTGGTCTTCTTTGAAAATAGAGGAAACTTTTTTCCACAACAGGTGCATCAGAAGGAAGCTTGGGTAGTTTTGGCGTACACTAAGCCAAAATGTACTTCAAAATCCAAGTTTAAAAAATATAATATGAATTGTTCAAAAAACACTCAAAATTCTCCACAAGAAATGAAATCTCTGTCAATCCCTGGCTTGTACAGAGGAAGGCAAAGAATAAAGCCTCCTAATGAAGGATTAATTGGGGGATTAGGAAAAGTGCAATAAAATAGTTCACAGGAGCAGAGCAGGCAATTGCCAAACAGGCATTTCAAAGCAATCCCAATACAAAATTCACAAGCAAATCCAAGTAACAGCCACAAAAAATAGCCGAGAGCTAAAGTAAAAGAAAAAATTACAATACTCAGAAATCCCACCAAAAACCACCAGAGTGCATAAATGAACCACTGTGGGCAATTCTAAGCCTGCCCTTTAAGGGCTGGGGGTGATCCCGTTTAGAGATCTACAAAATACAAGAAACTTAAGTAAACCACAAAACATGCAAACTGCAAACTAATAGATAATGATTAAACAAATAATAAATTAACAGGACTATATTATAAAAAATAATGTAAAACAATGAACAATAATAAGAAGTGAACAAAGAAGAGAAAGAAACAAATTAAACATAAGCCAGGGGATGAACCAACACTTGACCTTAGCAAAGTGAAAATAGGGATTTGGAATAACTGGCAAAATGAAAGCTTTGCCTGTGGATTTCACTACACCTTAATTTGTATAGACCAGTTAAACATTGTAATAAAATAGGCAGCAGACAGAAAAAGGTTTGGGGATGGCCACCTCATATACTTAAAAAAGAAAAATATGTCTTCGAAGACAAGAGTTCAAGACAGAACTCACTAACAGGATGAAAACTGGTCTATAAATATAGGAAGAGGAGGAGTCAGGAAAGCTGGAACAAGAACTGATGTGGCAGGGAGATGGGTTCTGGGTACTGGAACTGATGCCATCATTAGGTGCCGGAAGTCATATCATCAGTGGGTGGACCGGCAGTGATGTCACTGAGGGGCAGTCTTTGGCTGGTCTTCAGAGGGACAAGAGGAGAAAGGATTAGATGACAGTGCCAAACTCTGGTCTGGCTGAGAAATAACACTCGTTTAAGCCTGTAAACCGTCTGCCATGCGCATGTGTGTGACAGCATCCATTAAACTGGTGCCAGTGCACTGATTCATTGGTCTGTCCACTACTTACCAGCAGACCCTGAGGTGTGTGAACTCCACCACATCACGACACAATCAAAGTAAAACATGACAAGTGGAAAATGGGAGAAATGTGTGTCCAAACAAAAAAATGTTAATGTTATAATGAATGAGTAAGACATCAGAATGCACAACAAGAAAGAAACCTAAACAAACATAAGTGTGAAAATGAAATATGAAAAGACCAGATAAGTATACAAAACAAATAAAAACAAAATGTATATAAAATTAAAATAAATTAAAAAAATCACAAGCAACACTGTGGCACAAAAATAATGCTTATTAGTTCAATTGGAAAATATCACAATTACAGTTCAAGAAATAATCAGAAAGAAGTGTAAAAATGAAATATGAAAAGACAAGATAAGTATAGAAACAAATAAAAACGAAATGCACAAAAAATTTAAGTAACATTGTGGCACAAAAATAATCTATATATATATATATAATTCACTAAGGGCACACAAGACACTGAGTGCAAGCAAAACACTGAGGGCATGCAAGACACAGCCCCGCCCACCAACTCTAACCCTCCTACCGCGTCATGGGATACGCACGACAGAGCCACGCACGCCAACTGTAACCGTCCTCCCGACTCCAGCGTTGCTCTTGAGGCACGCAACAACTCACCAAACACAGCTTCAGTCGCTTTCGTCTGTGCAAAACTCCACATGCACTTCTGAGCCACGTTGACTTTACACCGCACGCAAGACAGAGAGCCACGATCGCCAACTCACAGAACCGCACCCGCCAACACTAACTAAGGGCAAGCAAGACAGAGAGCACACGCAAGACAGACAGCCCCGCCTGTCAACTCACAGAGCCCCGCCCACCAACTCTAAGACCATGGGATACGCATGCATTTAGTGTATAAGTGGATATAAATAATTGCAGGCAAATGATTTGCCAAAATCTGTTGTATGTAAATGATACTGTTTAAAACGTTATTGTTTTTTCATTTGAAAACCCAGTTTCCACATCTACCTGTATTAGTTACCACTCGTAATAGGGTGGACGCGCTGACTTATCGTGTCGACTGGGCAACAGAGTGAATGCGGCGTCTATCTATATATGTCTATGTTTTCTGTAGCTTGCTACAGGAAGGTACTCTCTCGACCATTGGCATTGGTTTCGCTCCTTGCTATTTGCATTATACTGCGACGGTGGTTTCCTACGCCTTTGCTATACTGAATTCCTTTCTTACCGTTTTCCATTCTTATTCTTACACCGTCGTATGCTATGGCGGGCTTCGGCTAGTACTTATTAATTCAATTGGAAAATGTAACAATTACAGTTACATACTTCAAGAGTAAACAAGTACAGTACAGTGGAACCTCGAAGTACAGTGGGACCCGAAGTAATTACCCCCATAGGATTGTATGTAAATACAATTAATCCTTTCCAGACCGTACGAACTGAATGCAAATATATATATTTTTAAAGATTTTTTAAGCACAAAAATAGTTAATTATACTATAGAATGCACAGCGTAATAGTAAACTAAATGTAAAAACATTGAATAACACTGAGAAAACCTTGAACAGAGAAAAGTAACATTAACAAGTAACATTGCAAGAATTCACACTATAGCCTTATAAACCGCTCGCTGTAAACACTTTTTTATGAGTTTTAAGCACAGGGAAAACATGAACATTTTAAAAATTCATAATTTAATAAACAACCAAGAAAGTAACATTGCAACAATGCATGCTACGAACCGATCGCTGTAAACAGAAGTGAAGTGGAGGTTAAAATCCAATAGAAAAAAGTCTTCATTAAATATGAGGTTAAAACAATGCTCGAATCAATCTCTTTAAAAACAAGCTCGGTGCATTCTTTAACAGCCTTCTCGGCCTTACGTGGCCAGTCCTCTCTCTCTCTCTCTCTCTCTCTCTCTCTGTCTCGCTTGCTTGCTCGTGCTCTCTCTCTCTCTCTCTCTCTCGATCGCTCGCGCTCTCTGTTTCATGCTCGCTCCATCTCTCTCTCTCTGTCTCTCTCTCGCTCGATGCAGAGGGAGAGACTGAACACGTGCGGACATCATTGGGAAACTGGCTTGTTCGTCACCCGAGTGTGTGGTTATGAACAGATGCAATAGTTTGGTAAACTTTTTGGTCGTAACCCGATTTCTACATGGTCCAAGATGTTTGTGACCCGAAGTTCCACTGTATAAAGGAAACAGACTTTGAGAGTTCTCAAGAGGTATTATTACAAACATAAAAAATGTATTCACATACCATGACAAAATGCATTTCACAGTCATAAAAAAGGATACTGCCGCATAAGGGGAAAAATATGTAGTTTTTTACAAAGTTGAAATTATAAGAGTTCGCTAGTGAGTAGAAGCTCAGCAGAGAAGATCTGAATTGGGAAGTCACATGACAAGGTACAACCAGAGAAGGGTGACGCATTTCATGCACAGAATTCCCTCTTCAGGGCCAGGGAATAAACCAGAGTGGCCATTCTGAACATTTCAAATTGTGAAATATGAAAGCAAATTAATAAAACTTACAAAAAAGAGAAGAAAATAGTAAATAAATAAATAAATGGTGTAGTAAAATGAACATGCTGGTGAGTACAGTAATATTTGACAGGAAATGTTTACCTTCTATAGTGTAATTCATTCCATGTAAAACAACAACATAATAGTAAGGTTATCTAACTAGTTAAAAATGACAAAGACATCAACTTACATAAAAATCCAATATGTGCCACCATAGTTTAGAATTAACAGAACAACACTGCAAGGAGCTCACTTGAGATATTTGCTCACCCTTACCCACAGTGAACAAACCACTCCCTTGAATCTGGAGGTGATAATTCTCATCTCAGCTGCATCATCCAATTCAGCTATGAACTGTTACAGTGCACACTGATGACGCTAAATATGCATAAATTCCCAAACTGGATACCCTCCCGTTCATGGCTACTTTGTGATTTTTTTCTCATGAACAGGAGAAAGGGGACATGACTCATCTATGATGAACTGTAGTGACCATTTTGAATAGACGAGGTCAAAGAACAGATTGACTAAATGGCAAGTATACAATTACAACTGTAGCTCCACAAATGGTGAGGATCACACACCAAAATATGATGTGTCATTTACTAAATGTACTCATAGGAACATCAGATCCACCGATTGCTTGCCAGTGCTATCACAGTCAAACAGGATCCTGTATTTTTTTTTTTATTCCTGCACTTTAATGTGATGACTTTTCTTTCAAGCTTTATTAGTTCTTGAGATGCATGCACTGTTTAAAAAAACAGAACCGGCTTCTCATTATGGTTTACCAAGTGGAATTTGAGCTTGCCCTACGAAAGTTAGTACCAATCCCTATCGTATGTGTTACCTCCACATTTTCAAATAGCAGCATGCAATATGTTTTTTAATTGTTTGCAATTGCTTTAAAAGCCACACCTTAATTGTACAATATGCAGATTTCATTCTGATAATCTGATCGAGAAACATTTCTGTTATGTCCTGGGTATCAAAACATATAAACAAAGAGGCTGAAACTATTATTCAACAATGCAGATGACAACAAAGGATGCCTACAGGTGTTTTTTTTTAATGCATTCATCCAAGAACAGAACTATCCATTTAACTAACAAACACACATCTAACTACAGCAGCCTGATGCAATACTGTTAGGAATATTGTGAAAATATGTTGTATGATGTTTCTAAATCCTTTGTTTATATTAGTGTTACATTATTGCGGCACATTTGTGATATTGTTTTTTCTTGAGGTCATCAAAATAGTGCCATGTTGTCTGTAGCAATGACCCCATTGCAAGTCACGTTGTTCACGACTTAGTTATTTCATCACAATACCCCTATATAAGAGGGTGGTACTCTTAACCTGGCATCCAAACTTTAAATCGCTCATGAAAATACTTGCTCATAAAGAAAAGCACTTGACAATTGTTTTACTATCCTTCAGAAAATGCATTTAATCTTGTTAATACAGCCCCGGAACTGGAAGTGTCTGTTGCTGCTCGCTGGTGCTTTGTTTGTGTATTTTTTTTACATGTTTTTAACTCTTTTGCCTTTTGCATCAGCTCTACCTTCATCTTTGCATTGGATTAAAAACCGATATCAAGCATTTTTGTCACTTGCCTCTTTCAGCCTTAACACGAGCCCTTGTAGAACTGTTCTCTGCAGGCTGAAGTCTATGTGGGTAAGTGAAAACCTTCTCGCTGATTCTATGCTCAAGTAACTAGCTTCAATGAATGGGTGGTGGAAACTGCCCCTTGTCAATTGCCGAGTACTTGTGGAAATCCCAATGATGACGGTTTACTGGCTAACATGTTATTTTAATTGGGTTGAGTAGGTACACAAGAGGTACATTGCTTTGCTGCCAATCTGGAATTAGTTTGGGTGATTTTTTGATATTTACTATGATAAACCTCAATTGGTTGTCATGGATTACTATATCTACTCTGCTATCTAATGCAGTCACATCTACAAAACTAAAATACTCACCAGATTAAACGTATCGACTTTGAACAAACTATGAATTGCCTGCTGATCTCCTGCTGCACCGCGGCATTCTCCAGTGTCCAAAGTATATTCACCGGGGGTCTCGTTGTCGTTTTTGTCTCAGCAAGAGTAACAGCAAGTCTATTTCTTCACTTTGGTCTGAAGGATGCTCTTGTCCACGTATTTTTGAGCGACGTGTTGATCATAACGTGCTGATTTCTCTGGTAAAATCACTGGAATATGCACCCATAGAAACGTTGAAGTTTGGATTATTTACAGCTTGATCTATCTCTGACAAAGATCTGCTGATTGGTGATTTTATTATAGACACTATATTGGACATGACAGCAACCGCGTGATTATTTTCATCTAAATCAAGTCTCCCACCAGGGTTTGTTTGCATCTCTAAATCCTGTTCTTCGAGCGGGGAAAGTAGTCTCACAATAATTCACCGCAAAGACCAAAAATTATCACCGATATCTCTTCCAGCATATCCTTCCTTTGAACTGTTAGCTGGCGGACCTTCACCTACTATGATTGCTGTCTTATATAGACCTCCTAAACTATCAAATGTTTTTATTCCAGAACATTTTACTGTTTTAACTACTTTGTGTGGTGCAGTGTCTCCTAATGTCATCCTTATGGGTGATATTAAACATACACTTTGACACCTCAACTGATGCATTCACAAAGGATTTTAATGAAATCATTCAGCGTGTGATTTCATTTTGCAATGTCAAGCATGGAAACCCAGAAAGCCTTATTAATTTATTACAATTACAGCCTGTTTCTCCTTTTGCTACCATACCATTACAATGCTGATCTGTCTTCTGCTTTCGATACACTAGCTTCCTTAAAAACACAGACTGTTTCATTTATTCACACTGCTCCCTGGTTTACACCTGAACTCTGTTAGCTCAAGGCCACAGGCTGACAGTTGGAGCGTCTAGCTAAAAAGACAGTTGTATAATAAGGAAATGTATTCAGATCATATGTTAAAATATGCTCTCTCTGTTGCCAAAACTGTATAGTATTCTAACATTATCAATACCCGAGGAAAAAATACTAGAGCTCTTTTTTCCACAATGAATAGGCCAATTACACCACCAGAAAATGTTGCTCACCATAACCTCTCTGTTAAATACTGCTGTACTTTTTTGGATTTTTTCCAACTCAAAAATTGAAAACATCCACCAGCAACTTTCTTCCTCTGTTTCTACAGAAAATGAGATACTTTCCACTATCATCCATATTCCCTTACCAACCACCTTATTCTCAGATTTCAGTTTACCAGCTGAAAATGATGTCTCAGAGCTTAGTACAAAATCTAATTGTTCCTCATGCCAGTTGGACCCAATACCTACAAGCTTGGTTAAGTCCTGTCTGTTAAGTATTTCTCCCATGATAACTGCTATAGTTAACTCTTCCCTTACTACAGGCATGGTTCATCTCTCACTAAAATGGTTTCAATTACTCTAATTCTGTAAAAACCTGGCTTAGATCCTAATACCTTTAACTATTATCAGCCTATTTCAAATGTTCCAGTCATATCTATCCATCCATCCATTATCCAACCCGCTATATCCTAACTACAGGGTCATAGCTGTGGTAGCTCACATGATGCCTTGAGATAACCTGACCTAATGGAAGCATATACTGTAGATCGAAAACAGCAGCAAACCCAGAACAGAGCCTTGTGGAACACCATATAGAACATCATGGTTCTCCAAAATATAATTACCACAACTAACAAAGAATTTTCTACCTGTTAAGTAAGACTCAAACCAATTTAAGGCACTGCCAGAGAGGCCCACCCACTGACTAAGGTGATTTTTAAGAATATTGTGATCAATGGTATCAAATGCTGCACTCAGATATAGGAGGACGAGTGCAGATAAATGGCTTCTGTTTACATTTAATTGCAAGTCATTTATTACTTTAATGAGTGCAGTTTCTGTACTTTGTTTTAAAACCTGGCTGAAACTTGTCAAGAATAAAATGTTTATTCATGTGATCATTTAGCCACATAATGACAGGCAGGTTAGAAATAGGTCCAAAATTGTCAAAAACAGAGCAGTCGAGATTATGTTTTTCATGAGCAGGGGATTAACAACGGCAGTCTTAAGGCAGTCTGGGAAGACACCCATATCTAATGATAAGTTTACTATGTCTAGTTAGTAACCCCTGTGTGTGCCTGGAGTTACTTGGAAGGCCAACATTCAAGGACATGAGGATGACAAAGAGGAAACAGCAGAAGTGGCAATCCCTTCCAAAAAGAGGGCCACACAGTCATACAAGGCAATGGGTGTTCCTTGAGAGACTCAGCCTTTAAAAACTAAAGATGGCTCTGCAGGGTCACCAAAATAGCTAGGCAGAGTTACAGTCTGGTGTCCTAATGGCAATTGCAGAGATGGCTATGAAGCATGTAGTGATTATGTACTGATTACCTGTCAAGTTATAAACTATGAAATGTTCCCATGGCTAAGCAGTGAACACTTGGCTGTGTCCATGATCAGAGAGAGAGAGAAAGAAGAAAAGAGAGATGGGAGATATCAAGGGGTGGTTTATATTACTGGAAATGGTGGACCCCACTTGCACTTGTTTATTTGTACTCTGGGATCTTCCTATTTACATCCCTTCTTTTAAGTATCCATTTGTCAATGTTCACGTTTTCTTATTGTTTCAGTGAATGATCCTCAGTGGTAGAATCAAAACTAAACCCAGGAGTGATGGAAGCAAACCCAGAGTTCAAACTGGAGGAATGATAGTTCAGTAAAGGGTGCACAATGCCAAGAATTTTAGCTTTGTTAACCGATCTGAAAGCAACCTTTTTACAAAGAAGACACTGAAATCTAGGGAGAACTGGCAAGATACTTGCAGAAGGCACATTTGTGCAGCATCTAACATAAGGCCCATGTGCTATATGAGAACAAAATTGCATTGATGTGACCCACAAGATGTGATATATTGAACATACTCACTTGGAAAAAACATCCAGACAAGAACATTTCAAAATTACAGTCCTGTTTCATCAATAACTGACTCTTCACAGAATAAGAAGGTTAAAAACCAACAGAATATCAATCAGTGCATGTGACTTCATTGATTAGCTTGCCTCTAAACAATCTCAGCCATTTCTTCAAGTTCTCCAAGATACTTCCAAGAATCAAGCTTTGATTTTATGGTGTGTAATGTAGGTGTGTCCAGGTTGAAGATAAACACAGAGGAAAGTAGAGCAATCAAGGTCTTGAATGGACTGTGCAAGCTTATCAATAAACAACAATCACTCTAAAAAAGAGTGAAAGGTAAATACAACTTCAAAAATAAAAAGAAAACAAGTAGCACAATGTTTCTGCTGTAAAAAGAATGTCCATCTAGTACTGGAAATGCATTATGTTATGATTTAGAATTCATGTCCCACTGCTATTGTCTCAGAGAGGATGAAGAACTGAGAGGTGAAGCAGATGGAGTAGGTGGAAGAAAGGCAGAGGCAAATAAGGGGCCCCTTCTTACTTATTGCCTAACTGGATAAGTTCCTGCTGTCTAACTCCGGGACCCCAGGTTTGTGGCCAGCCTGAACGTGTGAGGATGTAAATGAAGAGAATCAAGACCCTGAGTGATTCCTCACTGATGACACAGTCACCAACCACCATAACAGCAAGCCATTGAAACATGCAAAGAAACCAGAGTACCAACACCTTCATTTTCTCCTCTGTGTTGTGTGAACGATGATTTTGTTGTTCTTTGCTAACAATAAGAAGTCTAGAAAATCCAGGATAGAATGGAGCCTGGCAATCCTGACATGTGTTCTGCACATTTCTTATTGGACGTTTGGCTACCTGTAAAGAGCAGCTATAGCCATTTGCTTCTGTTTGCTTAGTTCAAATCAGATTCACAACACACACAGCCATTTGATTTTAGTAGATACACTAAGCCTAATGATTCTGAACTAGAGAACTTCACTTTGTCATAAACTAGACTATGAAACCATGTGAATCCTTGGAGCAAAACTTGCACCTATTTGGAATCAATATAGACATTCAGAAATGAAGCCATCCATCCATTTTTTTTTCTGAGACCAATTTCTCTAATAGACAGGCATTTCAATATCATCCTTCTCAAAAAGGCAACACAGCTTAAAAATTCAAAACTGTTTCTTTAACTATGAGTAACCGTTTTGAGTTGTCCTGTTATGATGCGTGTTAGGGGTTTGTGGCAGTGTACAGGTTTCTAGATAAAACAATACACCTCAGGCTGTCTGAGTATGTGTAGCTGTAACACTGTGCAGTCTTGGGGTGTTTGTTGTGGAGGTAAGCTGATTACCAAATAACATGCAGGTGAGGTTAGCTCAGCTGATCCACAGTGACACTCCACCGGCCATAATTAGTGTGCGGCACCCACAGGAGTATATAGAGAGCCCAAATAGGAAACAACAGAAAAAGAAATGGAAAAAGGGAAATAAGGATAGAAGCTGGAGGTTAAATTAATAAGAGAAAGAGGATTATGGCAGAGCCTGTGTTGTGGACAGAAAGCAAGCAGCCAGCGATGATACCCTGTGTGGAACAAGAGGATGGGACTCGCGGGGTAGAATCACTTCTGTTGAGCATCCAGGGAGAAGGAGTGACCAACCACTCCAACCACTACCGACCAACTGCAAACAGCGAGAGATTTCGGTGATAGAAGGGGGCAGGGCTCATGGGGTACTTGTGGATGCCAAGGCAGTTAAAATTTGACTGTGCTTGCCGGAGTATGTCTCCCCTTACTGAGTAGACAGTAGAAGGTGAGCAGAGGAGATGTTGTTTTAGATGGATGCACAAAGGCTTGCAATAGTTTTTATGGATTGATCCTGATGTTATTTTAAACTTGGATTGTTTAATTATTGAATTTTATCTTCCACGGAGCAGTGTTTTATGGATTATTTATTTATTTATTTATTATGGAAGAGACTGGGCTGCGCTTTGTTTTTCAATATTTTATTTTAGAACAAGATGGGCAAAGCACTGTATGCACCATATCTTGTTGTTGTTCTGAGTCCTCATTTGCCCGAGTCCATCTTAGTCTATGAATATTCATGAACTGAGTTAAAGGAGGTTATGCCAGCTACAGGAAACCGGGCAACACAAGCTTTTTCACTTTGAACAGGGAAGGATTACTGAACAATGACAACATTACTGTCTAATAATCACAAAGCAAATGTCATTAATGCGAATATTGCAAGTTGAGCTTTATGGTAACCAGAAAAGTGAAAGAATCATTAGCTAATGGAAAAATCTGAGCAGCCCTCTACTCACCTTTTCATTGCAATTCATATGAAGCTGGTACTCATCTTAGAAGCACAAAGACAAGGTGGGCAGGAGCCTTGGACAGGACTCCAGAGTTTTTAAAAGACACATCCAGTTTAGAGTTTAGCCGTACATCCATGTATAATATAAACTAAATGAATCCTGTTCTTGTTTCTGAGAACTGAAGCATTGATATTAAAAGACTTTAAATGAATGACAATAATTCTGACTTACTAACAGCTAAGCACTACACTAAAGAGATGATACATAACTAGTGGACAGGAATAAAGCAGAGTACCAAGAGGAAACCTACATGAACACAGACACAACAAACAAAATTACACACACACACACTAGACCTTGGGCAGCAATGGTAACCACTGTGCCGCTATACCACCCTTAAGTGATTCACTTAGCTTTTAATATTCAGGTTTAGTCTGTTTGTGGTGCCAGCTGGGACTCACTACCCAGACCAAGGACAGTGAAAAAGGAATTGCAGCTGTGTAGTCAGAGACAGCAAAGAAAAAATAAAAATATACATCTCACAGTCCATCTGTCACATGCATATCAGCAGCCGCTCAATACTGATTTTTGTAAGAGTGGGGACTGCTGCTGTTTTGGCAAAAGGGCTGACGGCTGATAATCATTCTTTTTGTCTAAGTAGCATGTACGCAATGCAGGAAGAGAAATGTAATTTTCTCTGTCTAATTCCAATAGATGGGCAACGTCTCAACAGAGAGTCTGTGACCTTGAATTGCACAGCTTGTTGATATAAAAAAGTGCTGTCAGACTGTCTGTTTTGATGCAAATTGCAAGGCTTCTTTGTGGGGAAAAAGTCAATAAAGGAAAACTGATTTGACAGCATCTAGTTCAGATCTGTTGATGTGTCTTGTTTTTCCCCTTGTAAGCCTCTAAAGAGCGTGCCACACTCTGATCTGAGTCCATTGTTGAAATAGTCTTATCTCTCAATCTTCAATATATTTTATGTATATATAAATGTGTGTATATGTGTGTATAAAGACAGATAAAACATAGAAAGGGACAGAGAGGATGCCTTGACAGTTTACCTGCTTTTATTCTGTTCAGGGTCACGCAGAGTAGGAGTGTGTGTTCTGGCTGATATTGGCATCTGTCATTTCTCCTTTTAGTCTTTATTTATTTAGGCTGAAAAGATTCTGTTCTCATACAACATTTAAGACTCTTTCACCCTGGAAAACAAATGTTGGTAGCTATCCTCTGGGCTATTTTCTCAGACTTGTTTTACAATATGACATCATATAATGATAATCAGTAATTTCTTTACCCACTTAGTCCTGATCAGGGTCATGGGGGTTGCTGGAGCCTGTCCCAGCTAGCACAGGGTGCAAGGCAGGAACAAACCTTGGATAAGGTGCCAGTCCATTGCAGTATAATTACAAATATATTGTGAGAGACGGTTAGTAACCCTACCTGGCCGAGATGCCTTTAGTGTGGAAGGACAGGGAGAGATGGCATGCACAGGGCGTTATCTCCCCCCGGAATGCTAGATGACTGCCCCGCTGGGTGGCAGCAGTGCCCCGGATTCCCACAGGACAACATGGAAATTGGAATCTTTTGACTCAGCCCTGTTTGGTTTTGTGGATGCCTCCACGGGCTGCTGTGGGGACTAGAGAGCTCTATTTCATGGCGCCCCTGCCTTACCTGGAAGTGCTCTTGAGCCAAGCTTTTAGAAATCTGGAGGTACTACCAAGGATTACTTAAAAGAAGCTGCCTGCCACAACTCCGGGAGCCAGGAGATGAAGCTTAGTGGGAGGAGCAGAGGAGGCATTGACACAAAGTGACAGAGAGAGTGAGAGAGAAGAAGAAGAAGAAGAAGAAATGATAAAGTATTGCTGCCTGCTTAGCTGTACTTATGTTGGTGGTGGGAAATGTTTACTAGGGAAGAGTTTGCCACAATTAAATACTTTTTTTTCCCCATAATAAAATGGTTTTTGTGTCTGCAACTTGTGTTTGATCCTGTGTGTGATGGGTGTTTGGGAAGCTGGAGCGCCCTTGATGGCCGCTATATATACATACACACTATATATGCATTTACATCTTAATAAAATGACAAGTGTCTGTGTATTTGTCCGGCTTAACAAACATTTGTAATGCTTTTATGAATACCATAGCAAATGGCATAACAGGTGTAACATCTGTTGGAATTTTAAATGCTATTGCATTGCATTACTACAAAGGCTTGTGATGCACCATCTGTTGGAATGACAAATACAATGAATTTTATTAGTACAAATGTTTGTGATACATTATGGCACTGCTGCCTCACAGTAAGAAAATCTCGATTCACATCCTGGGTCCTCCCAGTGTGAAGTTTGCATGTTCTCCATGTGTCTGCATGAGTTTTCTGCGGATGCCCTGGTTTCCTCCCATTGTCCAAAATATGCAAGTTAGGTGAATTGGCGACACTAAATTGGCCTTGTAGTGTGTGTATGTGCTTATCCTGCTATGGACTGACAGCCTGTCCAGGGTTTGTTCCTGCCTTGTGCCCTGTGCTAGCTGGGATAGGCTCCAGCCCCAGCGAAACTCCACTGCTACACTGGCCTAAAATAAGTGGGTTACCAAATGAAATGATGTGCCATCTGTTGGAATGGCAAATGCAACGCATTTTATTTCTACATGCATTATAAAATGCTTTGCAATAGATGGAGCACTGCAAACATTAACACTGGCATTTGCATCAATTACATGGATTTCAACCTTTCTTATACAGGTAGCACTTACATAATTTTTTTGTACCTATAGTATATGTAGTTACTGTATAGCTGTTAAGAAGAGGTACTCTTAACACGACTAAATGAATAATATAATAAATTTCCCTTTAGACTATTAGTTGCTTCTGCATCTATGAAGTCCTCTAGGACTTCCAATTGTTTTCCATATGCATACTTTTCAAGTCCAAACTGTATAACTTATTATTAAATCTAACACTTTAGCAAGAGGGTTACTTAGGTGCATCTATTAGCTTCAGAATAATATTTTTGATGTTACTTGTAATAATACTTATAAAGCATGAATGCTAACACTTTAGAATAGGGGCAACCTAGACAACATCTGGTAATCACTTACTGCTGGATTCTGAAATCTTAACAAAAGCTATTATTTTGCGCTCTGTAACAGTAAGTGGATAATAGCTGTATTACTGCAAACTCATGCAAGTCCTTATTTTAAAATATTACATTAATATTTTCCTTTGCACACTCAGATATATAAATGTGCTATATGTGTAATGATTTGATATGTATGTTGTAAATAAAAGCATCAGCTAAATTAATAATAACATAAACCAACCTATTAGCATTTTAATTGCTTCTGTGTACTATTAAGTTGTGAATAGTGATAAGTCCCTTAGGCTTACTTTTGCTCTCTAATCCTTGTAAGTTATTATTGAATTTCATATTTTTTCTTTCTCTGCTAAACTTGCCACATAAAGGTCCTCTTCTGAACTCGGTTTTTGTCCATCTGCGCTTTTTAATTGAAGCTTCTGGCTTTGGTGTCAAACAAAATCTTAGCAAACATATTTGTCCAAATAATTATCTTTCAGTAATCATTGAATGGTAATTTAGCATTTTTTTTTCAGTAATGCCAGGAACCAAAATGAAGTTGATTGCACATGTATATTTTCTACTATAAGCCAGAACATCCAAACGAGGTGTTAGTTGTTCGCTGATTTCGTAATGACAGACTTGCAGTATATTAGCGATTCGTTAACTCCACTGAATTCTCTGCTCCTTGAGTTCGGCAAAAAAGAAGAAATATTCAGAATTTTCTAACTGTCATGAAATCATGCAGTTGTGTGTATATGTAAATCAAAACATGAACCAGCATTTCAGTATAGTAGCACTTAAATCATATTTTTTCTCATAAAAGCACCTCATTTATGGTTAACTACAAGGTGTCATTGCTCCATTCCATTTTTATAAAGAAAGCCCAATATTCATTCTGAAATTTGCCTTCATTGTCGGGTTTACCGTGTCTGTGAAAACTCTACAAGTGAGCCGCTGTCTATCACAGCACTCTTCACATGCAGCTCGATTGTTATGTCCACTATGTGCCACGTTCTTCCTTACTCATGTCAAATTCATGCCGGCTATGTACTTCCATTTCCATGATATGAGAAAAGCACTGCGATGCCATTTCAAATGAGTTCATAGTCATTTTTACCTGACTGAAACAACAGCAATAGTGACAGTTTTCAGATTTGTTTTTTCTTAACCATGAGTAGTGAAACAATGTGAGTGATTGCAAGTTTCATTCATGATTTCATTGATGTCTGCTGAAGACAGACAGCAATTCACATCTGGGAAATACTGCTCAGAAATGTCGATAACAGTGTCAGGAGAGGATCTTTTGAGGTTAAAAGGATATGCATATTTAGTCAAGTGGGAGCCAGTGGGAATAAGCAGCAATTCTCATGGTGCTTATAGGGTTAAATTATTTTGTCTCTGTACTTCTTGCAGTGTACATTATGAGAACTGCTGGGTAGTGACATCCTCATCCTGCACTGGTTGCTACAGCTCTGTGATGTCACACTGGCCTCAAAAAGCATCATGGGGCACACAACAAATTTTAAGGAAAATATTCAGTGAACAAGGTCATTGGAATTTGCTGTAAAAATGCTTTGACAAATTTTCTCAATCAACACTACTATATATGCAGGGTTTAACTCTATAATTATGTTTTACACAGGATAACAAAGTGAGTTGAAGGTGGGGAGCTGGATCAGCAGTTATGAGGTTTAAGCTCCCCAGTGGCTCAGCTATTACTCCAAGCTACTAAACTAAATGAAAGAAAAGTGAAAAGGAGAGGGAATAATTGAAACGTATAGTTGATGATACAGAATACACCAAAAATCAAACAATGAGATTGGCACCAAATGACCAAATAGTGCTTTTACAACAGCCTTGTTACTTCATGATGACCATACTGAAACAAATCAGAAACCATGATGTCAATATAGTCTTAATTACAGGTATTCCCTGGTTGGTCCATGTCCCACCAAATGAAGAACTCCTTACGTCTTTTTTCAATAAGCTCTCCTCTTCCCCACCTTCATGTTCTAAAATCACTATAAAGTGCGTCTCCTTTTACTATGCTGTGGGTGTAAGCAGAGTGATGGGTCATCATGAGATACACCGAGCTAACCTCTGTAATGTGCTCTCCTGACCGTTCCACACCAATCAGTCTAGCATCACTGATCACATGGGCCAGTGGTTCCCCATGTTCAGTCCTGGAGGACCACTATGGCTGCTGGTTTTTATCCCATCCAACTTTCAATGCAGTTTTCCTGGTCATTATTTACTAATGAGCACACTAGCGGGTGTGATACTTGAATAGCTGCACCATTCTGTGTTGACTGTCCAGATGTCTACTTCATTCCTTGTTGTCATTATAAGAAGGTAAATTAATAGGAAAATGACAAAAGAGAGAGGTGTTTCTACATGTAAATCTCACACTGTTGTGTTCTTTTGAATGCTCAATAAGAGAAGAAAAAATAAAAGACTAGCGAATTAAACAATGAGATGAGTCAGTCAGTCATTTTCTAACCCGCTATATACTAACACAGGGTCACGGCAGTCTGCTGGAGCAAATCCCAGCCAGCACAGGGCATGAGGCAGGAACAAACCCCGGGCAGGGCCAGCCCACACAGGGCACACTCACACACACACCAAGCACACGCTGGGGACAATTTAGGATCGCCAATGCACCTAACCTGCATGTCTTTGGACTGTGGGAGGAAACTGGAGCACCCGGAGGAAACTCACGCAGACATGGGGAGAACATGCAAACTCCACGCAGGGAGGACATGGGAAGCGAACCCAGGTCTCCTTACTGTGAGGCAGCAGCACTACCACTGCGCCACCGTGCTGCCCCAATGAGATCAATTCAAGACAAAATAACTCACTGGATTGTGAAACAAATTGGGATGAAAACCTGCACTTACGGTGGTCTTCCAGGACTGAGCTTAGGAACTACTGGTCTCTGGACCTTTTAAAAGGATATTCTGCTGGGGGCTGCTTTGTGCTGTGAATTATTTTGCCCTGCACAATTTCAGACTGGTATCTGTGCTACATGTGCACTCAAGGAAAGGTGCAGTAACCAGCCAAGCCATTTTCTCATTTGGCACTGTACCAGTGTAAATCGAGATTAATGTTGTTGAAGTCTGACTAAATTTCACACATAAATAAAAGGTACACCTCAATGAATGCTGCTGATCGCAGAGCAAGACAGGTAATGAAAAAGACTGACTGGATACATCTTAAACCCCGAAAATTACAGCCAAAAGGTTGAGACAGTATTACCCTGCCAAACCTTTGATATGGCAGTGAAATATATTCATGGCAGTGTAAATCTGAAAAAGTGACCAAAGCAGAACACAGAAAAATAATTTTCAGAGTTAATAAAGCGCTCCTGCAGGAAAAGACGTGTGTCCTAAACCAATACTATCCCCCTAACTACATATGTTAAGAGAGTTCTGTGTCCTGCCTTTAGAAATCTACATACAGTACTGCTATCATGGGCTGCATCAGGAGTTGGCAGGAGGAGGAGTACAGGAACCTAATCAAGGACTTTGTTAAATGCTGCGACTCAAACCACTTACACCTAAACATCAGCAAGACCAAGGAACTGGTGGTGGAGTTTAGGAGGCCCAGGCCCCTCATGGACCCTGTGATCATCAGAGGTGACTGTGTGCAGAGGTTACAGACCTAAAAATACCTGGGAGTGCAGCTGGATGATAACTTGGACTGGTCTGCCAATACTGATGCTCTGTGCAAGAGAGAACAGAGCCGACTATACTTCCTTAGAAGACTGGCGTCCTTCAACATCTGCAATAAGATGCTGCAGCTGTTCGTTCAGATGGTTGTAGTGAGTGCCTTCTTCTATGCGGTGGTGAGCTGGGGAGGCAGCATAAAGAAGAAGGACGCCTCACGCCTGGACAAACTGGTGAGGAAGGCAGGCTCTATTTTAGGCATGAAGCTGGACAGTTTGACATCCGTGGCAGAGCGACAGGTGCTGAGGCTCCTGTCAATCATGGAGAAGCCACTGCATCCACTGAACAGTGTCATCTCCAGGCAGAGGAGTAGCTTCAGTGACAGACTTTTGTCACTGTCTTGCTCCACTGACAGACTGAGGAGATCGTTCCTCCCCCACACTATGTGACTCTTCAATTCCACCCGGGGGAGTAAATGCTAACATTACTCAAAGTTATTGTTTGCTTTTACATGCATTTTTATTACTCTTTAATTTAATATTGTTGTGGATTGTGAATTTCCTCTTGGGATTAATAAAGTATCTATCTATCTACTGTCCCACAACAGACTCCCTTCAACAAATAGGTCTTGAAGCCAAACTCCATATTACTGCACGGAATACATAAAAGGAGTAATTTAAATGAATTCAGACAATAAATAACAAGTAGCAGAAACTAAAATATACACTCAATTTGTACAGATTTGTACAATTTGACACATGCACTTGGGGACTAACTTAGCTGATTTGAAAGCTTGGAGCATTTTAAATTTGTTTGGTGATTTCATCGAAGAGTCAGTCATCACATTTTTACTTATTAACTATTTTTGTAACAATAAGCAGAGTCACATAAAAAGACAACAACACTAGTAGAATCCAATGACATGAATAAGTAGTGTAATAAAGGAGACAACATAATATACATAATATTTTTGAAATAGAGAGTTAAAATCTGTTTTAAATGTCAACAAAACATTGTTGGCTACTTCACACAGGAGTTGTCATAGTTCAGCCATGGTCCCTTCTCTAGCTGGGTCCAAATCTTTGCTTTATGTCTGCTTTGTTCACTTTTTATTCTTTTGTTTGTATTAATTTTATTCATATTTAATTGTATTTGATTTTGTCTACATATCAATACCTTTGTTATATACTTTGTTTTTTGTGGATGGTCCCCCAGGAAGAAGAACCTTCTTTCAGCTATCACCAGGAACTGCCGTCAGCCCTATAAAGGCAAAGGATTCCCACAGTTCATTCTTGAATGCACTAGGGAGTGGCGAGTTCTTGTGATTTTCCTAGAATTTTTGAATGTGTATTCTGTTTGTTGACTTCGCCTTCTTTTTGCCAATTGTGCTTTACAGAGCTTCTTGTGTTGCAGAGTATTTTTCGGTAGAATAAATGTTTTTATTTTATACAGATTCTACATGGTCCTCTGTGCTACTAGCCAGGGTTTTGGCGGCAGTATCCTCCTTTAGCGTACAATTTTGAAACCTTTTTGGAATTATGTGCTTTGGGACTACTAATTCATAACAACAATGGAGAGCAAGTTTGGAGATCCGCAGATAAATTAACTAGTGTCAGAGAACTACTGAATTATTATAAATGTACAGATTATGTGTGTGTAAGGTAGTTTTTAGTGTAGTATAACTACTCAGTATGTACAGTTTTTGTTCACCAGACTGTTTGGTTACAGAGTGACACTCACATTCCCTCTTATACTCATCTCTAGATAAGTAAAATTTGCTTTTTATTTATATTTCTTACTTCTGTGGTTAACATACCCTCAAACAGCATGAGATATGAGAAGCTGTGCCTCTGGCTTGCCGCTCCAGGGGCCTCATGCATAACGCCATGCGTAGAATTCGCACTATAACATGACGTAAGCACAAAAGCGGAAATGTACTTACGCACAAAAAAATCCAGATGCATAAATCTGTGCATTCGCCAACTTCCACATTCTTCCGCTACATAAATCCCGGTCAGCGTGAAAAGTAATGCACGTGCACGCGCCTGCTGTCCCGCCCCGTCTCCTCCCAGAATTATGCCTCTTTGAATATGCAAATCAATATAAATAGCCCTTAAGGTCAGCCTTCTGTGAAAAGATAATGGCAAAAGTATGAAGGAAAACAGAAGAATTTCAGTGAATACCAAGTGGAGGCAAGAAAAAAACTGACTGTTGGTTTAAACAGTGGTATAAACAACAAAAGGAAGTTGATTGAGTGACATAGCGTGTCGGAGAAACTCGAAAGCTCAAATTCACAAAGTTGCACAGTGCCCGAAATTAAAAAGAAGTTGCCACATATCAAAGTTGCCGTGAAAAGGTGAGTTGTAGCCCACTGTCCGAGTATCATATGAAAGCTTATTAGGGTACAGGGAAAAGAAAAGGCACATAGTGGGGAAAAAATACGAAATGCCAACTTTAATTTCAAAATTTCCACTTTAATTATGTAGTTTATTTTGTCATTAAAGTAGAACATCATGAAGTTCATCTTAATTGTACTTACAATTACTAGGAGCACTTGATGGACTGAGGCGTTTAGAGTTCTTGTGATGAAATTGTTTCTGAACTGCGAGGTCAGTACAAAAAAGACTCTGAAGCGTTTGTCGGATGAGAGCAGTTCAAATAGCGAATGGCTGAGGCAGCGTGTGCTTGATGCTGTATACCGATAATTCTCTTTCTGATCAGCTGCTGTACAGCTGTGATTCACACTCAGATACAGTGATATCAATACTCTGAGTGGTGCAGTGAGAGTAATATGGAAAAAGATGATCCACTGTGGCAACCCCTAATGCGAGCAGCTGAAAGAAGAAGGTGGTGCAGTGAGAGTAACAAAACTAAAGCAGTTATGGTAATTGGAATAGTTTGACCATTCTGTGGATCATTATATTGTTACAGGTTAATTATAATCAGATGCATTAAACTAATAAGCAATATGCAGTTAATTTTAGTGTATTTATAAAGCTGTGTCAAGGATGTGGATCTGAAAAAGAAATATAAACCACACAGGTACAGTAGCACTGCTTTCACGCTGGGTGCCACCAGTCTGCAAAACCGAGCGGAGAACTTGTGTACGATAGGATATCAGCTACCGTGGAAATGTGCAGTAGATGCTTTTCATGTTATATATGAATGCATTGGAAAACTGAAATGAGAATTAGCAGATTAACTGTATCTTAATAATGAAGTAGACACCAAGACAAGCGAAACAGAATGATGAAAGGCCAGCACTTTCAAACATGGGTTTGCTAAATTTTATTTGAAAGAAACAAGCCTTTATGTGTGTTACATGGAGGCAATTTTGTGCTTTTTACACTTTGACTTTTAAGATTTATCATTATCATTATTATAAAGATTTTTATTTCAGGTGTTGTGGTTATTGAAGCTGCTATAATCACGCTGCAGGTAACACTAAATCAGCTGCAGTAGCATTTTGTGTTCCAGGTCCTCTCTTCTCACTCTCTGTTGTTATTATGAGGATACAATGAGGGGAGCAAATTCCACTGAAAATGGGAATTCAGAGAAAAACAATAAAAGTGAATTAAGAACTTTAAATTATGAAGAACAAACATAAAACATTTCTAAATTCTTAATGTAAATCTCACACTACTGGTTTTATCTAAATGCACAGTAAGAGAAGAAAACAAGAATCCAGCTAATTACACGTTGAGGGGAAACTGATTGAGAAACTGATTGGAGTAAAATCCTGCAGCCACAGGGGTCCCCAGGATCACTGTCCTAGGGTTTAAGTGACCACAGGGTTTCCAACAATAATCCCTGGAGCCCTTAAGTTCCTCCCACTATGCTAATGTCAAGATTCAATTCAATTCAATTCAATTCAATTCAATTCAATCAAAGAGCTGAATATGCAATATGAAGCTAAAAATGGGGCGAATACATATTAAATCAAGGTATTTAAGTTGTCAGACTCTTTTTCCTACTTTTTCATAATTAAATAATTAGTGTAGAAAAGTGACAAAAATCTCTGATAGATGTGCTGTACTGTGAGTCTGAAGGATAATAAAATGTGAAATAATGAAAGTGAGGTTAAAACCTTTCAGATACCTGAGAAATCCTAAAATATGAAATCAGTAAAAAGTAAGCAGAGCTGCAGAAACATACAGGTAAATGACAGGCAAGAGCAATTGTGGTGGGTTGACGTAGCTTGGAGGAAATATTTCTTCTGGGCGTCTTAAGCAGAAACAGACATTACTATCAAAGCAAGCCATGTCAATAAACACTAAACTCTAAACACCGAGGGCTTGCTCTGCCAGGTAAACCACACATCACGTTAAAGTTCTTACATGGATTCACTTTCTTCTTCTTGCGCTTCATCTTTTCCCACTTCTATGTGGGGTCAATGTGCTTGATCAACCTTGTCCAAACAGCTCAGTCCTGTACCTCCTCCTGAGTCAAGCTCTTTTCCTTCAGATTTACTTTTACTTTAAACCACCCACCTCTTCTAGGGCCTCCCTTGCTTTCTCTTCCCCTCTACTTCCATTCTTTGCCCACATATACATTGTCTCTCCTCATCACATGTCCATACCACTTCAGCCTACTTCCTGTACTTTCTTAAAGATCTCTCCCACTTTTGTTGCACCTCTGATTGTCTCACTTCTTATTTGTCATTTTTGGTAACTCCACCATCCATCTCAACATTCACATTTCTGCCACATCTAACTTCTCCTGTGCTCCCCTTATTGTCCATGTCTCGGCTCCATAGATCACTGCTGGTCTTACCACCGTATTAAAAACCTTAACTAGAACCTTCGGCTTAATTCTTTGATCACACAATACTCCTGATGCTTTCTTCCAATTGTTCATCCACAGTCCATGGCTTATTTCTGCATCTAGTTTCCATTCTTGGGCTGCCACTGATCCTGGATATTTAAATGTATCCCGCCTTTTTAACAGCTTTCCCTGCAGGCTAACTTCTGAGTCCTGATCATCATTAAACCTTACACACTTTATCTTCAACCTTCTACATTTCAAATACCTTCTCCAGTCTTCCAACTTTCTCTCCACTTCCTCTTTTCTGGCGCTACACAACACAATGTCATCAGCAAAAAGCATGCACCATGGTGTGGGTATAGCAGAATCCATGGTGCTCGTGCCATTTTAAATAAATAATTAAAGTGGTGTGGCTAGGCTTAGGCTGATGGGTGCAGCAAGTTGATTGTCTGTCACACACCCATGTGGTCAGCTCAGCTGTTCCCCATTGACTCTTGGCATCTCATTAGGAGGGCCACCTTTGACCACAGGTAGCAAATGGAGCCCAAGTAGAGAGCCAGGAGGAAAACAAAAATAACAAAAGAAAGTCAGAGGTTAAAAGGGTAAATGAGAGAAAGAAAAGAGAAGGCAAGATCAGCAGAAGAGCCAGTGCAAGAGGGAGTGGAGGCAGGCAGTTGAGAAGAGAATCCTAGAAGAGGAATGTGGGGCTGCTGGTCAAGAGGGGGCTGAAGGATTTACTGCTTCAGGAGGGCTCCACACGGAAGGAAGAGAAATGGCAGTAGACGACAAGAGAGCGAGACTCAGAGTGGTGCCTAGTGGCTGCCAATGGACTGGCTCAGAGGACCCAAGCCCAGTTAAAGGGTTAACTGTGCCTGTCAAGAACAAGTCTCCTTGGGCAACAGGATCCCATGTGGGGTAAGTAGAGTAGACATTGATTTTTAGAAAGGTGCTCTGTGGCTCGTGTTTGTTTTAATGGAAGGCCAGATTCCTGTCATGGCTGTGTGTGTTCTCATTTGCTTGCCTCATCCTCAGTTTCATTATCGACTTTTCTAGGATCAAGCTGCCAAAGACCGTGGGACCAACCCATACCATCACATATGGATTCATTAACTTTGCATATTGTATATTGATTGTTTTATTATGAATAAATATATTAAAACATATCAACAAAATAATATCTTTATGCTGTAACAAAATTATATAGCAAATTATAAATTGGCTGGAAAAATGGTGCTTGTGATTAGGTTTCCAGCCAGTAACCAGGCTTCAACTTCTGACTCAGTCACTTTCTCTCTCCATCTACTTCTGTGGAGTTTCAGGTGTTTCCTCGGGTGTTTCAGCCATGACCCAGTGTGTGCTCTGCAAAGAATAGACACTCCATCCTGTGACTTTTCCTTCTTCATGCCCTGTGTTGCTAAAGTAAACACTGTATTCCCTCAGGTTTTCAATGCAATAAGTGATTTTGGAAAATGGAGAAATGAAGAAGACTAGAAATTATATATATTAATAAACTCTATCAAAAAAAAAAAAAAAAAGGCATGATTATAAACCAAAACTTTCAAAAAAATTAAATTGATCCTCAGGGGGATCTACGACTTTTATTGTATAATTACACATAAAAGGGCTTTGTAGTTTCTGTGTAGTTAATATGTGGAAAAATAATTGCTCAAATGAGGACGCTAACATATTCCTTCATTCAAGAAGAGGGCAGCAAACACATTACTGAGGGAACAGAAAGACAGCTCTACAATAAGGGCTCTAGCTGCCCCTGCTACTTCATAGACAGAATTAAGATCAAAGAAGATGTAGGAATGATAAGAGATAAGTGCACAACCATGGGCACACAGAAGATTATGAAGTCATGTAGAGCCAAAAGTTCCACAGCAGTGCAACAGGCCCAGAGGGGCCATGGCATGTCGGATATCTTGACAATTACTTTAACCAAGAGAAAATTTGTAATTTTGTCCTTTTACTTGATTTGCCAGCTAGATACAGATAACTAAATAAATCTTATGCAGACTTATTTCCCTGCTAGTTCTGTTGTCTATCTATCAGCATCTATCATAGATATCTACTTATTTATTACACTACTAGACATTAAGCCTGTTACAATAACGGGTGCTAGAACAGTAGTGCATAAACATTACTAGGAATCAGTCTATATCAAATGGCAAGGGATGTTGACCTCATTCTGTTTCTTGTCTTAATTTTTTTTTGTCAAAAATATTTTTGCAAAAAGCCTAAAGTAAAATAATAATAAAAATAAAGTAGAAACGTATATGACAATACAGGAAGTATAATTAATATTTCCTTAGTGTAAAACTTATTACTTAGTGTAATAATCTGTAAGACACAATATCTGAAGAAGATATTTAGGAAAAATTTTTTTACCTCATGAAATTTTTCTATAAAATTTCATTACAGACAACATTTCTTGTAAATATTCTTTCTGAGTTTGGCAAGAGTTTGCCTTGTTCAGGAATCTCTACAACCTTGACAACAACATCTGAGAAACTTGTAACTCTTGATAATGCAACATACGTATAACTGACCATGGCTGAATACTGGTTCTGGCAAGTAAATGCCAACTTTTTGTAAGGTTTCCTCTTCTGAGTCTTTCTCTTTTAGCGTTTTTCTGACGCTCATTTTCTTTTTCTTCAATCGATCTATTTGCTCGTATTTTTCTTTGTCTTTCTGCCTTTCTTTTGTTGATGTTTACTTGTTGAGCTGACCGTTCTTCCAGGAGATTTGCTTATATAGGATTTCATTGTCTGTGTCTTTTGTCCTACTTGACGTGTGCTTTTTATTTTGGGTGGCACGTTGTTAGTAGATATGTCCGTAATATTTTCTCTTACAGTAATACTGGCTTGTATGTGGCTGTAATATGCGTCAGTGTATTGTGTGCCTTTAAATTTCTCTTGCAGTAATACTGGTTTGTATTTCCGTAAAATGCCTGTAATTTTCTCTGACAGTAATACTGGCTTTGATGTCCGTAATATGACTTTAATTTTCTATCACAACAGTGGTCAATCAGCAGAGTGTCCCCAGCAACTGATGTAATGCGTGGCGTGCAGCTGATAATCGTGACTGTGTCGTCTCCCCAGCAAGTACTGTGCAGTACCCCAGCAAGTATTTTAATCTGTGCTGGCGTGCAGCGGATTATTTTATGTGTGGCATCTCCCCAGCAACGGATTTTATGTGCGCGGCCACGACTACCTAATCACCACTCTCTACAGCAATGATGTCTTTTATTTGCTTATCATGCACTGCCGCGGCAAGGCCATTCACTGTGTGCCCAGCTTCCAGTGTGTGTGCTTTATTTGCTTATTATGCGCTGCCGCGGATAGGCCATTCACTGTGTGCCCAGTTTCCAGTGTGTGTGTGTCCAAGGTGCCGTGCGCATGGGCGGGGCACAGTGTGATGTGCGTCGCGGCCCCATGCATGCGCACTTCACCAGAATACACACACATGGACACCTGGACGCACACAGGGCTTTTATTAAAGACGATATGGCACTTTCCAGGTCTATGTTTTAATATTGAAAGTTAAAATAATTTAGCAAGCAATCAGATGTTTACATCCTAGCTTCGCCCTGCATGGAGTTTGGATGTTCTCTCTGTGTCTGAGTGGGTTTTCCCAAGGTGCTCCGGTTTTCTCCCACTGTCCAAAGACAAGCAGGTTAGGTGAAATTGGCCATAGTTAGTGTTTGGTGTGTGTATGTGTGGGTTTGCCTTTTTATGAACTGGCACCCTGTCCAGGGTTTGCTCCTAGCGCCCTATGCTAGCTCGAATAGAATCTTTTATAATTACAATGACTGTTGAAATTTAATTTTTATATAAAACTCCCATCCCTAAATAAACACTGACTCGAATCAATTTCAAATTATCCTAAATATTATTATATGCAGTATACACAGTGCCTTCCATAATGTTTGGGACAAAGACAACATTTTTCCTTGATTTACCTCTGCTCCAGAGTCTGATTTAAACAATATATATATATATATATATATATATATATATATATATATATATATATATATATATATATCTATATCTCCAAAAAAAAAATACACGTATGTACATGGCCAGGCTGGCATTTTTTTTTATGAATAAATCTGTGAAAAAGCAGCATATCAATTTGATGGCACTTCACCATCAAAAATGGCAATGTTCTTAATAGCTTTACACATACATTTCAGCTTCCGTCTACTTTTATGAACAGGAGATGCACTTAAGTGTACTGTATACATGCATTTCTTTAATATTTGTTGGTCTGGAGTGACTAGTATATGATTTATCATCCATTAAACCTCAGAATAGTACGACTTGAAATGGGGACTGAAAGCATACAGGTAGCCAATGTCACCCTCTAATGGTTCACATGTGTTAGGACATGGGTGTGAAATATTTTATGCACTACAGAAAGTTTGTTCAGGTCAATAAAAAAATCTTCCATGGTCATCACAAAGTAAGAAAGTAAAAAAAAAGAAGAATGTCGTCTACCCATGTATCATATAACTTGTAGGAAATGTTAATGCTCTAGTTTTAAGTGTGTAACAAGACTTAAAAAATTGTTACCATCAATTGTAGGTAGTGGTGCTTAGCAGTGCATCATAAATTGATTTATAGCTTGTCCTAAACACTGTCAATTTGGAGTTTAGTTATTCTTCCCATGTCTGCATGACATCTCTCAGTGTACCTGTATTCTAGAGTCTCCCACATCCAGGAGACACGCAGTTTACTGTGACTGCAGCCTGTGCATACGGCCCAAGCATGACTGAGTCTGAGTGTGACCACTTCACGAATGGTTCTTGCCTTGTGACTGATGTTGCAGAGCTCAACTTCAATATCCTGCAGCCATGCACTGCAATAAAACGAATAATGAAATAATTTTGAAAATTAAAAACAGGACAGGACAGATGCCTATGCAAGAAGTTTATACTTATCTTTCAACTCAGAAAGAGGACCTTGTGGGGTTTCCTAAATGTTCCAATTTTTTTTTATTATTGGGCAAGCAGAATTTCAAGAGGTAAAGTTATCAGCGTATATACATAATGTATGCATTTCCTTAAGACACCATGCAACTTTTTATTTCTTATACTTTCTGGCAAATGTCACGGGGTGCAAGGATATTTGTAAAGGTGCACCCACAATGCAGACAGACAAGTTAAAATATATAAGGTGAGAATCAGAACTGTCCTATAATCCACATACAGTATAGTGAAAAAAGTATGCAGATAAAGCCCACTTTAAAAAAAAAAAACCAAAAAACTACAACTACAAAAGTAAACATTACTGATCAATTGGGTAAATTTTAAAATCCTTGCTCTCTTTCCTTGATCTTCCATTTTTCAAACAGCTAATTATCATGTAATAAAAACAGATCCTTCCATGCAATGTCCAATATAAGTTTTCATTATCTCACCAGTTAATGTTTATTAGGCACATGCCTTTATCTAAGACAATGTATTAAAGAGAAAACAAAGAAGTTAGCCATCCTGTCATAGACTGCTACCTTGTCTTTCCTTGTCTTTTGTCCAGTGTTGGGTGGACAAGCTCTGAACCCCTGCAACCCTAAATTTGATTTAGCAGGTTTGATAATACTGTACTCCGTTATGTAAAAATAGCTGTGCTACCAGTATAAGATGGGCTGAAATCTAAGCAATCAGCATAGACTACAGAACAGTTGTGCTTGAAAGTTTGTGAACCCTTTAGAATTTTCTATATTTCTGCATAAATATGACCTAAAACATCATCAGATTTTCACTCGTCCTAAAAGTAGATAAAGAGAAAACAGTTAAACAAATGAGACAAAAATATCATACTTGGTCATTTATTTATTGAAGAAAATGATTGAATATTACATATTTGTGAGTGGCAAAAGTATGTGAACCTCTAGGATTAGCAGTTAGTTTGAAGGTGAAATTAGAGTCAGGTGTTTTCAATCAATGGGATGACAATCAGGTGTGAGTGGGCACCCTGTGTTATTTAAAGAACAGGGATCTATCAAAGTCTGCTCTTCACAACACATGTTTGTGGAAGTGTATCATGGCACGAACAAAAGAGATTTCTGAGGACCTCAGAAAAAAAGGTGTTGATGGAAAAGATTACAAAACCATCTCTAAAAAGTTTGGACTCCACCAATCCACAGTCAAACAGATTGTGTACAAATAGAGGAAATTCAAGACCATTGTTACCCTCCCCAGGTGTGGTCAACCAACAAAGATCACTCCAAGAGCAAGGCGTGTAATAGTCGGCGAGGTCACAAAGGACCCCAGGGTAACTTCTAAGCAACTGAAGACCTCCCTCACATTGGCTCATGTTCATGAGTATGTTCATGTTCATCAGGAGAACACTGAACAATGGTGTGCATAGCAGAGTAAAAGGAAAAAGCCACTGCTTTCCAAAAAAAAACATTGCTGCTCGTCTGCAGTTTGCTAAAAATCACGGTGACAAACCAGAAGGCTATTGGAAGAATGTTTTGTTGACAGATGAGACCAAAATAGAACTTTTTGGTTTAAATGAAAAGCGTTATGTTTGGAGAAAGGAAAACGCTGCATTCCAGCATAAGAACCTTATCCCATCTGTGAAACGTGGTGGTAGTATCATGGTTTGGGCCTGTTTTGTTGCATCTGGGCCAGGACGGATTGCCTTCATTGATGGAACAATGAATTCTGAATTATATCAGAGAATTCTAAAGGAAAATGTCAGGACATCTGTCCATGAACTGAATCTCAAGAGAAGGTGGGTCATGCAGCAAGACAGCGACCCTAAGCACGCAAGTTGTTCTACCAAAGAATGGTTAAAGAAGACCTTAATCCAATCGAAATGTTGTGGAAGAACCTGAAGCGAGCAGTTAATATGAGGAAACCCACCCACATCCCAGAGTTGAAGCTGTTCTGTACGGATGAATGGGCTAAAATTCCTCCAAGCCGGTGTGCAGGAATGATCAAAAGTTACCGGAAACGTTTAGTTGCAGTTATTGCTGCAAAAGGGGGTCACACCACATACTGAAAGCAAAGGTTCATATACTTTTGCCACTCACAAATATGTAATATTCGATCATTTTCCTTAATGAATAAATGACCAAGTATAATATTTTTGTCTCATTTGTTTAACTGGTTTCTCTTTATCTACTTTTAGGACTTGAGTGAAAATCTGATGATGTTTTAGATCATATTTATGCAGAAATATAGAAAATTCTAAAGGGTTACAAACTTTTAAGCACAACTGTATTAATGTTTGCGTAGCACCATAAAGAAAAAGAAATCATTCAATTTACGTGTTACTGGAAATGTGTAAAAACTGAAGTCGAACTATCAATCGAGAGAGAGCTGATAGGTCTGCTTGGCCGGTGCAGAGGGAAGAACTGATGGCTCATAATCAAGAGGTTGGTGGGTAGAACTGGGATTCTCCCCATTTTGAGTAGAGAGCTGCTGCTATTATTATTACTATGATTAGTTTATCATATAACATTTGATTTGAGTCTGTAACACCCAGTATAAATTTTTGGTAACTGTAAAAAAATATCACTGAAGGGATACAGTGGTGTGAAAAAATATATGCCTCCTTCCTGATTTCTTATTCTTTTGCATGTTTGTCACACAAAATGTTTCTGATCATTAAACACATTTAACCATTAGTCAAATATAACACAAGTAAACACAAAATGCAGTTTTTAAATGATGGTTTTTATTATTTAGGGAGAAAAAAAATCCAAACCTACATGACCCTGTGTGAAAAAGTAATTGCCACCCTTGTTAAAAAATAACCTAACTGTGGTGTATCACACCTGAGTTCAATTTCCGTAGCCACTCCCAGGCCTGATTACTGCAACACCTGTTTCAATCAAGAAATCACTTAAATAGGAGCTGCCTGACACAGAGAAGTAGACCAAAAGCACCTCAAAAGCTAGACGTCATGCCAAGATCCAAAGAAATTCAGGAACAAATGAGAACAGAAGTAATTGAGATCAATCAGTCTGGTAAAGGTTATAAAGCCATTTCTAAAGCTTTGGGACTCCAGCGAACCACAGTGAGAGCCATTATCCACAAATGGCAAAAACATAGAACAGTGGTGGCCAGCCGACCAAAATTACCCCAAGAGCGCAGAGACGACTCATCCGAGAGGTCACAAAAGACCCCAGGACAATGTCTAAAGAACTGCAGGCCTCACTTGCCTCAATTAAGGTCAGTGTTCACGACTCCACCATAAGAAAGAGACTGGGCAAAACGGCCTGCATGGCAGATTTCCCAAGACGCATAAACCACTGTTAAGCAAAAAGAACATTAGGGCTCCTCTTAATTTTGCTAAGAAACATCTCAGATTGCCAAGACTTTTGGGAAAATACCTTGTGGACTGATGAGACAAAAGTTGAACTTTTTGGAAGGCAAATGTCCCGTTACATCTGGCGTAAAAGGAACACAGCATTTCAGAAAAAGATCATCATACCAACAGTAAAATATGGTGGAGGTAGTGTGATGGTCTGGGGTTGTTTTGCTGCTTCAGGACCTGGAAGGCTTGCTGTGATAGATGGAACCATGAATTCTACTGTCTACCAAAAATCCTGAAGGGAATGTCCGCCATCTGTTCGTCAACTCAAGCTGAAGCGATCTTGGGTGCTGCAACAGGACAATGACCCAAAACACACCAGCAAATCCACCTCTGAATGGCTGAAGAAAAACAAAATGAAGACTTTGGAGTGGCCTAGTCAAAGTCCTGACCTGAATCCAATTGAGATGCTATGGCATGACCTTAAAAAGGCGGTTCATGCTAGAAAACCCTCAAATAAAGCTGAATTACAACAATTCTGCAAAGATGAGTGGGCCAAAATTCCTCCAGAGCGCTGTAAAAGACTCATTGAAAGTTATCGCAAACGCTTGATTGCAGTTATTGCTGCTAAGGGTGGCCCAACCAGTTATTAGGTTCAGGGGGCAATTACTTTTTCACACAGGGCCATGTAGGTTTGGATTTTTTTTTCTCCCTAAATAATAAAAACCACCATTTAAAAACTGCATTTTGTGTTTACTTGTGTTATATTTGACTAATGGTTAAATGTGTTTGATGATCAGAAACATTTTGTGGACAAACATGCAAAAGAATAAGAAATCAGGAAGGGGGCAAATAGTTTTTCACACCACTGTATAAGCAGACACACAAATACTGGTGAATCATGTCTTCTTGGTATTTTATTGTCACTTCAGTTTTTACGCATTGCCAGTAACACGTAAATTGAATGATTTCTTTTTATTTGGATATATTCTTGAATAATAACTTTACCTTTTGTGAAAGTGTTTATTTAATATTTGGACTTCAGTCTTCACGCATTATACACTTCAAGTCAACATTTTGTGATTATTACTATAACATGAAAAAAGTTTATGTTTTAGTACATTTCTTGCCTCGTATTTCCTGTCATCCTACATTTACCCAGATCGTTGAAGACATGGAACACACATAAAATGCATTTATTCCAGATAATGATATATTATTCACCCTATACAAATTCCAAACACCTCACACCCAGATACTGTAGATTCCGGAAAATAAGCCAAAAATTTTGTCCTAGATTTTTGGCTTGGAGTTTGGTGGTCGGCTTATACAACGATTACGTTTCAGATTCAAGATTTCCAGCGCAATGCCGGTTTTGCCGATGAATACGGAAGTAATTAATGATTAAACCACAGCGCCATCTGTTTTGATTTACGACCAACATCTTGCGTTACGACCCGAATGCGGTCACATGTATCCGCTTGCACGATTGTAAACAAACTGAGAGCGTTAGTAAGCGTCAGTTGGAGCCCAGATACATGTGTTTGTGGATGTAATTTCGGTCATTGCAGTGATTTACCTATATATATATAATTCACTAAGACCATGCAAGCAAGACACATAATTGCTAAGGAAGGAAGAGAAGGTAATGAAGGCAAAGAAAGCGATCACAATCGAAACGAAGATGGAAATTGTGTGGAAATATGAGAGTGCTGTTCGTGTGACCGATCTCGCTAATATGTACAGCATGTCGAAATCCACCATCTCGACAATTTTACAAAGAAAAGATTTGCATAAGGAGGCTCCTTCTAAACAATAATCACCTTCTGTTTCATTCTCCTCCTCCTCCCTTCCTGCAGCCCAAAGATGTCAAATTAAATGGTGAGTACAGTAAGAAATTGTTGTTTCTAGAATAAAATAGAATGCCTTTTATTGTCACTATACACATGTACAATGAGATTAAAAGCAGCTCCTTCAGTGCAGACATATGTGTAGAACACAACAAGTAAATAAACAAATAAACAAATGGTGCGAAAAAGATGCAAAAAAGTTGCAAAATTAAAGTTCTGTATAGGGCTTGTAAGGTTGTTTCTTTAGCCTTAGCATAACGCCAGATCTGCGGCCCCGCTTCTGCTTCCTTTCCCTCCTCCGTCTGCGTCGTCTCCTAAACCCGACAACAATTCACGGAGAGCCCGCTGGTCTTGCTATGTTGTCTGGGATGTTGTGTGTCTGATGAAAAACACTAGAAACGATGTCTATAAGGTTCTGACGGGTGTAACGGATGTTCGCCGAACCGATCGTGCACAAACAAGCAAAAAAAAAAGTATAAAAACAACAAAAAAGTGCACTGAAAAGGAGAGCCCTGAGCTGCTGCGACCATGCGCGCCTCCATGCTCCTAGCTTAATCTAGCCTACTTCTGGTAGGCTAGGCACTTTGTATAACTTTTTGGTTAGTACATTAGAAAAATTATTGGTGTTTTGTTAAATTTTGCACATTATAAAACCTTTTTTTATTATGAAAAGGTTAAGTAAGTGTTGCAGTGGGAGGTTCTGAACGCATTATGGGTATTTCCATTATTTCTTATGGGAAAAATATTCTTGACTTACAACCAACTTGAGTTACAACCAGCCTTCGCAAACGAATTAAGTTCGTAAGTCAAGGGTCCACTGTATTGCGTATTTAAGTTAATCAAATTTATAACGAGTCTCCGGAAATCCACGTGCTGATGTACCGTACTTGTGTACATAGTTTTAACACAAAGGTTTCATTTTACCAAACTTTGCCGCAATCACTTCCTGGTTTCCATCAAAAATGCCGGCAGTCTCAAATTCTCGCTGATAAACATGATAAATATACCTGAAGAGACACTTTTAAGAAAATTTTGCTTGGAGAAGGGGGTCGGCTTAAATACCGGTCATCGGCAAATACATGTAATTTAGTAGGTAGAAAAGGGGGTTGGCTTATATACCGAGTCGGCTTATATTCCGGGATCTACGGTAAACACACATGAGCTGGGAGAACTTTGCGACTGATTTCAGCTGAGTTGGTGGTGGATGGGATAGCAGACCGCTTGCTGCTTGTTCTGATTGACACATTTGCGAAACAAAGATCCTTCGCACCTCTTCAGCAGCAAGTTAAGGTGGCCCAGAATTAAAACTTTTTACATAGGCCCCAGATATTCTAGCGTTATTAAAAATCAGTTGTTATCAAATTAATGCAACTGTTCTTTTTCCTGGTAGCTTCATGGGGTGGGTTAGGTGAATAGGCTGGCCGTCCCACCACATTGAATTTTGGAATAGGAGTTCTTCCACCAGCTCAATACTAGACTAAAGACACTGTCATTATTTTTGACAACTTTTATTAAAAAAAAAAAAAAACAGGTGCTTTAACACATTTTTTCAAAGCATCCATATAAAAGAGTACTTGCAAAATGTGAATGATTCACCTTAAATAAACTCAAAAACAGAAAATAAGTCTGAGGGTTAGACAAACAATGATTTCAAGTGGGACATGAGACAAAATAATTAAAATGAAATAAATCTCAGTCAATAAACTGGTCCATATTAAGCAATCAAAGTAAATATGTGTATATTTAGTCATATTATATATCAGCTCATCTATTTAAAAACAAAAATGAAATAAAAATCACAATGTTATATATTATAGATGTTATATATACATATCATGGAGGAACAAAGTAATTTATATTTGTTGATATGAAAATAAAAAAATGGCCGTATATTTGATGTAAACAAGTAGTCTAAGTTTTATAGACATATACTGCAGGTTATCTGGATTTTACATTACATAACATAAGCAAAACATGGCCAAAGGTGCACTGTGAAATCAAAGTGGAGCTCATCACTGTCCAGTGTCAATTCACCTACCTTTGGCTTCAGTTGTTGTTCATAAATCCAAGATCTCCGTGGTGCCCACTTTACAGTATTAACTTGATTTGTTAACTTTAAATGTGTTACTCCAAATTTTTCTGTATACACCACTTTATCATTTTGTACTTTTGCTTGTAGTAAATTTTAGTAAGTTCCATAGACCACACTGCCACTTGCAGTATCTCATTGTATCTGATAAAGTTTGAGGTTACTCCCAATAACAGGGACACAAACAGGGGGTTATGTATGCCCCTTAATTTAAATATCTTTATGTACAATTTTTGATTCTTATCAATAGTTTACTTATAAGAAAATGCATGCTGAATTTGAGCCTGTAAACTGACACTGCGTAAGTCCCTCAAAACAACTTGTTACACCCCTTCCCAATAATCGACTGTTTAATCTTTAAATTAAAGCTGTATAAAATACAGCTTTTATTTAGCTGTAAGGCAGAAAGGACGGACATCTTTGAAATGGCTCGAACTCCCCACTAGGTGGACAGATGTGCGGTAGGTGGCTTTAGGTTTGTGAAGTCTTAGCATTTTTTTATTTTCTTTATAGTTGAAGCCATGGACAATAGAACACCGCGTTTTTGTGCACGACTGTTTTGTCAAGGGCAACCAATCTATTACGGCAGTTCAGCGTGAGTTTCATTGCCATTTCAATATCCACAGAAATAAAGCTGTTCCCGCTTGTAATACTATCCTACGTTGGGTTAAAGCACTTCGTACACGAGGTACACTAATGAACAAAAGACCACTGGGGGCTACGCGAACAGCACGTACCCCTGAAAATGTGGAAAGCGTATGGCTAGCCATGCTGAGCAGTCCAAGTCGATCTGCTCGTTAGCATTCTTCTGAACTTGGCCACAGTAATCGTTCGGTAAGGCGTATTTTGCATATAGACCTGTATTTCCATCCCTACAAATTGTCAAATGCTATTTCAATATGAACTCAAATCTTTCAATAAATTTCTCTGTAAGAAAAAAATTTACAATTTTGTGTTTTTTGTAAAAAATCTCCGTCCTTTCTGCCTCACCCTGTAGCTTGCACTTTACATTGCTTTTTAAAATTTGTCAGACTGGCTAGTTTATCTAAAAAAGTTACAGCTATCAGGGTTTATTTCTCTTTTTAAAGAATACAAAAACTTTTATGTAATATATGACAAAAGGACAAACAGAATGTGGAATGTGTAAGCTTTCATTCCTACATGTTTTTTAAAACAGAGCAATCACAACTCGATTTGTAAACTAGGCTGTTTTATAATTCAGAGTAGCCAGATTTTTGATTTAAATATCTAAATCATGTTCTTCTTAATTTGCTAATCTTTCATTCTGATAAGTATATTATTCAACAATAGAAAGTCACTATAGCATTAATCTAAAAGGTAATTATGAAAATGCTAATACTATCTATCTGAGAAATAAAAAAGTATACTGGAGTAACATAATGAGATTTGCAGCGAAGTATGACTTACCGGGAACTTGAGCTACTTTAAAATACAAAGATAACAGAATAAAATAAGATTAATACATTCCAATATGAAGAATAACCCTCAAATGCCATCTTTTTGTTTTATAAAATTTCATCTAATCCTTCTTCACTATTTAATTCCTGATGCCACAAGAGCAAATACACTCACTCCTACACTAAGAACAAGTGAAAGTAGGTCTGTGCAATCTACATTTTCTGATTTACACAAATGGTATCAATTTGCCACCTTATTACTGTAACTTTATATACTGAAATATATTCTTACTTGGTTTAGCAGTGATTGCTGTTAGACTTGTTATCAGTTTCTGTAACTTGGCAGTCTAAGTAAAGATGATCAGACAGGAAGTGTGTTTTACTAAACACAAATTTATTAAGACAGAAATGATACACAAGTGATCTGCTTATTAATTTTAGCTAAATATTATTTAATTTTACAGTTAAATAAATTGGAATATATTAAACATATCCTGTGTAACACTCTGAACATTTTTAAGTGGTTTTGGGTTAATTCTAAAGCTGAGACAATGCATAATGCCGGGGAAAAAAACACATGGGAACTTTCTAAAGAATATATTGTCAATAGCTGTTGAAATCTAGTGATCACACAGCATCAAGCTTTATGAACAATGTTGTTTTCAGACTTTCTTGTAGTGTATATGTTCTTTTGGATGTCCTTAAACTGCTCCCCTAACAAAAACTGTTGTAAAAAATAGTGGGAGTTTAAAATCAAAACACATAAGCAATTACTCCCATTTACCACAGTGTAGACAGGAGAAAATAGCTTAAGAGTAGCATTTTGTTTACACACGGCACAAACCAGTGCCACAATATAATTTAGGAGCCTTCCACTGTACAGTTTTTGTGGCTAACTGTATAAAAGCATAGTATAGAGAGAACTGTATGCTCAAAACAGGAGGCACTGGGTTATATGATGGCTTTCCAACTCAAAGCAACTTTTCCGAAAATCAATGGAAACAGAAGACATGTTCATACAAACAATATATTGTGTGATCTTTTTTGGTTGCTAAATTTAAGCAGCCTATGTGTAATATCTGCTGCTCTTTTGTGCAGTATAAATTGTCTCTATTAAGACACACACAATAAGTGCAAAAAGGAGAAATCTTATTTTGAAATCAGCACTGAATTTAGGAACTTAATTACAGGCTTAGTAGCTCTTTGGTTTAGGGAGGCGGGAATACAAAGGAGATGATACAGTATTTGATAGAGATCTACTCCTTTCTGACTGACTCTGTGGGGAAAAAACTTTTTGTTTAAGGAGTTTATGCTGCTCTAGTAAGAAAATGGGTGGATTTAATACTACGGATTTCAATTTTGAATGGACATCCACATTGACTTTATGTGAAGGGGATCTCTGTTCGGGTAAACAAGATAACCGATGCAGCTTAGACTCTGATGCTTTATGTCCCATGCCAAGTTCTAAGGTGTTTTTTGAGAACAGCATTGAAGCTTGTGCAGTAGTAAATGTCTTTCTACCCATATTGTGAGGTAGACTAGATTGGTTTAGAATGAGATGTGGGATCGCTTTTTGCCTATTTATATTAGAGCTGGAGAGGACTTGGTTTTGCCTTCCACAATTACTGGTAATTGGGACTGTGTGGGCCACTTGGACTTCAGGTACCTTCATGATGGAGTCCTGTTGTGCAACACCTTCAGAAATACAGTCACTGGAATGGTCAGTCTTGAACTGAGTGTTTGGAAGAATGCTCAGCTCAGTTGCGTTAGGAGCCACAGATGAAGGCATCTCTATAGCAGCAGCAGCAGCAGCAGCAGCAGGAGGAGGAGGAGGAGTAGCAGCAGCAGCATCACTCTCTTTCTGCTCATGGCGTTTAGTGTCATTCACGATAGAAACAGTGCAATTACTGGGGTCCTCGATGGTGGCTATTTTTATTAGTCTTTCCTTGTCTTGGGGGTCTTTGTGAATTGGGCTGAATGACTGTAGTATTCGAGGCTGTAAAATGAATTACACAAAAATAAATTACAGTTGTGTTTTTTGTGCATGACATGCTGCAACAGGATTATAATATTCTTACTAGTATGTATACACAAACACACACTTATGAATTATCAAAATACCACCATATAAACAAACCACAAAATACATAATACACACACACACACAATAAGAAGTACATTGAATTTAAAACTATTGATTCATGTATGTAAAAAAATAAAAATAAAAACAAACAAACAATCAAACACATAAATAGTGAGAAGGTAACCCATTAGTGAGTTGGATGAATTGATTTATTTTCCTCATTACTTAACATAAAAACATCATTGACCAGTTAAATGGCTTTAGTTTTATTCCTGCTTCATTAAATTAACTACCCGTAGTTCTAAAACATTTGGCTTTATTAGTTTTTTCCCTATCACTAAATATTTTTAAATACTACTTTACCAAAAATAACACTCCTGATAACCAAATCCCAACAATGTGTAACACATAGGCACATAAACTAAGCAGAAATCATAACATACACCTAATAGTTTCAGTTTATGGTCATGGCGAGCCTATTCATGTAGAATTTGTTATTAAGTAAGAATAATGACATACATAAAGTTTTAATAATTTTTAAATAACAATAAAGTTACAAAGATAGTGATATTAGGGGAAATATGTCAGTTCATTATCAGAATTAAAAAAAAAAAAAGGCCAACTCTAAAAACTGATAAAAAGTGACCCAGGCTACATTAAATCTATTAGCCTAATAAAGATACAACATATACATAATTTTTAATAGGAGAAACACTACTTCTGTATAAGAGATTATTGTTGTATTAGGATATCACAAATAGGCACAAATGACAGTTCATACTTGTTACAATGCTCATAGTGGGTTCAAATCCTGCTACTGCCACAGTGTGGCCATCAGCAAGTCACTTCACTAGCAGGTGCTCCAATCAGAAAACCAAAAGAAATGTAACCAATTGTATCACAAATGTTAACTAAAAAGACTACCTTATGCATGCAATCTTTTGAGGGAGCTCAGGCCTCTTCTTCAGGCAAGATGTAATGATTACTTCTTGCCTGAAGAAGGGGTCTGAGCTGCTCCGAAAGCTTGCATATTGTAATCATTTCAGTTGGCCAATAAAATGTGTTGTTTTGCCTGACTTCTCATTGCATCCATAATGGCTAACATGGTATAACATCATAGTACTACTATCATAAATGTTCTAAGTTGTCTTAAATGGCAGACAAATAAGTAAATGTAAATGGTACTGGTTATAGTCTGTCAAATGTTACCAATATATACCTTTCTATTACAACAACCTTTACAAAATATCCAAACAGTTCAGTTTAAACAAAACTGTGACCTTATAATATCGACACTGATCTATCCTCAGGTCAGCAAATTTCCCAAGCTGAATGAAAATCCATTTTGGTCTGTTTTATTTTACGTTTTATATTCTGTATATAATGTAATTTTTTTCTAGTTACCTCTCATTTTAAGAATTGTGTTCACATTATTAAACACGAGTTTGTATTAGTAGTTCTAGCCATGTAGGTGATGTGTTGTCTTCAATGTAATAATGAAATCAGACATGAAAAAAATAGTGTTTTTTTTTGTGTGTTGTTCAGTGCTCAGAAATTGTATTGTGAAAAAGGTTTAAAGTATTAAAAGTACAGTCAACTCTTCATCAAGCGAGATAAGGATTTTCCAAAATTACAGTAATAACTGAATTATTCAATAAATTACCAAATTGCGGAGGTTTAGCTGGTATTGACTGAATGATAATCTTTATGCGGGTTCACATACAGAAGCCATGTTTCAAACTGAAATATTTCTAAACAGTTCATTTTAGTATTTTTCAGTTCTATATTAATGCCATTAATAACCTTAAAAGGTGTGATTCAAAAACCTCACCAACCATCCCAAAATGAAAGATGTTAGTTTAAGAAGTGCAGACAGATGGAAGTCTGCTTTGTCTTTAAAAGGTTAGTGTTGTGATATTAGACAAACCCATGCTTGGCCATCCCATTCAAGTTAAAGGTTGCTGCCCTTCACTCATCAGTACCTACCGCACCTTATGGATCATGTTTTCTGGCTCTATTACCTGATCCAGATAAAGAACTATACCTCTCAAAATAACTGCATCTGTATGTGAAGAGCAAGACATGTTGCAACACACACAATGTAACATCTGCTGTTTACTACAGTATTATTATCATCAGTGATATAACCACAAATAACTGAGAACTGGATACAATTGCTTATTTCTGGTCAAGATCCAAATATGTTTCACAGCTTCATGAACAGTAATTATTTTCAGTTAATCTAGTAATTCTGTATACTTACTAAATCTCTAACAAAGCCAATAATGCTTACATTTTTTATTTTGTTACTATTTTATGTAATACAAAGAAAAATACAAGAGGAAGAGGTTAATAATTTATAGTAGTTTATTAGTATTATGTATTGCATGCAAAATTAATTCTTTAAATATAAATTTTTATATGTACTAGAGGGCTTTGCCCCCGATTGCTTCGCTTGCCAAATCCCCGGCCTGTGCAACACACCAGCCACATCGCGTCTCTGACGCTTGCGTATGTGGATTTCACTTTCATCAAACAGCACATCTTTTAATTCTCGTTGATAGGCCTCGGGTCATTGGGAAGAAACACTACTTTTCCCTGATGGCAACGCAAATTAGACAATATCTACATACTTCTGTCATATCACCTATGTCCATATAATCAATCTCTTTTTGCTGATCCGTTATTTCACTGAGCAATACTTCCCATTTGTTAGTGCTAATACGATCTTTACTATCAGTTTTTTGAGACTTTCGAATTTTAGTACTTTCATAATCTCTAACCTGCTCTGCATGTGTATCGCGCAAGCATTTTTGAACCTCTTTACGACATTCTACTTGTCATCTACTCTTTGTTTTTTATTTCTGACCTCACTTGGAGTGGAGGGTACAGGAACTGTGTCTGACAATAGCATTCACACAATTGAGAAATGATTGGACCAGGGCGTGGTTGTAAATGTTTGAGAGGAGGGTGGGACTTGTTAAAATCCCTTAGCAAAAAGACTTGTCTCGTGGGACCTGAAATTATCTCTCATGGGAATTGAAATTCTCAGAGAAAGTCTCGTCCCAGATTTCCTTTTATAATAGAGAGATATGGAACTGTTTTCATATTTTTGTACTTGCTATTTATCTTCTATAGGTTAATGTGTACACAGAAAAGGGCGTGTAACTTTCTCTTTATGAATTATTTAATTAAATTTAAACTTTAAGTTTAAGAGCTCAACAATTGAGCTTTGAATTGAACTTGACATTAACAACATTTTTAAATGTTATAACTTAGTGGTTTGACTGCTTTTGTTTTTAAATTTTTTGAAGTGTAAAAATTTCAAAGCTATACAAATGTACTTCATCCAAAAAATCAAATCAGATCATAAGACTAATAACTTTAAGTTGGGGGGGTGGGGGCTATAGAAGAAAAATAAACAAAAAAAAATTTATTTGTCCATATTTTCTTGAGTTATAGTGTCCATAAAATTCTTATCATAGAGACACAAACAAAAATATTCAAATATGTTCTAGGTATATGAAAACACATTTTTCCATTTATAACTGGAAACTGACTTTTTCATGAAAACAATACTTCAGTCACATACCTTGGTGTGAAAAACTATTTGCCCCCTTCCTGATTTCTTATTCTTTTGCATGTTTGTCACACAAAATGTTTCTGATCATCAAACACATTTAACCATTAGTCAAATATAACACAAGTAAACACAAAATGCAGTTTTTAAACGATGGTTTTTATTATTTAGGGAGAAAAAAAAATCCAAACCTACATGGCCCTGTGTGAAAAAGTAATTGCCCCCTTGTTAAAAATAACCTAACTGTGGTGTATCACACCTGAGTTCAATTTCCGTAGCCACCTCCAGGCCTGATTACTGCCACACCTGTTTCAATCAAGAAATCACTTAAATAGGAGCTGCCTGACACAGAGAAGTAGACCAAAAGCACCTCAAAAGCTAGACATCATGCCAAGATCCAAAGAAATTCAGGAACAAATGAGAACAGAAGTAATTGAGATCTATCATTCTGGTAAAGGTTATAAAGCCATTTCTAAAGCTTTGGGACTCCAGCGAACCACAGTGAGAGCCATTATCCACAAATGGCAAAAACATGGAACCAAAATTACCCCAAGAGCGCAGAGACGACTCATCCGAGAGGTCACAAAAGACCCCAGGACAATGTCTAAAGAACTGCAGGCCTCACTTGCCTCAATTAAGGTCAGTGTTCATGACTCCACCATAAGAAAGAGACTGGGCAAAAGGCCTGCATGGCAGATTTCCAAGACGCAAACCACTGTTAAGCAAAAAGATTTAGGGCTCGTCTCAATTTTGCTAAGAAACATCTTAATGATTGCCAAGACTTTTGGGAAAATACCTTGTGGACTGATGAGACAAAAGTTGAACTTTTTGGAAGGCAAATGTCCCATTACATCTGGCGTAAAAGGAACACAGCATTTCAGAAAAAGAACATCATACCAACAGTAAAATATGGTGGTGGTAGTGTGATGGTCTGGGGTTGTTTTGCTGCTTCAGGACCTGGAAGGCTTGCTGTGATAGATAGAACCATGAATTCTAATGTCTACCAAAAAATCCTGAAGGAGAATGTCCGGCCATCTGTTCGTCAACTCAAGCTGAAGCGATCTTGGGTGCTGCAACAGGACAATGACCCAAAACACACTAGCAAATCAACCTCTGAATGGCTGAAGAAAAACAAAATGAAGACTTTGGAGTGGCCTAGTCAAAGTCCTGACCTGAATCCAATTGAGATGCTATGGCATGACCCTAAAAAGGCGGTTCATGCTTGAAAACCCTCAAATAAAGCTGAATTATAACAATTCTGCAAAGATGAGTGGGCCAAAATTCCTCCAGAGCGCTGTAAAAGACTCATTGCAAGTTATCGCAAACGCTTGATTGCAGTTATTGCTGCTACGGGTGGCCCAACCAGTTATTAGGTTCAGGGGCAATTACTTTTTCACACAGGGCCATGTAGGTTTGGATTTTTTTTTTCCCTAAATAATAAAAACCATCATTTAAAAACTGCATTTTGTGTTTACTTGTGTTATATTTGACTAATGGTTAAATGTGTTTGATGATCAGAAACATATTGTGTGACAAAAATGCAAAAGAATAAGAAATCAGGAAGGGGGCAAATAGTTTTTCACACCACTGTATGTAATATGGAGCAAACAAAAATGTGATTTTTGACTATATACCACATGTGTAATAACAATCATGTTAGGCATTATTTCCTCCACCAGATTATCTGTAGATCCTATTGCTGATAGATACATTGTTTTAGAAATTGATTTAAATCAATTACTGTGTACAAGCAATACAAACCTTTAGCCAAAAACACAGTGTATATATATTTCCTCGTATGTTGAAGGTCTATTGCAACCCCACCATTTTACTAAAACTGTCCCGGCAATAGAGGAGATAGGCATCACAATTCAACCCTCCCCAAAACACAAGTCGCGTTATGCATTTCTCTATATATCTACATATAATCCTCATATAGAGTTGTGCAGCAGAAGCTTGGAATTTGGGTGGAACCGTTAGACTATATAATTAGACCAATTACTGTATAACTGGAATATAATTGGACTTCAAACCCAGAAACTGTCAGTTCAAATCCCACTTCTGACACTGTGTGACCATCAGCAAGTCATCTCAACTGCCTGTGCATCAATTGGAAAATCTAAAGAAATGTAACCAATTGTATCTCAAATGTCCAAAAAAACAAACAAGTAAATAATAACAATAAATAACAGCTATTCAAAAATGATGAAAGTAGTTAGTCATATCAAATATGCTATTTAGTAATCTTTGTTAACATATATTAAAACTGCGCTCCATACTTGGGAAGAATAGCATTTCGATCCTTCAAGGGTACAGAGGGGTGAAGCAAAAATCATACACCTGTACTTCATGCTTTATATCCTTTTGCAATTCTTGGACAAAATCTAGCACAGAATGATACCAACCCAGAACAGGCTTATCCACTAGGAGGTAAATGGTTGCATTAGTGTGCACATCCTTTAATAATCATGGATGTGGCTGTGTTCAGAATGAACCAATCACAATAAGTCTAATCTTAAATAGTTGTTAGTATACACCTGATATAAAATAAAATGACTTTGAGTGAGCTCCAATAAAGTTTGGCCATTCCTGCAGGATTATTTTGATATCCTCTTGGTTGCAACATACTCCATAAGCCATGGTCCGCAAAGTGCTTTTAAAATCTGAATGAGATCTCATCTTTGAAAGGAATCAATCAGGACAGGGGTAAAAACAATATCCAAACATTAAATATCTCATGGAACACAGTAAAGCCAGTTATCAAAAAGTGGAGAAACTATGCCTCAACAGTGACTCTACCAAGATCAGGACATCTCTCCAAGATTGATGAGAAGACAAGAAGAAAACTGGGCAGGAAGGCCACCAAGAGGCCTATAGTAACATTAAAGGGGCTGCAGGATTTCCTGGCAAGTACTTGTTGTTCCCTACATCAGAGAACAATCAGTTGTATTCTTCATATATCTGGGTTATGGTTTAGGGTAACAAGTGATAAAAGCCTTTTCTCAAAAAGAAGAACATCCAAGCCTGGCAAAACCCAGACTCCCACAATCACGTGGAAAAATGTATTATGGTCTGGTGAGACCAAGGTTGAATTACTTGGACATAACTCAAAAAGGTACGTTTTGGCGCAAAAGTAACACTGCACATTATCAAAAGAACACCATACCCACAGTGAATCATGGTGCTGGCAGCATCATGCTTTGGAACTGCTTTTCTTCAGCTAGAAAAGGGGCTTCAGTCAAGGTGGATGAAATCATGAATAGCTCCATGTATCAGTCTATTTCGGCACAAAACCTTCAAGCATTTAATTGGAAGCTGAAGAGGAAGAGGAACTTCACCTTTCAGCATGACAATGTCCCAAAGCATACATCAAAATCAACAAAGCAATGGCTTCATCAAAGGAGGATCAACATTCTGTAATGGCCCAGTCGGGGCCCAGACCTTAATCCAATTGAATATCTGTGGAGTGACCTAAACAGCACAGGAGATGTCCTTGTAATCTGACAGAACTGGATATTTTTTGCAAGAAGGAGTGAGCAAAAGTCAGTATTAGCTTTAAGTATTCACTTAGGGGATGTACACACTAATACAACAAGATTTTTTCTTCCTTTCTTCTTTTTTCCTTACTTTCACCTCCTTTGTATAGAATGTTGCAATAAAGGTGGAATAAGTTCTGACAGGATTTATCTTGGTTTCATTTTTTTATTACACAAAATTTTGGCAGGGGTATGTAGTCTCTTTATATCCGTTGTATTTTGAGCCCTCATATTTTCTAGAACTTCTATAATACGTTAAGAACAGTGAAGAGCATGGATCTTTAATGTAAAGCACCATTTTATATGCACAGAGATATATTTTTTGTTCAAATCTTTTCCTTACAATTCCTTGAATCTCAGGTTGTTTGCTCAAGTAGATGTTGAGGATTTGACAATAACTGTAAAAAAGATTTGATGAAAGGGAACTCTCCTGTCTAATATTACATTCTAAGTCAAAATAAACGTAATTTACATTATTTAACTGTATTGAAGCTCCTGAGCTACAGTAATAGATTAATCCATGAACATATATTCATTACGGTCAAATATGTATAATAGTATGTAACTATGTTCTGAACACTTTTGCATGGCACTATATATATATATATATATATATATATATATATATATATTTAGTAATCATATAGATTTGTCATTTAGCATTAAACAGAAAAAAGAAGAGCAAAACAAACTCAATTTTAGCAACCACTTTCAAGCTCGGTGTTTGACACATTTATATAGCATTTCATATGTAAGAGCAAATCTTAAGTAAAGGAAATTTATGCATAAAACATAAATTTCAGAACACACACCTTAACATAATCATAGCAAGTACACTGTTAGCAAAGTGTACACATATCCTGACAGAAATCTGCCTTCAGAAGGTACTGCACATGAAAGGCATAATTATGTTGTATACACTTATCAAATGTACCATTAGTTGAATATAAGCTATAATTAAATATTTCTGGTCAAAAAAGGATAAACTCTTTTAAGTTTCCTAAGAGAGTATCTTCATAAGATGGAAAATAACAGCACAACTTAAAGACAGGTGCATGAAGGATGGAAAAGCTTCAAAAGGTTAGGGCATGTGTAGATCACAATGACAATACAGGCTGTGTGACAACAATGGAAACTGAACAATGAAATGCTTTTATTAGGCAGCATTAAGGTTTTTAAACTATGTGAAAAGGGTTTTGAGAAGCAAGGCATTTATATTTAATAATAATTGTAAGACTTTGTAGACTTTTGTTTTTAATAAAAAAAACATCAACTTTAATTTACCCTCATTAAAAAGAAAAAAGATCGAACGGTAATAAAAAATGCTATTACTGTGGCACTCAAACTTAGTTAAAGTCATTAAAAAGACAGTGCTTGTTTCTCAGAAGGCCCCAGAATAGAACCATTATCCACAGAAGTGACTTCAGACAGCTCAAGGATCATACTGCAGATGCGCCAAAGATATCTGATAAATCTGATACAAACAAAGTTTAGTCTGGCAGAGAAAAATCACCTTCTGCTTCTTTACAATTCATTTATTTCTGACAGGAACATCTGCTTAAAAACTACTGTACACAGCATGCCCTAGAAATTTTGCCTGAAACCAAACAATTATAATCAAATCATATTTTAGACACTTTTAATTTGGAACATATAATTTAATGCTGAAAACACCTCTTTATAATGATTCTGTACATTTACATATTGTATAAATGTCCAGTAAACAAATATATAACATTAGCAATAAAATATAGTAAGACACACTTGGGATTCTGGCCCCCTGGGTCTCTGGTTATCACATGCATGTGGGCCATGAATGATGCAGGACATGCTTTAACATGCAAACTCAACATAATATTAAAACTGGGGAGAAAACCGAAACAGTACTATACCACGCTTTATCACAGAAGTAATGAACTAGCCGCTCCACTCCTTGTCAACGGCATAATGGGTAGAAGCAGAAGGAAAGAAACAAGGACAATGACATCACACAGATAAAGTGGTGTAGAAGGAGATGGACAAAAACGGCCTTGAGAATTAATAAGAATGATAATCTTTCAATCCCAAAAATTAAAATAGGATTAAATCTAGAAAGTCATTCTATAAACTCAAACAAAGAATGCAAAATAATAAATGTTTTAAGAATTACCAAAAAAAAAAAAAATGAAATGAATTTGAATTAAAATTTAAGAGAAATAAAACTAATACATTGATGTTAATTGTGCTGTGTCTTATAACTACTGACTATCAAACAGAAAATGTTTAATCATGGCCGTAAAATAACAAAAATGTAAGTTCATTCTGATATTATTGTTAGCCAGAGCAGATTAATTCGTATAACACAGAGGACGATGAACTAAAGAAATTTTGTGTATAAATGCTAAAACATAAATAACTACAAGATAAATTCCAAAAATGAAGTTATATAGTATCTCCCCTTTTCCTCATCACTGAAAATTGGCAATCTATAATATAAGTAGACAGATATGCTAGCTAGGTAAATACACTTTTTTTAGTTTCAAAATCTGTATTACTGTACTTGCATAATAAATAAAATACCTAACTGCAGAGGTAATCAATGCAGAACACAGTGTACAACTCCAAGACATAATGTGTATTTGTAGATGTATGAAGAATGTTTCTATACAGTTTAATTGACACAACTGAATATTTAAGCAAGAACTACTGAAATAAATGTATTTCTGGAAAACTACTACTGTATTACTTACTTTTAAATACTTCAAAACAAATAATTTTGTTATGTGTATGTGAAATTATATATATAAAAATTCTAATTCTTCTTTTGATATTTAGTTTTTTTTATCTGCATAGTATGAATTTCTTATTTTGTGACCATCAGTATCTAGTAAAGTTAAATAAATAACCTTATTATTTAATTGGTAAAGTAATGTTAGTAGTTTTTGAAGTAGATTTACAACTGTGTGAGCTGCTTACTTAAGAGACAAATATGGTTTGTTCAACGTTTGTTGTAAAAGCAAAACCTAAAGGGAAACCATACTGTATAATCAGAACTGTCAAAACTAGGTTTTCTTAAACAACTAAAAACAAATGATAATCAATTTGAATGTTAGTAGTTTTTCTTAATATTTGTCTTATGTTGCTTTGTTAATTGAAATGATAGAGCATGCCCAGCAGAAATGAAATAGAATTGTATCAAGTTAAAGAAATTTGAAAATGCAAATAGAAATACTAGTTTGTTTTTTATCTTGATAATGTAGAATTGTGTTCTGAAGTGGTCATTTGCTGGCATCTTTGCTAATATGACTGCAAGCTAGCATTCTTTTTTTCACATGACTTCTAGTTTACCAGATATTTTGGCACTTTTTATAACTTCTTCCATATATGTTCCATAGCTCCATGATAATGACTTTGGAATTGCTAATGTATTAGAGAACTGAATCTTAGTTACATAATTATCTTTCCCTTGCAATTTAAGTTCTAGTTTCAATAAGACCCCTTAGAGCCGTAGAAGAAAACACAATGCAAACATTCTACAGAGAAATGTAAGTACCATAAGCCCAAATGATGGTGTTTTTTTTTTTTTGGCAGGACACACACTCAAGAGGCGCTGGGTGAAATTGCTCTAAAAAGCATTACACTTGATCAAGTCATGGCCAAACGAAGTAGATTCCAACAAGGGATGAATACTATTCTTTGCAACTTCAGCACATTGCACCCTTTTAAGCAAACAGCTGAAATAGGTAATTTATCTTGCTGAATTTAAGCATTAGCATCTTCAATTTGTTCTCAGCCTAAGATTGTTTTACATTTACACAATTCTCTGATAGCTGTTGTATCTTAAAAAGCTGTCAATAATGACCTAGCAATTGCCTTTCCTGTGCATTAAACATTCTATAAGAGTTTCTTTATGCAAAGCTAATTTTTAAAACTTCAGTCTTTTATATTTTTTAGAATAAAATAGAAATCTCTTATTTATTTCTACAATCAAGCAAGTAGGCTCTTATGTCTATAGATACAGAGGTGTATCTCAAATAGTGTGAAAAACTATTTGCCCCCTTCCTGATTTCTTATTCTTTTGCATGTTTGTCACACAAAATGTTTCTGATCATCAAACACATTTAACCATTAGTCAAATATAACACAAGTAAACACAAAATGCAGTTTTTAAATGATGGTTTTTATTATTTAGGGAGAAAAAAAAATCCAAACCTACATGGCCCTGTGTGAAAAAGTAATTGCCCCCTGAACCTAATAACTGGTTGGGACACCCTTAGCAGCAATAACTGCAATCAAGCGTTTGCGATAACTTGCAATGAGTCTTTTACAGCGCTCTGGAGGAATTTTGGCCCACTCATCTTTGCAGAATTGCTGTAATTCAGCTTTATTTGAGGGTTTTCTAGCATGAACCGCGTTTTTAGGGTCATGCCATAGCATCTCAATTGGATTCAGGTCAGGACTTTGACTAGGCCACTCCAAAGTCTTCATTTTGTTTTTCTTCAGCCATTCAGAGGTGGATTTGCTGGTGTGTTTTGGGTCATTGTCCTGTTGCAGCACCCAAGATCGCTTCTGCTTGAGTTGACGAACAGATGGCCGGACATTCTCCTTCAGGATTTTTGGTAGACAGTAGAATTCATGGTTCCATCTATCACAGCAAGCCTTCCAGGTCCTGAAGCAGCAAAACAACCCCAGACCATCACACTACCACCACCATATTTTACTGTTGGTATGATGTTCTTTTTCTGAAATGCTGTGTTCCTTTTATGCCAGATGTAACGGGACATTTGCCTTCCAAAAAGTTCAACTTTTGTCTCATCAGTCCACAAGGTATTTTCCCAAAAGTCTTGGCAATCATTGAGATGTTTCTTAGCAAAATTGAGGCGAGCCCTAATGTTCTTTTGCTTAACAGTGGCTTGCGTCTTGGAAATCTGCCATGCAGGCCGTTTTTGCCCAGTCTCTTTCTTATGGTGGAGTCGTAAACACTGACCTTAATTGAGGCAAGTGAGGCCTGCAGTTCTTTAGACGTTGTCCTGGGGTCTTTTGTGACCTCTCGGATGAGTCATCTCTGCGCTCTTGGGGTAATTTTGGTCGGCCGGCCACTCCTGGGAAAGTTCACCACTGTTCCATGTTTTTGCCATTTGTGGATAATGGCTCTCACTGTAGTTCGCTGGAGTCCCAAAGCTTTAGAAATGGCTTTATAACCTTTACCAGACTGATAGATCTCAATTACTTCTGTTCTCATTTGTTCCTGAATTTCTTTGGATCTTGGCATGATGTCTAGCTTTTGAGGTGCTTTTGGTCTACTTCTCTGTGTCAGGCAGCTCCTATTTAAGTGATTTCTTGATTGAAACAGGTGTGGCAGTAATCAGGCCTGGGGGTGGCTACGGAAATTGAACTCAGGTGTGATACACCACAGTTAGGTTATTTTTTAACAAGGGGGCAATTACTTTTTCACACAGGGCCATGTAGGTTTGGATTTTTTTTTTCCCTAAATAATAAAAACCATCATTTAAAAACTGCATTTTGTGTTTACTTGTGTTATATTTGACTAATGGTTAAATGTGTTTGATGATCAGAAACATTTTGTGTGACAAACATGCAAAAGAATAAGAAATCAGGAAGGGGGCAAATAGTTTTTCACACCACTGTATATAGTCTAGTAGTAGCAGTACTATGAAAGAATTGCCTTTTTTAATTCAAAGAGTTATAAGCACTCCTTGTTTTCATCTGGCAGCATTTCCTTATCCCACAGTAACAAAAAAAGCAAAACAAATTGGACACAACAAGCTTTCAAATCAAGATTTTTAAGAACATACATTTTAAAATTGTATTTTTAACTGCATTTTATGAGAGTTTGGAGATAGAATGTTTACAAGGAGTATTCCTTGGTACTCACAGAAGATTTGTCTATAAACCCCCCAACTAACAAAAACTGAAAATACTAGACAATATAAATATTTTCAACAACATATTAACAGAAAAACCTACTTGTTTTAAGTAAATGGAGAATGAGGAGCATGCAAATCCATATGAATTAGTAATCAAATAAAATATCATGTGTTTCCATTACAAAATAATATCCTTATATTTGTATACTACCAGGAAATGCCAGTTCTATTAACTTCTATTAGTGTACTCTAATCAGAGGGGACTGGGCGGTCTCATGGTCTGGAATCCCTACAGATTTTATTTTTTCTCCAGCCGTCTGGAGTTTTTTTTGTTTTTTCTGTCCCCCCTGGCCATTGAACCTTACTCTTATTCGATGTTAATTAATGTTGATTTATTTTGTTTTCTTATTGTGTCTTTTATTTTTCTATTCTTTATTATGTAAAGCTACTGTTTACTGTTTGAGCTACTGTTTGTATGAAAATGTGCTATATAAATAAATGTTGTTGTTGTTGTTGTACTCTAGTCTTAAAGTAAATAGAACTGGAAATTATTTAAATGTACATTATATAGTAGCAGTAAAACTGGACATTCCTAACAGCAGACAAAAATCAAGATTTTAAATGTAAGAAAATGGATAAGAAAGTGAGCTATGCTGAAAGGGCATCATTTTTCAGTACTATTTTTGAAAGTCTGCATTACAGATAGAGAAGATCAAACTTAATATGCAACGAAATAGCCTTAGCCCCTCTCTCATTCTACCTAAGTTGTATGAATCCTTCATTATGTATACCTTATTAAATCTTTGACATTTATGGAAAGATTTAAACTCACACTGGCGTTAGGTCCTTATGGTGGATGGTAGAAAATGATGAAAAAAAAAAGACTGAATGTGATAAAAAATGTTTTATAGTATTATAGCATATATGATGTTATAACTTTGTGGCTTTTCATTATATTACCATTAAAATAATATAAGTGGTATTGTTCTGCAGAGTGATATGTCACAGTAAAATGACATTTTGTCACAAACGTTATACACAAAAAGTGCACTTTATTGTTTTGAAATGTTTCTTGGTGTATGTGATTACCAGGTTTGAATAAATACTGTTTTGCATTGACAACTAGATTCGTAATATTAGTGTGATTGTATTAATCAAATGACATCAATCATTTATGAAGTGCTTTAGAGAACATTTCAAAATACTGAGATATATGCTGTGTATTGCAGAACAGTCAAAATATATTGCAAAAATATTTATAGGACATATCGCCCAGCCCAAACCTGGAGTAAAGCTTTTGCCACCCAGTTCTAGGATGGATGGAGATTTGGTAGTTCATGCTTTGGCAAATGTAATTCCGGTTTTAATTATGTATCTCTCCACAAGTATTGGTATCAATTAGTATGAAAAACGACAGTAGCACTCTGTACTATCTGCATACTTTGCTGTTCACACAGTGAAATTCTATAAATGCAAACTTTCAAACGTGGTGAGCACAGTAGGGACTTTTTATCAAATGTCAGTATCTGACATGTTCCCATAAAGTGTGCTTCTCAGAACTGTCTCATTATTTTCAAGGTGCCTTTCTAACCTCCTGTCGTGTTTTCAGTGTCATCAGTGAAAGCGACTAAAAGTGATTTTTATAATACATAGAAGGATAAACTGTAGAATACAAAGCTGTAAACTAGAAAAATAAGGTGGATTATAGGTATAGGCAGACAAATAGTATATAAAAATCCACAATTGCTGAAAAACATATGATGTCAGAGCCATAGACAAAAATATATAATGTAGTGAATAAAAATAAATGGTAAAAATCTCAAAAAAATTAAACAGAATAGAATAGTAGAAAAAAATTTTTCGGTACCTTATTAAATTAATTCAATACTAATTAAATAAGAAACAATGTCAACATACTGTACATTCACATTCAATGAAGTCTTAAGTTGAAGAACGTCTAAACATTTGCCAGAAATTCAGTGCAATGTCCTCATTGATTTTGGAATTAAAACAAGGCAAAAGTCATATTAAGTTAGCTAAGACTACCACAATAACATTAAAGTTAGCTAAGGAATAAAACCAACTTCAGTTGAATGTGTATTAGTTATTATAAGAACAGTAATCATAATGTATCTTCAGTTTTGCTTTTACATTTTTTTTGTTCTTGTGAAACCACTTCAGAATCTTTTTAAGAGGGTTCTCTAAGCTAGGCCACGCAGATGGAAAAGTTAAACTTTTACAGCCTAATAAAAGAACCTAAACTCCTCTATTACATTACACTTCATCTCACAGTCTTGGATGCATGAATGCACAATTAAGTTTTTGTCTTGACAGAATGCCCAGAAAGATACTGTACACATATTTTACAATATACATATAATATTCAGAGGATTTGCCCACCTATATTGTGTAATTGTGATATTATGTGGTCTTTTCAAAACAAAATTGTTGGATTACCACCATTTACTAATACACAAAAAATGAATTAGGGGAAGATATTAGCTTAAAGGAACTGAAATAATTTAATGAAAAAAAAACAAAAAAACTTTGCAGATACCTATAACCAAATTACTTCAGTTTAGACAGCATTTGTCATTGTTGGAAGATACATACAGTAACAAACCCAATAAAATATTGAAGGGTTGAGAACCTGATTCGGTACACAACCCAAAGGAAGACAGTGAAGGAAAACTTTAAGTTTCTAAATAGTGTGAAGCAGGATACATAGATGATTGGGAAAAAAACTAAAGAACAGGAGATCACAGAAAGGTCAGAGGAATACTAGACATTCCTCACGTCAAAGTATTTTTTGCCAACATTAGGCAGACTAGTATGGCTTAGCCTTTTTCTTTTTATGTTTTTAATTTCAAACTATATGTGTTACTTTTATCTAAATCAGAACCTACAAATTGTCAAAAAACTTATTTTGTGAAAATTAAAAATAAACTGAAAAAACTATAATAACTTAGTCAAAAGAAAAAGCAACTTTTAAGCCACATTATATGGTCAGCTAAATTAAAGCCAAGAAAAAAATATAAGTAACAGGATTAAATAGTATTATAATAAATACTAGAATTGCGAAAAAAACAATGCTCAAGATTTGAGTTTGTATTTGTTTGTGCAAAAATAAATAAATAAATAAATAAAAAATTTAGACCTTAATATCAGTAGGCTTATTCCTTACTGACAATCCAATAGATAATATATTTGCTGTATATGTGAAATACTGGTGATGCATATTATCTAATAAGCAGTATACAGATGTTTTTAAATATTATGTGTGCAGGCCTGTTTACAAAACTATCTATTTCATTCACAGGTGTTAGTGCATTGGGTAAGCATGAATGTGCTTCGTTGAGGCACTGCAAAACCCAGTGTTTGGGTGGTGGGTGAGTGGGGAGGGGAAGGGACAGCGAACTCACTCTGTCTGCGTTGAGGAGCACCATATCGTGGGATTCCTTGGAACGAACCCTGCCAAGGAGAGAAGAAGGGAGAAGGCAGGCCACCCTGTGCAAAGAAAACATAAGTGGAAAAGTGTAACAAGACAGAGACACAAACCAAAGAACCCAAAGCTGTAATGAGTGATTTAAAGTGCTTGACAACACAAATTGTACAACAGGTTGAGCAAAGAATAGACAGACAACATATAATGTTAGACAATAAAAACTGTGTTAAACCACTTATTCATTCTTGGTACATATTAGGTATAGTTCTAAAAATATTTGCACTAAATGTTGCATACTGATAATTGTTTAAAAAAAATTTAAAACTTAAAAGTACTTTCTAATCCATCTCTGTGACAAAAACATTCAATCCTATGTTAATCTTTTGGAAAAACAAAAATTAGGAAAACACTTCAAAGCTAATAAATACAAATAAAGCTTAATGGCATTAAATTATTGCTGCCATTGACAGTAGTAGCTTTGGAAATATATATAAAATGGAACAGTTGATTGAGTCAGTGTCTTTATAAAAGAGTCATAATAATTAAAAAAAAAAATTAAATGTTCTGCCGTGTAATAATGCAATGGAATGGAACTTTTTTATTCTTCTGTGTAGAATAATAATTAGCTATTAGCCTACTATTTAATTGAATAACTTTTTTTTCTATCATAAACTAACAAGTGAGATACTGTAAGATTTTAAAAGGTATTATGTTTCTTTTCCTCTATAATTCAAAACATCAGTTAATGCCCTAAAACAAATCATACAAATCAATATAAACACATAATCATTTCTATAAGAAAAGGCTACTCTATTATGCCAAGGATGGTAATCTACCAGTCTTTCTGCAGCCTAAATGTATATAATCATGCAATACTTAAAACACAACTATGAGCACTGCTAAATTACAATGCTCATATAATAGCTAAGCCATTGAAAGAAGTGTGCTGAAAAAAGAATGCTTGTTCTCATAAAAAAAAAAAGAATTTCTGAACAGAAAAGTAAACTACCATAAAGTTTTTCAGTTCAATATTAAAAAATGTCTGATCTTGAAAAGAGAAGGGTTTTAGGAAGCATTGTGCTATCAATAAAATAAAACACGTTAGAAAAAAAGTGACAACAAAACTGACAGCGCTTATTAAAAATATAAGGTTTGAAAAGCAAATCAATACTGTGTGTTTACAGATATAGCACTTAATGCTGCAGGAAATTACGTGAAGTAATAAGATGCAATACATTGTGAGTTGGGTAAAATGAAGCAAATAAATGAATTCTTGTCCTGCTGAAGTTCCTTAATCAAATGATTCATTCTTCCTTTAGAATACCACTTGTACAACAAACACTAAGTGTTATTAATGGTTATAGCAAACACAAAAGAATATGGACTCTACAGAAAATATATAATGCTGTATAGCTTATTTTTTTATTAAAATATAAAATTTCATTTTTTTAAATCAGTGATCATGGTTTTCTTCTATTCACACCAAAAAAAAAAAAAGATAATCATTATATTGCATGCTTTGGAATAATGTAAGCAAACTATGTATGATGCCACAAAACCTTCCACGGGAAAGAAAACAATACTAGATTTCAATATCTGTAAAAAGTATTTCACAGAAAGCAACGTTAATCACTCAAATTACAATGTTTGTATCATCTGGCAGTTGCATGAGCCAAGAGTCACAGATAGTGGTCCGAATACAGTTTGGTAGAAGCTATATTTGTGAGCAAAGACTTGACAACCTCTTCCACACATACCACCAGCTTATTTACTAAATTGAGCTGGAACCCTTAAAAAGTGAATGAAGCAGTACATTATATGGTATCTCTGCCTTGACAAAAACACAAAAACTATACGGTTTTATAGGACTGTTTGTTATGGCATGTGTAAAAGACTTTCACTTTTTTCATGCAAGATCCAAACACTGGAAAAATCAAACTGCAAAAAAATATTCAAAATGACAACAAAGAGTAATTGAGACTAATAGAACAGTTAACAGATTATGGTAGGCACCTTGTGACTATAATGAGGATGCCTCCAAATTTTGTCAGGGAATTGCTGAAATCACCATTTTCAAAATCAATGCGAATGAAGTCACCACATAAAATTAGGCAGCATATAACATAAATATTTATATACTGTATCAGATCATAAAAAACTTATACCGAATGGTCATTGCAGTTGCATGGTATCATTGGTTAGTTAATCACTGAACACTATTTGTTGTGTTTCAATTAAAACAAAAGTTTCTAGACTGAATAAAAAGCAAATAAACATGACCAAAAAGAAAAAACAAAATGTCACAATTTAATAAACATAAGTTAGAATTAACATCTATAAATGCAACTATATTGTATATCTCAGGGTGACTTAAAAATATAACACAGATGTTTACATTTGCATCATGAGCTGTTTTAATTGTTGTTTTCACTGCTCTACACACAACAACACACTGACTGCCTTAGAGCATTGAATAAAGAAGGCACAACTCAGTTGGAGAAGAAAAGAATAATCTTAAGATTATTCCAAATTACAATTTTGTTCATTTAGTCACCAAGGTAAAAAAGGCAATGGTTTACGGAGTATTTTCTATAGCTGATTAAACTGTAAAGTTGTCAGTTTTTGTACTTTTGTGTGTGTTAAGCATCATGCAATAGTTGCTCAAGGAGTGTCACATTATCTCATATTGAATGTTTATACTGTAGATCACCAAAAAAAGAATATGGCTAGCCAGTATGACCCCAAAAAGAGAATTTATGAACTCATTGCCCTCTTTTGATCTTGCATAGCAAATCAGCCAGTCTATGCATAAGGGAGGGCACATTCTGGAATTAGTAGTTTCAAACTTACTATAAATCTGAGGCAGCTCATAGTTATTAGTATTTTTGACCAATTCTGCATTTTATTTCATGTAGAACTGAATGGATTGGTAACTACAACTAAAGAAAAGCATTTTGTTAAAAAACATTTTTGATGTATCAGCAGTCTCTAGGTTTGATAAATTCTAAATAATCAGGCTAAATGTAGTACTTTCCCTAATACAGCAAGCAATGTAACCAATAAATTGGAAAATTTGAATGGTAACGTAAGATCTTCAGCTGACCTTATTGGACCCTGAGAAAAATGTTAAATTCCCAGCACTAAAATACACAGAAAAATCAGATAAGTAATAAATAAAAGTAGAATAAAGAAACTAATAGTCCAAAACTGAAAATAACAAGGCAGTCTGCCTTGAGAGGCAATTCTATTTCACTAAAATTATAAATGATAACAAAGAAAATCCAAGAGTTTTATTTTCCACTACTAATCCCTGCTAATTCAAAAAACATCCAATGAAACTTGTGAGGCTTTTACAGCATTTTTTAAACACAAACTGAATGATATCAAATGTACCATACCATACCATACCATACTTATTTGTTGAGCGCTTAAAAACACAGCATTACAACTGACAATGTAATATAATACATCTCTCAAATTTTAATCCTGCGGAACCCCAGCATGCCGTTTTTAACTAATTAAATTCTTTCACTGAAATAGGACTCTCTGAACTCTGTAGAATAATTTCTCAAACAAAACTCTCCACTTGTGTCCTTGACCCTGTCTCAACTGGCATTCTTAAAGAAGTCACTGATGTGCTTATTGATAGTATACTGGATGTAGTTAACTCATCATTACGCATGGGACTTTACCCAGATTGTCTAAAGGCTTGCAGTTGTTACATCCGTGCTTAAGAACAATAATCTAGACTCTTCTGTCTCTGATAACTTAATACCTATTTTTAACCTGCTTTTCTTAGGTAAACTCTAGAAAAAACAGTTTTTCAACAGTTAAATGATTACTACAATCTATTTTTTAATAGTTTCAGAATAAATTGTAGTACAGAAACTGCACTGGTTAAAGTAGTAAATAATTTGCAAGTTAATGCAGACAAAGGCCACATATCTGTTCTTTTGCTTTTAGACTCGAATGTAGCATTTGACATCATAGACCACAGTATTCTCATGAACTGCCTTAGACAATGAGTTGGTCTCTCTTGTAGTAAACTAGCTTCAAGTAGAAAATTCTATTTGCTAGTTGTGGTGATTGTACTTCAGGGATCCATGATATTGCATACGGTATGCCACAAAGATCTATTCTGGACAAACTGGTATTTAGAATCTACATTCTCCTATTAATCAAGATTACAACAAAACACAAGGAGAACTACCACAGCCAATCACATGACAAGCAACTTTACTTATGTAAAGCATTTGGTGAACCTGATGTTCTGGACTCTCTGATACAATATTTCCGAATGGATAAGTAGTAACTTTTCTGAGCTATATGAAGAAAAAACAAAACTCTTAGTAGTGCTGGGCGGTATATCGGTTCATACCGAAAACCGTTTTTTATTTTTTTTATGATATGGATTGCCTAAACGACGTTTGGAACGTGGCACAGAGGGAAACTGTTCAAGTGGGGACCTTTTTCACTGCTACACCGCTAAACACAGATTTGTTGCACTAGGGCTCTTTTTCACTGCTACACCACCAAATAGTGGGTGATAGCATAGGTATGCCGCGCGGTGAAAATGGACAGAGAGCATTCCGAAACTGAACTAAAAGTAAAGTTGAACATGATGAACAGAAGAACTTTTGCCGAAAAAAAGGAGTCACGTCCGTCGCCTGGAGATAACTTTAGTTTTAAAAGGTCAGATGTGTAAATACTGTTTCTATACTACTGGATAATACTGCAAGCCAAGTTGTACTTGTTTTATTTGTTTTCAATACAGTGTAATGTACCTGGGTACTGTGTAATAGTGTGAAGACATGTTGACTTTATTCTCGTAATTTGTCATTAAAGTAGACCATCGCAAACTAAACTTCATCGTAAAATGAATATTTAATTTACTAGATTTTCTCAAAACACCGTCATAAGTTATATAGCACATTAAATGCTTTGTGTTAAGTGATTCTTAAACGGACTTCTTCTTGCACTAAGAGGAGGCGCCGGCAGCGATCGCCGCACAGAATACATTCACTTCATGATCTTCCTGCTCTCTGAACATTTAGAATGTTAAGATAAATACTTAATATAATTTTCATGGTGAAATGCATTAAAGCATGCATTAATCATATGGGGGCACGGCGGCGTGCCTGCCTTGCATTTACATGTTATTCTGGTGGGTTTACTCGGCTTGCTTCCGTTTCCTTTCAAAGTCATGTAGGATGTGGTGTTTTGGTGTGCTATATTGACCCTAGTGTATGTTTTGCTTGTATTCATCCTGCGATGTGCTGGCAACTCATTCAGAGATGGGTGCAACTCTGAATGGATGGCATAATTAAACATGTATAACGAAGATATTTTTAAAGTTCTGAACACTCCGTGGGCTAAGTTTATAACTAGTTTTAATTTCACAAAGACGTTTATAGTGTGGTGATTGGTTATGTGGTGAAAGAAAAAGGAAGGAAGGAAAAAGGAACTGGGGTTTTGGTACGTCAGATAGAGACAGCATGCATGCAATAAGGATAGCCCGCTCAGAAGAACATGCATTGAATTCTGTGTTTGTGTCTCCGACCAGCAGATCAGAAACCCAACATTTGCACAATATTTAAGTTAAACCTGTGCGATAGCTATTCATACATCCAGTTTTTTGGAGCCTCGTCACACCTGCCATAAAGTTCTCTACACTGAACATACACCTGGGGACCCCTTACTGCGAGGGAGCAGCACTACCGCCTCACTACTGTGCATGTGTAATACCTGCTTTAATGCATTTCATCATGAAAATTATATCAAGTATTTATCTTAGCATTCTAAATTATTAGAAAGCAGGAATATCATGAAGTGAATGGATTCTGTATGGTGATTGCTGTCTTCTCTTAGTGCGGAGGAAGTCAGTTTAAGAAGCGTAGTGATTAACCACTGGGTTGGGGAACGTAACACAAAGCATTTAATGTGCTGCATTAATTTATGACGGGGTAAATTAAGTAATTGATTAAACATTGATTTTAGGAAGAAGTTTAGTTTACGACATTCTACTTTAATTATGAAGTAAACTATGAGAATAAAGTGGAAATGTCGACTTTAATCTCAACATAAACGTGAGAATAAAGTGGAAATGTTGACTTTGTTCTCGACATATAGTTTGTTTTTTTCTTCCCAGTATAGCTTAGCTTGAAGCAAGGTCCATATTAATGCAGTTTGCCTAAATGATGGTTCAGTTGGTAAAGATGTCATCACCAAGTTGCACTTATTTTATTTAATTTGTTTTTAATTTAATTAATACTGTGTAATGCACCTGGGCTTGAAGTCTTGAGGTACTAGTGCAACTATCAATAATAATACTATTATTTATTTTATTGTTATTATTTATTAGTTTAAATATTATGCAGTTTAATGATAATAAAGTTGTTTAAAAAGTCACTTTAACGTGTCAGTGGACAGAGATTCTTAACATTAACTGAAAGTGTAGTTGGTTTACAAAAAATATTTACTATTTATTCCTTTTCTAAGACATATTCGGTGCAATACAATTTTTGACAAGCACTTCTGGATATTTTACTAAGTCTAAATGCCTCTTTGTATGGTTGAAAATATGTTGTCAAAATTATAGTTTGTTTTTGCAAAATTTGTTCAATAAAAAGGTTCTATATTTTGACTGCATCTGTCATGCAATGTGATACCTTCTCCATTAGTGCCACCCCTTGAAAACTATCACTTTATGGGGCAATGCAAAACTGTATTAATACTTGTGTGCACATTAAAATGTTTTTTTGTACAATATACAATACTCTTGACAGTGGAATAGGTTATTCTTAGCCAGTAATTGCAGTGGAAAATGTGATTAACATCCACTCATGCATGGGGAAAAAAAATACCGTTGAATACAGTGAAACCGGGATAATTTAGAAAAATACCGATATATAGAATTTTGGTCATACCGCCCACCCATAACTCTTAGTGATTGACAAAAATGGCAATAATGAAGGTATGAGAAATAAACTTGATCCCTTATTAAAAGTCAGGGCGAAGGTAAAGAATTTTGGTGTAATCACAGACTGACCTAAATTTTAAATTGCAATAAAACTAGATAACTTAAAACTAGATAACCAGAAAAAGAAAATCTAAGCACATCTCACCAGTTTTAGCATTGTTATATTGGTTATCCATATCTTTTAGACATTAGTTTAAAAAATTAATAATCTCTCTCTATATATATATATATCCATCCATCCATCCTCTTCCGCTTATCCGAGGTCGGGTCGCGGGGGCAGCAGCTTAAGCAGAGAGGCCCAGACTTCCCTCTCCCGCCACTTCTTCCAGCTCTTCCGGGAGAATCCCAAGGCGTTCCCAGGCCAGCCGGGAGACATAGTCCCTATCCGCCTGTCGCACCGATCCGCCTGTCGATCTCACGCTCCATTCTTCCCTCACTCGTGAACAAGACCCCGAGATACTTGAACTCCTCCACTTGGGGCAGGATCTCTCCCCCAACCCTGAGAGGGCACTCCACCCTTTTCCGGCTGAGGACCATGCTCTCGGATTTGGAGGTGCTGATTCTCATCCCAGCCGCTTCACACTCAGCTGCGAACCGATCCAGAGAGAGCTGAAGATCACGGCCTGATGAAGCAAACAGGACAACATCATCTGCAAAAAGCAGTGACCCAATCCTGAGTCCACCAAACCGGACCCCTTCAACACCCTGGTTGCGCCTAGAAATTCTGTCCATAAAAGTTATGAACAGAATCGGTGACAAATAATAATATATATATATATAATATATATATATTATATATATATATATATATATATATATATATATATATATATATATATATATATATATATATATAAAAAAGCCAAATACCTCTGACTCACTCATCACGAAATCAACCAAATCATGAGGAATTGGGACTTGAAATTTGGAATGGCCCATAGGTGCTTGCTAAGGAACGGCTTTAAAAATTTTGTGGTCCAACTGTGAAATTTCTTAGTTTTTTTAGACTCATTCACTTCATTTCTTTTTACATTAAATTTCTTTAAAGTAAATTAAAAATACTTTAATTTTTCTGAAGAGTACACTTTTTTTTTTGATATTTGAGTTTCCACAAAGCATTTATAATTTGCCATTTATTTATCTTTTTAAAATAATTTAGTTAGGTCATTACAAGGTATATTAAAGCAAATTTATTTTTGTTTGAGGATTTTGATTTTCATACTTTTTTTATTTTATTCTTTTTCATATTTTCTGCACAAATTCTTGTATTAAGTTTATACCTCGTTAAATAAACCTGTAAAACTATGACCGAGGAAGAAAGGATTTATATCGATGAAGTAATGGTCCCACACCACGTAGTGCAGATGAGTGGCAATGCCGCGTGCCTGTTCTCCTCGCTGGCCTACCTTGTCTTTATATACTGTATAAAACTGTACGGTGACTGACTAATAGATCAATGCACAGCCTAAAGCTGTGGACAGTAGATACCTTTTGTGACATAGGCATCCAATAAAAAGGGATTTTTCGAAATTCAGCAAATGAGGGGGTGAAAAGTGGGGTTAAACTTTTTAAAGTGACACCCGTATATCAAAAACTACTTAACTGAGAAACACAAAAAATGGTATACATAAACTTCAATAAAAAAAAAATAAACACGTATTTTTGGATTTTTCGAAATTCAACCCCTGCAGGGGTGATACAGGGTGTGCAAGTTTGTATGGTAAAACAGTATGTGTTTTTGAAACTATAACCCCTGAGGGGGTGAAAAGGAGGCTTAAAACATTTTTAAACTAACACCCATATATCAAACTACTTGACTGAGTTCTGCAAGAATTAGTATACAGACTCTTCAATACATAAAAAAAAACATATTTTAAATTTAAAATAAATACATGCTTCTAAATTAAAAACATTTTCATTTTCGTGTTTTTAACATGCTCACCAATTGTGTAATTATTTTGAAATTATTAGCTACTAAGAATTGTAACAAAATAATAGTCGTAGTGCTCATACTGCGCACACACCACTGCTGTGGAGTATATAAGCAGCAGCACAGTGCCAGCCGCTTCATTATAAATGCAGCATTTGTCTGTTTAGGCAACACGTCTGCGTGTTCGATATTACTTTTGGTTCTATCTTCTAATTTGTAAAACTGTACTTTTTAGTGAAAATCAGTTGCAAAATCAATTTAGCTGTTGCAACATCTGGGATTGCTGCTACACTTCTTGAAGGAGGCAAGACTGCACATGCTGCTTTTAAACTTCCTTTCAACCTGATATACAGGGACTTATATTTCAACCAAGCATTTTTGTCAAATATTACCAGTACCCAGAGGAACACGAACAGATGAAGTCAAAGCAGGTTTTAAGAAATCTTATCTGTGGCCATCGGTGACCAAACTCAAACTCACCAAAAATATGAGAGTGCATCTAAAGGGTAATGTTTTCAGACCTGTTGCTCAAAATAGGGCATTTTTACAGAATCCTTCAGAACTGTGTTCTATCGTGACCACTGTGGAAGACTTAATTACCAAAATATATCCTGATATTGCTTACATCCATAATAAGTGTATGGAATGGATATGCAAGCGTGCTATTCTGACCCCTAAACACAATCAAGCAAGCGTGAGCAACAATGCCTTATTAAATTATTTTGAGGGGGCTTTAATGGAATACAAATTGGTAGATTTGTGCTAAATGCGGATGATGCTACAAACAATCCAGCTGAATTTCTTAATATGCTTAAACCACCGGGCCTCACAACCCATAGGCTTATTTTGAAAGTGGGTGGTCCAGTGATGATGCTGCTAAACCTACGCCTGCACAAACTCTGTAAAGGAACCAGGCTGCAGGTAACATCATTAAAAAGCAAAATTATCGAGGCAACAATATTGACCGGATGTGCTTGAGGGGAGTCAGGGCTCATACCGCGCATACCCTTAATACCCTCCGATTTCCCCTTTGAATTCAAGAGACTGCAGTTCCCCCTTAAAGTCGGTTTTGCCATGACCTTCAAAAAGTCAAGTGTTTTTTGATGATATGCTGACCTTTATCGAATTTCATGCGGACGAATGCATAGGCAAAATATATATATCTATACTAATAAAAGGCAAAGTCCTCACTGACTCACTCACTGGCTGACTCACTCACTCACTGACTCATCACTAATTCTCCAACTTCCCGTGTAGGTAGAAGGCTGAAATTTGGCAGGCTTATTCCTTACAGCTTACTTACAAAAGTTAAGCAGGTTTCATTTCGAAACTCTACATGTAACGGTCATAACAGTCGATAATGGTCGACAATGTCCGCCATGTTGAACTTTCTTATTTATGGCCCCATCTTCACGAAATTTGGTAGGCAGCTTCCCTGCGCTAACCGAAACCGATGTACGTACTTATTTTGATGGTATGACGCCACTGTCGGCCGCCATATTGAACTTTCCAACGTCACTAATTTTCCAACTTCCCGTGTAGGTACAGGGCTGACCCCATCTTCATGAAATTTGGTAGGTGGCTTCCCTGCGCTAACCAAAATCGATGTACGTACTTATTTCGGTGGTGTGATGCCACTGTCGGCCGCCATATTGAACTTTCCAACGTCACTAATTCTCCAACTTCCCGTGTAGGTAGAAGGCTGAAATTTGGCAGGCTCGTTCCTTACAGCTTACTTACAGAAGTTAAGCAGGTTTCATTTCGAAATTCTACGTGTAACAGTCATAACGGTCAACAATGTCCACCATGTTGAACTTTCTTATTCATGGCCCCATCTTCACGAAATTTTGTAGGCGGCTTCCCTGCGCTAACCGAAACCAATGTATGTACTTATTTTGGTGGTATTACACCACTGTCAGCCGCCATATTGAACTTTCCAACGTCACTAATTCTCCAACTTACCGTGTAGGTAGAAGGCTGAAATTTGGTACTTATTTCGGTGGTATGATGCCACTGTCGGCCGCCATATTGAACTTTTCAACGGTCTTTGTTATTTATGGGCCCATCTTCAAGAAATTTGGTACGCGGGTTCCCAGCGCTAACTGAATCCTACTTAGATACATATATACGTCCATAGCCTGCAGCTCGGTCACCGTGTGAGGCAGCGTTGGGTCCCCCATCCCAACGCCTCCCACGTTGTTGGCTGCCTGCCTATATAAGGCCGTCTGTCGCTCCAGTCTCTACATTCCCTTCCTTGCTTCGCCACGGGATTCATGTCTCCCTGCTGATAACTACAGCCTTCTTTTTTAATCCATGGCTTCTCCGCTGTTTTATTGTTTGTTTATTACGATTATAGTTATTGTGTAGGTATTTTAGACTTACTTTACATTGTTCAGGTACCCATTTCCTTTATCATTCCAACCGTACTCCCATTAACATGTCTATCGAGGTGATCACCATCGATCAAAGAACTGTCACTTACCGAGTGGTTTCCATGCCTGCAGATGGCACTTGACTTTTCCATTCTCTTTGTTACATATTGCAGGCTCACTCTTGATATCCGGAGGAACATTGTGTCTTATGTATTGAATGACTGGGACAGGTTCAAGGTGTGGACTGATGACGGTACAGGAGATAATTATACTACACAGGAGCACTATAAGAGTGAAATGCTTAAGCCCTTCACCTATGGTTCTGCATGTGAGTTGATGGCTGCCACTGAATTGTTCGGTTGTCGCTTTCAAGTGTACCGAAATGGTCAAATATTTTACACCTTTCGAAACCGCCAATGCCTCTTAAACATCTTAGATTCACAGGTGACGATTTCAGTAGTGGACACTTTGATGTTTATGAATGTTTAAACTCTCAAAAGCTGGATGTGAAGTTATTGATAAAACCGGTTGTATGCTTACAGCGCTTGACAGATGCCGAATGTCACTTCAACACAAATCCTGCAAATACTATCGTAATTGAAACAAACAATGAAACTCAAACTGATTATGACAGCACCAATCCAAGCTGTGAGATTTCAGACAAGATTACTTTTCACATGGCCAACTATACGTTGCATGCTTAAGAGTAAGCTCAGCGCACAGCTTGGTCATATCACAACCGGAGGGCCGAACTAACAATGTGGTATACAAAGAGATCCTTAACAAATAATTATTGGTATATTTTCCCTCAGTGTAAAAAGGTTTAATTTTCTTCTTAATAAATATTTTAAGGCAGTATCACTGCCAGCTGGCTGGTAATTTGCTAGTATATATATATAAAATAAAAATATATAATATACAAAATATATATATAAATATATATATAAAATATATAAATACAAAATATATATATATATATATATATATATATATATATATATATATATATATATATATATATATATATATATATACACACACATACACACAGTGATCTCTCGCTATATCGCGCTTCGACATTCGCAGCTTCACTCCATCGCGGATTTTAAATGTAAACATATATAAATATATATCACGGATTTTTCACTGGTTCATGGATTTCTGCAGACAATGGGTCTTTTAATTTATGGTACATGCTTCCTCAGTTTGTTTGCTCAGTTGATTTCATACAAGGGACGCTATTGGCGGATGGCTTAGAAGCTCCCCAATCAGAGCATGTATTACGTATTAACTAAAACTCCTCAATGATATACGATATGCTTCCCGCGCGGTGCTTGATTGTTTGCTTTTCTCTGTCTCTCTCTCAATCTCTCCGACATTCTCTGCGCCTGATGGAGGGAGTGTGAGCAGAGGGGCTGTTTGCACAGAGACTGTTTGCCTAGAGGATACGGACGCTCCTCTAAAAAATGCCGCTTTATCGCGGTGCTTCGGCATACTTAAAAGCCCAAGAGCACATATTGATTTTTTTGATTGTTTGCTTTTCTCTCGCTCTCTGTCTCTCTCTGACATTCTCTGCTCCTGACACGCATTCCTTTGAAGAGAAGATATATTTGCATTCTTTTAATTGTGAGAAAGAACTGTCATCTCTGTCTTGTCATGGAGCACAGTTTACACTTTTGACTAAAGGGTGTTATTTCATGTCTAGAGGGCTCTAATAATGTTAACAGTGTGGGAGAGTTTATAAAGGCTTAAAATATATAAAAATAACCATACAAACATATGGTTATTACTTTGCGGATTTTCATCTATCACGGGGGGTTCTGAAACGCAACCCCTGCGATCGAGGAGGGATTACTATATATATATATACACAAAATATATAAAAAATAAAATATATATATATCCTCACACACAAATAAACATATCTAATATTATAATAACAATCATATCATAATACCATACTCTAATCAAATCAAAATTAATATAGTAGTTTGTATTTTGTTTCATACTTCAACTATGAATAGCCTGGGCAATGCCAGGTAATCCAGCTAGTGAATTTCCCCTTGGGATTAATAAAGTATCTATCTATCTATCTATCTAGTGGTATGTAAAACCTTAACAATAGAATCCCTGAAGTCTAAAAAAAAACTTGTAATACCGGCCCACCTTAATTTCTTTTGCACCTCTTCATCAGCATCTTTAGTTTTGTAAATGTGTTGATCAGCACAAGCAGCAAACAGCATGCTATCCAATCCCCCTCACCACTGACAGAGCTCAGCTCGGGCAAAAAGTTCTCCCAGCTCATGCCAAGGCTTCTATCATGGAGGAGATACCAGAAGATGGGCTGTTACATGAGGAGAGCTGAACAGGGCGTCAGAAGGGCAACAATCCAGCAGTAGGACTGGTATCTGCTGCTTTGTGTGATAAGGAACAACTGGAGCCCTGTCAGATCCATACAAAATGACATCCAGCTAGTTACTGGTGTGCATATTTATGACCAGAGTGTCAGAAACAGACCCCATGAGGGTATCATGAGGGCCCGATGTCTTCTAGTAGGACCTATTCTCACAGCTCATCACTGTACAGCCCGATTGGCATTTGCCAAAGAATACCACAATTGCTAGATATGCCTATGGTGCCCCGATCTGTTCACAGATGACAGCAGTTTCTCATACAGAACATGTGAGAGACATGAAAGAGCCTGGAGATGCCATGGTAAACATTATGCAGCCTGCGGTCTGGGTGGTCTGGGGAGGCATATCCTTAAGAGGCTTGCACAGACCTCCATGTGCTAAGCAACTGTACCCTGCCTGCTGTTAGGTATCAGGATGAAATCTTCAGAGCCATTGTCTGACCTTATGCTGACGCAGTAGGCCCTGGGTTCTACCTGGGGCAGGATAATGTCTGGCCTCATGTGCTGCCCGAGTGTGTAGGAAGTTCCTGGATGACAAAGGCTTTGATGCCATTGACTGGCCCAAACAATCCACAGGCCTGAATCTTATTGAGAACCTCTGGGATATTATGTATCGGTGCATCCACTGCCGCCAAGTAGCACTACAGAATGACCAGGAGCTCAATTGATGCCATGATGTAGATCTGGGAGCAGATCCCTCACAACACCATCCTCTGTTTCATCAGGAATATTCCCAGATATTGTCAGGAGTGTATACAGGCATGTGGAGGCCATAGGCACTACCGAGTCATATTATGAATTGTCGTTATGAAATTCATGCAAGTTCGATCAGCCTGTGATTTAAATTTTTGACTCTGACTTTCGGTATGATGTCAAATCCTGGCCTCAGAGGGTTGGTGATTTTGGTTTCCATTGACCATTGTTACATCACTTTGATCTGAACAAATTAGACAGTATTACTCAGTAAAGAATTTCCACTTGAATATTTCATTCCTTGAGATCCAATGTGTGATTTAAGTGTACCCTTCATTTTCTTGAGCATTGTAAACAAGTATTACTGTGTACTCATCCAGTTGACAGCTGCTATGGAAACAGTAGATATTTCCTGTATTTCTTGCCAAAGAAGATGCTGTAAGTGCACAGCTTTGATTAAGGGGAACATAAAGCAATTTATTGGTTTTCTTTGATAAAGCATACACATACACCCATGTAAAATTAATTACAATCATTTATCCATTTCGAACCAGGTTATCCAAATTCAGGATCCTGTGGATGACCTTGGAGCCTTAAAGTTACTTTAGATTATTAAGAAATTTCACATGAGACTTTATTTATGATATTATGGGGATGTTTACTCTTTGAAAATATAATATTAAAATATGTCTAAGGTATCTTTGAAATTAAAGGAACCTTTGTAACAAAGGCCAGGAATTCTAGCAATGAAATATAAATCATTAAAGCAATCTTCCAAAATCCAGGAAAATATTTAAAATTTGAAGATATGTGTAATGTTGTTTTAAGAAAAGCATTAGTCAACTTGTCTAATTTGCAAAAAATAACCAAGCAGCACACCACATGCTTTGTACCTAGTGATTGACTAACACTTTCTCAGTATCAGAAAAAGAAAAATTAACTTTAAATACTGGGATCACTTTAATATTTGTTCTCTTTGCATATCCAGGAAGAAGAAAATATAATTTTCTTTGTAAAATTTTCTGTCTCTTTCTGCACTTTGTTAAATGCCTCATGAGTGGTGGAGTGTGAGTGTAGTGCAGGTGGTCACAGTTGGTTTATGATGTGGAGTAAATTGATTGAACTGAGGTATGCCACACTACTCAAAACAAGATGGAACTCTTGGGATCACTGAAAAAACAAATCTTAAATTTTTTATGATTTTTTTATTACATTTTTAAAAATTTAAATGAATGGTAGAAGAATGTACTGGTTAAAACAATCAATTATTAGAATTGTATAAGTTGTGAAATAAAAGGCGCAATAAAGACAAGTGAGTCCATCTATTCTCATATTGTCTATGTATTAGAGTAACTACAGTGTCTGGCTACCCATTAAATAAATCTTCTTTTCTAGCCCACCTACTTTATGTACCAAAGACTACACTGCACTACAGCCATATTATACTTAAGCTAAGTTAAGTATAGAGGGGGTTCTTGGATAGCTCCTTTTTTCAAAAAGCAAAAGGAAAACATGACTGCTTTGGTGACTTTTTAACTTCAGTATCATCAATTGACAAATGAATGTTCCAAGATAAAATTATTATTATTAGTTTTTTTAAATAATAGATAAAGTATTCCTGGCACAAGACAAGCTATTACATTAATTTGACTACAATTAACAAAATAATAATGTTTGGGTTTTTGGTAGTTAATTGTTCCCCCCACAACCCTAAAGTTTAACCTTGACTTACAACAAGTACAGTTTTACAGCCAAAGAAAAAACCCATAAATTGACAGTACATCGTCTTCAAGACTTTCTCCAAGTTTGAGTCAGTTTTAATATTAGTGAGCAATATACTCAAAGTCCTCTATCTTAACATTTGGAAATGAGTTGTGTATTTAATATTGTTTTCAATAAAACCAAGCTATCAGTATATTATGCAATTTTTTTTTTTAACAAAACAAAAGACCTGTCATACCAGTAAATAGTAAATGGTAAAACTAATCCTTCAACTAGTATTAACTCTTGTGATGTACATGCTTTTAAACAGATCCAACAAACATAGCTAAAGACAAAAGGTACATAAGTGTGTCATAAAATTAACAAATTCTAGTGGTCTTTTGTCTTTTTAAGGGCTACTGGATACTTTTAGAGTGTCCAACCTGTAGTCCCAGTACTTGATACATATATTATTTTTTTCATAAACAATATATTTAATAAACACATATTTTGTTTAATATTCAATATTTTGAAAAGCTTGACTATATTATTTATAACATGAACAAAACACATGGTTACATTGAAAAAGTATATAAAAAATAATAAAGAAAAATAACTTATTACTGTTATTTCACTAAGTAAAAAATTTAAGACAGCACATGGTAGTCTTCTTGGACATGTGAGTGCTCTTTAATGTGCCAGCTAGCATTTAAGGGCAGAACAATTGCTATAAAACAATTAATTATAAATTTAGTTTGAATGCAACATTAATAATATCATTCAATTGTTATTAATAGGAAAGGTAACTTACAGAAGGAGCCCTCCATGACGTCTGAGTGAACTTGTCACCATATGTTTTTTTTTCACCTTTACACCCCTGTGTCCTCCTTTGACACTGACACCTAGTGGCCTGCAAAATATATAAGGACATATATAAATATAATTATCTGCTATATGTTATCCCTACTATGGCATGCCAAACTGCATTGTCAGGTCAACTGCATAGGTCACTCTCTTTTTTGCAGTTTTGCTGCACTTTTTACCTGTGGTTCTGCTTTATTTTTAGGTGTTTCTTCCCAATATGCTACAAAGGAAAATTATCAAAATATTTAAAGTAATTTTCTTAATATAATTCTACACTATATTATTAAATGCTGTCAATTAGGAAAAAATAGTAGATATGGTCATTACAGCCATAAAAGGGTGGTTGGTAGAGATTAAGATTATTCTAAAGGCCTCAAATTGGCAAGGACTCTAAAAATACTGGTATTTTATCAGTTTTTATTGGCCCATTATTGAAATTATATTAAAAAAAACAATTTGCATTCAACTTGGAAAGTAATGATTTTGGTGTTTTCTTGATTTTTAGCCAAAAGCAGCCAACCAGACAGTCTCTAACTTGTATCTCCCTATTTAGGCAAATTGCTTCAGCCCTGTCCTGACAAACATGAACAAAGTAATTTGTGCAGTTTCTAGCCCATGTTAAATGACGTTTACTTTTGCTTAAACTGAATTGTCAAAGCCAAAATCTGAGTTGTAGAAACAAAATGAAACACAAGAAGTGCTTGAAAGGATGACAGATGGTCACCCAATTTTTTCTCAAGTAAAAACAAGATGAAAACTAACTGATTTGCAGGATTGATCAATCTAACCCAAAACACATAAAAACAAAAAAATGTATATAGTTAAAAGTGAGTTCAAACAAGCCTTGCAGACATATGCTAATTATTATATAATCCACAAGGAATCTGCTGCATGGCAGTAAAAAGAAAACAACACATTTCTGTTTACAATGATTTTATTGCTAGACAGCTTTTAAATTTTTTTTTTAATTTTAATTAGAGTATGTGATATCAGGTGCTTTAGTTATGCTGCAGCTGGCTGGAATGCAGCTCTGAAACATTTGATTTTGAGCCTTCTGTACTCTGGGACCTCCAAACACACTCCTTGTCCCCACAATGTGCATAGAATATTTGTTTTCAATTTTTATAATATTTAAATCAACAAATTTTATTACACATTCTTTTTTTTTTAAATCTATAAAGATGGATTACTTAATATTATGCCTATTTGTTTTTTGACTGGCTAATGTAAATAAGAACAAAATACACCATAAATACTGGAAGCTGCACAAAAAAATTATAAACAAATTGTCAAGTCAGTTTAAAAAAGAAAAAAGAAAAAAAATTAAAAGAAATGTGGACCTTGACAAAGACTTAGAGATAAAAAAGCAGGAATAAGACAATGGGGACCAAGATGTATCAGACAAGGTTGAGGAGAGTGAAAACAAGTCATATATCGAGAGTAATAGGCAGAAAAGCTGGTATTTTTGTTTGATTCACGAAGTTAGGACTTCGGCAACCATTGCCTGAAATATGTCTATCTAACGTGCACTTGCTGGCAAAAAAATCAACGAACTGCAGCTGTTACTACATAATAAAACTGACTTTTCTTTTTTATCTCCTCTGTGCTTTACTGAAATATGGCTGATTGACTCTACATTAATCAAGGTTGGTATAATGATGTGACAGTTCTTTTTAAAATCATGCTTTCCCAACCTAAAACTGCTTATTACAAGCCGTCATTTTATTTACCACCTAAGTTTTCCTCAATAATTCTAGCCGGTGTTTACATTTGCCCTCATGCTAATGCTCATGAAGTACAGTGGCGACTTGCTGAAGTAATCACTGCGGCTGAAAAAGACAACCTAGATTGGCAAATTATTATTTTGGGTGATTTTAAATATGTCAGTTTTATAATCAGGCCCTTCCTAAATATCAATAGCAAATAAAATGCCCTATCAGAGATGGAAATATTCTAGATCACTGCTATGCATCTATTAAGGATGCTTATCATGCCTTTTCCCATGCCCTCCATGGCAATTCTGATTATTCTATTCACGTTATTCCTGCTTGCAAACAAAAGCAGAAAACTGTAAAGTCAGTAAAAAGGAAAAGTTAGAAAGTGGACCATGAAGGCAATAGAGGAGCTTCAGGGCTCTTTTGCCTCTACAGACTGAAGTGCCCGCAAAAACAACCACCTCCAAAATACATAAATACACTGATGCTATAACATCATATATTAGTTTTTGTGAAGATGTTTGCATTCCAACAAAAATAATTGTTATGTTTAGCAATGGTAAGCTTTGGTTCACCCCAGAGCTCAGACAACTGTGCCAGGACAAAGAGTGTGTTTCCATATCTGGTAATCCTGAAGAATACAGGAAAGCCAAGTGTACCTTGGAGAAAGGGATCAAAGAAGTGAAAAGAAAGTACTCAGATAACCTGTAGGACCAACTGTCTACAAATGACAGGAATCAGTCTGATGGTCTCACTGTTACTACTCTACACTCATCTTCTCAGCTTCTACCTTCTGTCATCACTGTAAAAGATGTCTGCAGCTTATTCAAAGAGCAAAATATAAAAAAAAAACTGCAGGCCCGGACCTTACTTCAACTTCCACACTTAAGCAATGGACAGACCAGTTGTCGACAGTATTTGCAGACATTTTCAACCAATCCCTGGTTCTGTGCACTGTTTCTGCCTGCTTCAAGACCTGGTGCAAAGCAGGGATGTGTCCTTACCCCAATATTCTTATTACTTTATGCAAATGATTGTATCTCTGGTGATTTGTCTGTCAAACTTCTTAAATTTGCAGATAACGTAATATGAATAGGCCTCATTTCAAACAATGATGAGTCTATATAAAGATAAGAGGTCGAAAATCTGACATTGTGGTGCAGCTATAATAACTTGGAACATTCAAAAAAACTCAGGAGCTGATCATATATTTCAGGAAACAGTCACCTGCTTACCTATCACTTGTTATAAATGGTTGGGATGACAGAATCATTCATGTTTCGGGGCACTGTGCTGTCACAAAACCTCAACAGGGACCATAACATCACATGCATTAGTAGTTAAGAAAGACCATCATAGAATGTTCTTATTGCGTCAGCTGAGGAAATTCAACCTCCCTAAAGCAATATTGGTCCAATTCTACACACCCATCATCGTGTCCATTCTGACTTCACCTGTAACTGTCTGGTTTGGTGCTGCCTCTATTCAGGCTAAGACCAGTTTGCAACTCATCATCAAAGCCTGTGAAAGGACAATAGGCTGTAGCTTACTGCACAATGAAGTCTTATATGAGTCCAGGGTAAGGAAGAGGGCCACAAAGATCATTGCTGATCTGACTCACCTAGGGCATCACCTGTTCTAAAAACTTCTCCCCTAGCAAATGTCTTTGTGCAGTGAAAGCTAAAACAACATGTCACCTAAACCGTTTTTTTCCATGTGCAGTTATTTTGACTTATCAGGTCTGAGCTTGTAATCAGTATCTATGTATACGTGCACACTAGACTGCTTACAAATTTTAATCCTATTCTTTATTTTTACAATTTCCTTGTGTGCTGTATCATATATTTTATAATTTTATATTTTACCTTCTTATATTTATCTTTTTTATTCTGTGTTTTCTTTGTATGTTACACAAATACTATCAAGACAAATTACTAGTACACATTAGTGTACCTGGCCTATAAAGTAAATTCTGATTCTGATATAGAAGAAACTGTCTTTGTTCTTACTTATCAAAATAAAAATTTTAAACACTTATTTTAGCAAGTTTTCTACCTAGTTACTAGTGATAAAAATAAATGACACATTGTACACTAAGACTTGTTACATGATTACAAATAACATTCATTTATAAGAGCATTTTCATACAAAAGTCTAAGTCATAGGGCTTTATAAACAACATTAGACAAATCACAATACAGTAGAAAGAAATAAGTCTCTAACAGTTATAGTGACAAAGGTCAGTGTGTGATTTGAAAATATTTGCTATTACGAAATGGCCAGGGAGGTCGGAAAAACAAAAAGCTCTATTTGAAATGTAGAATTTCACAGTCTATCACCCTGGAAAAACAAAAAGCTCTATTTGAAATGTAGAATTTCACAGTCTATCACTTTAATAGAAAAAAGGTAGTCTATGCAACTCCAATGAAAGATAATTATACAATTAAACATTCTTTAACTTACTCAGTGCCATTAAACGGTGTATCCAGGATTGATTCATACATTGCACCTGACGTTGCTGAAATAAGGTCTGGATTGTGGTGAAGATAAGTTAACATATAACAAAACTTAAACAAAGGGAAGGTGATTAAAGCTGTTTCATATGGTGCTATGAAAAAGTATTAGTGTTATTTTGATTATCTGAAATACTGAATAGTTTTCATAATCAAACTGCTCAGACATTTTTGTGGCTTTTAACAGATTACAGAGAACCGCCTTGGTTTTAAGGGGTTGTTGGGCTTAAATGGAACAACACTCAATTGCAGTGCACCTTTCACTTGCAAATAATTAAATGTGAAGTAGACTAAAATGTGTTGTTTGGGCCAGTTTTACTAATAATGTAAATACTCCCAAGAAGGGATATTTGAATTCTAATTATGGCTAGTTGTTTTATAAAGTGGTAAAAAAATAAAAAGAAAAAGAAAAAATATTTCCACACTGAAACGGAAAGAAGGCAAGAGACACAATGTTTCGGCTGCGTAGCGTATGTTTCATCAGGTGTGCAAATGAAAAGGAAAAATCCGGTAACATATATAGAAGGAGAAAAATACACTTGCTCTTAAAACAAGAAGTGTAGATTCCCGTGATTGCACAGGACTGGTGAGACCCAGACATGGACACTTTTTCCAACAGATTAAGAAGATTTATGGTACAGGAAACCAAAAATATCAAAATGTCAAAAGAAAAATCATTTTAAGATCCTTGAGAAACTAAATAATTTTGCTGAGGTAAATGTGATAAAAAAAGAAAGGGTAAGAGCTTGATGCCCTGTTGAAATCTATAGGTCAACAGGATGAAAATGTTAAATCATTGGAGCAAACTATTTCTTTATTTTCTTCAAAAATGCTTAAGTTAGAAGACAGAAACAGACATAATAAACTTCACTTACAGTAGTAGGGATTCCTAAACTCCATGAAGGAAATGATATACATCTTTAAAAAAAGAAGAAAAAAAAACTGGTGCAAGAGCTTCAAGTTTTCTCTCCAAAATGAAACATCCCATTCTGCATATTTTGCATCAAAGAACAATACTTGTCCAAGACTAATAATTATGCAACCGGACAACAGATTCTTCAACAAGTCATTAAAACTCCAAACCCAATATTCAATCGCAGGAAAATACACATCTTTCTCGACTTTCTTCCAACTACCAACTCAGCATATAAGGCATTTAACCAACGCATGATAAGAGCAAAAGAATTGGTTTGCAGTCATTTCTATTTTACCCTGCTCAACTTAAGCTTTTACTCAGCTGGCCACTTTCCTTGATAGACTCTGACATTAAATTACTTGCCAAAGTCATGACCACTCAGTTCAGACTTTTATACATAACTTTGATTATACAGATCAGACTGGCTTCATTTGTGGTCGCTTTGGATAATTTTTGTTGCTTTCTACATACAGTATTATTAGTAAGGATGATTCCCAAACAGTACCTGAGACATTCTTTTCATTAGATGCTAAGAGGGCTTTTGAAATACCGGCATTATCTGTGAAACGTTTTGTAGATAATGGATTGTGGTGATCCCTTCATTAATAATTAAGACATTAAACTTGACTCCCAATGCCTAAATTCTTTCACATTTGGATATATCTCACCCCTTTCCTATCTGCAGAGAAGAGATACATTGCTGCTCTCTTCTATGCTGCTAATTACTGCACTTCGTCCACTTGAGGCACTCTTGCATAATTTACAATTGTTTTCTTCTATAATTATTAATAATTTTCCACACAAAATCTCTCTTTATGTCGATAATACTGTTCTGTATATTGAGAATGTTTCAGAGAATTTACCTTTTTTTTTTTTAATTGTTTCATACATATGAGGAACTCTCCAGATATAAAATTAACTCACCTAACTTACAGTAACAACAACAATAATAATAACAATAAAATTGAGCCTAATAGTTTGTAATTGGAAATCTAAACAAAGCAGCTCAAACAGGTTAGAGAAAGACCATCCACAATCTTAGATGACAGGTCTCTGTCTGGTGCTGGTTTAAATACAGTTATGCCAATGATGGCATTCAACGTACTTCATCCTCTTGACAACTGGCCGTCGCTGCACTGTAACGGAACTAGAAAATGGTGGAATCCATAAGAAAACAATTTGGAGTCATTAAACATAAAAAAATGGCGCTAAAATAAAACAAGTCCAAATTAATACTGTACATAGAAAATAATGTACAAATGAACCATTTCAGCCCTGTTTAGAAGCCCTGTGTATGTGTGCTGCAAGACATACAGTTTAAAGAAAGTTTGGAAAAAAGACAATTCTTATTGCACTATATGTAAAAGTAGGTGCTTGCCTCACTTCTATGATTTTATTCAGGCCTTTTGCATCTTTTGAACTCTGAAATGCCCTTTGCTGGTAAAAGTTATTTACTTGGAAAAATCATTCTGAAAGAATTAGAGCTTGATTCTATTATAACTGCTGAATTGTCTAATTAAAACTACCATGGGTATTAATAGAAAACAAATGATTTAAAAAAAGAATTTATACTCTTAAAGTTCAGAAAGTGTGTTATTTCTTATTCATATGTTGTTTATTTCAGATAAAAGTAACTAAATGCTATATGTTATTGCTAATATTAAATGTAAAATCAAGGATGCTCAGTTGTATAACCATGTCATAAAACCGAAGTTGTGTGGTCCATATTCTGAAGAAGCACAATGGGCAACATAACAATAGAAAAAGCAAAAAATAACTTTACTAAGATGTTTATTAAAAGTCACTAGGGATTAACATAAAAATACAAACTACAGTATAATTAAATATAGGTCATGCTGACAACAGGTAAGTACTCAATTATAATCTGTATGAACTTAAAGACAGATAGTAAATGTCATATCAATGTGGAATATTTTGTATCTACTGTGCTACTTTTACTATCTGAGTCCAAAACAAGCTACAATAAAGTTTATTTAGACTGGGTTGCTTATGATAATTGCTACTTTACAGTAATATTCCAGATTATTATGTTTCTTAAATTAATCTAAGAATTTTAACAAATTGAAAGAAGATAGTTTCTTAACTCACCATTTGCTGTTGAAGTTGTTTAATTGTTTCATCTTTTTTCTTCAGCTCCTGCCTAAGACTTCTAATTTCACTCATCAGCTCTTCAACCTTTAAAGTATAAACACATTCAATTAGTAAATATTCAATTAACTCAGTAGGTCAAAATTTCCCATATTATCTGGAGAAAACAAGGAAAAGACACTAAGCAGTTTAGGATATTTGATCTATTCCCAAGAAAACAATACGCTAACAAAACAGATGTAAGTCTCCTAAAAAGTTATATTTTCCCTGTTGTACAAGGCAGCTCTAAACACAGGTTTATTATAATTGTACAATACAAACATGGATAACAATGTCATCCTATCTTCATGAACATTTATTTTTTCCAAAAGCCTGACATAATAAACAAGGTAAAAGTAAAATCTCTGATTTATCAAGCATGTATACTGTAGTAAATGTATAACTGAATCAATGTTTAAACTGTCTTCAGGACTGAAAAACAATCATGGCTCACACTGCATAAGACATGTTTTCTTCATGTACTGTAGCTTTGTTGAATAAGAATCAGCAGAAAAATAAACAAATTAACATTAGAACTGTAATGCATTTTTTCCGTACAATAACCACCAAGGCTACACGAAGTGGTGCCTGAATCCTTTTGTTCTCAATAATGGCCCCCCACCTTGGCAACCTGCTTCACTACTGTCCTACCCACAAAAACCATAGAAGGTCCTGAAGAGATGCTGTAAAACGAACAGCTGTGCAAAGTATTTACTTGTAAAATTCAAAACTACAGTTGGAAACAAAATAATAAAATAAAAACACATTTTTTCTATTTAAATCATGTATAATAAAGTATACCTGCACATTTCATGGAATATGTAGGTAAGCAGCCTAATGGACTGAATATAAAACTGTCAACAAAAGTAATCTGCACTCATTCTTTTTATTTTGTTGCATTGCATTCTGTCACATGGTTCTGTCTCTTGCCCTTAACCATCTCTTGTGTTGCCTTTTCACAGTGGAGTGGCAGCTCCTGTCTCATTTTGTTCACATTTTGGAATAAAGCAGTCTTGTCTTTTAGAAAAGTGGCCTACTTCTCATGTAGCTTATTTGCCAAGTGATGTGAAAATTGTTAGCAGCAACATTTCCCCCATTGCCTATGAAAGACTCAAAAAGTCACATCGCCAGAGCTGAAGTCTTTCATAATGACTGAATGTGATCTTTCTCCAAACAGGGGGCAACATTTAGTACATATATACGGCTGCTGCAACAACTAATCACCATAATCGATTATAAGCAATTATGAAAAAATATTGGCAATGATCACTTTCCTTGATTAGTTGACCATGTCATTAAGAATGCATTGTGCCATGCAATTGCATCACTACTTCATTCAGTTGTGAATATGAAAAAAGACAGATGGTAAGCAAGTGCCAGTCTTGTGCAAAGGAAATCAAAATCTCAGCGAAAGTGCAGTGGTGAACCAACTGAGACCGAAAAGTGTATTGCTCATTCAGTGTCAAAAGATAGGAGCGGGGTTGAAAAGCAAAAGTTCCAGACTATTTTTATAAAATATGGAGGAAGACATGATAATGTATAAGTACTGCTATAGCAAGTCTAGTTTAGCCAGTAAAACAGATTTTATGGCAGTGTGACACACTTTTAAAATGTGAAAAATCTAACAGCACACTCCTGACAGCAAATGACAGGCAGCAGGCTATAACAGTAGGTTGTATGCAAGCAAAGGTGCCAAAGAATCTACGGTGGTAAAAGGTGAAATGCCCTGTATGATCAAGTGTTCATCAGTGATATCTGCTTAGCGGTGCTGTTATCATTACTAGGTCATGTGGGTACCTGAATGCTTATGGCCAGTGCCATTTATAATTACAACCAACCTTAGAAAAAGTGGTGATAGGATGAGAAACTCAGCAATCTGGGAGAGCATCAGAGTAGTACTGATTGTCGTTTGAATCAAGAGGAGCAAGTTGAAGTGATTTGGGGATATCATAAGGATGTCCCCAGGGTTGCTCTTCCTGGAGCTGCTCCAGGCGTGTCCAACTGGATAAAGACCCTAAGGCAGACCCAGGACATGCTGGAGGGATTATATTTCTTAGGTGGCTTGGGAATGTCTGGGAATTTCCTCAAGAGGAGCCTGCATCTGTAGCTGGGGACAGAGTAGTCTGGGCTGACCTGATTGGCCTGCTGCCCCCGTGAACCTCTCCAGGAAAAGCAGTAGTTCCTAACTGAGCTTGCACAAGCTTATGATGGCAAGTGATATTAATTTTGTATTAGAATCATGCTGCTCTTAAACGTAAAGGTAAAGGGCAATACTTCTTTTCTATAATAAATCATAGTAATTTGTGACTTGAGTATTTCTTTATTGGTAAAGTCTTGTAAATATGATGCAATCTCTGAACATGTTCCCATTTTGGGATCTAAACCACTAGTCTCTAATGATACACTATATTGTTGGCAACTGAACCCACTGATTCATTAAATTTATTACCCCTCAAAATTGATTTTGTTACAGACCAAAGCAGCTCAAGATAAATATAGAGGCAACACTTTGGGATATCTTGAAAGCATAAAAGGGAAGACATCAGTAGTAATTACTGAGATTTTCAGTGTTGATAAAGAATACAGAAACTCTTCTAGTGACACACTCTGTAAAAGGGGTGTCACTACAAACAATTTAATCTTCTAAATGCAGGAGGGAACAGCAGTTAACCTTTATGTCACACCATTGTTATAATGAGCTACCTTTCTGGGTTTGCTGCAACTGCCAGCAAAACTTGAACCCTGGACCGTCAAGTCATGAACCGAGAAAAGCTAGGCAACGAGGACACTAAACACAGCAAAGGTTGTTGGAAAGTGCTGAAGTGCTTTTAACTTTCCCAGCAGTGCAAAACAGTGCAGTGCTCAATTAGAATAATAAATAATCCATAACAACAGATGATGCGGAAGTTAAAAGTCAATAAAAAAATCAATAAATATTCCTTCCATTAAAACAAGGTTAAAATCCACTGGCAGGTGAAAACAATCACAAGGCACAGTGCTTACTTTTAAAAACTGAGGTCTCCTCAGCTCACCATTATTGGTCTCTTTAGCATAAGGAGATGTCGACACCAAGAACCCTGCAGCCACACTGACAGATCCTGAGACGCACTTTTCTTTTCTTTAACCACATAAGCACACTAAAAAAGCTATGAAGACTTTAGCTCAACAAATTAATTAAAAAATATTGGAAAACAGAAGTTGATTGACATCATGCCAGGGCGAACTGCAGAGGTCTTGAAAAAGAATGGCCAACACTGCAAGTATTGACTCTTTGCATAAACTTAATGTAATTGTCAATGAAAGCCTTTGAAACTTAGGAAATGCTTGCAATTATACTTCAGAATACCATAGAAACACCTGACAAAAACATCTAAAAATAATGAAACACCAAACTTTGTGAAAACCAATATTTGTGTCATTCTCAAAACTTTTGGCCACGACTGTAGGATTTAATAAAACACATTTATTGAAGCATTGACTAAGTGACTTACAGAGCTGCAGTGCCCTCTAGTGTCCACATTAGGCAATTTAACCTTCAGAGATACTGATAATGAGTTAACACCTTTTAATCAATTCTGCCATAAATGCAGAATTCCATTAACATACTTATTTTTCTTCTTCCAAGTTAGTAAATTTGTAAAAAAAAAAAAAAAAAATCTTTACCAGTTTGACCAATTTATGTAAAATAAACTGTCATTCATCTAAAAATTATATGGTGGACAAACCTTTCAAAATTAAAACTATAAAATATTAGAGGTTGGACCCTGTGAAGTACGCCGTGTAGCTCCAGGCGCATGAGGGCATATGTTTTAGAACTCTTCAAAAATCAAACCTTTTTGGGCAAAGATATTATCTTATCTATCAGACAGTGTAGAATTTAGGATCGTTGCAAATACTTTTAGAGCAGAAGTTGGGAGTTATTTTTGATGGATGAACTGACCATGACTTCCTACAATATACTGTTAGCATGTCGACTAATTCTCCTGCATAACTCAATGGTAAAAAGATATATTATTATATAAAAATAGAAAACAAATTGTTCTGTGTGAACCGGTTGAGAGCTTCTTTAGAATTTGTGAGGAAATTATTAATGCTATTAATGTTATTCTAAAATCAGTCTGTTTTTCTCTGGCCAGTTTCTCTGATAAATCCCTGTTGCGGCATTACTAATTAAAAATAACATTTTACTAAAAATAACATTTAATGAAAATCCTATGTTTGCAGGTGCACAAAACTCCATGTGCTAGGCTATGGTAACCTGACTGATGTTAGGTAATGGAATGAAATCTTCAGAGGCATTGTCAGACCTTACACTGGCACAGTGGGTCCTGGGTTCCTCCAGGTGCAGTAAAATGCTGGGCCTCATGTGGCCACAATGCATAGGCAGCTCCTGGATGATGAAGGTAATGATGCCATTGACTGGCCTACGTTCCCCAGATCTGAATCCAACTGAGGACCTCTGGGATGTTATGCATGGTGCATTCAATGCCACCAAGTAGTGCCACAGACTGTCCATGAGCTCACTGATACCCTGATCCAGGTCTTAAAGGAGACCACCTAGGACACCATTCACCATCTTATCAGGAGCATGACCAAATGTCGATGTGAGTGTATACAGGCACATGAGGGCCATACACACTACTGAGTCACATAATGAACAACTGTGCTGAAATTCACGCAAGTTGGATCAGCCTGTAATTTTAATTTCTGACTTTGATTTTTGGTGTGATGTTGAATGCAGCCCTCAATGGGTTGGTGATTTTGGTTTCCATTGACCATTGCTACACTATTTTGTTCCCAACAAATTACACAGTATTACTCAGCAAATATGTGAAAATAAAAAAAATAAAAAGATTGAGGTACAAAGTGTGATTTAAGTGTTCCCTTAATTTTTTTGGGCATTGCATGTATATATCTATATGAAAGATAAATATTACAACTACAGAGCTGAGTATATTTATGCATAGCAGAAATTAATTGTTTTTTTATGGTGTTTCATCATACAGTATATGTCAATATCTCAGTTGTAGTACAATACAAGAAACAGGTGAATAGCATCTTGACACAATACATCAAAGTCTTCAATGCCATTAACAACACATTCTGTAATAGGATCCAAACACTGCAGCTGAATTGCAAATTAATTAAATATTATTTCTATTTCAAATGAGGAATTAATTTGTCAAAGACAGTCTGCAGCACAAAAGTAAATCTGTTAAATATTGGCCAAACACATATACAGAATGTGTTGTAATAAGAAAGGCAGACCGCAAGTTCATAAAGTGTATAATAATAATAATAATAATAATAATAATAATAATACAACAAATGGCCCATCTTATATATTTTATCAAATGTTCTTTGTTTTTAAAACAAAAAGAGCACCATACATGCAGTTGAAAGTGTTTTATAAAATACATACAAATAGGAAACTAAAACTTTGCCTGATGAAATGAAGGACAGGTTGAATTCTGACACAATGATAAAGAAGCAAGAGAACTGCCTATCTGAATGAAAAATAGCTTTTTACAAGACTGCTCTGTTTTTAATCTTCTTGTCCATAGAAGCAATCACATTCTAAAAGCTGGGGGAGTTTCATTAAAAATTAATGTACAGTGCTAGTATGGAGGTTCAGTAAATAATTACTGAAAAATAACAATTACCTTATGTTCCGAGGGTGAAATGATTCATACTAACCTGTCTATTTTCTAAATGTTTGTTTAAAAGCATATAAAGCTTATTTTTTAAAGGCAAAACATGCAACATCCTACAATGGTGCAAGCTAATTAAACATTAAATGCAAGAAAGCTTACAAACCTGAGGATACGCACAAATGTATTTCCATGAAGAAAAAGAAAGTTGAAAAATAGGTCCTTAAGTAGTCAAGTGATTATGTTACTCAAAAATGGGGAAAGTTACATGTGCAATAATACTGCATTTTTATAGGTACTAGTGCTACTGCTTCTTTTAAAGGTTGATATATTGCAAAATTGCCAAGTAAACTGAAACACTTTAAAATACACAGTGAATAAGAATTTTATTGAAAAAATCAGTGGGATATTATGTGTCAATTAAGTGCCCTGAACATGGGAAAGGAGCTATATAAACAAAATGTAATATTATTAAAATCACATAAATAAAATATCAATTATGAAATGAATTAAAATTAATACTCAGATGAAAAAGTGAATATCTAATATTTATATTATATATATATATATATATATATATATATATATATATATATATATATATATATATATAGACAAATAAATGCATTATTTAATAAAAGCCATCTAATTATTATGAAATACAATGTTATAATTTAATTTTGGATCAACAATGTAGCTAGCTTACATTTAATTACTGCAGGGTTTGCTTCAAAATGGCCTTATTTTCCAAGTATCATTTTTATTTAACAATGGGGCTTTTCCAAATGAAAAATTTGCCAATGAGCATTTTAATGCCCATGATATTTATTTTAAAATGCCTCTTTTCTTTTCTTTTTTAATTTTATTGCAATCCATACAAAGCAATCAAGTTTTTACAAAAAGAAAAATTGAGTTAAAAACAGATCGATCCCTACCCCTGAGAAAGAGAGCAAGCCAAACGGCGTAAAATTTAAGGCTTGTAAACATACCTAAATTAATACATTCTCTGTGCTTCATGAACTTATCTATAATAATAAAAGGCAAAGCCCTCACTGACTGACTGACTGACTGACTGACTGACTGACTCACTGACTCATCACTAATTCTCCAACTTCCCATGTAAGTAGAAAGATGAAATTTGGCAGGCTTATTCCTTACAGCATACTTACAAAAGTTAAGCAGGTTTCATTTCGAAATTCTACACGTAGCGGTCATAACGGTCGATAACGGTCGACAACGTCCGCCATGTTGAACTTTCTTATTTATGGCCCCATCTTCACGAAATTTGGTAGGCGGCTTCCCTGCGCTACCCGAAACTGCTGTACTTACTTATTTCGATGGTATGACGCCACTGTCGGCCACCATATCGAACTTTCCAACGTCACCAATTTTCAAACTTCCCGTGTAGGTAGAAGGCTGACCCCATCTTCACGAAATTTGGTAGGTGGCTTCCCTGCGCTAACCAAAACCGATGTACGTACTTATTTCGGTGGTATGATGCCACTGTCGGTCGCCATATTGAATTTTCCAAACATCACTAATTCTCCAACTTCCCGTGTAAGTAGAAGGCTGAAATTTGGCAGGCTCATTCCTTACAGCTGACTAATTCTACGCATAACGGTCAACAACATCCGCCATGTTGAACTTTCTTATTCATGGCCCCATCTTCACGAAATTTGGTAGGCGGCTTCCCTGCGCTAACCGAAACCAATGTACATACTTATTTCGGTGGTATGATGCCACTGTCGGCCGCCATATTGAACTTTCCAACGTCAGTAATTCTCCAACTTCCCGTGTAGGTAGAAGGCTGAAATTTGGCAGGCTCATTCATTACAGCTTACTTAGAACAGTTAAGCAGGTTTCAATTCGAAATTCTACACGTAACGGTCATAACGGTCAACAACGTCCGCCATGTTGAACTTTCTTATTCACGGCCCTATCTTCACGAAATTTGGTAGGTGGCTTCCCTGAGCTAACCGAAACCAATGTTCGTACTTATTTCAGTGGTATGACGCCACTGTCAGCCGCCATATTGAACTTTCCAACATCACTATTTCTCCAACTTCCCGTGTAGGTAGAAGGCTGAAATTTTGCAGGCTCACTCTTGATATCCGGAGGAACATTGTGTGTTATGTATTGAATGACTGGGACAGGTTCAAGGTGTGGACTGATAACGGTACAGGAGATAACTATTGACTGATCGGTTCCGGTGAGTGAACGCTGGCGCGACTTGCTGCCGCTACTCACCGGTATTGTTTTATTTCTCTATTGTATTTATTTACACACATATATATATATATATATATATATATATATATATATATATATATATATATATATATATATATATATATATATTAACAATTTAATCCCTTTCATCTTATATCGACACTGTTGGCGATCTGGCGATTTTGCAAGTGTCTGAGTATTTTGGGTCTAGTTCATCTTGCCTGTTTGTTTTGGCTGTGGTTTCCCACGGATTCATTTACCTGGCTGCTTGGCTTACCGGTGTGTTTGTCTGTGTGTTTGTCTGTGATGGGGCCTGGCAGGATTTGCATACTGCTTGTGCGGGTTTGGATTTTTATGTCGTTGGTCTTTCGACCTGGTGCTGGACTTTACCAGTATACAGCTGACGAACTTCTTCGACTTCGTTTTCATCTGGCTGCTCCACCGCCGGCTGTGCTACTTCTCCACCCGGACACCGCTCCCCTCCTTCGCCGAAAGTACATCCACCGGGGCTCTCGCCGGAACTTTCACCATGACAACTCTAAACCAATACCATCCTTCTGGTCTACTTCGTCACTCTTCACGGATTTCCGACAGGGCTGTTAACCACAGCGTTTTAGCCAGCCTGACCAGGTCGGCTAACACTTCTGTTCAGTCTGACAGCACCGGTGTCAACTTCGGTCTGCTTAACATCTGCTCGCTTACAAGCAAGGGACATCTCGTCCAGGATCTCCTCACCGATCCGTAAGTTTGACTTTTTGTGTTTGACTGAGACGTGGCAACAGCCCAATGACTTTTCGCAGCTCAACGACTCCACTCCCCCGGGGTTTGTTTACACCTGCCAACCTCGTGAGTCCAGCCGCGGTGGAGGTCTCGCGGTAATTTATCGCGAATTGGAAAGTCTCGCCGTTATCTGTACCTGTCTTCAGTTCTTTTGAATCCGTTGTTTGTCAACTCTCAGGTCCTGTTCCAACTGTTATTGCTGTTATTTACCGCCTCCAAAGTCTACTTCTGTTTTTATAAGTGATTTTACTGATCTGCTGACCCACTTGGCTACTGTTTCTCCTAATATAATACTACTGGGAGACTTCAACATTCATATGGACAATAGTAATCATCCTCTTACCAAAGACTTTTCATCTTGCCTCGATAGCTTGGATTTTAAACAATATGTAAACTTTCCCACTCATACTAAAGGTCATACTTTGGACCTAGTTTGTTGCTCTGGACTTACTCCTCTCAACTGCAAAGCTGATGAACTGTTATTCTCTGATCATTTTCTTCTTTCTTTCAATGTCAAAATGACCTTTTCTATAACCAAGATCCCTCGAACCATTTCTTTTCGGAATATTAAGAAAATTAATCCTGATATCCTTTCTTCTGCTTTCTCTAGTCTTTTGCATTTTAATGACTTGTTCACCCAAGAGGATTTGGTTACCTATTATAACAATAGTCTCAATAGTATTTTAAATTCTGTTGCTCCACTAAAAACCAAATCTGTATTATTCTCTCAGTCAGCACCTTGGTTTACATCTGAACTCAGGCTTCTGAAAGCAAAAGGTCGACGGCTTGAACGTCTCTATAAGAAAACTGGTCTTACTATCCATAAGGAAATGTTTAATAATCATGCTTTGTATTATAAGGAGTGTATTAACCAAACTAAATCTGCATATTACTCTACCATTATTCGTTCAAATGAGGATTCTCCCAAGTTACTGTTTTCACTGTTCAATTCTTCTTTCAGGTCACCAGATTTTTTACCTGCCCACCTCTACTCATCTTCCTTTTGTGATTCTCTAATGTTATTCTTCATTGAGAAAATTCACAAAATACACCAAGATCTGGCCTCTGATGTCTCTTGTAGTTCTCCTTTGTAATCCCACTCCCATCACACTGTTTTTCTACTTTCCAACTTCCCTCTGTCACTGATATTTCAGATCTCATTTGTAAGTCAAAACCTTCTACTTGTCAGCTCGACCCCATTCCTACAGTTCTGGTTAAAGCTTGTTTACCCTCCTTGCTTCCCTCATATCTGCTATCATTTATTCTTCACTTACCACTGGAACTGTTCCTACTTCTTTCAAAGTTGCTGCCATCACCCCAATATTGAAAAAAACGGGTTTAGATCCCAATAATTTTGATAATTTTGTCCTATCTCCAATTTACCATTCATTTCAAAATTCTCGAAAAGATAGTTGCTGCACAGATCCACTCATATTTAACTAATAATAATCTGTATGAGCGGTTCCAGTCTGGCTTTCGCCTTTCATAGCACTGAAACAGCACTTATAAAAATAACCAATGATCTCCTTATGGCAGCTGACTCCGGTTTACTTTCCATTCTTATTCTTTTGGATCTGAGTGCAGCTTTTGACACTATTTCTCACCCCATTCTACTTAGTAGGTCAGTCTCAATCGGTCTGTCTCATACTCCTCTAGCCTGGTTCAAATCATACTTGTCTGATCGTACTCAGTTTATTCGATTGAAATCATTCACTTCTCAGTCCTTTCCTCTGGTCACTGGCGTCCCCAGGGATCTGTCCTGGGGCCCTTCTTTTCATTATCTACCTTCTCCGCTTGGATATATTTTTCGTAAATATAATATTCAGTTTCACTGTTATGCTGATGACACCCAGCTTTATCTGTCCACCAAACCTGATTCTGCTCTCCCCCCATCCTCCCTCACTCTCTGTTTAGTTGAACTAAATACATGGTTCTCTTTAACTTTCTGAAACTCAACAGCAATAAATCAGAGCTTCTCCTGGTAGGCTCTAAATCAACATTATCCAGAACTAATAGTTTTTCTATTGCTATCAATAACTTGCCGGTCTCTGTTTCCCCATGTGTGAAAAGTTTGGGTGTCATCCTTGACAGTACTCTGTCTTTTAATTCACACATCAATAATGTCACTCGGTCTGCTTATTTCCAGTTGCGTAACATCAATCGTCTCCGTTCCTTTCTTACTCCACAGGCCACTGCAATTCTTGTTCACAGCCTTGTTACTTCTTGGCTTGATTATTGTAATTCACTTCTTTTTGGTCTCTCTCAAAAATCAATTCATAAGCTTCAACGTGTTCAGAACTCTGCTGCCCGTATTATCACCAGGACCCCTTCTATTCACCACATCACCCCTGTTCTCCAGCAGCTCCATTGGCTTCCGGTCAAATATCGCATTAATTTTAAAATACTTCTGTATACATTTAAGGCTATTCATCATCTCTCTCTGATTTGGTACAGATCATCATCCCATCTCGGGGTCTCAGATCCTCTTCTTCTCTTTCTCTCTCTGTCCCTGTCCCCCGTCTTGCCACTATGGGGAGTAGGGCTTTCAGTTGCTCTGCTCCTCGACTTTGGAATTCCCTACCTCCTGAAATAAGAAACATCACCTCTTTCTCTCTTTTTAAGTCTAGACTAAAAACTCACCTATTCAAAATAGCTTATCCCACATAACTTTCTCCATTTTCCTATCTTGGAACTGTTTTATGTTTTATTTTTTATGATCTTGTAAATTACTTGCTCTTTTGCCTGCTTTTTATTTTCTTACTTTTATTATTATTTTTACTGTGTACAGTGTCCTTGAGTGTTCTGAAAGGCACTTTTAAATAAAATGTATTATTATTATTATTATAGTTATACTACACAGGAGCACTATAAGAGTGAAATGCTTAAGCCCTTCAGCTATGGTTCTGCATGTGAGTTGATGGCTGCCACTGAATTGTTTGGTTGTTGCTTTCAAGTGTACCGAAATGGCCAAATATTTTACACCTTTCGACAACCGCCAATGCCTCTTAAACATCTGAGATTCACAGGTTGCGATTTCAGTAGTGGACACTATGATGTTTATGAATGTTTAAACTCTCAAAAGCTGGATGTGATTTTATCGATGAAACTGGTTGTGTGTTTACAACGCTTACAGATGCCAAACGTCACTTCAACACAACAAATCCTGCATATACTGTCGTAATTGAAACAAACCATGAAACTCAAACCGATTATGACAGCAGCAATCCAAGCTGTGAGATTTGAGACAAGATTGCTTTTCACATGGCCAACTGTATGTTGCATGCTCAAGAGTAAGCTCAGCGCACAGCTTGGTCATGTTACAACCGGAGGGCCGAACTGACAACATGGTATACAAAGAGATCCTTAAAAAATAATTATTGGCATATTTTCCCTCAGTTTAAAAAGGTTTACTTTTCTTCTTAATAAAAATTTTAATGCAGTACTTCGCCGCTGCGAAGCGCGGGTATTTTGCTAGTTTTAAAATATTACTGATCAGATCCTGCCATGTTTTGAAAAAAGTCTGCACGGATCCTCTAACTGAGTATTTGATTTTTTTCAATTTCAAATAATATAACACATCGGTTTCCCACTGACTTAAAAGAGGAGAGTTTGGGTTTTTCTAGTTTATTAGAATAAGTCTGCGTGCCAAAAGTGTAGTGAATGCAATCACAATTTGTTTGTCTTTCTCCACTTTAAGCCCCTCTGGAAGAACCCCAAACACAGCCGTTAATGGGTTAGGAGGGGTTGTGACTCCAAGGCTGTCTGAGAGGTAATTAAACATTTTTGTCCAGAATAATGTTAATTTGGTGCAGGCCCAGAACATGTGACGCAGTGAGGCTGGGACTTGGTTGCAACGTTCGCAGGTTGGATCATGCCCTGGAAACATTTTGGAGATTTTTAGTCGGACAGATGTGCTTGATATATAATTTTAAGTATAATTGTATGCTTTGCGCATATGGAGCTCGAGTGAATTCTCTGCATTGCTACTTTCCACTCCTTTTCTGATATATTGAGAGATCTTTTTCCTAGTGTCCTCTTATATCTTTGAAAGGGAGGGATTGTAAAATGATTTTATATATTGTAGAGATGGAGTCTAAGTCCTTGAGATTGAGCAATATTTTTTCTAGCATGGATGAGGGTGCAAGATGAGGAAAATCTGGAAGGTTATGTATAACAAAGTTCCTGATTTGAAGATAGTGAAAGAAATGTGTAGCTGGAATGTTAAATTTGGAATGTAATTGTTCATAGGATGCAAAGATGTTGTCTATATAAAGATCTCTAAGCAAGTTAATTCCAATTTTTTTCCAGATATTAAAAACTGCATATGTTAGTGACGATTGAAAAAGGTGGTTCTCTTGCAGAGGTGCCACAGACAGAAGCTTCTCCGTCTTAAGATGCTTTCTACATTGGTTCCAGATTCTACGTGAGTGGAGCACAATTGGGTTATTTGTATATTGCAGATAACGTGTGTTTACTGGAGCACAGAGCAAGGAATACAAAGAAGTACTGCAGGATTTTACTTCTATTGCGGTCCAAGCCTGTGTATGTTCTTCTATTTGTGTCCAGGTTCTTATCGCCTGTATATTTGCTGCCCAGTAATAAAACTGGAAATTAGGTACAGCCATGCCGCCTTCTGCCTTTTGTCTTTGTAGGGTCGCTCTTTTGATGCGTGGATGTTTTGAATTCCAAATAAATGAGGTTATTGTTGAATCTAATTGCCTAAAGAATGATTTATTAATGTATATTGCAATGTTTTGAAATAAAAAGCTTAGGAAGAATATTCATCTTTACAGTGTTAATTCTTCCTGCTAGTGGGAGATGAAGGGTTGACCATCTATACAAGACTTGTTTAATTTTTTCCATGCAGACGGTGAAATTTTGTTGATATAGAGCTTTATGTTTACTTGTGATGTTTACTCCTAGGTATTTAAACTGTTCTGCAATGAATGAATGAAAATGCCTCTTTTCATGATAATATCACTTGTTTAGCAAGGCAAATAGATTAGTTATTTCCTTTCCTATTTTTCTTATATTTAAACTAACAATAAGGGGTAAGTGGTGCAATAGTTGTTTTGCAGACAAAATGTATAGCAATAATTTAACATATTAAAACTGTACTGAAAAACAATAGTATCTTCGATCACCCTTTTCACTGTCACTTATTTGTGCTTTTTCTCGCTCTGTGATCCACCAAGAACAACCTCACAACTCCTGTACAGGGTTGCTATGTGACCTCTACATGAAAGCCACTTCCTGTTTTCTGGAATGTTTTTAAGGCTGGTGTAAGGCAGAGGCTCCCTGTTAGTGTGTAACTGGTCACTGCCACTTAAGACACTTAGTACCTCCAGTCTGAACTGCAGTCAGTCAGCCACAATGTTATTTTATGTCAAATGTGTCATATACTGGGATACTCTGACAGACTGATACTATTCAAAATATTTACATTGATGAAGAGATTCTTAGTAGTCTAAGATCAACTGAGCACCATATCTGCAGAGGTGATCAACTGGAAGTACATTATGTGAAATTTCCAGCTTGGGACATTCAACATTAATCTGTGCCTATGTGATTTCTTCACAGACACCTTCTGTTCAGACACAGGACTCAATCAGTCTTAAATTGCTAATGATTTCATCAACACTTTGAAAAGAATTTGTCTGCCTGAACATATTCAATATATTGTCAGTTCTCTTTATATTTCATCTACATAACTAACTATGTCAAATCTTAACTGCCAAGTCTTTGCCAGTTGGAATGCAAGTAGTGCTAATGATGTTTAGTAAGCAAAAGTAACCAACAGAAAATGATTAACCAACTGAAGACATTTGATTGAAAACAATGAAAAGAGGCATTCAGAAATACAGTAATCCCTCCTGGATCGTGGGTGTTGCACTCCAGATCCCCCCACGATAGGTGAAAATCTGCTAAGTAGAAACCATACGTTTGTATGGTTATTTTTATATATTTTAAGCCCTTATAAACTCTCCCACACTGTTTCTAAATATTCTCCGCACAGTTATACAGTAAACCCTCATTTATTGCAGTTAATCCGTTCCAGACTCTACAGCGATAAATGAATTTCCACCAAGTAGGATTCTTTATTTATAAATCTAATATTTTCGCAGTTAGAGCATAGAAAACCTGTTTACCTTCTAAATACGTTTTTTAACATTATTAGAGCCCTCTAGACAGGAAAGAGCACAGAAAGTCAGAGAGACAGAGAGAGAAAAGCAAACAATCAAAAATCAATATGGGCTGCTAGAGCTTTTAAGTGTGAGAAGCATCGCACGGGAAGCATATCGTATATCATTGAGGAGTTTTATTTATTACGTAATATGTGCTCTGATTGGGGAGCTTCTCAGCCATCCGCCAATAGTGTCCCTTGTATTAAATCAACTGGGCAAACAAACTGAGGAAGCATGTACCATAAATTAAAAGACCCATTGTTCACAGAAATCCGCGAACCAGCGAAAAATCCGTGATATATATTTAGATATTACATTTAAAATCCGCGATGGAGTGAAGCTGCGAAAGTCGAAGCGCGATATAGCGAGGGATCACTGTAAATACCACTGGCTTTAAAAGAACTAATTTGGAGATATTCATCAGTTTGTGAAATAAAAACAGACTTTAAAAGGACAATTTGAAATAAAAACTGCAATAACTAAAAGTAAGGTCATTGTTGAACCAAAATACAATGATGAAATTGTATTTCATAATAATGAGATAGTTTTTATTTCATTTCATTAGGCACTCTTTTCATGATTTATTAATTCACTTATACAGGTTGTCCCCAGGTCACCATAATTTAATAAACCACCAAGAAAAGTAAAATTGCAACAATGCACACTACGAACTGATCGCTGTAAACAGAAGTGAAAACAAAATCAAGCCCAGTGCATTCGTTAACTGCCATCCTACCTTATGCGTCCTGCTCTCTCTCTCGTGCTGCCTGTGTGTGTGTGTGTGTCTCTCTCTCTCTCTCGCGCTGCCTGTGTGTGTCTGTCTCTCTCTCTCGTACACGTGTGCTTGTGTCTCTCTTGTGGGTGTCGTGCTCTCTCTCTCTCGCTGTACAGGAAATGCACAGGGAGAGACTGAAAGCATACAAGCCGAAACGGAAACTGGCTTGTTCATATGCCGAGTGTGTGGTCATGAACCGAGGCAAAAGTTTGGCGAACTTTTTGGTCATAAACCGATTTGTACGTGTACCGAGACGTTTATGTACATGTATATGTGCATATACACACACATATATATATATATATATATATATATATATATATATATATATATATATATATATATATATATATATATATATATATATATATATATATATATATATATATATAATATATATATATATATACATAAAATATATATATATATATATATATATATATTATATATATATACTAGCAAAATACCAGCCGCAGCAGAGAAGTAGTGTGTTAAAGAAGCAATGAAAAAGAAAAGGAAACATTTTGAAAATAACGTAAGATGATTGTCAATGTAATTGTTTTGTCACTGTTGTGAGTGATGAGTGTTGTTGTCATATATATACAGTAATCCCTTGCTATATCGCGCTTTGACTTTCGCGGTTTCACTCTTTTGCGGATTTTAAATGTAAACATATCCAAATATATATCATGGATTTTTCGCTGGTTCACCGCTTTCTGCGGACAATGGGTCTTTTAATTTAGGTTACATGCTTCCTCAGTTTGATTGCCCAGTTGATTTCATACAAGGGATGCTATTGGCGGTTGGCTTAAAAGCTACCCAATCAGAGCATGTATTACATATTAACTAAAACTCCTCAAAGCTATAAGATATGCTTCAGCGTGGCTTGTTTGCTTCTCTCTATCTTTCTCACTCTCTCTGCCTGACGGAGGGTGTGAGCAGAGGGGCTGTTTGCACAGAGGACACGGACGCTCTTCTACAAAATGCCGCTTTATCGCGGTGCTTCTGTATACTTAAAAGCATGTATTGATTTTTTGATTGTTTGCTTTTCTTTGCGAGCGCTCTCTCTGACATTTTCTGCTCCTGACGGCGCTCCTTTAAAGATAAGATATATTTGCTTTCTTTTAATTGTGAGAAAGAACTGTCATCTCTGTCTTGTCATGGAGCACAGTTTAAATGTTTGACTAAAGGGTGTTATTTCATGTCTAGAGGGCTCTAATAATGTTAACAGTGTGGGAGAGTTTATAAGGGCTTAAAATATATAAAAATAACCATACAAACATATGGTTTCTACTTCGCGGATTTTCACCTATCGCGGGGGGGTCTGGAACGCAACCCCCGCGATCGAGGAGGGATTACTGTATATTTACACACACACACATAAACATATATATATACATATCTATACATATACACATACATACATACACACACATATATACACACAAATACATATATTTGTGTTCACTCACTCACTCATCACTAATTCTCCAACTTCCCGTGTGGGTGGAAGGCTGAAATTTGGCAGGTTCATTCCTTACAGCTTCCTTACAAAAGTTGGGCAGGTTTTATATCGAAATTCTACACGTAATGGTCATAACTGGAAGCTGTTTTTCTCCATTTACTGTAATGGAGATGAGCGTGAACGCCGTGGGGGCGGAGTTTCATGTGACATCATCACGCCTCCCACGTAATCACGCAGTACATAGAAAACCAGGAAGACCTCCAAAAAGCGCTGAAGAAAACATGCATTATATAATTGAGAAGGCAGCGAAACAATAAGAAGTGAGCGAGTGACATATACAACCATATTCATGAGTTCTGCTACTTCGGAAACAAAGCACGATGTAAACCTACACTTTAAATTAAGTTCATAGACAGGCTGCTGCTGGCGTTTGTAATTTAGTGCCTGCCCATATAAGGCCATCCGTCAGCGGCAACCCAATAGCAAACTCCCACTAAATATTCACGGGTGAAGGACTGTGCTTATGGAGAGGAAGATGAGATGGTCAGGGTGGTGTTTGACACAAACTCAGCGAAACTGCGAGAGAAAGTTTTAAGTGTCGGGACTTCGGTAACATTAAATACAGCAATGGACATAGCACGAGATGGCACCAGCACAACTGGGAACCTTCGATGCATGTACACCGAGCGGCTCACGTGAACTGACGCAGTGCAGAGATAAAAAGCAACAGTTCCAAAGAGCTGAACAAAACCGAATTACACAATTGAAAAGGCAGCAAAAAATATGAAGCGTCTGATACATAAAAGCATATTCATAAATCCAGCTACTGCGGAAACAAAGCACACGGTGGAAAAAGTCAATGTCCCGCTAAAGGAAGACAGTGTAAAAAAACCCGTGCATGCAGTGTGTCAGGTCTCAGATAAAGAAGAAGACGAGCTGTTTATTGATGCAGTAAGAAACGAATCGATGAATGAAACCTGTTATCTTTACAATGATTGACAAACACGGAATGTAACTTGAACACAACACACCCTACAAATACGAACCTGATTGAAAGAATTAATGATAATCAAATCCTTGATGACAGCAACACTCAGTAACACTCACAAAACAAATACTGTATATTGACAGTCATGTTACGTTATTTTTAAAATGTTCCCTTTTCTTTTTCTAGCTTTTTTAACACACTTCTTCTCCGCTGCGATACGCGGGTATATATATATGTATATATATATCCCGATCTACATACTCGAATAATGGATACTTTATTCGCCATCAATGATTGTTTTGGTAAAGCCATACTCCGTGTATTCATTAGATGAACGGTAAAAAAGTAAGAGCGAGGGGAGGATGACTTATTGAGGCATGCAGGCTGTAGTGCGCGTCAACTCTATCTGAATTGCGCGATCACATTTGAAAAAATACAGTAATCCCTCCTCGATCGCGGGGGTTGCGTTCCAGACCCCCCCGCGATAGGTGAAAATCCGCGAAGTAGAAACCATATATGTTTGTGTAGTTATTTTTATATATTTTAAGCCCTTATAAACTCTCCCACCCTGTTAACATTATTAGAGCCCTCTAGACAAGAAATAACACCCTTTAGTCAAACGTTTAAACTGTGCTCCATGACAAGACAGAGATGACAGCTCTTTCTCACAATTAAAAGAAAGCAAACATATCTTATCTTCAAAGGAGCGCAGTCATAAAGGAGCGCGTCAGGAGCAGAAAATGTCAGAGAGAGCGCTCGCAAAGAAAAGCAAACAATCAAAAAATCAATACATGCTTTTAAGTATACAGAAGCACCGCGATAAAGCGGCATTTTGTAGAGGAGCGTCCGTGTCCTCTGTGCAAACAGCCCCTCTGCTCACACCCCCTCCGTCAGGCAGAGAGAGCGAGAAAGATAGAGAGAAGCAAACAAGTACAGCTCGGGAAGCATATCTTATAGCATTGAGGAGTTTTAGTTAATATGCAATACATGCTCTGATTGGGTAGCTTCTAAGCCATCCGCCAATAGCGTCCCTTGTATGAAATCAACTGGGCAATCAAACTGAGGAAGCATGTAACCTAAATTAAAAGACCCATTGTCCCAGAAAGCGGCGAACCAGTGAAAAATCTGTGATATATATTTAGATATGCTTACATTTAAAATCCGCGATAGAGTGAAACCGCGAAAGTCAAAGCGCGATATAGCGAGGGATTACTGTATATCTTTTCAAGTTCTATTTAGTCCATATGTGTCAAACTCAAGGGCCGCGGGCCACATCCGGCCCGGCGTGTAATTATATCCGGCCCGAGATCATTTTATATACTGTATTATTGTTATTAATGGCCCGGGTATATGAAGCGCTGGTAACAGAATAAACTACAGATCCCATAATGCAGTGCTTCAGCTGCCTTGCCGAACACTTACCGCGTTAATCAAGTCTAGCTTATGATGCTGCAAGTTATTGCGAAGCTAGCTCACACGATGCTGAAGAGAAAAGTTGATTCTGAAAATAGAGCCTTTAAAAACCGATGGGAGGCTGAGTATATGTTTACTGAACACGTGTGCCTCATTTGTAGAGCTAATGTGGCTGTAATTACAGAATTTAATCTAAGACGGCACTATGAGACAAAACATCAGGGTAACCTGAATGCAATGCAGAAGATACAGAAAGCAGAATAATTAAATAAGAATCTGACACTTCAGCGGACGTTTTTACCCGTGCACAATCACAAAGTGATTTCAAGTGAAGCTGCTTTTATGGGAGACACAAATGCACCAGTGCACCTTGCCCCACTTTCCCTGTTGCCAAGTAATGTTAAACCAAGTCGTCACTATGGTGTTCCCAAATACGCACTTTGCTGATAAACTGAGCGCACTGCGCACTGAGTTTGCACGGCGCTTTGGTGACTTTCAAGAACAAAAAAGTCTGTCTACATGCGGCTCGAACCTTGTGCATGTTTGGTACCACATATCTGTGTGAGAAGCACTTCTCAGTGATAAAGACTAACAAAACAGCACACAGGAGTCGCCTCACTGATGAGCACCTGCAATCCATGCAATGGAGAACCTTCCAGAAGGACAACCATATCTGCAGCAATCCACCAATCAGGCCAGTATGGTAGAGTGGCCAGACAGAAGCCACTCCTTGGTAAAAGGCACATGACAGCTCGCCTGGAGTTTGCCAAAAGACACCTGAAGGACTCTCAGACCATGAGAAACAAAATTCTCTGGTCTGATGAGACAAAGATTGAACTCTTTGACTCCAGGCATCACGTTTGGATGAAACCAGGCACCGCTCATCACCAGGCCAATACCATCCCTACAGTGAAGCATGGTGGTGGCAGCATCATGCTGTGGGGATGTTTTTCAGCGGCAGGAACTGGGAGACTAGTCAGGATAAAGGGAAAGATGACTGCAGCAATGTACAGAGGCATCCTGGATGAAAACCTACTCCAGAGCGCTCTTGACCTCAGACTGGGGTGACGGTTCATCTTTCAACAGGACAACGACCCTAAACACACAGCCAAGATATTAAAGGAGTGGCTTCAGGACAACTCTGTGAATGCCCTTGAGTGGCCCAGCCAGAGCCCAGACTTGAATCTGATTGAACATCTCTGGAGAGATCTTAAAATGGCTGTGCACCGACGCTTCCCATCCAACCTGATGGAGCTTGAGAGGTGCTGCAAAGAGGAATGGGCGAAATTGGCCAAGGATAGGTGTGCCAAGCTTGTGGCATCATATTCAATAAGACTTGAGGCTGTAATTGCTGCCAAAGGTGCATCGACAAAGTATTGAGCAAAGGCTGTGAATACTAATGTACATGTGATTTCTCGTTTTTTTTATTTTTAATAAAATTTGCAAAAGCCTCAAGTAAACTTTTTTCACATTGTCATTATGGGGTGTTGTGTGTAGAATTCTGAGGAAAAAACTGAACTTAATCCATTTTGGAATAAGGCTGTAACATAAAATGTGGAAAAAGTGATGCACTGTGAATACTTTCTGGATGCACTGTATAAAGGTTTGGGGCAGCCACCCGTATATTGTTTTTCCCAGCTGCAAAAGGGTTTTAAGGATCAAATACACAATGTGCATATCACAGAGTCCAAAACAGAACTGGCTATAGTAGCCCAAGATGGAGGCTTTAAACGTCAGGAGAGGAACTGATATCAGCAAAGGGGCCAGAACCAGAAGTGACGTCATCAAAGGGGCCGGCTTCGGAAGTGACATCATCAAAGGGACGGGCTTTGGAAGTGACGTCTTCTGAGGTGCCAGAACCTAGCAGGATTTCCCGGGAAAGGTCTGTAGGGAACTGAGAAAGACAGTCAGCGCACTCCGCCGCCCCTGGGTTGGATGTTTTACTACATTTACTCAAATCCTTTAGCTGCTTCCTACTCGCACGTGTGTGACAAGGCCCCTCCCTCAGCCCAGACCCATCGGGCTGGGCATCCTGCACCAAGGGCACGAGAGAGAGCATCAGCATTGGCATGGAGAGAACCCTTACGATGAATAAGCGAAAACTTGTAAGGCTGAAGGTCAAGAAACCACCAATCCAAAGAAACATTTCTTGGGATTAATACGAAGCCCGGCTTCTCCTAGTGTCCGCAATACCGCAGTGACCTGCTGTACGTGTTCCTTCCAAGTGCTGGAATAGATGACGACGTCATCCAGATAGGAAGCACTATACGCATTATGGGGTTGGAGCACTTTGTCCACCAGACGCTGGAAAGTCGCAGGAGCCCCGTGTAACCCAAATGGAAGAATACGATACTGCCAGTGTCGGCTAGGAGTGCTAAACGTGGTCTTGACCTTCGCGGAGTCCGTTAAAGGAATCTGCCAGTACCCCTTTGTCATGTCAAGCGTGGTCAAAAATTCAACTTGTCCAAGTCTCTCAAAGAGGTCATCCATGCGAGGCATGGGATAAGCATCAAAAAGGGAGACCTGGTTAAGCTGACGGAAGTCATTGTAAAACCTCCAACTGCCATCAGGCTTACTAACCAAGACAATTGGGCTGGACCAGGGACTATAACTTTCCTCAGTCACTGCTAGTTCTAGCATCCGCTTGATTTCCAGCTCCACTTCTGTTTTCTTTGCCTCAGGAAGTCTATAGGTGCACTCCTGGACTATAACCCCTGGTTCAGTCACTATGGCGTGCGCAATCAGAGAGGTCCTTCCGGGTTTTTCACTCACCACCTCTGAGAGGGACAGGATAGCTGATTCCAGCTCCCATCTTTGTCTATAAGTTCATTCCCCGCCGAAATTAAGGGTGCCTATGTGAGCAAAGAATAAGCAGGGCTGAGCAGAGAAGGGATCTGATTCCCTCTCCTTCCATGGCTTCAGCAAGTTCACATGATAAACCCGCTCAGTTGGTCTACGATTGGGTTGTTTCACCAAATAGTTGACCAATCCTTTTCTCTCCTTAATTTCATAAGGACCTTGCCAATGGGCGAGCAATTTAGAATGGGAGGTAGGAACTAATACCATGGCACGATCCCCCAGCTGGAATTTTCGGAGTGTCGTGCCACGATCGTAATAACGAGCCTGTGCTGCTTGTGCCTCTTCCATATAACTTTTTAAAATAGGTCGGACTATATCGCGTAACTGTGCGATATATTCCAAAATATTTGTAGAGGGAAGAGCCTCTCCTTCCCAACCTTCTTTCAAAATACACAATATACCTCAGGGTTTTCATCCGTATAACAATTCAAAAGGAGAGAACCCCTAGAGGCTTGTGGGACTTCCAGATAGGCAAAGAGAATGAGGGGGAGGAGTTGATCCTAATTACTTCCATCCCCGTTGACCATCTTTGCGAAGCATCTGCTTGAGAGTCTGATTAAATCTCTCCACTAGACCGTCTGTTTGAGGATGGTACACCGTGGACTTTAAATGCTTTATTTTCAGCAACTTGGCCCATTTCCCTGAACGTCTCCGAGGTAAAAAGGTGTTCCTTGGTCCATTAGGACTTCTTTAGGAATACAAACGCGCAAATACTCCTACTAGTTCCCGTGTGATTGCTTTAGATGTAGCTGAGCGCAAGGGGACAGCTTCCGGATATCAGGTCGCATAATCCATGAGGACTAATATATATTTATGTCCTCGGGCTCCAAGGGTTCTACAATAATCAACCCCAATTTGTTCAAAGGGGATATCAATTAAGGGAAGGAGAACGAGAAGAGCACGGTCCCTCCTATATACACACACACACGCGCATATATATATATTTTATATATATATATTACTGTACATATATATATACACACACGATATATATAAATATATATATAAATGTAAATTGCTTGATGGCAATTTAATTTTTTAAGAAAATGTCAGTTTTAAAAATATGAAAGGGTTTTCTATTTTTTTTGTTTCACAAATTACTCATCTATCCATCTAGCCACCCATTCACACATTTTCTTTACCCACTTATCCAGGGCAGCTCGAGCCTATTTCAGCAAACACTGGATACCGATATTGAATAATAATATAAAACAAGCATATTATAAATGGCATTAAATAAGCAATTTAAAATATGTCAAGATTGTAATGTGTAAGTTCAGTGATTAGGCTGCAGTTTTGGGAGTATTTCTGCTCCTTATATTAAGAGAGATCATAATAGGTACATAAAAGATCCTTCTAAAACCACTCGTGATGGCCATACACAGCATGCAAAACAAAAAAAGAAACTGTGGGGAAAAATGCATAAATATCTAACTATCCAAAATGAAAATAAATGCAAAGTCAAAGTAAGAAAATTATAACAAAGAGAAACAGTACTACAATAAAAGTAAAACTATGTAGCTACACCTGCAGAAAATAAAGAAATTGGGGTGATCAGCAAAAAAAGAACCTCCGTGAAGATGAGTGTGGTGCAACCTGGAATTTGGAAGACCACCCATAAAGGGCTTGCATAGCTTGGTAAACTTTTAAGACATTCATATCACTTGTATGTGAAAAACAATATAAAAAATAAAACAGGGTTAAGAGGAGTCAGGCAGTTTTATCGAGTACAAGTGTTCTTTCAGGGTCTGTACTGTTAAACATAAAAATATATGCTCCCCAAATTTTTCCACCTAACTCAGCGGAGCCAGTCCTGTTTCTAATTGTTTTCAGTACAGGTGTTTTACCAGAAATATTGTGCAGTGGCTTGTTATTTTTGATATCTTCAATATTACCAAAGGCAAAAATAAGGAAATTGTGGAGAATGGTAACACCTGATATTGTAGTAACATCTTATTAGTGTATCATATGCCTCTAGAATAAATCAAGTGTGGATGAAAAAAATACTAAAAAATCTGAAGAATACAGAAGATGAGTTTAAAGTGAAAAAAGATGTAGAAAAGACAAAATACAAGTGACACTAATATTAAAGAAAAGAAAAATCAAAGACATTAGGATTATATAGTGTCATGTGAAACTGTTAAACAACTAAAACTATTTAGAAGGAGTTGATAAGACAGACAGACAGATCGGTAGATTTATGCAAAAAAGGGATTAAACATAAGAGACCAAGGGTTTAAATATAAGAGATCAAGAATTAGCCAGAGAAAAGTTTAAATATAAGACCTCAACATCTAAAAAACAGTGACATGAAAAAAATTGCAACAGAGTCTATTTCTGTAGCACAGAAAAATAAGATTAAACCTGCAGAAAAAAGATATTTATTGTATAGGGCAGCACGCAGTCCGTCTTACTGCCATTTTCTTTTAGACAAAAATCATAAGCAATTATAAGGCTGGTGATTTCACACTTTTTATGTAACTTTGAAGAACCTGCCTCACTTCCTTGGACACTGATGTGTGAAAGCTACTGGCCTCCTGTTATCAAATTACCAATCTAACAAAATTCTTATAGAAAATTGCCCGATTTAATCCTTAAAACTGGTTTAAAATGTATTGAGCTTATCTGTCAGTCAGTGGTGATGATATCACTTGTATTTCTTTTATATTTTTATTAGTAGCTTACAAGCCCTGCCTCAAGCTCTGTTTCCAATTTGTTTCCAGTTTCTGTGTCTGATCTTTTCTAGTCATATCTGAATATTTGATAGTTTTTCTGTCATTTGAACTAAGTGCAACAACTGTATTTCAGGTTTGTAGGGAAGGTCTTGAGTTATCCAAGGTTTTTGATTTGAAAATTACCAAATCTTGGTGGTAGGGACACAAATATGCATACAGAATTTGACTCTCTAATACAAGTACTAATGTTAGAGAAGACATCGCTGAACATATCCTCATTTCTCACGTTAGACACGTTTGACCAGCAATAGACTTTTTTCACACTGGCCATAATGCTAATGAGGAAATAAAAATTAGTATTTTTCTAGACTGCAAAATCATGCTTTTATGGAGCAAGCTTAACAGGAAAGTAATTTCAATACATATATCAAATGAGGTGACATTATGGAGGGGGAGGCAACTGGAAGAGGAAAAAGGCAAGGAGTAAGCAATACATCACATCAGCCTATTCAAATGCATTGTTACAATTTTAAATTAGCATATTATTAAAACAATGTATTTAAAACCATGTTACTGTGAAGTTATATATTGCTATTAGGTACTACAATTTTGCTTTCTTAATGTTATCTTTTTAAATGCAGCTTTATCCAGAAATTTGGCTTATGTAAATTATATATGGAACTTCAATTTTTTTATATGAAGGTAAAAGTTTATTCAATAGGGACATATGATATATGATAATATCTAACTAAGGGTTTAGCTAAGGGTTCTATCAGATAACAGGGTAGACTATTATCATACTGTAGACCTCAAATATAGGTGAAGCAGGAGGGACCTTACTGTATGTAATAGATTATGAAAGATGAAAGAAGAACAAACAGTATGTAAAACACTGTAATGTACTCTGATTCTATCATCTATCTGTACTAAACACATAATGGATTAATATATTTTTGCATTTGTTTATTGCACACTATATGGTGTGTGTACCAAATGACTGAAAGGAGAAAAGGCTACTTTTTTTCCCATTTGATAGACTTACCTCCTATCATAAATTACAATCTCAACAATCAAGACAGACAGAACAACGCAGAACTATTTTACCTTTTGTGCAGTTTCTTCCTGGGGTACATGACTTTCAGATTCTGATACCAAATTTTCTTTTACTGAACTGTCATCATCCACCTTAAAAAAAAAAAAAGCAAAAATTTAAAACTGATATTTGACCAA